>NW_025726093.1:2040082-2720110 GCF_021461395.2 Schistocerca americana
TGTAGCACTAGTTATAGATCCGATGCTTCACTTCAGGTTTACTGTATCCCTTGGACCTTCTTATTGACGATGAAACACAGAAATTGCATCTAAATTAAATACAAAAGGCACAATGCCGACTTAAGGGCAAGAAGACTGACTCTTCCTACTGATCATTCCTGTGACACTAGTTATAGATTCCGATGCTTCACTTCAGGTTTACTGTATCCCTTGGACCTTCTTATTGACGATGAAACACAGTAATTGCATCGGAATTAAATACAAAAGGCACAATGCCGACTTAATTACATGAAGAACGACACTTCTTACTGACTATGTTTTGAACCATTCCTGTGACACTAGTTATAGATTCCGATGCTTCACTTCAGGTTTACTGTATCCCTTGGACCTTCTTATTGACGATGAAACACAGAAATTGCATCGGAATTAAATACAAAAGGCACAATGCCGACTTTAGTACATAAAGACCGACACTTCTTACTGACTATGCTTTGAATCATTCCTGTAACACTTGTTATAGATTCCGATGCTTCACTTCAGGTTTACTGTATCCCTTGGACCTTCTTATTGACGATGAAACACAGAAATAGCATCGGAATTAAATACAAAAGGCACAATGCCGACTTAAGTACATACAGACCGACACTTCTTACTGACTATGTTTTGAACCATTCCTGTAACACTTGTTATAGATTCCGATGCTTCACTTCAGGTTTACTGTATCCCTTGGACCTTCTTATTGACGATGAAACACAGAAATTGCTTCGGAATTAAATGCAAAAGCACAATGCCGACTTAAGTACATGAAGACAGACTCTTCTTACTGACTATGTTTTGAACCATTCATGTGACACTAGTTATAGATTCCAAAGCTTCACTTCACGTTTACTCTATCCCTTGGACCTTCTTATTGACAATGAAACACAGAAATTGCATCGGAATTAAATACAAAAGGCACAATGCCGACTTAAGGACAAGAAGACTGTCTCTTCCTACTGACCATTCCTGTGACAGTAGTTATAGATTCCGATGCTTCACTCCAGGTTTACTGTATCCCTTGGACCTTGTTATTGACGATGAAACACAGAAATTGCATCGGAATTAAATACAAAATGCACAATGCCGACTTAAGTACATGAAGAGCGACACTTCTTACTGACTATGTTTTGAACCATTCCTGTGACACTAGTTATGTATTCCGATGCATCACTTCAGGTTTACTGTCTCCCTTGGACCTTCTTATTGACGATGAAACTCAGAAATTGCATCGGAAATAAATACAAAAGGCACAATCCCGACTTAAGGACAAGAAGACTGATGTTCTTACTGTCTATCTTTTGAACCACTCCTGTGACGCTAGATATAGATTCCGATGCTTCACTTCAGGTATACTGTATCCCTCTGACATTCTTATTGACGATGAAACACAGAAATTGCATCGGAATTAAATAGAAAAGGCACAATGCCGACTTATGTACAAGAAAACTGACTCTTCTTACTCTCTATGTTTTGAACCATTTCTGTGACACTAGTTATAGATTCCGATTCTTCACTTCAGGTTTACTGTATCTCTCGGACCTTCTTATTGACGATGAAACGCAAAAATTGCATCGGTATTAAATACAAAGAGCACAATGCCGACTTCAGTACAAGAGAACTGACTCTTCTTACTGTCTAGGTTTTGAACCATTCCTGTGACAGTAGTTATAGATTACGATGCTTCACTTCTGGTCTACTGTATCCCTCTGACTTTCTCATTGACGATGAAACACAGAAATTGCATGGGAATTAAATACTAGGAGCACAATGCCGACGTAAGTACAAGAAAACTGGCTCTCCTTACTGTCTATGATTTGAACCATTCCTGTGACACTAGTTATAGATTCCGATGCTTCTTTTCAGGTTTACTGTATCCCTATGACATTCTTATTGACGATGAAAGACAGAAAGTGCATCGGAATTAAATACAAAAGTCACAATGCCGACTTAATTATAAGAAAACTGACACTTCTTACTGTTTATGCTTTGAAGCATTCCTGTGACATTAGTTATAGATTCCGATGCTTCACTTCAGGTTTACTGTATCCCTCTGACCTTCTTATTGACGATGAAACACAGGAATTGCATCGGAATTAAATACAAAAGGCACAATGCCGACTTAAGTACATGAAGACAGACTCTTCTTACTGACTATGTTTTGAACCATTCATGTGACACTAGTTATAGATTCCAAAGCTTCACTTCACGTTTACTGTATCCCTTGGACCTTCTTATTGACAATGAAACACATTAATTGCATCGGAATTAAATACAAAAAGCACAATGCCGACTTAAGGACAAGAAGACTGTCTCTTCCTACTGACCATTCCTGTGACAGTAGTTATAGATTCCGATGCTTCACTCCAGGTTTACTGTATCCCTTGGACCTTGTTATTGACGATGAAACACAGAAATTGCATCGGAATTAAATACAAAATGCACAATGCCGACTTAAGTACATGAAGAGCGACACTTCTTACTGACTATGTTTTGAACCATTCCTGTGACACTAGTTATGTATTCCGATGCTTCACTTCAGGTTTACTGTATCCCTAGGACCTTCTTATTGACAATGAAACACAGAAATTGCATCGGAATTAAATACAAAAGGTACAATGCCGACTTAAGGACAAGAAGACTGTCTCTTCCTACTGACCATTCCTGTGACAGTAGTTATAGATTCCGATGCTTCACTCCAGGTTTACTGTATCCCTTGGACCTTCTTATTGACGATGAAACACAGAAATTGCATCGGAATTAAATAGAAAAGGCACAATGCCGACTTATGTACAAGAAAACTGACTCTTCTTACTGTCTATGTTTTGAACCATTCCTGTGACAGTAGTTATAGATTACGATGCTTCACTTCTGGTCTACTGTATCCCTCTGACTTTCTCATTGACGATGAAACACAGAAATTGCATCGGTATTAAATATGAAAGGCACAATGCCGACGTAAGTACAAGAAAACTGGCTTTCCTTACTGTCTATGATTTGAACTTTTCCTGTGGCACTAGTTATAGATTCCGATACTTCACTTCAGGTTTACTGTATCCCTTGGACAACCTTATTCACGATAAAAATACAGAAATTGCATCGGAACTAAATACAAAAGGTGCAATGCCGACTTAAGTACAAGAAGACTGACTCTTCTACTGTCTAAGTTTGAACCATTCCTGTGACACTAGTTATAGATTCCGATGCTTCACCTCATGTTTACTGTATCCCTTGGACCTTCTTATTGACGATGAAACACAGAAATTGCATCGGAATTAAATACAAAAGGCAGAATGCCGACTGAAGTACAAGAAGACCGACACTTCCTACTATCTTAGATTTGAAAAATTCCTGTGACACTAGTTATAGATTCCGATGCTTCACTTCAGGTTTACTGTATCCCTTGGACCTTCTTATTGACGATCAAACTCAGAAATTGCATCGGAATTAAATACAAAAAGCACAATGCCTACTTAAGTACATGAAGAACGACACTTCTTACTGACTATGTTTTGAACCATTCCTGTGACACTACTTATAGATTCCTATGCTTCACTTCAAGTTTTCTGTATCCTTGGACCTTCTTCTTAACGATGAAACACAGAAATTACATTGGAATGAAATACAAAAGGCACAATGCCGACTTAAGTACATGAAGACCGACACTTCTTACTGACTATGTTTTGAACCATTCCTGCCACACTAGTTATAGATTCCGATGCTTCACTTCAGGTTTACTGTATCCCTTGGACCTTCGTATTGACGATGAAACACAGAAATTGCATCGGAATTAAAAAAAAAAAAGCACAATGCAGACTTAAGGACAAGAAGACTGACTCATCCTACTGACCATTCCTGCGACACTAGTTATGGATTCCGATTCTTCACACCAGGTTTACTGCATCTCTTGGACCTTCTTATTGACGATGAAACACAGAAATTGCATCGGAATTAAATACAAAAGGCACAATGCCGACTTAAGTACAAGATGACTGACTCTTCCTACTGTCTAAGATTTGAACCATTCCTCTGACACTAGTTATAGATTCCGATGATTCACTTCAGGTTTACTGTATCCTTTGGACCTTCTTATTGACGATGAAACACAGAAATTGCATCGGAATAAAATACAAAAGGCACAATGCCGACATAAGTACGTGAAGACCGACACTTCTTACTGACAATGTTTTGACCCATTCCTGTGTCACTAGTTATAGATTTCCATGCTTCACTCCAGGTTTACTGTGTCCCTTGGACCTTCTTATTGACGATGAAACACAGAAATTGCATCGGAATTAAATAAAAAGGCACAATGCAGATTTAAGGACAAGAAGACTGACTCTTCCTACTGACCATTCCTGTGACACTAGTTATAGATTCCGCTGCTTCACTTCAGTTTTATTGTATCCCATGGACCTTCTTACTGACGACGAAACACAGAAATTGCATCGGAATTAAATACAAAAGGCACAATGCCGACTTAAGTACATGAAGAAGGACCCTTCTTTCTGACTATGTCTTGAACCATTCCTGTAACACTAGTTATAGATTCCGATGCTTCACTTCAGGTTTACTGTATCCCTTGGACCTTCTTATTGACGATGAAACACAGTAATTGCATCGGAATTAAATACAAAAGGCACAATGCCGACTTAAGTACATGAAGAACGACACTTCTTACTGACTATGTTTTGAACCATTCCTGTGACACTAGTTATAGATTCCGATGCTTCACTTCAGGTTTACTGTATCCCTTGGACCTTCTTATTGACGATGAAACACAGAAATTGCATCGGAATTAAATACAAAAGGCACAATGCCGACTTAAGTACATAAAGACCGACACTTCTTACTGACTATGTTTTGAACCATTCCTGTAACACTTGTTATAGATTCCGATGCTTCACTTCAGGTTTACTGTATCCCTTGGACCTTCTTATTGACGATGAAACACAGAAATTGCTTCGGAATTAAATGCAAAAGCACAATGCCGACTTAAGTACATGAGGACAGACTCTTCTTACTGACTATGTTTTGAACCATTCATGTGACACTAGTTATAGATTCCAAAGCTTCACTTCACGTTTACTGTATCCCTTGGACCTTCTTATTGACAATGAAACACAGAAATTGCATCGGAATTAAATACAAAAGGCACAATGCCGACTTAAGGACAAGAAGACTGTCTCTTCCTACTGACCATTCCTGTGACAGTAGTTATAGATTCCGATGCTTCACTCCAGGTTTACTGTATCCCTTGGACCTTGTTATTGACGATGAAACACAGAAATTGCATCGGAATTAAATACAAAATGCACAATGCCGACTTAAGTACATGAAGAGCGACACTTCTTACTGACTATGTTTTGAACCATTCCTGTGACACTAGTTATGTATTCCGATGCATCACTTCAGGTTTACTGTCTCCCTTGGACCTTCTTATTGACGATGAAACTCAGAAATTGCATCGGAAATAAATACAAAAGGCACAATCCCGACTTAAGGACAAGAAGACTGATGTTCTTACTGTCTATGTTTTGAACCACTCCTGTGACACTAGATATAGATTCCGATGCTTCACTTCAGGTATACTGTATCCCTCTGACATTCTTATTGACGATGAAACACAGAAATTGCATCGGAATTAAATAGAAAAGGCACAATGCCGACTTATGTACAAGAAAACTGACTCTTCTTACTCTCTATGTTTTGAACCATTTCTGTGACACTAGTTATAGATTCCGATTCTTCACTTCAGGTTTACTGTATCTCTCGGACCTTCTTATTGACGATGAAACACAAAAATTGCATCGGTATTAAATACAAAGAGCACAATGCCGACTTCAGTACAAGAGAACTGACTCTTCTTACTGTCTAGGTTTTGAACCATTCCTGTGACAGTAGTTATAGATTACGATGCTTCACTTCTGGTCTACTGTATCCCTCTGACTTTCTCATTGACGATGAAACACAGAAATTGCATCGGAATTAAATACGAGAAGCACAATGCCGACGTAAGTACATGAAAACTGGCTCTCCTTACTGTCTATGATTTGAACCATTCCTGTGACACTAGTTATAGATTCCGATGCTTCTTTTCAGGTTTACTGTATCCCTCTGACTTTCTTATTGACGATGAAAGACAGAAAGTGCATCGGAATTAAATACAAAAGGCACAATGCCGACTTAATTATAAGAAATCTGACACTTCTTACTGTTTATGCTTTGAAGCATTCCTGTGACATTAGTTATAGATTCCGATGCTTCACTTCAGGTTTACTGTATCCCTCTGACCTTCTTATTGACGATGAAACACAGGAATTGCATCGGAATTAAATACAAAAGGCACAATGACGACTCAAGTACAAGGAGACTGGCTCTTCTTACAGTCTATGTTTTGAACCTTTCCTGTGACACTAGTTATAGATTCCGATACTTCACTTCAGGTTTACTGTATCCCTTGGACAATCTTATTGACGATGAAACACAGAAATTGCATCGGAATTAAATACAAAAGGTACAATGCCGACTCAAGTACAAGAAGACTGACTCTTCCTACTGTCTAAGTTTGAACCATTCCTGTGACACTAGTTATAGATTCCGATGCTTCACCTCAGGTTTACTGTACCCCTTGGACCTTCCTATTGACGATGAAACACAGAAATTGCATCGGAATGAAATACAAAAGGCACAATGCCGACTTAAGTACAAGAAGACTGACTCTTCCTACTGTCTAAGTTATGAACCATTCCTCTGACACTAGTTATTGATTTCCATGTTTCACTCCAGGTTTACTGTATCCCTTGGACCTACTTATTGACGATGAAACACAGAAATGGCATCGGAATTAAATACAAAAGGCACAATGCCGACTTAAGTACATGAAGACCGACACTTCTTACTGACCATGTTTTGAACCATTCCTGTAACACTAGTTATAGATTCCGATGCTTCACTTCAGGTTTACTGTATCCCTTGGACCTTCTTATTGACGATGAAATACAGAAATTGCATCGAAATTAAATACAAAAGGCACAATGCCGACTTAAGGGCAAGAAGACTGACTCTTCCTACTGATCATTCCTGTGACACTAGTTATAGATTCCGATGCTTCACTTCAGGTTTACTGCATCCCTTGAACCTCCTTATTGACGATGAAACACAGTAATTGCATCGGAATTAAATACAAAAGGCACAATGCCGACTTAAGTACATGAAGAACGACACTTCTTACTGACTATGTTTTGAACCATTCCCGTGACACTAGTTATAGATTCCGAAGCTTCACTTCGCGTTTACTGCATCCCTTGGACCTTCTTTTTGACAATGAAACACAGAAATTGCGTCGGAATTAAATAAAAAAGGCACAATGCCGACTTATGGACAAGAAGACTGACTCTTCCTACTGACCATTCCTTTGACAGTAGTTATAGATTCCGATGCTTCACTCCAGGTTTACTGTATCCCTTGGACCTTCTTATTGACGATGAAACAGAGAAATTGCATCGGAATTAAATACAAAAGCCACAATGCCGACTTAAGTACATGAAGACCAACACTTCTTACTGACTATGTTTTGAACCATTCCTGTGACACTAGTTATGTATTCCGATGCATCACTTCAGGTTTACTGTCTCCCTTGGACCTTCTTATTGACGATGAAACTGAGAAATTGCATCGGAATTAAATACAAAAGGCACAATGCCGACTTATGGACAAGAAGACTGACTCTTCTTACTGTCTATGTTTTGAACCATTCCTGTGACACTAGTTATAGATTCCGATTCTTCCCTTCAGGTTTACTGTGTCCCTCGGACCTACTTATTGACGATGAAACACAAAAATTGCATCGGTATTAAATAAAAAAAACACAATGCCGACTTAAGTACAAGAGAACTGACTCTTCTTACTGTCTATGTTTTGAACCATTCCTCTGACACTAGTTATAGATTCGGATGATTCACTTCAGGTTTACTGTATCCCTTGGACCTTCTTATTGACGATTAAACTCAGAAATTGCATCGGAATTAAATACAAAAGGCACAATTCCGACTCATGTAAATGAAGACCGACACTTCTTACTGACCATATTTTGACCCATTCCAATGACACTAGTTATAGATTTCCATGCTTCACTCCAGGTTTACTGTGTCCCTTGGACCTTCTTATTGACGATGAAACACAGAAATTGCATCGGAATTAAATACAAAAGGCACAATGCCGACTTAAGTACATGAAGACCGACACATCCTACTGACTAAGTTTTGAACAATTCCTGCAACACTAGTTATAGATTCCGATGCTTCACTTCAGGTTTACATTATCCCTTGGACCTTCTAATTGACGATGAAACACAGAAATTGCATCGGAATTATATACAAAAGGCACACTGCAGACTTAAGGACAAGAAGACTGACTCTTCCTACTGACCATTCCTGCGACACTAGTTATAGATTCCGATTCTTCACTTCAGGTTTACTGTATCCCTTGGACCTTCCTATTGACGATGAAACACAGAAATTGCATCGGAATTAAATACAAATGGCACAATGCCAACTTAAGTACAAGAAGACTGACTCTTCCTACTGACCATTCCTGTGACACTAGTTATAGATTCCGTTGCTTCACTTCAGGTTTACTGTATCCCTTGGACCTTCTTATTGACGATAAAACACAGAAATTGCATCGGAATTAAATACAAAAGGCACAATGCCGACGTAAGTACATGAAGAAGGACACTTCTTACTGACTATGTCTTGAACCACTCCTGTAACACTAGTTATGGATTCCGATGCTTCACTTCAGGTTTACTGTATCCCTTGGACCTTCTTATTGACGATGAAACACAGAAACTGCATCGGAATTAAATACAAAAGGCACAATGCCGACTTAAGTACATGCAGACCGACACTTCTTACTAACTATGTTTTGATCCATTCCTGTGACCCTAGTTATTGATTTCCATGTTTCACTCCAGGTTTACTGTATCCCTTGGACCTACTTATTGACGATGAAACACAGAAATGGCATCGGAATTAAATACAAAAGGCACAATGCCGACTTAAGTACATGAAGACCGACACTTCTTTCTGACTATGTTTTGAACCATTCCTGTAACACTAGTTATAGATTCCGATGCTTCACCTCAGGTTCACTGTATCCCTTGGACCTTCTTATTGACGATGAAACACAGAAATTGCATCGAAATTAAATACAAAGGGCACAATGCCGACTTAAGGGCAAGAAGACTGACTCTTTCTACTGATCATTCCTGTGACACTAGTTATAGATTCCGATGCTTCACTTCAGGTTTACTGCATCCCTTGGACCTTCTTATTGACAATGAAACACAGAAATTGCACCGAAATTAAATACAAAAGGCACAATGCCGACTTAAGGACAAGAAGACTGACTCTTCCTACTGACCATTCCTGTGACAGTAGTTATAGATTCCGATGCTTCACTCCAGGTTTACTGTATCCCTTGGACCTTCTTATTGACGATGAAACAGAGAAATTGCATCGGAATTAAATACAAAAGACACAATGCCGACTTAAGTACATGAAGACCGATACTTCTTACTGACTATGTTTTGAACCATTCCTGTGACACTAGTTATGTATTCCGATGCATCACCTCAGGTTTACTGTCTCCCTTGGACCTTCTTATTGACGATGAAACTCAGAAATTGCATCAGAATTAAATACAAAAGGCACAATCCCGACTTATGGACAAGAAGACTGACTGTTCTTACTGTCAATGTTTTGAACCATTCCTGTGACACTAGTTATAGATTCCGATTCTTCACTTCAGGTTTGCTGTGTCCCTCGGACCTAATTATTGACGATGAAACACAAACATTGCATCGGTATTAAATACAAAGAGCACAATGCCGACTTAAGTACAAGAGAACTGACACTTCTTACTGTCTATGTTTTGAACCATTCCTGTGACAGTAGTTATAGATTACGATGCTTCACTTCTGGTCTACTGTATCCCTCTGACTTTCTCATTGACGATGAAACACAGAAATTGTATCGGTATTAAATACGAAAAGCACAATGCCGACGTAAGTACAAGAAAACTGGCTCTCCTTATTGTCTATGATTTGAACCATTCCTGTGACACTATTTATAGATTCCGATGCTTCTTTTCAGGTTTACTGTATCCCTCTGACTTTCTTATTGACGATGAAACACAGAAAGTGCATCGGAATTAAATACAAAAGGCACAATGCCGACTTAATTATAAGAAAACGGACACTTCTTACTGGTTATGCTTTGAACCATTCCTGTGACATTAGTTATAGATTCCGATGCTTCACTTCAGGTTTACTGTATCCCTCTGACCTTCTTATTGACGATGAAACACAGGAATTGCATCGGAATTAAATACAAAAGCACAATGACGACTCAAGTACAAGGAGATTGTCTCTTCTTACAGTCTATGTTTTGAACCTTTCCTGTGACACTAGTTATAGATTCCGATACTTCACTTCAGGTTTACTGTATCCCTTGGACAATCTTGTTGACGATGAAACACAGAAATTGCATCGGAATTAAATACAAAAGGTACAATGCCGACTTAAGTACAAGAAGACTGACTCTTCCTACTGTCTAAGTTTGAACCATTCCTGTGACACTAGTTATAGATTCCGATGCTTCACTTCAGGTTTACTGTATCCCTTGGACCTTCTTATTGGCGATGAAACACAGAAATTGCATCGGAATTAAATACAAAAGGCACAATGCCTCCTTAAGTACAAGAAGACCGACTCTTCCTACTATCTTAGTTTTGAACCAATCCTTTGACACTAGTTATAGATTCCGATGCTTCACTTCAGGTTTACTCTATCCCTTGGACCTTCTTATTGACGATGAAACACAGAAATTGCTCGGAATTAAATACAAAAGGCACAATGCCGACTTAAGGGCAAGAAGACTGACTCTTCCTACTGACCATTCCTGTGACTCTAGTTATAGATTCCGATGCTTCACTTCAGGTTTACTGTATCCCTTGGACCTTCTTATTGACGATGAAACTCAGAAATTGCATCGGAATTAAATACAAAAAGCACAATGCCGACTTAAGTACATGATAAACGACACTTCTTACTGACTATGTTTTGAACCAATCCTGTGACACTACTTATAGACTCCGATGCTTCACTACAGGTTTTCTGTATCCTTGGACCTTCTTCTTCACGATGAAACACAGAAATTGCATCGGAATTAAATACAAAAGGCATAATGCCGACTTAAGGACAAGAAGACTGAATCTTCCTACTGACTTTGTTTCGAACCAGTCCTGTGACACTAGTTATAGAT
Organism: Schistocerca americana; assembly: GCF_021461395.2. NCBI lineage: Eukaryota > Metazoa > Arthropoda > Insecta > Orthoptera > Acrididae > Schistocerca > Schistocerca americana. The sequence goes on from NW_025726093.1 coordinate 2,051,446, forward strand.
TCCGATGCTTCACTCCAGGTTTACTGTGTCCCTTGCACCTTCGTATTGACGATGAAACACAGAAATTGCATCGGAATTAAACACAAAAGTCACAATGCCGACTTAAGTACATGATGACCGACACTTCTTACTGACTATGTTTTGAACCATTCCTGTAACACTAGTTATACATTCCGATGCTTCACTTCAGGTTTACTGTATCCCTTGGACCTTCTTATTGACGATGAAACACAGAAATTGCATCGGAATTAAATACAAAAGGCACAATGCCGACTTAAGGACAAGAAGACTGAATCTTCCTACTGACTTTGTTTTGAACCAGTCCTGTGACACTAGTTATAGATTCCGATGCTTCACTCCAGGTTTACTGTGTCCCTTGCACCTTCGTATTGACGATGAAACACAGAAATTGCATCGGAATTAAACACAAAAGGCACAATGCCGACTTAAGTACATGAAGACCGACACTTCTTACTGACTATGTTTTGAACCATTCCTGCAACACTAGTTATGGATTCCGATGCTTCACTTCAGGTTTACTGTATCCCTTGGACCTTCTTATTGACGATGAAACACAGAATTTGCTTCGGAATTAAATACAAAAGGCACAATGCCGACATAAGGACAAGAACACTGACTCTTCCTACTGACCATTCCTGTGACACTAGTTATAGATTCCGATGCTTCACTCCAGGTTTACTGTATCCCTTGGACCTTCTTATTGACGATGAAACACAGAAATTGCATCGGAATTAAATACAAAAGGCACAATGCCGACTTAAGGACAAGAAGACTGAATCTTCCTACTGACTTTGTTTTGAACCAGTCCTGTGACACTAGTTATCGATTCCGATGCTTCACTCCAGGTTTACTGTGTCCCTTGCACCTTCGTATTGACGATGAAACACAGAAATTGCATCGGAATTAAACACAAAAGGCACAATGCCGACTTAAGTACATGAAGACCGACACTTCTTACTGACTATGTTTTGAACCATTCCTGAGACACTAGTTATAGATTCCGATGCATCACTCCAGGTTTACTGTATCCCTTGGACCTTCTTATTGACGATGAAACACAGAAATTGCATCGGAATTAAACACAAAAGTCACAATGCCGACTTAAGTACATGATGACCGACACTTCTTACTGACTATGTTTTGAACCATTCCTGTAACACTAGTTATACATTCCGATGCTTCACTTCAGGTTTACTGTATCCCTTGGACCTTCTTATTGACGATGAAACACAGAAATTGCATCGGAATTAAATACAAAAGGCACAATGCCGACTTAAGGACAAGAAGACTGAATCTTCCTACTGACTTTGTTTTGAACCAGTCCTGTGACACTAGTTATAGATTCCGATGCTTCACTCCAGGTTTACTGTGTCCCTTGCACCTTCGTATTGACGATGAAACACAGAAATTGCATCGGAATTAAACACAAAAGGCACAATGCCGACTTAAGTACATGAAGACCGACACTTCTTACTGACTATGTTTTGAACCATTCCTGCAACACTAGTTATGGATTCCGATGCTTCACTTCAGGTTTACTGTATCCCTTGGACCTTCTTATTGACGATGAAACACAGAAATTGCATCGGAATTAAATACAAAAGGCACAATGCCGACATAAGGACAAGAACACTGACTCTTCCTACTGACCATTCCTGTGACACTAGTTATAGATTCCGATGCTTCACTCCAGGTTTACTGTATCCCTTGGACCTTCTTATTGACGATGAAACACAGAAATTGCATCGGAATTAAATACAAAAGGCACAATGCCGACTTAAGGACAACAACACTGACTCTTCCTTCTGAACATTCCTGTGACACTAGTTACAGATTCCGATGCTTCACTCCAGGTTTACTGTATCCCTTGGACCTTCTTAATGACGATGAAACACAGAAATTGCATCGGAATTAAATACAAAGGGCACAATGCCGACTTAAGGACAAGAAGACTGACTCTTAATAATGCCTAAGTTTTGAACCATTACTGTGACACTAGTTATAGATTCCGATGCTTCACTTCAGGTTTACTGTTTCCCTTGGACCTTCTTATTGACGATGAAACACAGAAATTGCATCGGAATTAAATACAAAAGGCACAATGATGACTTAAGGACAAGAAGACTGACTCTTCCTACTGACCATTCCTGTGACACTAGTTACAGATTCCGATTCTTCACACCAGGTTTACTGTATCCCTTGGACCTTCTTATTGACGATGAAACACAGACATTGCATCGGAATTAAATACAAAAGGCACAATGCCGACTTGAGGGCAAGAAGACTGACTCTTCCTACTGACCATTCCTGTGACACTAGTTATAGATTCCGATGCTTCACTTCAGGTTTACTGTATCCCTTTGACCTTCTTAATGACGATGAAACACAGAAATTGCATCGGAATTAAATACAAAAGGCACAATGCCGACTTAAGGACAAGAAGACTGACTCTTCCTACTTTCCATTCCTGTGACACTAGTTATAGATTCCTATGCTTCACTTCAGGTTTAATGTATACCTAGGACCTTCTTATTGACGATGAAACACAGAATGTGCATCGGAATTAAATACAAAAGGCACAATGCCGACTTAAGTACATGAAGAAGGACACTTCTGACTGACTATGTTTTGAACCAGTCCTGTGACACTAGTTACAGATTCCGATGCTTCACTTCAGGATTACTGTATCCCTTGGACCTTCTTATTGACGATGAAACACAGAAATTGAATCGGAATTAAATACAAAAGGCACAATGCCGACTTAAGTACATGAAGACCGACACTTCTTACTGACTATGTTTTGACCCATTCCTGTGACACTAGTTATAGATTTCCATGCTTCACTCCAGGTTTACCGTATCCCTTGGACCTACTTATTGACGATGAAACACAGAAATTGCATCGGAATTGAATACAAAAGGCACAATGCCGACTTAAGTACATGAAGACCGACACTTCTTACTGACTATATTTTGAACCATTCCTGCAACACTAGTTATGGATTCCGATGCTTCACCTCAGGTTTACTGTATAACTTGGACCTTCTTATTGACGATGAAACACAAAAAATGCATCGGAATAAAATGCAAAAGGCACAATACCGACTTAGGGACAAGAAGGCTGACTCTTCCTACTGACCATTCCTGTGACACTAGTTATAGATTCCGATGCTTCACTTCAGGTTTAATGTATCCCTTAAACCTCCTTATTGACGATGAAACACACAAATTGCATCGGAATTAAATGCAAAAGGCACAATGCCGATTTAAGGACAAGAACACTGACTCTTCCTACTGACCATTCCTTTGACACCAGTTATAGATTCCTATCTTTCACTTCAGGTTTACTGTATCCCTTGGACCTTCTTATTGACGATGAAACACAGAAATTGCATCGGAATTAAATACAAAAGGCACAATGCCGACTTACGGACAAGAACACTGACTCTTCTTACTGACCATTCCTGTGACACTAGTTATAGATACCGATGCTTCACTCCAGGTTTACTGTATCCCTTGGACCTTCTTATTGACGATGAAAAACAGAAATTGCATCGGAATTAAATACAAAAGGCACAATGCCGACTTAAGGACAAGAGGACTGACTCTTAATAATGCCTAGGTTTTGAACCATTCCTGTGACACTAGTTATAGATTCCGATGCTTCACTTCAGGTTTACTGTTTCCCTTGGACCTTCTTATTGACGATGAAATACGGAAATTGCATCGGAATTAAATACAAAAGGCACAATGATGACTTAAGGGCAAGAAGACTGACTCTTCCTACTGACCATTCCTTTGACACTAGTTATAGATTCCGATTCTTCACACCAGGTTTACTGTATCCCTTGGGCCTTCTTATTGACGATGAAACACAGAAATTGCATCGGAATTAAATACAAAAGGCACAATGCCGACTTAAGGTCAAGAAGACTGACTCTTCCTACTGACCATTCCTGTGACACTAGTTATAGATTCCGATGCATCACTTTAGGATCACTGTATCCCTTGGACCTTCTTATTGACGATGATACACCGAAATTGCATCGGAATTAAGTACAAAAGGCACAATGCCGACTTAAGTACATGAAGTACGACACTTCTTACTGACTATGTTTTGAAACATTCCTGTGACACTAGTTATAGATTCCGATGCTTCACTTCAGGTTTGCTGTGTCCCTTGGACCTTCTTATTGACGATGAAACACAGAATTTGCATCGGAATTAAATACAAAAGACACAATGCCGACTTAAGGACAAGAAGACTGACTCTTCCTACTTTCAATTCCTGGGACACTAGTTATAGATTTCTATGCTTCACTTCAGGTTTACTGTATACCTAGGACCTTCTTATTGACGATGAAACACAGAAATGGCATCGGAATTAAATACAAAAGGCACAATGCCGACATAAGTACATGAAGACCGACACTTCTTACTGACTATGTTTTGAGCAATTCCAGCAACACTAGTTATGGATTCCGATGCTTCACTTCAGGTTTACTGAATCCCTTTGACCTTCTTATTGACGATGAAACACAGAAAATGCATCGGAATTAAATACAAAAGGCTCAATGCTGACTTAAGGACAAGAAGACTGACTCTTCCTACTGACCATTCCTGTGACACTAGTTATAGATTCCGATGCTTCACTTCAGGTTTACTGTATCCCTTGGACCTTCGTATTGACGATGAAACACAGAAATTGCATCGGAATTAAATACAAAAGGCACAATGCCGACTTAAGTACATGAAGACCGACACTTCTTACTGACTATGTTTTGAACCATTCCTGTGAGACTAGTTATAGATTCCGATGTTTCACTTCAGGTTTACTGTATAACTTGGAACTTCTTATTGACGATGTAACACAGACATTGCATCGGAATTAAATACAAAAGGCACAATGCCGACTTAAGTACATGAAGACCGACACTTCCTTCTGACTATGTTTTGAACCATTCCTGTGACACTAGTTATAGATTCCGATGCTTCACTTCAGGTTTACTGTATCCCTTGGACCTTCGTATTGACGATGAAACACAGAAATTGCATCGGAATTAAATACAAAAGGCACAATGCCGACTTAAGTACATGAAGACCGACACTTCTTACTGACTATGTTTTGAACCATTCCTGCAACACTAGTTATGGATTTCGATGCTTCACTTCAGGTTTACTGTATCCTTTGGACCTTCTTATTGACGATGAAACACAGAAATTGCATCGGAATTAAATACAAAAGGCACAATGCCGACTTAAGGACAAGAAGAATGACTCTTCCTACTGACCATTCCTGTGACACTAGTTATAGATTCCGATGCTTCACTTCAGGTTTACTGTATCCCTTGGACCTTCTTATTGACGATGAAACACAGAAATTGCATCTGAATTAAATACAAAAGCACAATGCCGACTTAAGGACAAGAACACTGACTCTTCCTACTGACCATTCCTGTGACACTAGTTATAGATTCCGATGCTTCACTCCAGGTTTACTGTATCCCTTGGACCTTCTTATTGACGTTGAAACACTGAAATTGCATCGGAATTAAATACAAAAGGCACAATGCCGACTTAAGTACATGAAGACCGACACTTCTTACTGACTATGTTTTGAACCATTCCTGCAACACTAGTTATGGATTTCGATGCTTCACTTCAGGTTTCCTGTATCCCTTAGACCTTCTTATTGACGATGAAACACAGAAAATGCATCGGAATTAAATACAAAAGGCACAATACCGACTTAGGGATAAGAAGACTGACTCTTCCTACTGACCATTCCATTGGCTCTAGTTATAGATTCCGATGCTTCACTCCAGGTTTACTGTATCCCTTGGACCTTCTTATTGACGATGAAACACAGAAATTGCATCGGAATTAAATACAAAAGGCACAATGCCAACTTAAGGACAAGAAGACTGACTCTTCCAACTGACCATTCCTGTGACACTAGTTATAGATTCCGATGCTTCACTTCGGGTTTACTGTATAACTTGGACCTTCTTATTGACGATGAAACACAGAAATTGCATCGGAATTAAATACAAAAGGCACAATGCCGACTTAAGTACATGAAGACCGACACTTCCTTCTGACTATGTTTTGAAAAATTCCTGTGACACTAGTTATAGATTCCGATGCTTCACTTCAGGTTTACTGTATCCCTTGGACCTTCTTATTGACGATGAAACACAGAAATTGCATCGGAATTAAATACAAAAGGCACAATGCCGACTTAAGGACAAGAAGAATGACTCATCCTACTGACCATTCCTGTGACACTAGTTATAGACTCCGATTCTTCACACCAGGTTTACTGTATCCCTTGGACCTTCTTATTGACGATGAAACACAGAAATTGCATCGGAATTAAATACAAAAGGCACAATGCCGACTTGAGGGCAAGAAGACTGACTCTTCCTACTGACCATTCCTGTGACACTAGTTATAGATTCCGATGCTTCACTTCAGGTTTGCTGTATCCCTTTGACCTTCTTAATGACGATGAAACACAGAAATTGCATCGGAATTAAATACAAAAGGCACAATGCCGACTTAAGGACAAGAAGACTGATTCTTTCTACTTTCCATTCCTGTGACACTAGTTATAGATTCCTATGCTTCACTTCAGGTTTACTGTATACCTAGGACCTTCTTATTGACGATAAAACACAGAAATTGCATCGGAATTAAATACAAACGGCACAATGCCGACTTAAGTACATGAAGAAGGACGCTTCTGACTGACTATGTTTTGAACCATTCCTGTGACACTAGTTATAGATTCCGATGCTTCACTTCAGGATTACTGTATCCCTTGGACCTTCTTATTGACGATGAAACACAGAAATTGCATCGGAATTAAATACAAAAGGCACAATGCCGACTTAAGGACAAGAAGACTGATTCTTCCTACTTTCCATTCCTGTGACACTAGTTATAGATTCCTATGCTTCACTTCAGGTTTACTGTATACCTAGGACCTTCTTATTGACGATAAAACACAGAAATTGCATCGGAATTAAATACAAAAGGCACAATGCCGACTTAAGTACATGAAGAAGGACGCTTCTGACTGACTATGTTTTGAACCATTCCTGCAACACTAGTTATCGATTCCGATGCTTCACTTCAGGTTTACTGTATCCCTTGGACCTTCTTATTGACGATGAAACACAGAAAATGCATCGGAATTAAATACAAAAGGCACAATACCGACTTAGGGACAAGAAGGCTGACTCTTCCTACTGACCATTCCCGTGACACTAGTTATAGATTCCGATGCTTCACTTCAGGTTTATTGTATCCCTTAAACCTCCTTATTGACGATGAAGCACAGAAATTGCATCGGAATTAAATACAAAAGGCACAATGTCGATTTAAGGACAAGAACACTGACTCTTCCTACTGACCATTCCTGTGACACCAGTTATAGATTCCTATCTTTCACTTCAGGTTTACTGTATCCCTTGGACCTTCTTATTGACGATGAAACACAGAAATTGCATCGGAATTAAATACAAAAGGCACAATGCCGACATAAGGACAAGAACACTGACTCTTCCTACTGACCATTCCTGTGACACTAGTTATAGATTCCGATGCTTCACTCCAGGTTTACTGTATCCCTTGGACCTTCTTATTGACGATGAAACACAGAAATTGCATCGGAATTAAATACAAAAGCACAATGCCGACTTAAGGACAAGAACACTGACTCTTCCTACTGACCATTCCTGTGACACTAGTTATAGATTCCGATGCTTCACTCCAGGTTTACTGTATCCCTTGGACCTTCTTATTGACGATTAAACACAGAAATTGCATCGGAATTAAATACAAAAGGCACAATGCCGACTTAAGGACAAGAAGACTGACTCTTAATAATGCCTAAGTTTTGAACCATTCCTGTGACACTAGTTATAGATTCCGATGCTTCACTTCAGGTTTACTGTTTCCCTTGGACCTTCTTATTGACGATGAAACACAGAAATTGCATCGGAATTAAATACAAAAGGCACAATGGTGACTTAAGGACAAGAAGACTGACTCTTCCTACTGACCATTCCTGTGACACAAGTTATAGATTCCGATTCTTCACACCAGGTTCACTGTATCCCTTGGACCTTCTTATTGACGATCAAACACAGAAATTGCATCGGAATTAAATACAAAAGGCACAATGCCGACTTAAGGGCAAGAAGACTGACTCTTCCTACTGACTATTCCTGTGACACTAGTTATAGATTCCCATGCTTCACTTCAGGTTTACTGTATCCCTTGGACCTTCTTATTGACGATGAAACACAGAAATTGCATCGGAATTAAATACAAAAGGCACAATGCCGACTTAAGTACATGAAGTACGTCACTTCTTACTGACAATGTTTTGACACATTCCTGTGACACTAGTTATAGATTCCGATGCTCCACTTCAGGTTTGCTGTATCCCTTGGACCTTCTTATTGACGATGAAACACAGAATTTGCATCGGAATTAAATACAGAAGGCACAATGCCGACTTAAGGACAAGAAGACAGACTCTTCCTACTTTCCATTCCTGTGACATTAGTTATAGATTCCTATGCTTCACTTCAGGTTTACTGTATACCTAGGACCTTCTTATTGACGATGAAACACAGAAATGGCATCGGAATTAAATACAAAAGGCACAATGCCGACATAAGTACATGAAGACCGACACTTCTTACTGACTATGCTTTGAGCAATTCCTGCAACACTAGTTATGGATTCCGATGCTACACTTCAGGTTTACTGAATCCCTTGGACCTTCTTATTGTCGATGAAACACAGAAAATGCATCGGAATTGAATACAAAAGGCTCAATGCCGACTTAAGGACAAGAAGACTGACTCTTCCTACTGACCATTCCTGTGACACTAGTTAAAGATTCCGATGCTTCACTTCAGGTTTACTGTATCCCTTGGACCTTCGTATTGACGATGAAACACAGAAATTGCATCGGAATTAAATACAAAAGGCACAATGCCGACTTAAGTACATGAAGACCGGCACTTCTTACTAATTATGTTTTGAACCATTCCTGTGACACTGGTTATAGATTCCGATGCTTCACTTCAGGTTTACTGTATAACTTGGACCTTCTTATTGACGATGAAACACAGAAATTGCATCGGAATTAAATACAAAAGGCACAATGCCGACTTAAGTACATGAAGACAGACACTTCCTTCTGAAAATGTTTTGAACCATTCCTGTGACACTAGTTATAGATTCCGATGCTTCACTTCAGGTTTACTGTATCCTTTGGACCTTCTTATTGACGATGAAACACAGAAATTGCATCGGAATTAAATACAAAAGGCACAATGCCGCCTTGAGGACAAGAAGAATGACTCTTCCTACTGACCGTTCCTGTGACACTACTTATAGATTCCGATGCTTCACTTCAGGTTTACTGTATCCCTTGGACCTCCTTATTGACGATGAAACACAGAAATTGCATCTGAATTAAATACAAAAGCACAATGCCGACTTAAGGACAAGAACACTGACTCTTCCTACTAACCATTCCTGTGACACTAGTTATAGATTCCGATGCTTCACTCCAGGTTTACTGTATCCCTTGGACCTTCTTATTGACGATGAAACACAGAAATTGCATCGGAATTAAATACAAAAGGCACAATGCCGACTTAAGTACATGAAGACCGACACTTCTTACTGACTATGTTTTGAACCATTCCTGCAACACTAGTTATGGATTTCGATGCTTCACTTCAGGTTTACTGTATCCCTTAGACCTTCTTATTGACGATGAAACACAGAAAATGCATCGGAATTAAATACAAAAGGCACAATGCCGCCTTAAGAACGAGAAGACTGACTCTTCCAAATGACCATTCCTGTGACACTAGTTATGGATTCCGATGCTTCACTTCAGGTTTACTGTATCCCTTGGACCTTCTTATTGACGATGAAACTCAGAAATTGCATCGGAATTAAATACAAAAGGCACAATGCCGACTTAAGTACATGAAGACCGACACTTCCTTCTGACTATGATTTGAAAAATTCCTGTGACACTAGTTATAGATTCCGATGCTTCACTTCAGGTTTACTGTATCCGTTGGACATTCTTATTGACGATGAAACACAGAAATTGCATCGGAATTAAATACAAAAGGCACAATGCCGACTTAAGGACAAGAAGAATGACTCTTCCTACTGACCATTCCTGTGACACTAGTTATAGATTCCGATGCTTCACTTCAGGTTTACTGTATCCCTTGGACCTTCTTATTGACGATGAAACACAGAAATTGCATCTGAATTAAATACAAAAGCACAATGCCGACTTAAGGACAAGAACACTGACTCTTCCTACTGACCATTCCTGTAACACTAGTTATAGATTCCGATGCTTCACTCCAGGTTTACTGTATCCCTTGGACCTTCTTATCCACGATGAAACACAGAAATTGCATCGGAATTAAATACAAAACGCACAATGCCGTGTTAAGTACAAGAAGACTGACTCTTCCGACTATCTAAGTTTTGAACCATTCCTGTGACACTAGTTATAGATTCCGATGCTTCACTCCAGGTTTACTGTATCCCTTGGACCTTCTTTTTGACGATGAAACACAGAAATTGCATCGGAATTAAATACAAAAGGCACAATGCCGACTTAAGGACAAGAATACTGACTCTTCCTAATGTCTAAGTTTCGAACCATTCCTGTGACACTAGTAATAGATTCCGATTCTTCACTTCAGGTTTACTGAATCCCTTGGACCTTCTTATTGGCGATGAAGCACAGAAATTCCATCGGAATTAAATACAAATGGCACAATGCCGACTTAAGTGCAAGAAGACTGACTCTTCCTACTGACCATTCCTGTGACACTAGTTATAGTTTCCGTTTCTTCACACCAGGTTTACTGTATCCCGTCGACCTACTTATTGACGATGACACACAGAAATTGCATCGGAATTAAATACAAAAGGCACAATGCCGACATAAGTACATGAAGACCGACACTTCTTACTGACTATGTTTTGAGCAATTCCTGCAACACTAGTTATGGATTCCGATGCTTCACTTCAGGTTTACTGAATCCCTTGGACCTTCTTATTGACGATGAAACACAGAAAATGCATCGGAATTAAATACAAAAGGCACAATGCCGACTTAAGGACAAGAAGACTGACTCTTAATAATGCCTGAGTTTTGAACCATTCCTGTGACACTAGTTATAAATTCCGATGCTTCACTTCAGGTTTACTGTTTCCCTTGGACCTTCTTATTGGCGATGAAGCACAGAAATTCCATCGGAATTAAATACAAATGGCACAATGCCGACTTAAGTGCAAGAAGACTGACTCTTCCTACTGACCATTCCTGTGACACTAGTTATAGTTTCCGTTTCTTCACACCAGGTTTACTGTATCCCGTCGACCTACTTATTGACGATGACACACAGAAATTGCATCGGAATTAAATACAAAAGGCACAATGCCGACTTAAGTACATGAAGTACGACACTTCTTACTGACAATGTTTTGACACATTCCTGTGACACTAGTTATAGATTCCGATGCTTCACTTCAGGTTTGCTGTATCCCTTGGACCTTCTTATTGACGATGAAACACAGAATTTGCATCGGAATTAAATACAGAAGGCACAATGCCGACTTAAGGACAAGAAGACAGACTCTTCCTACTTTCCATTCCTGTGACATTAGTTATAGATTCCTATGCTTCACTTCAGGTTTACTGTATACCTAGGACCTTCTTATTGACGATGAAACACAGAAATGGCATCGGAATTAAATACAAAAGGCACAATGCCGACATAAGTACATGAAGACCGACACTTCTTACTGACTATGCTTTGAGCAATTCCTGCAACACTAGTTATGGATTCCGATGCTACACTTCAGGTTTACTGAATCCCTTGGACCTTCTTATTGTCGATGAAACACAGAAAATGCATCGGAATTAAATACAAAAGGCTCAATGCCGATTTAAGGACAAGAAGACTGACTCTTCCTACTGACCATTCCTGTGATACTAGTTAAAGATTCCGATGCTTCACTTCAGGTTTACTGTATCCCTTGGACCTTCGTATTGACGATGAAACACAGAAATTGCATCGGAATTAAATACAAAAGGCACAATGCCGACTTAAGTACATGAAGACCGACACTTCTTACTGACTATGTTTTGAACCATTCCTGTGACACTAGTTATAGATTCCGATGCTTCACTTCAGGTTTACTGTATAACTTGGACCTTCTTATTGACGATGAAACACAGAAATTGCATCGGAATTAAATACAAAAGGCACAATGCCGACTTAAGTACATGAAGACAGACACTTCCTTCTGAAAATGTTTTGAACCATTCCTGTGACACTAGTTATAGATTCCGATGCTTCACTTCAGGTTTACTGTATCCTTTGGACCTTCTTATTGACGATGAAACACAGAAATTGCATCGGAATTAAATACAAAAGGCACAATGCCGACTTGAGGACAAGAAGAATGACTCTTCCTACTGACCGTTCCTGTGACACTAGTTATAGATTCCGATGCTTCACTTCAGGTTTACTGTATCCCTTGGACCTTCTTATTGACGATGAAACACAGAAATTGCATCTGAATTAAATACAAAAGCACAATGCCGACTTAAGGACAAGAACACTGACTCTTCCTACTAACCATTCCTGTGACACTAGTTATAGATTCCGATGCTTCACTCCAGGTTTACTGTATCCCTTGGACCTTCTTATTGACGATGAAACACAGAAATTGCATCGGAATTAAATACAAAAGGCACAATGCCGACTTAAGTACATGAAGACCTACACTTCTTACTGACTATGTTTTGAACCATTCCTGCAACACTAGTTATGGATTTCGATGCTTCACTTCAGGTTTACTGTATCCCTTAGACCTTCTTATTGACGATGAAACACAGAAAATGCATCGGAATTAAATACAAAAGGCACAATACCGACTTAGGGACAAGAAGACTGACTCTTCCTACTGACCATTCCTGTGACACTAGTTATAGATTCCGATGCTTCACTCCAGGTTTACTGTATCCCTTGGACCTTCTTATTGACGATGAAACACAGAAATTGCATCGGAATTAAATACAAAAGGCACAATGCCGCCTTAAGAACAAGTGGACTGACTCTTCCAACTGACCATTCCTGTGACACTAGTTATGGATTCCGATGCTTCACTTCAGGTTTACTGTATAACTTGGACCTTCTTATTGACGATGAAACACAGAAATTGCATCGGAATTAAATACAAAAGGCACAATGCCGACCTAAGTACATGAAGACCGACACTTCCTTCTGACTATGATTTGAAAAATTCCTGTGACACTAGTTATAGATTCCGATGCTTCACTTCAGGTTTACTGTATCCCTTGGACATTCTTATTGACGATGAAACACAGAAATTGCATCGGAATTAAATACAAAAGGCACAATGCCGACTTAAGGACAAGAAGAATGACTCTTCCTACTGACCATTCCTGTGACACTAGTTATAGATTCCGATGCTTCACTTCAGGTTTACTGTATCCCTTGGACCTTCTTATTGACGATGAAACACAGAAATTGCATCCGAATTAAATACAAAAGCACAATGCCGACTTAAGGACAAGAACACTGACTCTTCCTACTGACCATTCCTGTAACACTAGTTATAGATTCCGATGCTTCACTCCAGGTTTACTGTATCCCTTGGACCTTCTTATCGACGATGAAACACAGAAATTGCATCGGAATTAAATACAAAACGCACAATGCCGTGTTAAGTACAAGAAGACTGACTCTTCCAACTATCTAAGTTTTGAACCATTCCTGTGACACTAGTTATAGATTCCGATGCTTCACTCCAGGATTACTGTATCCCTTGGACCTTCTTTTTGACGATGAAACACAGAAATTGCATCGGAATTAAATACAAAAGGCACAATGCCGACTTAAGGACAAGAATACTGACTCTTCCTAATGTCTAAGTTTCGAACCATTCCTGTGACACTAGTAATAGATTCCGATTCTTCACTTCAGGTTTACTGAATCCCTTGGACCTTCTTATTGGCGATGAAGCACAGAAATTCCATCGGAATTAAATACAAATGGCACAATGCCGACTTAAGTGCAAGAAGACTGACTCTTCCTACTGACCATTCCTGTGACACTAGTTATAGTTTCCGTTTCTTCACACCAGGTTTACTGTATCCCGTCGACCTACTTATTGACGATGACACACAGAAATTGCATCGGAATTAAATACAAAAGGCACAATGCCGACATATGTACATGAAGACCGACACTTCTTACTGACTATGTTTTGAGCAATTCCTGCAACACTAGTTATGGATTCCGATGCTTCACTTCAGGTTTACTGAATCCCTTGGACCTTCTTATTGACGATGAAACACAGAAAATGCATCGGAATTAAATACAAAAGGCACAATGCCGACTTAAGGACAAGAAGACTGACTCTTAATAATGCATAAGTTTTGAACCATTCCTGTGACACTAGTTATAGATTCCGATGCTTCACTTCAGGTTTACTGTTTCCCTTGGACCTTCTTATTGACGATGAAACACGGAAATTGCATCGGAATTAAATACAAAAGGCACAATGATGACTTAAGGGCAAGAAGACTGACTCTTCCTACTAACCATTCCTGTGACACTAGTTATAGATTCCGATGTTTCACTCCAGGTTTACTGTATCCCTTGGACCTTCTTATTGACGATGAAACACATAAATTGCATCGGAATTAAATACAAAAGGCACAATGCCGACTTAAGTACATGAAGACCGACACTTCTTACTGACTATGTTTTGAACCATTCCTGCAACACTAGTTATGGATTTCGATGCTTCACTTCAGGTTTACTGTATCCCTTAGACCTTCTTATTGACGATGAAACACAGAAAATGCATCGGAATTAAATACAAAAGGCACAATACCGACTTAGGGACAAGAAGACTGACTCTTCCTACTGACCATTCCTGTGACACTAGTTATAGATTCCGATGCTTCACTCCAGGTTTACTGTATCCCTTGGACCTTCTTATTGACGATGAAACACAGAAATTGCATCGGAATTAAATACAAAAGGCACAATGCCGCCTTAAGAACAAGTAGACTGACTCTTCCAACTGACCATTCCTGTGACACTAGTTATGGATTCCGATGCTTCACTTCAGGTTTACTGTATAACTTGGACCTTCTTGTTGACGATGAAACACAGAAATTGCATCGGAATTAAATACAAAAGGCACAATGCCGACTTAAGTACATGAAGACCGACACTTCCTTCTGACTATGATTTGAAAAATTCCTGTGACACTAGTTATAGATTCCGATGCTTCACTTCAGGTTTACTGTATCCCTTGGACATTCTTATTGACGATGAAACACAGAAATTGCATCGGAATTAAATACAAAAGGCACAATGCCGACTTAAGGACAAGAAGAATGACTCTTCCTACTGACCATTCCTGTGACACTAGTTATAGATTCCGATGCTTCACTTCAGGTTTACTGTATCCCTTGGACCTTCTTATTGACGATGAAACACAGAAATTGCATCTGAATTAAATACAAAAGCACAATGCCGACTTAAGGACAAGAACACTGACTCTTCCTACTGACCATTCCTGTAACACTAGTTATAGATTCCGATGCTTCACTCCAGGTTTACTGTATCCCTTGGACCTTCTTATCGACGATGAAACACAGAAATTGCATCGGAATTAAATACAAAACGCACAATGCCGTGTTAAGTACAAGAAGACTGACTCTTCCAACTATCTAAGTTTTGAACCATTCCTGTGACACTAGTTATGGATTCCGATGCTTCACTCCAGGATTACTGTATCCCTTGGACCTTCTTTTTGACGATGAAACACAGAAATTGCATCGGAATTAAATACAAAAGGCACAATGCCGACTTAAGGACAAGAATACTGACTCTTCCTAATGTCTAAGTTTCGAACCATTCCTGTGACACTAGTAATAGATTCCGATTCTTCACTTCAGGTTTACTGAATCCCTTGGACCTTCTTATTGGCGATGAAGCACAGAAATTCCATCGGAATTAAATACAAATGGCACAATGCCGACTTAAGTGCAAGAAGACTGACTCTTCCTACTGACCATTCCTGTGACACTAGTTATAGTTTCCGTTTCTTCACACCAGGTTTACTGTATCCCGTCGACCTACTTATTGACGATGACACACAGAAATTGCATCGGAATTAAATACAAAAGGCACAATGCCGACATATGTACATGAAGACCGACACTTCTTACTGACTATGTTTTGAGCAATTCCTGCAACACTAGTTATGGATTCCGATGCTTCACTTCAGGTTTACTGAATCCCTTGGACCTTCTTATTGACGATGAAACACAGAAAATGCATCGGAATTAAATACAAAAGGCACAATGCCGACTTAAGGACAAGAAGACTGACTCTTAATAATGCATAAGTTTTGAACCATTCCTGTGACACTAGTTATAGATTCCGATGCTTCACTTCAGGTTTACTGTTTCCCTTGGACCTTCTTATTGACGATGAAACACGGAAATTGCATCGGAATTAAATACAAAAGGCACAATGATGACTTAAGGGCAAGAAGACTGACTCTTCCTACTGACCATTCCTGTGACACTAGTTATAGATTCCGGTTCTTCACACCAGGTTTACTGTATCCCTTGGGCCTTCTTATTGACGATGAAACACAGAAATTGCATCGGAATTAAATACAAAAGGCACAATGCTGACTTAAGGGCAAGAAGACTGACACTTCCTACTGACCATTCCTGTGACACTAGTTATAGATTCCGATGCTTCACTTCAGGTTTACTGTATCCCTTGGACCTTCTTATTGACGATGATACACCGAAATTGCATCGGAATTAAATACAAAAGGCACAATGCCGACTTAAGTACATGAAGTACGACACTTCTTACTGACTATGTTTTGAAACATTCCTGTGACACTAGTTATAGATTCCGATGCTTCACCTCAGGTTTGCTGTATCCCTTGGACCTCCTTATTGACGATGAAACACAGAATTTGCATCGGAATTAAATACAAAAGGCACAATGCCGACTTAAGGACAAGAAGACTGACTCTTCCTACTTTCCATTCCTGTGACACTAGTTATAGATTCCTATGCTTCACTTCAGGTTTACTGAATACCTAGGACCTTCTTATTGACGATGAAACACAGAAATGGCATCGGAATTAAATACAAAAGGCACAATGCCGACATAAGTACATGAAGACCGACACTTCTTACTGACTATGTTTTGAGCAATTCCTGCAACACTAGTTATGGATTCCGTTGCTTCACTTCAGGTTTACTGAATCCCTTGGACCTTATTATTGACGATGAAACACAGAAAATGCATCGGAATTAAATACAAAAGGCTCAATGCCGACTTAAGGACAAGAAGACTGACTCTTCCTACTGACCATTCCTGGGACACTTGTTATATATTCCGATGCTTCACTTCAGGTTTACTGTATCCCTTGGACCTTCGTATTGACGATGAAACACAGAAATTGCATCGGAATTAAATACAAAAGGCACAATGCCGACTTAAGTACATGAAGACCGACACTTCTTACTGACTATGTTTTGAACCATTCCTGTGACACTAGTTATAGATTCCGATGTTTCACTTCAGGTTTACTGTATAACTTGGACCTTCTTATTGACGATGAAACACAGACATTGCATCGGAATTAAATACAAAAGGCACAATGCCGACTTAAGTACATGAAGACCGACACTTCCTTCTGACTATGTTTTGAACCATTCCTTTCACACTAGTTATAGATTCCGATGCTTCACTTCAGGTTTACTGTATCCTTTGGACCTTCTTATTGACGATGAAACACAGAAATTGCATCGGAATTAAATACAAAAGGCACAATGCCGACTTAAGGACAAGAAGAATGACTCTTCCTACTGACCATTCCTGTGACACTAGTTATAGATTCCGATGCTACACTCCAGGTTTACTGTATCCCTTGGACCTTCTTATTGACGATGAAACACAGAAATTGCATCTGAATTAAATACCAAAGCACAATGCCGACTTAAGGACAAGAAGACTGACTCTTAATAATGCCTAAGTTTTGAACCATTCCTGTGACACTAGTTATAGATTCCGATGCTTCACTTCAGGTTTACTGTTTCCCTTGGACCTTCTTATTGACGATGAAACACGGAAATTGCATCGGAATTAAATACAAAAGGCACAATGATGACTTAAGGGCACGAAGACTGACTCTTCCTACTGACCATTCCTGTGACACTAGTTATAGATTCCGATTCTTCACACCAGGTTTACTGTATCCCTTGGGCCTTCTTATTGACGATGAAACACAGAAATTGCATCGGAATTAAATACAAAAGGCACAATGCCGATTTAAGGGCAAGAAGACTGACTCTTCCTACTGACCATTCCTGTGACACTAGTTATAGATTCCGATGCTTCATTTCAGGTTTACTGCATCCCTTGGACCTTCTTATTGACGATGATACACCGAAATTGCATCGGAATTAAATACAAAAGGCACAATGCCGACTTAAGTACATGAAGTACGACACTTCTTACTGACTATGTTTTGAAACATTCCTGTGACACTAGTTATAGATTCCGATGCTTCACTTCAGGTTTACTGTATCCCTTGGACCTTCTTATTGACGATGAAACACAGAATTTGCATCGGAATTAAATACAAAAGGCACAATGCCGACTTAAGGACAAGAAGACTGACTCTTCCTACTTTCCATTCCTGTGACACTAGTTATTGATTCCTATGCTTCACTTCAGGTTTACTGTATACCTAGGACCTTCTTATTGACGATGAAACACAGAAATGGCATCGGAATTAAATACAAAAGGCACAATGCCGACATAAGTACAAGAAGACCGACACTTCTTACTGACTATGTTTTGAGCAATTCCTGCAACACCAGTTATGGTTTCCGATGCTTCACTTCAGGTTTACTGAATCCCTTGGACCTTCTTATTGACGATGAAACACAGAAAATGCATCGGAATTAAATACAAAAGGCTCAATGCCGACTTAAGGACAAGAAGACTGACTCTTCCTACTGACCATTCCTGTGACACTAGTTATAGATTCCGATGCTTCACTTCAGGTTTACTGTATCCCTTGGACCTTCGTATTGACGATGAAACACAGAAATTGCATCGGAATTAAATACAAAAGGCACAATGCCGACTTAAGTACATGAAGACCGACACTTCTTACTGACTATGTTTTGAACCATTCCTGTGACACTAGTTATAGATTCCGATGTTTCACTTCAGGTTTACTGTATAACTTGGACCTTCTTATTGACGATGAAACACAGACATTGCATCGGAATTAAATACAAAAGGCACAATGCCGACTTAAGTACATGAAGACCGACACTTCCTTCTGACTATGTTTTGAACAATTCCTGTGACAGTAGTCATAGATTCCGATGCTTCACTTCAGGTTTACTGTATCCTTTGGACCTTCTTATTGACGATGAAACACAGAAATTGCATCGGAATTAAATACAAAAGGCACAATGCCGACTTAAGGACAAGAAGAATGACTCTTCCTACTGACCATTCCTGTGACACTAGTTATAGATTCCGATGCTTCACTTCAGATTTACTGTATCCCTTGGACCTTCTTATTGACGATGAAACACAGAAATTGCATCTGAATTAAATACAAAAGCACAATGCCGACTTAAGGACAAGAACACTGACTCTTCCTACTGACCATTCCTGTGACACTAGTTATAGATTCCGATGCTTCACTCCAGGTTTACTGTATCCCTTGGACCTTCTTATTGACGTTGAAACACAGAAATTGCATCGGAATTAAACACAAAAGGCACAATGCCGACTTAAGTACATGAAGACCGACACTTCTTACTGACTATGTTTTGAACCACTCCTGCAACACTAGTTATGGATTTCGATGCTTCACTTCAGGTTTACTGTATCCCTTAGACCTTCTTATTGACGATGAAACACAGAAAATGCATCGGAATTAAATACAAAAGGCACAATACCGACTTAGGGATAAGAAGACTGACTCTTCCTACTGACCATTCCTGTGGCTCTAGTTATAGATTCCGATGCTTCACTCCAGGTTTACTGTATCCCTTGGAACTTCTTATTGACGATGAAACACAGAAATTGCATCGGAATTAAATACAAAAGGCACAATGCCAACTTAAGGACAAGAAGACTGACTCTTCCAACTGACCATTCCTGTGACACTAGTTATAGATTCCGATGCTTCACTTCAGGTTTACTGTATAACTTGGACCTTCTTATTGACGATGAAACACAGAAATTGCATCGGAATTAAATACAAAAGGCACAATGCCGACTTAAGTACATGAAGACCGACACTTCCTTCTGACTATGTTTTGAAAAATTCCTGTGACACTAGTTATGGATTCCGATGCTTCACTTCAGGTTTACTGTATCCCTTGGATCTTCTTATTGACGATGAAACACAGAAATTGCATCGGAATTAAATACAAAAGGCACAATGCCGACTTAAGGACAAGAAGAATGACTCTTCCTACTGACCATTCCTGTGACACTAGTTATAGATTCCGATTCTTCACACCAGGTTTACTGTATCCCTTGGACCTTCTTATTGACGATGAAACACAGAAATTGCATCGGAATTAAATACAAAAGGCACAATGCCGACTTGAGGGCAAGAAGACTGACTCTTCCTACTGACCATTC
This sequence comes from Schistocerca americana, assembly GCF_021461395.2. Lineage (NCBI taxonomy): Eukaryota > Metazoa > Arthropoda > Insecta > Orthoptera > Acrididae > Schistocerca > Schistocerca americana. Next base: position 2,072,297 of record NW_025726093.1, read on the forward strand.
CTGTGACACTAGTTATAGATTCCGATGCTTCACTTCAGGTTTACTGTATCCCTTTGACCTTCTTAATGACGATGAAACACAGAAATTGCATCGGAATTGAATACAAAAGGCACAATGCCGACTTAAGGACAAGAAGACTGATTCTTCCTACTTTCCATTCCTGTGACACTAGTTATAGATTCCTATGCTTCACTTCAGGTTTACTGTATACCTAGCACCTTCTTATTGACGATGAAACACAGAAATTGCATCGGAATTAAATACAAAATGCACAATGCCGACTTAAGTACATGAAGAAGGACACTTCTGACTGACTATGTTTTGAACCATTCCTGTGACACTAGTTATAGATTCCGATGCTTCACTTCAGGATTACTGTATCCCTTGGACCTTCTTATTGACGATGAAACACAGAAATTGCATCGGAATTAAATACAAAAGGCACAATGCTGACTTAAGTACATGAAGACCGACACTTCTTACTGACTATGTTTTGACCCATCCTGTGACACTAGTTATAGATTTCCATGCTTCACTCCAGGTTTACCGTATCCCGTTGACCTACTTATTGACGATGAAACACAGAAATTGCATCGGAATTAAATACAAAAGGCACAATGCCGACTTAAGTACATGAAGACCAACACTTCTTACTGACTATGTTTTGAACCATTCCTGCAACACTAGTTATGGATTCCGATGCTTCACTTCAGGTTTACTGTATCCCTTGGACCTTCTTATTGACGATGAAACACAGAAAATGCATCGGAATTAAATACAAAAGGCACAATACCGACTTAGGGACAAGAAGACTGACTCTTCCTACTGACCATTCCTGTGACACTAGTTATAGATTCCGATGCTTCACTTCAGGTTTATTGTATCCCTTAAACCTCCTTATTGACGATGAAGCACAGAAATTGCTTCGGAATTAAATACAAAAGGCACAATGCCGATTTAAGGACAAGAACACTGACTCTTCCTACTGCCCATTCCTGTGACACCAGTTATAGATTCCTATCTTTCACTTCAGGTTTACTGTATCCCTTGGACCTTCTTATTGACGATGAAACACAGAAATTGCATCGGAATTAAATACAAAAGGCACAATGCCGACATAAGGACAAGAACACTGACTCTTCCTACTGACCATTCCTGTGACACTAGTTATAGATTCCGATGCTTCACTCCAGGTTTACTGTATCCCTTGGACCTTCTTATTGACGATGAAACACAAAAATTGCATCGGAATTAAATACAAAAGGCACAATGCCGACTTAAGGACAAGAACACTGACTTTTCCTACTGACCATTCCTGTGACACTAGTTATAGATTCCGATGCTTCACTCCAGGTTTACTGTATCCCTTGGACCTTCTTATTGACGATTAAACACAGAAATTGCATCGGAATTAAATACAAAAGGCACAATGCCGACTTAAGGACATGAAGACTGACTCTTAATAATGCCTACGTTTTGAACTATTCCTGTGACACTAGTTATAGATTCCGATGCTTCACTTCAGGTTTACTGTTTCCCTTGGACCTTCTTATTGACAATGAAACACAGAAATTGCATCGGAATTAAATACAAAAGGCACAATGCCGACTTAAGGGCAAGAAGACTGACTCTTCCTACTGACCATTCCTGTGACACTAGTTATAGATTCCGATGCTTCACTTCAGGTTTACTGTATCCCTTGGACCTTCTTATTGACGATGAAACACAGAAATTGCATCGGAATTAAATACAAAAGGCACAATGCCGACTTAACTACATGAAGTACGACACTTCTTACTGACAATGTTTTGACACATTCCTGTGACACTAGTTATAGATTCCGATGCTTCACTTCAAGTTTGCTGTATCCCTTGGACCTTCTTATTGACGATGAAACACAGAATTTGCATCGGAAATAAATACAGAAGTCTCAATGCCGACTTAAGGACAAGGAGACTGACTCTTCCTACTTTAAATTCCTGTGACATTAGTTATAGATTCCTATGCTTCACTTCAGGTTTACTGTATACCTAGGACCTTCTTATTGACGATGAAACACAGAAATGGCATCGGAATTAAATACAAAAGGCACAATGCCGACATAAGTACATGAAGACCGACACTTCTTACTGACTATGCTTTGAACCATTCCTGCAACACTAGTTATGGATTCCGATGCTACACTTCTGGTTTACTGAATCCCTTGGACCTTCTTATTGACGATGAAACACAGAAAATGCATCGGAATTAAATACAAAATGCTCAATGCCGACTTAAGGACAAGAAGACTGACTCTTCCTACTGACCATTCCTGTGACACTAGTTATAGATTCCGATGCTTCACTTCAGGTTTACTGTATCCCTTGGACCTTCGTATTGACGATGAAACACAGAAATTGCATCGGAATTAAATACAAAAGGCACAATGCCGACTTAAGTACATGAAGACCGACACTTCTCACTGACTATGTTTTGAACCATTCCTGTGACACTAGTTATAGATTCCGATGCTTCACTTCAGGTTTACTGTATAACTTGGACCTTCTTATTGACGATGAAACACAGAAATTGCATCAGAGTTAAATACAAAAGGCACAATGCCGACTTAAGTACATGAAGACAGACACTTCCTTCTGAAAATGTTTTGAACCATTCCTGTGACACTAGTTATAGATTCCGATGCTTCACTTCAGGTTTACTGTATCCTTTGGACCTTCTTATTGACGATGAAACACAGAAATTGCATCGGAATTAAATACAAAAGGCACAATGCCGACTTGAGGACAAGAAGAATGTCTCTTCCTACTGACCATTCCTGTGACACTAGTTATAGATTCCGATGTTTCACTTCAGGTTTACTGTATCCCTTGGACCTTCTTATTGACGATGAAACACAGAAATTGCATCTGAATTAAATACAAAAGCACAATGCCGACTTAAGGACAAGAACACTGACTCTTCCTACTGACCATTCCTGTGATACTAGTTATAGATTCCGATGCTTCACTCCAGGTTTACTGTATCCCTTGGACCTTCTTATTGACGATGAAACACAGAAATTGCATCGGAATTGAATACAAAAGGCACATGGCCGCCTTAAGAACAAGAAGACTGACTCTTCCAACTGACCATTCCTGTGACACTAGTTATAGATTCCGATGCTTCACTTCAGGTTTACTGTATAACTTGGACCTTCTTATTGACGATGAAACACAGAAATTGCATCGGAATTAAATACAAAAGGCACAATGCCGACTTAAGTACATGAAGACCGACACTTCCTTCTGACTATGATTTGAAAAATTCCTGTGACACTAGTTATAGATTCCGATGCTTCACTTCAGGTTTACTGTATCCCTTGGACCTTCTTATTGACGATGAAACACAGAAATTGCATCGGAATTAAATACAAAAGGCACAATGCCGACTTAAGGACAAGAATACTGACTCTTCCTAATGTCTAAGTTTCGAACCATTCCTGTGACACTAGTAATAGATTCCGATTCTTCACTTCAGGTTTACTGTATCCCTTGGACCTTCTTATTGACGATGAAACACAGAAATTGCATCGGAATTAAATGCAAAAGGCACAATGCCGACTAAAGTATATGAAGACCGACACTTCTTACTGACTATGTTTTGAACCATTCCTGTAACACTAGTTATAGATTCCGATGCTTCACTTCAGGTTAACTGTATCCCTTGGACATTCTTATTGGCGATGAAGCACAGAAATTCCATCGGAATTAAATACAAATGGCACAATGCCGACTTAAGTGCAAGAAGACTGACTCTTCCTACTGACCATTCCTGTGACACTAGTTATAGTTTCCGATTCTTCACACCAGGTTTACTGTATCCCGTCGACCTACTTATTGACGATGACACACAGAAATTGCATCGGAATTAAATACAAAAGGCACAATGCCGACTTAAGTACAAGGAGACTGACTCTTCCTACTGTCTAGGTTTTGAACCATTCCTGTGACACTAGATATAGATTCCGATGCTTCATTCAGGTTTACTGTATCCCTTGGACCTTCTTATTGACGATGAAACACAGAAATTGCATCGGAATTGAATACAAAAGGCACAATGCCGACTTAAGTACATGAAGACCGACACTTCTTACTGACTATGTTTTGACCCATTCCAGTGACACTAGTTATAGATTTCCATGCTTCACTCCAGGTTTACTGTATCCCTTGGACCTTCTTATTGACGATGAAACACACAAATGGCATCGGAATTAAATACACAAGGCACAATGCCGACATAAGTACATGAAGACAGACTTTTCTTACTGACTATGTTTTGAACCATTACTGTAACACTAGTTAAAGATTACGATGCTTCACTTCAGGTTTACTGTATCCCTTGGACCTTCTTATTGACGATGAAAGACAGAAATTGCATCGGAATTAAATACAAAAAGCACAATGCCGACGTAAGAGCAAGAAAACAAACTCTTCCTACTTTCCATTCCTGTGACAGTAGTTATAGATTCCTATGCTTCACTTCAGGTTTACTGTATCTCTAGAACCTTCTGATTGACGACGAAACACAGAAATTGCATCGGAATTAAATACAAAGGGCACAATTCCGACTTAAGTACATGAGGACCGACACTTCTTACAGACTATGTTTTGAAAAATTCCTGTAACAATAGTTATAGATTCCGATGCTTCACTTCAGGTTTACTGTATCCCTTAGACCTTCTTATTGACGATGAAACACAGAAATTGAATCGGAATTAAATACAAAAGGCACAATGCCGACTTAAGGACATGAAGACTGACTCTTCCTACTGTCTAAGTTTTGAACCATTCCTCTGACACTAGTTATAGATTCCGATGCTTCGCTTCAGGTTCACTGTATCCCTTGGACCTTCTTATTGACGATAAAACACAGAAATTGCATCGGAATTAAATACAAAAGGCACAATGCTGACTTAGGTACATGAAGACCGACACTTCCTACTGACTATGTTTTGAACCATTCCTGTGCCACTAGTTATAGATTCCGATGCTTCACATCGGGTTTACTGTATTCCTTGGACCTTCTTATTGACGATGAAGCAGAGAAATTGCATCGGAATTAAATACAAATGGCTCAATGCCAACTTAAGTACAAGAAGACTGACTCTAACTACTGACCATTCCTGTGACACTAGTTATAGATTCCGATGCTGCACTTCAGGTTTACTGTATCCCTTGGACCTTCTTATTGACGATGAAACATAGAAATTGCATCGGAATTCAATACAAAAGGCACAATGCCGACTTAAGTACATGAAGAAGGACACTTCTTACTGACTATGTTTTGAACCATTCCTGTGACACTAGTTATAGATTCCGATGCTTCACTTCAGGTTTACTGTATCCCTTGGACCTACTTATTGACGATGAAACACAGAAATTGCATCTGAATTAAATACAAAAGGCACAATGTCGACTGATGTACATGAAGACCGACACTTCTTACTGACTATGTTTTGACCCATTCCTGTGACACTAGTTATAGATTTCCATGCTTCACTCCAGGTTTACTGTATACCTTGGACCTACATATTGACGATGAAACCCAGAAATGGCATCAGAATTAAACACAAAAGGCACAATGCCGACTTAAGTACGTGAAGACTGTCACTTTTTACTGACTATGTTTTGAACCATTCCTGTAACACTAGTTATAGTTTCCGATGCTTCACTTCAGGTTTACTGTATCCCTTGGACCTTCTTATTGTCGATGAAACAAAGAAATTGCATCGAAATTAAATACAAAAGGCACAATGGCGACTTAAGGGCAAGAAGACTGACTCTTCCTACTGATCATTCCTCTGACACTAGTTATAGATTCCGATGCTTCACTTCAGGTTTACTGTATCCCTTGGACCTTCTTATTGACGATGAAACACAGAAATTGCATCGGAATTAAATACAAAAGGCACAATGCCCACTTAAGTACAAGAAGACCGACACTTCTTACTGACTATGTTTTGAACCATTCCTGAGACACTAGTTATGGATTCCGATGCTTCACTCAAGGTTTACTGTATCCCTTGGACCTTCTTATTGACGATGAAACACAGAAATTGCATCGGACTTAAATACAAAAAGCACAATGCCGACTTAAGTACAAGAAGACTGACTCTTCCTACTGACCATACCTGTCACACTAGTTATAGATTCGGATTTTTTACACCAGGTTTACTGTATCCCTTGGACCTTCTTATTGACGACGAAACACAGAAATTGCATCGGAATTAAATACAAAAGACACAATGCCGACATAAGTACATGAAGACCGACACTTCTTACTGACTATGTTTTGACCCATTCCTGTGACACTAGTTATAGATTTCCATGCTTCACTCCAGGTTTACTGTATCCCTTGGACCTTCTTATTGACGATGAAACACAGAAATGGCATCGGAATTAAATACAAAATTCACAATGCCGACTTAAGTACATGAAGAACGACACTTCTTACTGACTATGTTTTGAACCATTACTGTAACACTAGTTATAGATTCCGATGCTTCACTTCAGGTTCACTGTATCCCTTGGACCTTCTTATTGACGATGAAACACAGAATTGGCATCGGAATTAAATACAAAATTCACAATGCCGACTTAAGTACATGAAGAACGACACTTCTTACTGACTATGTTTTGAACCATTACTGTAACACTAGTTATAGATTCCGATGCTTCACTTCAGGTTTACTGTATCCCTTGGACCTTCTTATTGACGATGAAACACATAAATTGCATCGGAATTAAATGCAAAATGCACAATGCCGACTTAAGGGCAAGAAGACTGACTCTTCCTACTGACCATTCCTGTGACACTAGTTATAGAATTCCATGCTTCACTCCAGGTTTACTGTATACCTTGGACCTACATATTGACGATGAAACACAGAAATGGCATCAGAATTAAATACAAAAGGCACAATGCCGACTTAGGTACGTGAAGACCGTCACTTCTTACTGACTATATTTTGAACCATTCCTGTAACACTAGTTATAGATTCCGATGCTTCACTTCAGGTGTACTGTATCCCTTGGACCCTCTTATTGACGATGAAACACAGAAATTGCATCGAAATTAAATACAAAAATCACAATGCCGACTTAAGGGCAAGAAGACTGACTCTTCCTACTGATCATTCCTGTGACACTAGTTATAGATTCCGATGCTTCACTTCAGGTTTACTGTATCCCTTGGACCTTCTTATTGACGATGAAACACAGAAATTGCATCGGAAGTAAATACAAAAGGCACAATGCCGACTTACGTACATGAAGAACGACACTTCTTACTGACTATGATTTGAACCATTCGTGTGACACTAGTTATAGATTCCGATGCTTCACTTCAGGTTTACTGTATCCCTTGGACCTTCTTATGGACGATGAAACACAGAAATTGCATCGGAATTAAATACAAAAGGCACAATGCCCACTTAAGTACATGAAGATCGACACTTCTTACTGACTATGTTTTGTACCATTCCTGAGACACTAGTTAGGGATTCCGATGCTTCACTCAAGGTTTACTGTATCCCTTGGACCTTCTTATTGACGATGAAACACAGATATTGCATCGGACTTAAATACAAAAGGCACAATGCCGACTTAAGTACAAGAAGACTGACTCTTCCTACTGACCATTCCTGTGACACTAGTTATAGATTCCGATTTTTTACATCAGGTTTACTGTATCCCTTGGACCTTCCTATTGACGACGAAACACAGAAATTGCATCGGAAATTAATACAAAAGGCACAATGCCGACTTAAGTACAAGAAGACTGACTCTTCCTACTGTCTAAGATTTGAACCATTCCTCTGACACTAGTTATAGATTCCGATGCTTCACTTCCGGTTTACTGTATCCCTTGGACCTTCTTATTGACGATTAAACACAGAAATTGCATCGGAATTAAATACAAAAGGAACAATGCCGACATAAGTACATGAAGACCGACACTTCTTACTGACTGTGTTTTAACCCATTCCTGTGACACTAGTTATAGATTTCCATGCCTCACTCCAGGTTTACTGTATCCCTTGGACCTTCTTATTGACGATGAAACACAGAAATGGCATCGGAATTAAATACAAAATTCACAATGCCGACTTAAGTACATGAAGAACGACACTTCTTACTGACTATGTTTTCAACCATTACTGTAACACTAGTTATAGATTCCGATGCTTCACTTCAGGTTTACTGTATCCCTTGGACCTTCTTATTGACGATGAAACACAGAATTGGCATCGGAATTAAATACAAAATTCACAATGCCGACTTAAGTACATGAAGAACGACACTTCTTACTGACTATGTTTTGAACCATTACTGTAACACTAGTTATAGATTCCGATGCTTCACTTCAGGTTTACTGTATCCCTTGGACCTTCTTATTGACGATGAAACACATAAATTGCATCGGAATTAAATGCAAAATGCACAATGCCGACTTAAGGGCAAGAAGACTGACTCTTCCTACTGACCATTCCTGTGACACTAGTTATAGAATTCCATGCTTCACTCCAGGTTTACTGTATACCTTGGACCTACATATTGACGATGAAACACAGAAATGGCATCAGAATTAAATACAAAAGGCACAATGCCGACTTAGGTACGTGAAGACCGTCACTTCTTACTGACTATATTTTGAACCATTCCTGTAACACTAGTTATAGATTCCGATGCTTCACTTCAGGTGTACTGTATCCCTTGGACCCTCTTATTGACGATGAAACACAGAAATTGCATCGAAATTAAATACAAAAGGCACAATGCCGACTTAAGGGCAAGAAGACTGACTCTTCCTACTGATCATTCCTGTGACACTAGTTATAGATTCCGATGCTTCACTTCAGGTTTACTGTATCCCTTGGACCTTCTTATTGACGATGAAACACAGAAATTGCATCGGAATTAAATACAAAAGGCACAATGCCGACTTACGTACATGAAGAACGACACTTCTTACTGACTATGATTTGAACCATTCGTGTGACACTAGTTATAGATTCCGATGCTTCACTTCAGGTTTACTGTATCCCTTGGACCTTCTTATGGACGATGAAACACAGAAATTGCATCGGTATTAAATACAAAAGGCACAATGCCCACTTAAGTACATGAAGATCGACACTTTATAAAATAAATAAAATAAAATAAAATTAAATTAAATATTAATTATTTTTATCTGTCTGATTGGCTCTCCTATGAGTCGTCAGGTTTTGATTATTCGGTATCAGACGCTTGACAATGGCTTTTTCGTAAAGGCAATGTTACTCGTAGTTGACCGTGAAATAAAACTGAAATAATCGGACTTCGTAATTAAATCGTTTCCAAAGACTGCTGCGGTAGGTGCGGACTCATAATCTAAATCTCAATATTACAATAATTTGCCAGCCATGCCAAAACGTCGTACAGAGGTGATTGTCTACTAAACAAAAAATTACACAGTTAGTTAAATCAGATATATTCAATGAATAAGCCTACAGTTCATAATCCTACTTACTTTTATAAATATAAATTCTTTACAGAATCGAGTGCCTAGTATGGTTGCAATTTTCTATATCATGAAATATGGCGGTGTGCCAGACAATAAACTAAAATACGTGCTTCTCGCACCACTTCAACGAGAGCTCTCTCTCCTTAATCAAACATACGACTAACGAAAATGTACTTTTGTTTTATCAGCGACACAGCGCTGCAGTTGTGTGCCACAGGCTTTATTTATTTGTCACTGATTATTTATTTAATTAATATCTCGCGTTTCCGAGGAAACTCACGCTCGGCATGCAAATGTGCCTTTATATTGCCCCCTGAATTGCGAGGCGAAAGGACACACCTGCAGGCGAGCAATTCACCTAAAGGCACAAGAAAATCTAAGTTATCTACAACTATTTACATGACTTACATTATACTGTATATTATACACAAAATTTGAATGACGCGCGTGCGCCGAAAAAGTTCTTATGTTGGCAAAACAGAGTGCGCGCATGCGCAGAAGCGTCTGTGTAACTACGGCACTGCCGTTATTTCGTAAATTTAGATCACGCGGCACAGTATTGCAGTTCATATTGTTCGTGTGCGCGCGCATTTCTTAGTCGTTGCACAAAGAAAATATTCCACCAAGATTACATATGAAGACTACATTCTATGACAGGTAACTTAGTTTTAAAATTACAATATTTGTTATAATACAATACAACTTTAGATTGTTGAATGTTCTTAGTTACATAGCATTGCAATGAAATGCTTCAAAGAAAAATGTCCGTATTTTTCAGGTGCGTTGACCTATACACATGGTGTCGTTATCACAGTTCATATTCATCTGCTGCACAATAATTTTTTACAGGTTAGTATCGTCGTGGTAAAGTTTTTTTTGATCACAGTAACATCGTTGTATAACAACGTGATTGATACATAAGCATGTCCATTTCCTATTTCCATTATAGTCGTTGTGATGCAGTTCGTTGTGACAAAAAGCATTGTGTATTACAGATCAGACGTGACCCGTCGAGTAATTAGTCCATATGCAGTTCGTTTTCGATATTCCGTGGAAGCTTGGTTGCAGAACCTCGGACGGCACATAGCTGGCGTCGATCCTTGGACAGTCCAGGTAAGAGTGTCCGTCACATTTCGAGAACATTTCATTCCCTGAAGTTCCAACCAAAACTCTTCCACCCGTCGTGTTGTTTTCTGGACAGGCACTTTGTGTCCATTTAATCCAGTTAACATCTTGAAGTTGGGTACTGTAGTAATGTCTCTAGACGATGCACGAATTATGCACTTCACATATTCAGTTTTTTTTTTTTTTTTTTTAAATATAGCTCACCTAAATGTTCGTGGTTACTCATCGAAGAAATCGTTCATCGCGTTAACAAAGGTACGATGCATCATGAATGTCATTAACAGTTTCTTTCACATAGGTTTCTGCGTAGTTGCAGACTTAGTAATGTACGTTAATGTCCGTGAATAGTGGTTCACTACGCAATTTTTTTTTTTTTTTTTTTTAAAAGTTTTTCACATTTTGGCACTCGTTATCGTTCAAATTTTCACACAGTAACAGTTACATTATACATCAGTTTTAAAAAAAACATAAGTAATAATACATACACACGTCACATATTTTCTTAGCATAAACATAATACAGTTGCACATAAACATGTTTACATCATCATTACATAGCTATAGGTTATTACATTGTGTCATATTTGATTACATGAATTGCAGATATTTACATCCTCTTTAGCGGTTTTGCTGGGATATTATCGATGTTTTTTGTGATGTCATCTGAAATTAAGATAGGTTAGACACAACATTCATTACATCAGTAGGCAAGACCAGGCGTTTTCGCTACTCAATAAATATTCAAAATAGTAAGAGAGAGAAAATGTTCGATTCCTCGCGTTTTGTGCGTGTGTGTAGAGTGTCTGTGTGGCCTTGACTACTGATAGATGCTTTTCGTGTTGAGAGATGTGCATCTAATCTATTTCTCAAAGTAAAAGATCGCTTCACAGATGACGTCTGTCAGTTCGTCAGGTGTCATACCAAGTCAGTGGTACCTACAATAACAAATGTTCCGTGAAAAATTAATATGTCATTCACTGCTACGTAATCATAAATTTTACTTTAATATTCAGTCTTCTCGGTGGAGCCGCGGCGTTGAAAGATAAGTTCTTCTGTCTTCAACTGCGACTCTGGAACGCTGAAATGAAAATTTCTATACTACTTATTATCTGTGTTGTAGCAACAGAGTTTTTCGAGTTGCTTAGCAATATTTTGATGGGTATGACTTTTACATTATTCAGCATGAAATGCTCTAAGATCTCGGTGTGCGTATAGCCCAATAATTTTGTTAGTTCTACGATGTTGTAACAGATACGCACCAGGGTGCGGTATGTTAACAATTATATAAGGTCCTTCATATAGCAGACGCCACTTAGCGTTGCGTCGTTTGAGTGCAACAGATTTATGATGAGTACGAAGTAGTACAAGCATTCCTACCTCGAATTTTTGTTTTCTTTTTATTATGTTTCTGTGATGTTTGTTTCGTATCTGTGCGTGATGTGTCAGCGTAGTCAATACTTCTTTTATTTTCTGTTCAGGTGTGATTTCCTTGTCTGACAACTTAGGTAATGGTTCTATCCACTGATCGTTCTGTTTGCAATTGAACATGATCTCGTTAGGTGTGTAATTTGTATCGTAAATATTTAAGTTATTGTGTACGTCTTCGAAAAGACTTAGGTAGGACACCCAATTAGTATGTTTTGATGAAATATAGGTCCTCATGAATCGATTTAATTCTCGGAAAAGTCTCTCAGTCGCGTTACATTGTGGACTAAACCTCGAAATAAATATACTTTTAATGTTATTGTCCTTCAAGAAATTTCTCCATTTGTACCCAGAGTAGTATGCTGCATTATCTGACAGAATTGCTTTAGGTTTTCCCACGTGCGTCAGGTAATCACTTGAGAATCTTCGTATTATAGCATTTGCAGTGGCGGATTTTAAAGCATAAAGTTTTACGTGTTTAGAAAATATATCGTAAAAAGCTAAGATATATTTGACGCCTCCAGAGCTTGCTGGATGCGGTCCACTAATGTCAGTACACAGAATTTCCAGGGGTCTACCAGGTAAAATAGAATGTAAATCTGTTTTTGTGGATAAATTCTGAGGTTTTGATTTTTGACATATGACACATGTTTTTAGTTCCCTGTAAATTTTTCTTCTCATATTGCTAAAATAACAGTATGTACTGAGCTTTGCCAAACACTTTTTCGTCCCATAATGACCCCAAACTAAGTGTGTGTGCCAAATTAGATTACGTTCAGACTCTTTGGGAATGCATACACACCAGTTAGTAGCATTTGGATGTCGGCGGTAAAATAACACATCATTGTGTAACTTGTAATACTGAGTCAAAGGATGGTTGTGTTTTTCTACCAGTAATGTTATTATCTTATACCAGTGAGGATCAGATTTTTGTAATTCAGCCATGTTTCTGCACATATCAATATAATATTGGTGATACTGCTTGTCTTGCATTAAGAGAATCCTGTAGTCATTTATATTTTCTAAGTCACTGTTGGTATCATTCATACCTTGTGGAAGTCTAGACAAAGTGTCTGCAATGGTGTTGTCCTTACCTCTTATGTACTTAATTTCAAAAGAGTAGTTCTGAAGTGTAACTGCCCATCGTGATAGTCTAGGATGTACAAGTTTACAAGTTAACAAAAATGTCAGGGCCTGGTGATCGGTGTAAATTACCGTATGTTTTCCAAATAAATAATAATTGAATTTCTTGAATGCCCATACTATGGAAAGTGTTTCTAACTCAGTAGTGGAGTATGTACGCTCACATTCAGTTAGAGTGCGACTCGCAAACCCAATAATTCTTATCTGTTCCTCCTCTTTATTCTTTACAACTTGAAATAAGCAACAGCCCAAGCCAGTACGTGAAGCGTCACAAGTCATACAAAAATCTAAATTGAAATCTGGATGGCTCAAAATGTTAGCATTCACTAAAGCATGTTTAATTGTATTAAAGTCATTCTGGCACTGTTCCGACCAGATCCAAACTTGATTCCTTCTGAGTAGATTTAGCAGATGTTTACTGTTCAAAAGTGGTTGTGGCAAAAAACGTCTGAAAAATGAACATAGCCCAAGGAATGATTTTAACTGCTTTTTAGTTCGAGGGCTAGGAAAGTTTCTGATAGCATCTAATTTACTGGGATCCGGACGTATGCCCTGTGAATTAATGATATGTCCTAAATACTTTATCTCACTGCAACCAAATTTTGATTTTCTTAGGTTGGCTGTGACTCCAGCTTGTGCAAATTTTTCTAAAATTCCTTGAAGTGTGTCAACGTGTTCATTCCAGGATTGTGTAGCTATCAGTATATCATCTACATAGTGTGTGACTGTCTCAACTAAATCGTCGCCAAGCACGGTATCCAGGGCTGTAATGAATACCCCAGAGCTGACATTCAGTCCGAAGGGTAGAACACAAAACTGATAGGTTCGCCCCCCGAACATAAATGCAGTATATTTCCGAGAATCAGGAGTGATACCCACCTGCCAAAACGAATTAGCGAGATCTATTGTGGAAAAATATTTTGCATCTAGAAATTTCTGTAATTGCTCTTCTAAATTTTCAGGTTTTGTGTGAACCGGTAAAATTATTTCATTAATAGCTCGTGTGTCTAACACTAACCTAATGCCTCCATTTGATTTTTTGACAACAAGTAGAGGACTACAATAAGGTGAGGTGGATGGTTCAATGACCTTCCAGTCTAACATTTGTTTTAGTTCTTGCCACACAGCAGGTCGTTGAGATAACGGTGCGTTATATGTCTTATGGTAGAAGATCTTGTGAGGCTTAACTTCAATCTTGTACACATACGTGTTGATAACACCTAATCGTTTGGTAAAAACTTGTAAATATTTGGATAACACTTCCTGTAGTTTTATACGTTCATGTACACTGAGAGCTGTAGCTTCACTTATCTTATGATCAAGCAATGTTTTCATGTCCATTAGCTCTCTGTCAGATGAGTGTGTTTGCATGTCTTGAATATCTTTGTCAAGTACTAACTGTACCTTGTACCCTGTACAGTGTTTGTCATGCTTTAGAGTTCTCCTGTCCAAATCAATAATAATTACACTGCCTTTATCATTTAAAATACATTTACCTTTGGAGAAGTCTATAATGCAGTCCTTCTCGCTCATAATATCTATTCCTAATATGCAATTTGTCACAAGGTTTTGTACAACCAGGAATGGCCATTGTACGGTTCCATTACCTATTTTAACGTTTACAAAAACTTGCTTCGTAACCCTACATGACTTATTACCTAGTGCAGTAGTTATTTTACAGTTTTGGGCAGGAAACTCAGGCACAGGTTCCAATTCACACATCTTTTTATAAAAATTAAAAGATAAAACGCTCACAGCTGCACCTGTATCTAGGATAATAGTAGTTGGAATCCCACCTACTACACCAGTAGTGGATGCTAAAACAATTTCATTTGTGTTTAAACGACATTGTGTACTGTCTTGTAAAAGTTCATCTGATATATTGTTATTGTGGTTGTATCTTATAAATAAAACAGGTAGTTTTTGTTTAGAATTACTCGGCATATCATTATTCTGTTGTTCAAGTGTGGTGTCAAATAACTGATTAACATTGAAGCCGCCCCCCAAGGATTCTTCAGCCACGACCTGGGGCAAAGTAGTGACTGTTTCTAGTTTGTTGGATTATCATTTGTACTAGGTACTGACACAGATTGAGGTTGTGCATCAGGTGTCATTTCTATTATATTCACATTCGGATATTGCCTATTATGATCTCCAAACTTTTGCGGTTGTTGTTGCTGTTGCGCATTATAACTTACCTGTCGGTCGTAAGGTATGCTCCAATTTTGACCTGGTGGCTGCTGTGGTAAAGCAGAGTTTGAATGAAAGTACTGATCGTTACGAGTCCAACCTTGATGCTGTCTTGGCTCGTAGTTATTATTATTTCTATTTCTGTTTGTGTTTTTGTTATTACCTTTGTATCCGTTGTTACCGTTGCAGTTATTACCGCGGTGCCTTTTGTATGGATTGCCGCATGAAATGTTATTACTGTTGTAACTATTGTTCGTATTGGAATACGCGTGTTGATTTTGATTTCCGTACTGAGACGGCATGTGAGTTTGCTGTTTTTGTTGTACCGCGTATCCAACTGTGGGCGCGCCAGAATTGTGTTGGCAAGCCTGCATGTTTTGCATACCACTAGTGTAAACATTGTGGCTGCTGTTTTGCCGCGCGAAGCGCTGATCTTCAAGTAACATGTCAACCGAATCTAAAGCTGTTAAAAAATAATCTGAATCGTCATCCGGGATATGTAGAAGTTTTTCCTTAATGTTGAAAGGCAATTTGGCCTTCAACGCTCGGAGTATATCACGTGTTGCGACTGGTTCGTCTAAAAAATGTCCCATGTTCAAGTATTTTTCAAAATATCTGCGTAAGTTACCATTTTTACTGTTAAAAGTTTCAGGTTCTAAAATTTGTCTCCTGAGTCGCTCCTGGACGGATTGCGACCAGAATTTGTTCAGAAAGGCACGCTCAAACTCTCTGTACGTGGTACATACGTCAGCTTGACTGTATGCCCAGACAGCTGCATCGCCTTGGATGTAACCGACAATATATGAAATCTTTTTCCGGTCACTCCAAGTGCGTGGAAATGCGTTACTAAAAGATTTAAGAAAAATCACCGGATGAATGGTTCGTTTCTCTGGGATAAAAGCCTGAAATTGCCTGTGTTTTATTAAGCTTTCTTCTTCCTTTGCATTATGATATGGATTTGTTCCACTGTAATTACTGCAATGCTCAGCTGGCGAGTAATTACGATAATGTTGCTGTGGTTTACCATGATAATAGCTTGTGTTTGTGGTTGCACGTCGTGGTATGTGTTGTAGTCGTGGTGTGTTTTGTTCTTGTGTGTTTGTGGTGTGCGGTATGTGTGCGTCATACTCGAATGTATATTGGTTTCTGAACTGTACATTTTGACTGATATTTTCGTTACATTCAGACTGTGGTTGATCGGTGAATTGTCTCATGGGTGCAGTGACGGATTGTACTGCGTCACTAATCAGCTGTTTGTTATTAGTGATGTATTCCGCTACGGAGTCGTGCACAATTGTTGGTAAATTTTCACGTATGCATCTATCAAAATGTTTGTCTTTGTTCTCTACCCAATCATGAAATTCTTTATTAATATTTTGAAAATGAGCTGTGGCATCAGATTGTAAGATGTCAGTCAGGTGTTGTTCAACATCGTCAAATTTATTCTGCACGTCAGTAATTCGTTTTTCAAGGTTGTCGTGTACTGAAGGATATGTTTGAATTTGTTCAGTAAGAGCTTCACACGTGACATTAAGGTTTTTTAATTGTTTCTGTAAAAGTGCTACGTCATTTGTAGTCTTTTCTTGTCTCGTATTAAGCTTGGAAAATTTCGTACTGAGTTCAGTCATCTGTTCGGTCAGTGTGGCGTCTATAGGTTCCACACGTTTACACAAAGTGTCATTACATGCCTTGATTGCTATGAGATCAGATTTAATTTCGTCATTTTGTGTCTTTAACTGTTCATTTTGTGTCTTTAAGGTTGCAATGTTTTCCGCGTTCTGCATGCTTAAGGTTGCCATATTTTCTGCGTTTTGTTTCATTAGCATTTGTAACATGTTGGCAATGTTTACTGTTTGCAAGGTCTCTGCCCCCGCCGCGTCATTAGACGTGACGTCATGTATTAACATGGGCTCTGACTGAGACTTTGAAATTTTTGTGGTGGACGGCCTATTGTCAAAACTTCCGTTAACACTTGCGTCAATATTTGATGAATCGTCACTACCGGTTGCTGTCGTAAAGTCATTTTCTAACACTTGTCTCTCGTCCGAGTCGGATTGCGTCTGAATAGTATGTCTTTGCTGTTCCATCTTTGCGTATTGTTTTCTAGTTATGACCATGCCACACCTGATATATATTTCAAGAAATTAATGTTTGACACTGGTTTTAAAATAAAATGCAGTTGAGCATGAATCGCTCGTAGCAACAATGGCTGTTTGTTAATTTAAAAATGTAAACTGAATATGGGATTATTGTTAATGGCTGCTGTCCATGTTACAACGTATCGTACAGAAGTCGGCCATATTGTACACTCGTGTATTGGTATTGTTGCAGAAGTTATTGTTTAAGGAAAAATACTGAGAATGAAATTTATCACTGAAAACTGCTACGCGCGAAAGAAATACTACAGAATCTACTGAAGAGCTAATACACTGAATTATGCGTCTGGTCAAGCCTGCCAATGCAAAGGTGCTGCGTCTTACCTTATTTTGCTGGAAGCTTCATTGCGTCTTCCCGCAAAATTTTAGAATTGGAAAATATCTTCAGATCTTTGTTATTTCTCATACATTCACGTCCAGGTCAGAAAGTTGATTTTTCACATGAAACAAAGAGAACAATGTAACAAATGACAAAATAACAAGTCCGACACGCAGTCGCCAATATAAAATAAATAAAATAAAATAAAATAAAATTAAATATTAATTATTTTTATCTGTCTGATTGGCTCTCCTATGAGTCGTCAGGTTTTGATTATTCGGTATCAGACGCTTGACAATGGCTTTTTCGTAAAGGCAATGTTACTCGTAGTTGACCGTGAAATAAAACTGAAATAATCGGACTTCGTAATTAAATCGTTTCCAAAGACTGCTGCGGTAGGTGCGGACTCATAATCTAAATCTCAATATTACAATAATTTGCCAGCCATGCCAAAACGTCGTACAGAGGTGATTGTCTACTAAACAAAAAATTACACAGTTAGTTAAATCAGATATATTCAATGAATAAGCCTACAGTTCATAATCCTACTTACTTTTATAAATATAAATTCTTTACAGAATCGAGTGCCTAGTATGGTTGCAATTTTCTATATCATGAAATATGGCGGTGTGCCAGACAATAAACTAAAATACGTGCTTCTCGCACCACTTCAACGAGAGCTCTCTCTCCTTAATCAAACATACGACTAACGAAAATGTACTTTTGTTTTATCAGCGACACAGCGCTGCAGTTGTGTGCCATAGGCTTTATTTATTTGTCACTGATTATTTATTTAATTAATATCTCGCGTTTCCGAGGAAACTCACGCTCGGCATGCAAATGTGCCTTTATAACTTCTTACTGACTATGTTTTGTACCATTCCTGAGACACTAGTTAGGGATTCCGATGCTTCACTCAAGGTTTACTGTATCCCTTGGACCTTCTTATTGACGATGAAACACAGATATTGCATCGGACTTAAATACAAAAGGCACAATGCCGACTTAAGTACAAGAAGACTGACTCTTCCTACCGACCATTCCTGTGACACTAGTTATAGATTCCGATTTTTTACATCAGGTTTACTGTATCCCTTGGACCTTCCTATTGACGACGAAACACAGAAATTGCATCGGAAATTAATACAAAAGGCACAATGCCGACTTAAGTACAAGAAGACTGACTCTTCCTACTGTCTAAGTTTTGAACCATTCCTCTGACACTAGTTATAGATTCCGATGCTTCACTTCAGGTTTACTGTATCCCTTGGACCTTCTTATTGACGATTAAACACAGAAATTGCATCGGAATTAAATACAAAAGGCACAATGCCGACATAAGTACATGAAGACCGACACTTCTTACTGACTGTGTTTTAACCCATTCCTGTGACACTAGTTATAGATTTCCATGCCTCACTCCAGGTTTACTGTATACCTTGGACCTACTTATTGACGATGAAACACAGAAATGGCATCGGAATTAAATACAAAAGACACAATGCCGACTTAAGTACATGAAGACCGACACTTCTTACTGACTATGATTTGACCCATTCCTGTGACACTAGTTATAGATTTCCATGCTTCACTCCAGGTTTACTGTATCCCTTGGACCTTCTTATTGACGATGAAACACAGGAATGGCATCGGAATTAAATACAAAATTCACAATGCCGACTTAAGTACATGAAGAACGACACTTCTTACTGACTATGTTTTGAACCATTACTGTAACACTAGTTATAGATTCCGATGCTTCACTTCAGGTTTACTGTATCTCTTGGACCTTCTTATTGACGATGAAACACAGAAATTTCATCGGAATTAAATACACAAGGCACAATGCCGACTTAAGTACAAGAAGACTGACTCTTCCTACTGTCTAAGTTTTGAACCATTCCTCTGAGACTAGTTATAGATTCCGATGCTTCACTTCAGGTTTACTGTATCCCTTGGACCGTCTTATTGACAATGAAAGACAGAAATTGCATCGGAATTAAATACAAAAGGCACAATGCCGACTCAAGTACATGAAGACCGACACTTCCTACTGACTATGTTTTGAACCATTCCTGTGACACTAGTTATAGATTCCGATGCTTCACTTCAGGTTTACTGTATCCCTTGGACCTTCTTATTGACGATGAAACACAGAAATTGCATCGGAATTAAATACAAAAGGCACAATGCCCACTTAAGTACATGAAGACCGACACTTCCTACTGACTATGTTTTGAACCATTCCTGAGACACTAGTTATGGATTCCGATGCTTCACTCAAGGTTTACTGTATCCCTTGGACCTTCTTATTGACGATGAAACACAGAAATTGCATCGGACTTAAATACAAAAGGCACAATGCCGACTTAAGTACAAGAAGACTGACTCTTCCTACTTACCATTCCTGTGACACTAGTTATAGATTCGTATTTTTTACACCAGGTTTACTGTATCCCTTGGACCTTCTTATTGACGACGAAACACAGTAATTGCATCGGAATTAAATACAAAAGACACAATGCCGACTTAAGTACATGAAGGCCGACACTTCTTACTGACTATGCTTTGACCCATTCCGGTGACACTAGTTATAGATTTCCATGCTTCACTCCAGGTTTACTGTATCCCTTGGACCTTCTTATTGACGATGAAACACAGAAATGGCATCGGAATTAAATACAAAATTCACAATGCCGACTTCAGTACATGAAGACCGACACTTCTTACTGACTATGTTTTGACCCATTCCTGTGACACTAGTTATAGATTTCCATGCTTCACTCCAGGTTCACTGTATCCCTTGGACCTTCTTATTGACGATGAAACACAGAAATGGCATCGGAATTAAATACAAAATTTACAATGCCGACTTAAGTACATGAAGAACGACACTTCTTACTGACTATGTTTTGAACCATTACTGTAACACTAGTTATAGATTCCGATGCTTCACTTCAGGTTTACTGTATCCCTTGGACCTTCTTATTGACGATGAAACACACAAATTGCATCGGAATTAAATACAAAAGGCACAATGCCGACTTAAGGGCAAGAAGACTGACTCTTCCTACTGACCATTCCTGTGACACTAGTTATAGATTTCCATGCTTCACTCGAGGTTTACTGTATACCTTGGACCTACATATTGACGATGAAATACAGAAATGGCATCAGAATTAAATACAAAAGGCACAATGCCGACTTAAGTACGTGAAGACCGTCACTTCTTACCGACTATGTTTTGAACCATTCCTGTAACACTAGTTATAGATTCCGATGCTTCACTTCAGGTGTACTGTATCCCTTGGACCTTCTTATTGACGATGAAACACAGAAATTGCATCGGAATTAAATACAAAAGGCACAATGCCGACTTAAGTACATGAAGAACGACACTTCTCACTGACTATGATTTGAACCATTCGTGTGACGCTAGTTATAGATTCCGATGCTTCACTTCAGGTTTACTGTATCCCTTGGACCTTCTTATTGACGATGAAACACAGAAATTGCATCGGAATTAAATACAAAAGGCACAATGCCCACTTAAGTACATGAAGACCGACACTTCTTACTGACTATGTTTTGTACCATTCCTGAGACACTAGTTATTTATTCCGATGCTTCACTCAAGGTTTACTGTATCCCTTGGACCAAAGTATTGACGATGAAACACAGAAATTGCATCGGACTTAAATACAAAAGGCACATTGCCGACTTAAGTACAAGAAGATTGACTCTTCCTACTGACCATTCCTGTGACACTAGTTATAGATTCCGATTTTTTACACCAGGTTTACTGTATCCCTTGGACCTTCTCGTTGACGATGAAACACAGAAATTGCATGGGAATTAAATACAAAAGGCACAATGCCGACTTAAGGACAAGAAGACTGACTCTTCCTACTGACCATTCCTGTGACACTAGTTATTGATTCCGATGCTTCACTTCAGGTTTACTGTATCCCTTGGACCTTCGTATTGGCGATGAAACACAGAAATTGCATCGGAATTAAATACAAAAGGCACAATGCCGAAGTATGTATATGAAGACCGACACTTCTTACTGACTATGTTTTGAACCATTCCTGTGACACTAGTTATAGATTCCGATGCTTCACTTCAGGTTTACTGTATCCCTTGGACCTTCTTATTGACGATGAAACACATAAATTGCATCGGAATTAAATACAAAATGCACAATGCCGACTTAAGGGCAAGAAGACTGACTCTTCCTACTGACCATTCCTGTGACACTAGTTATAGATTCCGATGCTTCACTTCAGGTTTACTGTATCTCTTGGACCTTCTTATTGACGATGAAACACAGAAATTTCATCGGAATTAAATACAAAAGGCGCCGACTTAAGTACATGAAGACCGACACTTCCTACTGACTATGTTTTGAACCATTCCTGTGACACTAGTTATAGATTTCCATGCTTCACTCCAGGTTTACTGTATACCTTGGACCTACATATTGACGATGAAACCCAGAAATGGCATCAGAATTAAATACAAAAGGCACAATGCCGACTTAAGTACGTGAAGACCGTCACTTCTTACTGACTATGTTTTGAACCATTCCTGTAACACTAGTTATAGATTCCGATGCTTCACTTCAGGTTTACTGTATCCCTTGGACCTTCTTATTGTCGATGAAACAAAGAAATTGCCTCGAAATTAAATACAAAAGGCACAATGGCGACTTAAGGTCAAGAAGACTGACTCTTCCTACTGATCATTCCTGTGACACTAGTTATAGATTCCGATGCTTCACTTCAGGTTTACTGTATCCCTTGGACCTTCTTTATGACGATGAAACACAGAAATTGCATCGGAATTAAATACAAAAGGCACAATGCCCACTTAAGTACAAGAAGACCGACACTTCTTTCTGACTATGTTTTGAACCATTCCTGAGACACTAGTTATGGATCCCGATGCTTCAATCAAGGTTTACTGTATCCCTTGGACCTTCTTATTGACGATGAAACACAGAAATTGCATCGGACTTAAATACAAAAGGCACAATGCCGACTTAAGTACAAGAAGACTGACTCTTCCTACTGACCATTCCTGTCACACTAGTTATAGATTCGGATTTTTTACACCAGGTTTACTGTATCCCTTGGACCTTCTTATTGACGACGAAACACAGAAATTGCATCATAATTAAATACAAAAGACACAATGCCGACATAAGTACATGAAGACCGACACTTCTTACTGACTATGTTTTGACCCATTCCTGTGACACTAGTTATAGATTTCCATGCTTCACTCCAGGTTTACTGTATCCCTTGGACCTTCTTATTGACGATGAAACACAGAAATGGCATCGGAATTAAATACAAAATTCACAATGCCGACTTAAGGGCAAGAAGACTAACTCTTCCTACTGTCTAAGTTTTGAACCATTCCTGTGACACTAGTTATAGATTTCCATGCTTCACTCCAGGTTTACTGTATACCTTGGACCTACATATTGACGATGAAACCCAGAAATGGCATCAGAATTAAATACAAAAGGCACAATGCCGACTTAAGTACGTGAAGACCGTCACTTCTTACTGACTATGTTTTGAACCATTCCTGTAACACTAGTTATAGATTCCGATGCTTCACTTCAGGTTTACTGTATCCCTTGGACCTTCTTATTGTCGATGAAACAAAGAAATTGCATCGAAATTAAATACAAAAGGCACAATGGCGACTTAAGGGCAAGAAGACTGACTCTTCCTACTGTCTAAGTTTTGAACCATTCCTCTGAGACTAGTTATAGATTCCGATGCTTCACTTCAGGTTTACTGTATCCCTTGGACCTTCTTATTGACAATGAAACACAGAAATTGCATCGGAATTAAATACAAAAGGCACAATGCCGACTCAAGTACATGAAGACCGACACTTCCTACTGACTATGTTTTGAACCATTCCTGTGACACTAGTTATAGATTTCCATGCTTCACTCCAGGTTTACTGTATACCTTGGACCTACATATTGACGATGAAACACAGAAATGGCACCAGAATTAAATACAAAAGGCACCATGCCGACTTAAGTACGTGAAGACCGTCACTTCTTACTGACTATATTTTGAACCATTCCTGTAACACTAGTTATAGATTCCGATGCTTCACTTCAGGTGTACTGTATCCCTTGGACCCTCTTATTGACAATGAAACACAGAAATTGCATCGAAATTAAATACAAAAGGCACAATGCCGACTTGAGGGCAAGAAGACTGACTCTTCCTACTGATCATTCCTGTGACACTAGTTATAGATTCCGATGCTTCACTTAAGGTTTACTGTATCCCTTGGACCTTCTTATTGACGATGAAACACATAAATTGCATCGGAATTAAATACAAAATGCACAATGCCGACTTAAGGGCAAGAAGACTGACTCTTCCTACTGACCATTCCTGTGACACTAGTTATAGAATTCCATGCTTCACTCCAGGTTTACTGTATACCTTGGACCTACATATTGACGATGAAACACAGAAATGGCATCAGAATTAAATACAAAAGGCACCATGCCGACTTAAGTACGTGAAGACCGTCACTTCTTACTGACTATATTTTGAACCATTCCTGTAACACTAGTTATAGATTCCGATGCTTCACTTCAGGTGTACTGTATCCCTTGGACCCTCTTATTGACGATGAAACACAGAAATTGCATCGAAATTAAATACAAAAGGCACAATGCCAACTTAAGGGCAAGAAGACTGACTCTTCCTACTGATCATTCCTGTGACACTAGTTATAGATTCCGATGCTTCACTTCAGGTTTACTGTATCCCTTGGACCTTCTTATTGACGATGAAACACAGAAATTGCATCGGAATTAAATACAAAAGGCACAATGCCGACTTACGTACATGAAGAACGACACTTCTTACTGACTATGATTTGAACCATTCGTGTGACACTAGTTATAGATTCCGATGCTTCACTTCAGGTTTACTGTATACCTTGGACCTTCTTATGGACGATGAAACACAGAAATTGCATCGGAATTAAATACAAAAGGCACAATGCCCACTTAAGTACATGAAGACCGACACTTCTTACTGACTATGTTTTGTACCATTCCTGAGACACTAGTTATGGATTCCGATGCTTCACTCAAGGTTTACTGTATCCCTTGGACCTTCTTATTGACGATGAAACACAGATATTGCATCGGACTTAAATACAAAAGGCACAATGCCGACTTAAGTACAAGAAGACTGACTCTTCCTACTGACCATTCCTGTGACACTAGTTATAGATTCCGATTTTTTACACCAGGTTTACTGTATCCCTTGGACCTTCCTATTGACGACGAAACACAGAAATTGCATCGGAAATTAATACAAAAGGCACAATGCCGACTTAAGTACAAGAAGACTGACTCTTCCTACTGTCTAAGTATTGAACCATTCCTCTGACACTAGTTATAGATTCCGATGCTTCACTTCAGGATTACTGTATCCCTTGGACCTTCTTATTGACGATTAAACACAGAAATTGCATCGGAATTAAATACAAAAGGCACAATGCCGACATAAGTACATGAAGACCGACACTTCTTACTGACTATGTTTTAACCCATTCCTGTGACACTAGTTATAGATTTCCATGCTTCACTCCAGGTTTACTGTATCCCTTGGACCTTCTTATTGTCGATGAAACACAGGAATGGCATCGAAATTAAATACAAAATTCACAATGCCGACTTAAGTACATGAAGACCGACACTTCTTACTGACTATGCTTTGAACCATTCCTGAGACACTAGTTATGGATTCCGATGCTTCACTCAAGGTTTACTGTATCCCTTGGACCTTCTTATTGACGATGAAACACAGAAATTGCATCGGACTTAAATACAAAAGGCACAATGCCGACATAAGTATAAGAAGACTGACTCTTCCTACTGACCATTCCTGTGACACTAGTTATAGATTCGGATTTTTTACACCAGGTTTACTGTATCCCTTGGACCTTCTTATTGACGACGAAACACAGAAATTGCATCGGAATTAAATACAAAAGACACAATGCCGACTTAAGTACATGAAGACCGACACTTCTTACTGACTATGTTTTGACCCATTCCGGTGACACTAGTTATAGATTTCCATGCTTCACTCCAGGTTTACTGTATCCCTTGGACCTTCTTATTGACGATGAAACACAGAAATGGCATCGGAATTAAATACAAAATTCACAATGCCGACTTCAGTACATGAAGACCGACACTTCTTACTGACTATGTTTTGACCCATTCCTGTGACACTAGTTATAGATTTCCATGCTTCACTCCAGGTTTACTGTATCCCCTGGACCTTCTAATTGACGATGAAACACAGAAATGGCATCGGAATTAAATACAAAATTTACAATGCCGACTTAAGTACATGAAGAACGACACTTCTTACTGACTATGTTTTGAACCATTACTGTAACACTAGTTATAGATTCCGATGCTTCACTTCAGGTTTACTGTATCCCTTGGACCTTCTTATTGACGATGAAACACACAAATTGCATCGGAATTAAATACAAAAGGCACAATGCCGACTTAAGGGCAAGAAGACTGACTCTTCCTACTGACCATTCCTGTGACACTAGTTATAGATTTCCATGCTTCACTCCAGGTTTACTGTATACCTTGGACCTACATATTGACGATGAAATACAGAAATGGCATCAGAATTAAATACAAAAGGCACAATGCCGACTTAAGTACGTGAAGACCGTCACTTCTTACTGACTATGTTTTGTACCATTCCTGTAACACTAGTTATAGATTCCGATGCTTCACTTCAGGTGTACTGTATCCCTTGGACCTTCTTATTGACGATGAAACACAGAAATTGCATCGGAATTAAATACAAAAGGCACAATGCCGACTTAAGTACATGAAGAACGACACTTCTTACTGACTATGATTTGAACCATTCGTGTGACGCTAGTTATAGATTCCGATGCTTCACTTCAGGTTTACAGTATCCCTTGGACCTTGTTATTGACGATGAAACACAGAAATTGCATCGGAATTAAATACAAAAGGCACAATGCCCACTTAAGTACATGAAGACCGACACTTCTTACTGACTATGTTTTGTACCATTCCTGAGACACTAGTTATTTATTCCGATGCTTCACTCAAGGTTTACAGTATCCCTTGGACCATCTTATTGACGATGAAACACAGAAATTGCATCGGACTTAAATACAAAAGGCACAATGCCGACTTAAGTACAAGATGATTGACTCTTCCTACTGACCATTCCTGTGACACTAGTTATAGATTCCGATTTTTTACACCAGGTTTACTGTATCCCTTGGACCTTCTTATTGGCGACGAAACACAGAAATTGCATCGGAAATTAATACAAAAGGCACAATGCCGACTTAAGTACAGGAAGACTGACACTTCCTACTGTCTAAGTTTTGAACCATTCCTCTGACACTTGTTATA
This sequence comes from Schistocerca americana, assembly GCF_021461395.2. Lineage (NCBI taxonomy): Eukaryota > Metazoa > Arthropoda > Insecta > Orthoptera > Acrididae > Schistocerca > Schistocerca americana. The sequence continues at coordinate 2,099,684 of NW_025726093.1, forward strand.
GATTCCGATGCTTTACTTCAGGTTTACTGTATCCCTTTTACCTTCTTATTGACGATGAAACAAAGAAATTGCATCGGAGTTAAAATAAATGCCACAATGCCAACTTAAGTACAAGAAGACTGACTCTTCCTACTGACCATTCCTGTGACATTAGTTATAGATTCCGATGCTTCACTTCAGGTTTACTGTATCCCTTGGACCTTCTTATTGCCGATGAAACACAGAAATTGCATGGGAATTAAATACAAAAGGCACAATGCCGACTTAAGGACAGGAAGACTGACTCTTCCTACTGACCATTCCTGTGACACTAGTTATAGATTCCGATGCTTCACTTCAGGTTTACTGTATCCCTTGGACCTTCTTATTGGCGATGAAACACAGAAATTGCATCGGAATTAAATACAAAAGGCACAATGCCGACGTATGTATATGAAGACCGACACTTCTTACTGACTATGTTTTGAACCATTCCTGTGACACTAGTTATAGATTCCGATGCTTCACTTCAGGTTTACTGTATCCCTTGGACCTTCTTATTGACGATGAAACACAGAAATTGCATCGGAATTAAATACAAAAGGCACAATGCCGACTTACGTACATGAAGAACGACACTTCTTACTGACTATGATTTGAACCATTCGTGTGACACTAGTTATAGATTCCGATGCTTCACTTCAGGTTTACTGTATACCTTGGACCTTCTTATGGACGATGAAACACAGAAATTGCATCGGAATTAAATACAAAAGGCACAATGCCCACTTAAGTACATGAAGACCGACACTTCTTACTGACTATGTTTTGTACCATTCCTGAGACACTAGTTATGGATTCCGATGCTTCACTCAAGGTTTACTGTATCCCTTGGACCTTCTTATTGACGATGAAACACAGATATTGCATCGGACTTAAATACAAAAGGCACAATGCCGACTTAAGTACAAGAAGACTGACTCTTCCTACTGACCATTCCTGTGACACTAGTTATAGATTCCGATTTTTTACACCAGGTTTACTGTATCCCTTGGACCTTCCTATTGACGACGAAACACAGAAATTGCATCGGAAATTAATACAAAAGGCACAATGCCGACTTAAGTACAAGAAGACTGACTCTTCCTACTGTCTAAGTATTGAACCATTCCTCTGACACTAGTTATAGATTCCGATGCTTCACTTCAGGATTACTGTATCCCTTGGACCTTCTTATTGACGATTAAACACAGAAATTGCATCGGAATTAAATACAAAAGGCACAATGCCGACATAAGTACATGAAGACCGACACTTCTTACTGACTATGTTTTAACCCATTCCTGTGACACTAGTTATAGATTTCCATGCTTCACTCCAGGTTTACTGTATCCCTTGGACCTTCTTATTGTCGATGAAACACAGGAATGGCATCGAAATTAAATACAAAATTCACAATGCCGACTTAAGTACATGAAGACCGACACTTCTTACTGACTATGCTTTGAACCATTCCTGGGACACTAGTTATGGATTCCGATGCTTCACTCAAGGTTTACTGTATCCCTTGGACCTTCTTATTGACGATGAAACACAGAAATTGCATCGGACTTAAATACAAAAGGCACAATGCCGACATAAGTATAAGAAGACTGACTCTTCCTACTGACCATTCCTGTGACACTAGTTATAGATTCGGATTTTTTACACCAGGTTTACTGTATCCCTTGGACCTTCTTATTGACGACGAAACACAGAAATTGCATCGGAATTAAATACAAAAGACACAATGCCGACTTAAGTACATGAAGACCGACACTTCTTACTGACTATGTTTTGACCCATTCCGGTGACACTAGTTATAGATTTCCATGCTTCACTCCAGGTTTACTGTATCCCTTGGACCTTCTTATTGACGATGAAACACAGAAATGGCATCGGAATTAAATACAAAATTCACAATGCCGACTTCAGTACATGAAGACCGACACTTCTTACTGACTATGTTTTGACCCATTCCTGTGACACTAGTTATAGATTTCCATGCTTCACTCCAGGTTTACTGTATCCCCTGGACCTTCTAATTGACGATGAAACACAGAAATGGCATCGGAATTAAATACAAAATTTACAATGCCGACTTAAGTACATGAAGAACGACACTTCTTACTGACTATGTTTTGAACCATTACTGTAACACTAGTTATAGATTCCGATGCTTCACTTCAGGTTTACTGTATCCCTTGGACCTTCTTATTGACGATGAAACACACAAATTGCATCGGAATTAAATACAAAAGGCACAATGCCGACTTAAGGGCAAGAAGACTGACTCTTCCTACTGACCATTCCTGTGACACTAGTTATAGATTTCCATGCTTCACTCCAGGTTTACTGTATACCTTGGACCTACATATTGACGATGAAATACAGAAATGGCATCAGAATTAAATACAAAAGGCACAATGCCGACTTAAGTACGTGAAGACCGTCACTTCTTACTGACTATGTTTTGAACCATTCCTGTAACACTAGTTATAGATTCCGATGCTTCACTTCAGGTGTACTGTATCCCTTGGACCTTCTTATTGACGATGAAACACAGAAATTGCATCGGAATTAAATACAAAAGGCACAATGCCGACTTAAGTACATGAAGAACGACACTTCTTACTGACTATGATTTGAACCATTCGTGTGACGCTAGTTATAGATTCCGATGCTTCACTTCAGGTTTACAGTATCCCTTGGACCTTGTTATTGACGATGAAACACAGAAATTGCATCGGAATTAAATACAAAAGGCACAATGCCCACTTAAGTACATGAAGACCGACACTTCTTACTGACTATGTTTTGTACCATTCCTGAGACACTAGTTATTTATTCCGATGCTTCACTCAAGGTTTACTGTATCCCTTGGACCATCTTATTGACGATGAAACACAGAAATTGCATCGGACTTAAATACAAAAGGCACAATGCCGACTTAAGTACAAGATGATTGACTCTTCCTACTGACCATTCCTGTGACACTAGTTATAGATTCCGATTTTTTACACCAGGTTTACTGTATCCCTTGGACCTTCTTATTGGCGACGAAACACAGAAATTGCATCGGAAATTAATACAAAAGGCACAATGCCGACTTAAGTACAGGAAGACTGACACTTCCTACTGTCTAAGTTTTGAACCATTCCTCTGACACTTGTTATAGATTCCGATGCTTTACTTCAGGTTTACTGTATCCCTTTTACCTTCTTATTGACGATGAAACAAAGAAATTGCATCGGAGTTAAAATAAATGCCACAATGCCAACTTAAGTACAAGAAGACTGACTCTTCCTACTGACCATTCCTGTGACATTAGTTATAGATTCCGATGCTTCACTTCAGGTTTACTGTATCCCTTGGACCTTCTTATTGCCGATGAAACACAGAAATTGCATGGGAATTAAATACAAAAGGCACAATGCCGACTTAAGGACAGGAAGACTGACTCTTCCTACTGACCATTCCTGTGACACTAGTTATAGATTCCGATGCTTCACTTCAGGTTTACTGTATCCCTTGGACCTTCTTATTGGCGATGAAACACAGAAATTGCATCGGAATTAAATACAAAAGGCACAATGCCGACGTATGTATATGAAGACCGACACTTCTTACTGACTATGTTTTGAACCATTCCTGTGACACTAGTTATAGATTCCGATGCTTCACTTCAGGTTTACTGTATCCCTTGGACCTTCTTATTGACGATGAAACACATAAATTGCATCGGAATTAAATACAAAAGGCACAATGCCGACTTAAGGGCAAGAAGACTGACTCTTCCTACTGACCATTCCTGTGACACTAGTTATAGATTCCGATGCTTCACTTCAGGTTTACTGTATCTCTTGGACCTTCTTATTGACGATGAAACACAGAAATTTCATCGGAATTAAATACAAAAGGCACAATGCCGACTTAAGTACAAGAAGACTGACTCTTCCTACTGTCTAAGTTTTGAACCATTCCTCTGAGACTAGTTATAGATTCCGATGCTTCACTTCAGGTTTACTGTATCCCTTGGACCTTCTTATTGACAATGAAACACAGAAATTGCATCGGAATTAAATACAAAAGGCACAATGCCGACTTAAGTACATGAAGACCGACACTTCCTACTGACTATGTTTTGAACCATTCCTGTGACACTAGATATAGATTCCGATGCTTCACTTCAGGTTTACTGTATTCCTTGGACCTTCTTATTGACGATGAAACACAGAAATTGCATCGGAGTTAAATACAAATGGCACAATGCCAACTTAAGTACAAGAAGACTGACTCTTCCTACTGACCATTCCTGTGACACTAGTTATAGATTCCGATGCTTCACTTTAGGTTTACTGTATCCCTTGGACCTTCTTATTGACGATGACACACAGAAATTGCATGGGAGTTAAATACAAAACCCACAATGCCGACTTAAGGACAAGAAGACTGACTCTTCCTACTGACCATTCCTGTGACACTAGTTATAGATTTCCATGCTTCACTCCAGGTTTACTGTATCCCTTGCACCTTCTTATTGGCGATGACACACAGAAATTGCATCGGAATTAAATACAAAAGGCACAATGCCGACGTATGTATATGAAGACCGACACTTCTTACTGACTATGTTTTGAACCATTCCTGTGACACTAGTAATAGATTCCGATGCTTCACTTCAGGTTTACTGTATCCCTTGGACCTTGTTATTGACGATGAAACACAGAAATTGCATCGGAATTAGGTACAAAAGGCACAATGGCGACTTAAGTACATGAAGACCGACACTTCTTACTGACTATGCTTTTGAACCATTCCTGTGACACTAGTTATAGATTCCGAAGCTACACTTCACGTTTACTGTATCCCTTGGACCTTCTTATTGACGATGAAACACAGAAATTGCATCGGAATTAAATACAAAAGGCACAATGCCGACTTAAGTACATGAAGACCGACACTTCTTATTGACTATGTTTTGAACCATTCCTGCAACACTAGTTATAGATTCCGATGCTTCACTTCAAGTTTACTGTATTCCTTGGACGTTCTTGTTGACGATGAAACACAGAAATTGCATCGGAATTAAATACAAAAGGCACAATGCCGACTTAAGGACAATAAGACTGACTCTTCCAACTGACCATTCGTGTGACACTAGTTATAGATTCCGATGCTTCACTTCAGGTTTACTGTATCCCTTGGACCTTCTTATTGACGAAGAAACACAGAAATTGCATCGGAATTAAAAACAAAAGGCACACTGCGGACTTAAGGACAAGAAGACTGACTCTTCCCACTGACCATTCCTGTGACAGTAGTTATAGATTCCGATGCTTCACTCCAGGTTTACTGTATCCCTTGGACCTTCTTATTGACGATGAAACACAGAAATTGCATCGGAATTACGTACAAAAGGCACAATGCCGACTTAAGTACATGAAGACCGACACTTCTTACTGACTATGCTTTTGAACCATTCCTGTGACACTAGTTATAGATTCTGAAGCTACACTTCACGTTTACTGTATCCCTTGGACCTTCTTATTGACGATGAAACACAGAAATTGCATCGGAATTAAATACAAAAGGCACAATGCCGACTTAAGTACATGAAGACGGACCCTTCTTATTGACTATGTTTTGAACCATTCCTGCAACACTAGTTATAGATTCCGATGCTTCACTTCAAGTTTACTGTATCCCTTGGACGTTCGTATTGACGATGAAACACAGAAATTGCATCGCAATTAAATACAAAAGGCACAATGCCGACTTAAGGACAAGAAGACTGACTCTTCCAACTGACCATTCCTGTGACAGTAGTTATAGATTCCGATGCTTCACTTCAGGTTTACTGTATCCCTTGCACCTTCTTATTGACGATGAAACACAGAAATTGCATCGGAATTAAATACAAAAGGCACAATGCCCACTTAAGTACATGAAGACCGACACTTCTTACTGACTATGCTTTGAACCATTCCTGAGACACTAGTTATGGATTCCGATGCTTTACTCAAGGTTTACTGTATCCCTTGGACCTTCTTATTGACGATGAAACACAGAAATTGCATCGGACTTAAATACAAAAGGCACAATGCAGACTCAAGTACAGGAAGACTGACTCTTCCTACTGACCATTCCTGTGACACTAGTTACAGATTCGGATTTCTTGCACCAGGTTTACTGTATCCCTTGGACCTTCTTATTGACGACGAAACACAGAAATTGCATCGGAATTAAATACAAAAGACACAATGCCGACTTAAGTACATGAAGACCGACACTTCTTACTGACAATGTTTTGACCCATTCCTGTGACACTAGTTATAGATTTCCATGCTTCACTCCAGGTTTACTGTATCCCTTGGACCTTCTTATTGACGATGAAACACAGAAATGGCATCGGAATTAAATACAAAATTCACAATGCCGACTTAAGTACATGAAGACCGACACTTCTTACTGACTATGTTTTGACCCATTCCTGTGACACTAGTTATAGATTTCCATGCTTCACTCCAGGTTTACTGTATCCCTTGGACCTTCTTATTGACGATGAAACACAGAAATGGCATCGGAATTAAATACAAAATTCACAATGCCGACTTAAGTACATGAAGACCGACACTTCTTACTGACTATGTTTTGACCCATTCCTGTGACACTAGTTATAGATTTCCATGCTTCACTCCAGGTTTACTATATCCGTTGGACCTTCTTATTGGCGATGAAACACAGAAATTGCATCGGAATTAAATACAAAAGGCACAATGCCGACGTATGTATATGAGGACCGACACTTCTTACTGACTATGTTTTGAACCATTCCTGTGACACTAGTTATAGATTCCGATGCTTCACTTCAGGTTTACTGTATCCCCTGGACCTTCTTATTGACGATGAAACACAGAAATTGCATCGGAATTAAGTACAAAAGGCACAATGCCGACTTAAGTACATGAAGATCGACACTTCTTATTGACTATGTTTTGAACCATTCCTGCAACACTAGTTATGGATTCCGATGCTTCACTTCAGGTTTACTGTATCCCTTGGACCTTCTTATTGACGATGAAACACAGAAATTGCATCGGAATTAAATACAAAAGGCACAATGCCGACTTAAGTACATGAAGACCGACACTAGTTACTGACTATGTTTTGACCCATTCCTGTGACACTAGTTATAGATTTCCATGCTTCACTCCAGGTTTACTGTATACCTTGGACCTACATATTGACGATGAAACACAGAAATGGCATCAGAATTAAATACAAAAGGCACAATGCCGACTAAAGTACTTGAAGACCGTCACTTCTTACTGACTATGTTTCGAACCATTCCTGTAACACTAGTTATAGATTCCGATGCTTCACTTCAGGTTTACTGTATCCCTTGGACCTTCTTATTGACGATGAAACACAGATATTGCATCGGAATTAAATACAAAAGGCACAAAGCCGACTTAAGTACATGAAGAACGACACGTCTTACTGACTCTGATTTGAACCATTCCTGTGACATTAGTTATAGATTCCGATGCTTCACTTCAGGTTTACTGTATCCCTTGGACCTTCTTATTGACGATGAAACACAGAAATTGCATCGGAATTAAATACAATAGGCACAATGCCGACTTAAGTACATGAAGACCGACACTACTTACTGACTATGTTTTGAACCATTCCTGAGACACTAGTTATGGATTCCGATGCTTCACTCAAGGTTTACTGTATCCCTTGGACCTTCTTATTGACGATGAAACACAGTAATGGCATCGGAATTAATTACAAAATTCACAATGCCGACTTAAGTACATGAAGACCGACACTTCTTACTGACTTTGTTTTGACCCATTCCTGTGACACTAGTTATAGATTTCCATGCTTCACTCCAGGTTTACTGTATCACTTGGACCTTCTTATCGACGATGAAACACAGAAATGGCATCGGAATTAAATACAAAATTCACAATGCCGACTTAAGTACAAGAAGAACGACACTTCTTACTGACTATGATTTGAACCATTACTGTAAGACTAGTTATAGATTCCGATGCTTCACTTCAGTTTTACTGTATCCCTTGGACCTTCTTATTGACGATGAAACACATAAATAGCATCGGAATTAAATAGAAAAAGCACAATGCCGACTCAAGGGCAAGAAGACTGACTCTTCCTACTGACCATTCCTGTGACACTAGTTATAGATTTCCATGCTTCACTCCAGGTTTACTGTATACCTTGGACCTACATATTGACGATGAAACACAGAAATGGCATCAGAATTAAATACAAAAGGCACAATGCCGACTTAAGTACGTGAAGACCGTCACTTCTTACTGACTATGTTTTGAACCATTCCTGTGACACTAGTTATGGATTCCGATGCTTCACTTCAGGTTTACTGTATCCCTTGGACCTTCTTATTGACGATGAAACACAGAAATTGCATCGGAATTAAGTACAAAAGGCACAATGCCGACTTAAGTACATGAAGACCGACACTTCTTACTGACTATGCTTTTGAACCATTCCTGTGACACTAGTTATAGATTCCGAAGCTACACTTCACGTTTACTGTATCCCTTGGACCTTCTTATTGACGATGAAACACAGAAATTGCATCGGAATTAAATACAAAGGGCACAATGCCGACTTAAGTACATGAAGACCGACACTTCTTATTGACCATGTTTTGAACCATTCCTGCAACACTAGTTATAGATTCCGATGCTTCACTTCAAGTTTACTGTATTCCTTGGACGTTCTTATTGACGATGAAACACAGAAATTGCATCGGAATTAAATACAAAAGGCACAATGCCGACTTAAGGACAATAAGACTGACTCTTCCTACAGACCATTCGTGTGACACTAGTTATAGATTCCGATGCTTCACTTCAGGTTTACTGTATCCCTTGGACCTTCTTATTGACGAAGAAACACAGAAATTGCATCGGAATTAAATACAAAAGGCACAATGCGGACTTAAGGACAAGAAGACTGACTCATCCCACTGACCATTCCTGTGACAGTAGTTATAGATTCCGATGCTTCACTCCAGGTTTACTGTATCCGTTGGACCTTCTTATTGACGATGAAACACAGAAATTGCATCGGAATTAAATACAAAAGGCACAATGCCGACTTAAGTACATGAAGACCGACACTTCTTATTGACTATGTTTTGAACCATTCCTGCAACACTAGTTATAGATTCCGATGCTTCACATCAAGTTTACTGTATCCCTTGGACGTTCTTATTGACGATGAAAAACAGAAATTGCATCGGAATTAAATACAAAAGGCATAATGCCGACTTAAGGACAAGAAGACTGACTCTTCCAACTGACCATTCCTGTGACAGTAGTGATAGATTCCGATGCTTCACTCCAGGTTTACTGTATCCCATGGACCTTCTTATTGACGATGAAACACAGAAATTGCATCGGAATTAAATACAAAAGGCACAATGCCGACTTAAGTACATAAAGACCGTCACTTCTAACTGACTATGTTTTGACCCATTCCTGTGACACTAGTTATAGATTTCCATGCTTCACTCCAGGTTTACTGTATACCTTGGACCTACATATTGACGATGAAACACAGAAATGGCATCAGAATTAAATAGAAAAGGCACAATGCCGACTAAAGTACGTGAAGACCGTCACTTCTTACTGACTATGTTTTGAACCATTCCTGTAACACTAGTTATAGATTCCGATGCTTCACTTCAGGTTTACTGTATCCCTTGGACCTTCTTATTGACGATGAAACACAGAAATTGCATCGGAATTAAATACAAAAGGCACAATGCCGACTTAAGTACATGAAGAACGACACGTCTTACTGACTATGATTTGAACAATTCCTGTGACACTAGTTATAGATTCCGATGCTTCACTTCAGGTTTACTGTATCCCTTGGACCTTCTTATTGACGATGAAACACAGATATTGCATCGGAATTAAATACAAAAGGCACAATGCCGACTTAAGTACATGAAGACCGACACTACTTACTGACTATGTTTTGAACCATTCCTGAGACACTAGTTATGGATTCCGATGCTTCACTCAAGGTTTACTGTATCCCTTGGACCTTCTTATTGACGATGAAACACAGAAATGGCATCGGAATTAAATACAAAATTCACAATGCCGACTTAAGTACATGAAGACCGACACTTCTTACTGACTATGTTTTGGGCCGGCCGAAGTGGCCGTGCGGTTAAAGGCGCTGCAGTCTGGAATCGCAAGACCGCTACGGTCGCAGGTTCGAATCCTGCCTCGGGCATGGATGTTTGTGATGTACTTAGGTTAGTTAGGTTTAACTAGTTCTAAGTTCTAGGGGACTAATGACCTCAGCAGTTGAGTCCCATAGTGCTCAGAGCCATTTGAACCATTTTTTTGACTATGTTTTGACCCATTCCTGTGACACTAGTTATAGATTTCCATGCTTCACTCCAGGTTTACTGTATCACTTGGACCTACTTATTGACGATGAAACACAGAAATGGCATCGGAATTAAATATAAAATTCACAATGCCGACTTAAGTACATGAAGAACGACACTTCTTACTGACTATGTTTTGAACCATTACTGTAACACTAGTTATAGATTACGATGCTTCACTTCAGGTTTACTGTATCCCTTGGACCTTCTTATTGACGATGAAACACAGAAATTGCATCGGAATTAAATACAAGAGCACAATGCTGACTTAAGTACAAGGGGACTGACTCTTTCTAATGTCTAAGTTTGAACCATTCCTGTGACACTAGTTATAGATTCCGATGCATCACTCCAGGTTTACTGTATCCCTTGGACCTTCTTATTGACGATGAAACACAGATATTGCATCGGAATTAAAAACAAAAGGCACAATGCCGACGTATGTACATGAAGACCGACACTTCTTACTGACTATGTTTTGAACCATTCCTGTGACACTAGTTATAGATTCTGATGCATCACTCCAGGTTTACTGTATCCGTTGGACCTTCTTATTGACGATGAAGCACAGAAATTGCATCGGAATTAAATACATAAGGCACAATGCCGACTTATGTACATGAAGACCGACACTTCTTATTGACTATGTTTTTAACCATTCCAGCAACACTAGGTATAGATTCCGATGCTTCACTTCAAGTTTACTGTATCCCTTGGACCTTGTTATTGACGATGAAACACAGAAATTGCATCGGAATTAAATACAAAAGGCACAATTCCGACTTAAGGACAATAAGACTGACGCTTCCTACTGACCATTCCTGTGACACTAGTTATAGATTCCGATGCTTCACTTCAGGCTTACTGTATCTCATGGACCTTCTTATTGACGAAGAAACACAGAAATTGCATCGGAATTAAATACAAAAGGCACAATGCCGACTTAAGGACAAGAAGACTGACTCTTCCCACTGACCATTCCTGTGACAGTAGTTATAGATTCCGATGCTTCACTCCAGGTTTACTGTATTCCTTGGACCTTCATATTGACGATGAAACACAGAAATTGCATCGGAATTAAATACAAAGGCACAATGCCGACTTAAGTACATGAAGACCGACACTTCTTACTGACTAGGTTTTGAACCATTCCTGTGACACTAGTTATAGATTCCGATGCATCACTTCAGGTTTACTGTCTCCCTTGGACCTTCTTATCGACGTTGAAACACAGAAATTGCATCGGAATCAAATACAAAAGGCACAATGCCGACTTAAGGACAAGAAGACTGACAGTTCTTACTGTCTATGTTTTGAACCACTCCTGTGACACTAGATATAGATTCCGATGCTTCACTTCAGGTTTACTGTATCCCTCTGACATTCTTAATGACGATGAAACACAGAAATTGCATCGGAATTAAATACAAAATGCACAATGCCGACTTAAGTACAAGAAGACTGACTCTTCCTACTGTCTAAGTTTTGAACCATTCCTGTGACACTAGTTATGGATTCTGATGCTTCACTCAGGTTTACTGTATCCCTTGGACCTTCTTATTGACGATGAAACACAGAAATTGCATCCGAATTAAATTCAAAATGCACATTGCCGGCTTAAGTACAAGAAGACTGACTCTTCCTAATGTCTAAGTTTTGAACCATTCCTGTGACACTAGTTATAGATTCCGATGCTTCACTTCAGGTTTACTGTATCGCTTGGACCTTCTTACTGACGATGAAACACAAAAATTGCATCGGAATTAAATACAAAAGGCTCAATGCCGACTTAAGTACATGAAGACCGACACTTCTTACTGACTATGTTTTGAACCATTCCTGTAACACTAGTTATAGATTCCGATGCTTCACTTCAAGTTTACTGTATCCCTTGGACGTTCTTATTGACGATGAAACACAGAAATTGCATCGGAATTAAATACAAAAGGCACAATGCCGACGTATGTACATGAAGACCGACACTTCTTACTGACTATGTTTTGAATTACTCCTGTGACACTAGTTATAGATTCCGATGCTTCACTTCAGGTTTACTGTATCCCTTGGATTTTCTTATTGACGATGAAACACAGAAATTGCATCGGAATTAAGTACAAAAGGCACAATGCCGACTTAAGTACATGAAGACCGACACTTCTTATTGACTATGTTTTGAACCATTCCTGCAACACTAGTTATAGATTCCGATGCTTCACTTCAAGTTTACTGTATCCCTTGGACGTTCTTATTGACGATGAAACACAGAAATTGCATCGGAATTAAATACAAAATGCACAATGCCGACTTAAGGTCAAGAAGACTAACTCTTCCAACTGACCATTCCTGTGACAGTAGTTATAGATTCCGATGCTTCACTTCAGGTTTACTGTATCCCTTGGACCTTCTTATTGCCGATGAAACACAGAAATTGCATCGGAAATAAATACAAAAGGCACTATGCCGACTTAAGGACAAGAAGACTGACTCTTCCTACTGACCATTACTGTGACACTAGTTACAGATTCCGATGCTTCACTTCAGGTTTACTGTATCCCTTGTACCTTCTTATTAACGATGAAAGACAGAGATTGCATCGGAATTAAATACAAAAGCACAATGCCGACGTATGTACATGGAGACCGACACTTCTTACTGACTATGTTTTGAACCATTCCTGTGACACTAGTTGTAGATTCCGATGCTTCACTTCAGGTTTACTGTATCCCTTGGACCTTCTTATTGACGATGAAACACAGAAATTGCATCGGAATTAAATACAAAAGGCACAATGCCGACTTAAGTCCATGAAGACCGACACTTCTTATTGACTATGTTTTGAACTATTCCTGCAACACTAGTTATAGATTCCGATGCTTCACTTCAGGTTTACTGTATCCCTTGGACGTTCTTGTTGACGATGAAACACAGAAATTGCATCGGAATTAAATACAAAAGGCACAATGCCGACTTAAGTACAATAAGACTTACTCTTCCTACTGACCATTCCTGTGACACTAGTTATAGATTCCGATGCTACACTTCAGGTTTACTGTATCCCTTGGACCTTCTTATTGACGAAGAAACACAGAAATTGCATCGGAATTAAATACAAAAGGCACAATGCCGACTTAAGGACAAGAAGACTGACTCTTCCCACTGACCATTCCTGTGACAGTGGTTATAGATTCCGATGCTTCACTCCAGGTTTACTGTATCCCTTGGACCTTCTTATTGACGATGAAACACAGAAATTGCATCGGAATTAAATACAAAAGGCACAATGCCGACTTAAGTACATGAAGACCGACACTTCTTACTGACTATGTTTTGAACCATTCCTGTGACACTAGTTATAGATTCCGATGAATCACTTCAGGTTTACTGTCTCCCTTGGACCTTCGTATCGACGATGAAACACGGAAATTGCATCGGAATTAAATACAAAAGGCACAATGCCGACTTAAGGACAAGAAGACTGACAGTTCTTACTGTCTATGTTTTGAACCACTCCTGTGACACTAGATATAGATTACGATGCTTCACTTCAGGTTTACTGTATCCCTCTGACATTCTTATTGTCGATGAAACACAGAAATTGCATCGGAATTAAATAGAAAAGGCACAATGCCGACTTAAGTACAAGGAGACTGGCTCTTCTTACTGTCTATGTTTTGAACCTTTCCTGTGACACTAGTTATAGATTCCGATACTTCACTTCAGGTTTACTGTGTCCCTTGGACCTTCTTATTGACGATGAAACACAGAAATTGCATCGGAATTTAATACAAAAGGCACAATGCGGACTTAAGTACAAGAAGACTGACTCTTCCTACTGTCTAAGTTTGAACCATTCCTGTGACACTAGTTATAGATTCCGATGCAACACTCCAGGTTTACTGTATCCCTTGGACCTTCTTATTGACGATGAAACACAGAAATTGCATCGGAATTAAACACAAAAGGCTCGACGCCGACTTAAGTACATGAAGACCGACATTTCTTACTGACTATGTTTTGAACCATTCCTGTAACACTAGTTATAGATTCCGATGCTTCACTTCAGGTTTACTGTATCCATTCGACCTTCTTATTGACGATGAAACACAGAAATTGCATCGGAATTAAATACAAAAGGCTCGATGCCGACTTAAGTACATGAAGACCGACACTTCTTACTGACTATGTTTTGAACCATTCCTGTGACACTAGTTATAGTTTCCGATGCTTCACTTCAGGTTTACTGTATCCCTTGGAACTTCTTACTGACGATGAAACAGAGAAATTGCATCGGAATTAAATTCAAAAGGCACAATGCCGGCTTAAGTACAAGAAGACTGACTCTTCCTACTGTCTAAGTTTTGATCCATTTCTCTGACACTAGTTGTAGATTCCGATGCTTCACTTCAGGTTTAATGTATCCCTTGGACCTTCTTATTGACGATGAAACACAGAAATTGCATCGGAATTAAATACAAAAGGCACAATGCCAACCTAAGGACAAGAAGACTGACTCTTCCTACTGACCATTCCTGTGGCACTAGTTATAGTTTCCGATGCTTCACTCCAGGTTCGCTGCATCCGTTGTACCTTCTTATTGACGATGAAACACAGAAATTGCATCGGAATTAAATACAAAAGGCACAATGCCGGCTTAAGGACAAGAAGACTGACTCTTCGTACTGACCATTCCTGTGACACTAGTTATAGATTCCGATTCTTCACACCAGGTTTACTGTATCACTTGGACCTTGTTATTGACGATGAAACACAGAAATTGCATCGGAATTAAATACAAAAGGCACAATTCCGACTTAAGTACAAGAAGACTGACTTTTCCTATCGTCTAAGATTTGAACCATTCCTCTGACACTAGTTATAGATTCCGATGCTTCACTCCAGGTTTACTGTATCCCTTGGACCTTCTTATTGACGATGAAACACAGAAATTGCGTCGGAATTATATACAAAAGGCACAATGCCGACTTAAGTACATGAAGACCGACACTTCTTACTGACTATGTTTTGAACCATTCCTGTGACACTAGTTATAGATTCCGATGCATCACTTCAGGTTTACTGTCTCCCTTGGACCTTCTTATCGACGATGAAACACAGAAATTGCATCGGAATTAAATACAAAAGGCACAATGCCGACTTAAGGACAAGAAGACTGACAGTTCTTACTGTCTATGTTTTGAACCACTCCTGTGACACTAGATATAGATTCCGATGCTTCACTTCAGGTTTACTGTATCCCTCTGACATTCTTAATGACGATGAAACACAGAAATTGCATCGGAATTAAATAGAAAAGGCACAATGCCGACTTAAGTACATAAAGACCGACTCTTCCTACTATCTAAGTTTTGAACCATTCCTGTGTCACTAGTTATAGATTCTGATGCTTCACTTCAGGTTTACTGTATCCCTCTGACATTCTTAATGACGATGAAACACAGAAATTGCATCGGAATTAAATAGAAAAGGCACAATGCCGACTTAAGTACATGAAGACCTACTCTTCCTACTATCTAAGTTTTGAACCATTCCTGTGTCACTAATTATAGATTCTGATGCATCGCTTCTGGTGTACTGTATTCCTTGGACCTTCTTATTGACGATGAAACACAGAAATTGCATCGGAATTAAATACAAAATGCACAATGCCGACTTAAGTACAAGAAGACTGACTCTTCCTACTGTCTAAGTTTTGAACCATTCCTGTGACACTAGTTATGGATTCTGATGCTTCACTCAGGTTTACTGTATCCCTTGGACCTTCTTATTGACGATGAAACACAGAAATTGCATCCGAATTAAATTCAAAATGCACATTGCCGGCTTAAGTACAAGAAGACTGACTCTTCCTAATGTCTAAGTTTTGAACCATTCCTGTGACACTAGTTATAGATTCCGATGCTTCACTTCAGGTTTACTGTATCGCTTGGACCTTCTTACTGACGATGAAACACAAAAATTGCATCGGAATTAAATACAAAAGGCTCAATGCCGACTTAAGTACATGAAGACCGACACTTCTTACTGACTATGTTTTGAACCATTCCTGTAACACTAGTTATAGATTCCGATGCTTCACTTCAAGTTTACTGTATCCCTTGGACGTTCTTATTGACGATGAAACACAGAAATTGCATCGGAATTAAATACAAAAGGCACAATGCCGACGTATGTACATGAAGACCGACACTTCTTACTGACTATGCTTTGAATTACTCCTGTGACACTAGTTATAGATTCCGATGCTTCACTTCAGGTTTACTGTATCCCTTGGATTTTCTAATTGACGATGAAACACAGAAATTGCATCGGAATTAAGTACAAAAGGCACAATGCCGACTTAAGTACATGAAGACCGACACTTCTTATTGACTATGTTTTGAACCATTCCTGCAACACTAGTTATAGATTCCGATGCTTCACTTCAAGTTTACTGTATCCCTTGGACGTTCTTATTGACGATGAAACACAGAAATTGCATCGGAATTAAATACAAAAGGCACAATGCCGACTTAAGGTCAAGAAGACTGACTCTTCCAACTGACCATTCCTGTGACAGTAGTTATAGATTCCGATGCTTCACTTCAGGTTTACTGTATCCCTTGGACCTTCTTATTGCCGATGAAACACAGAAATTGCATCGGAATTAAATACAAAAGGCACTATGCCGACTTAAGGACAAGAAGACTGACTCTTCCTACTGACCATTACTGTGACACTAGTTACAGATTCCGATGCTTCACTTCAGGTTTACTGTATCCCTTGTACCTTCTTATTAACGATGAAAGACAGAGATTGCATCGGAATTAAATACAAAAGCACAATGCCGACGTATGTACATGGAGACCGACACTTCTTACTGACTATGTTTTGAACCATTCCTGTGACACTAGTTGTAGATTCCGATGCTTCACTTCAGGTTTACTGTATCCCTTGGACCTTCTTATTGACGATGAAACACAGAAATTGCATCGGAATTAAATACAAAAGGCACAATGCCGACTTAAGTCCATGAAGACCGACACTTCTTATTGACTATGTTTTGAACTATTCCTGCAACACTAGTTATAGATTCCGATGCTTCACTTCAGGTTTACTGTATCCCTTGGACGTTCTTATTGACGATGAAACACAGAAATTGCATCGGAATTAAATACAAAAGGCACAATGCCGACTTAAGTACAATAAGACTTACTCTTCCTACTGACCATTCCTGTGACACTAGTTATAGATTCCGATGCTACACTTCAGGTTTACTGTATCCCTTGGACCTTCTTATTGACGAAGAAACACAGAAATTGCATCGGAATTAAATACAAAAGGCACAATGCCGACTTAAGGACAAGAAGACTGACTCTTCCCACTGACCATTCCTGTGACAGTGGTTATAGATTCCGATGCTTCACTCCAGGTTTACTGTATCCCTTGGACCTTCTTATTGACGATGAAACACAGAAATTGCATCGGAATTAAATACAAAAGGCACAATGCCGACTTAAGTACATGAAGACCGACACTTCTTACTGACTATGTTTTGAACCATTCCTGTGACACTAGTTATAGATTCCGATGCATCACTTCAGGTTTACTGTCTCCCTTGGACCTTCGTATCGACGATGAAACACGGAAATTGCATCGGAATTAAATACAAAAGGCACAATGCCGACTTAAGGACAACAAGACTGACAGTTCTTACTGTCTATGTTTTGAACCACTCCTGTGACACTAGATATAGATTACGATGCTTCACTTCAGTTTTACTGTATCCCTCTGACATTCTTATTGTCGATGAAACACAGAAATTGCATCGGAATTAAATAGAAAAGGCACAATGCCGACTTAAGTACAAGGAGACTGGCTCTTCTTACTGTCTATGTTTTGAACCTTTCCTGTGACACTAGTTATAGATTCCGGTACTTCACTTCAGGTTTACTGTGTCCCTTGGACCTTCTTATTGACGATGAAACACAGAAATTGCATCGGAATTTAATACAAAAGGCACAATGCGGACTTAAGTACAAGAAGACTGACTCTTCGTACTGTCTAAGTTTGAACCATTCCTGTGACACTAGTTATAGATTCCGATGCAACACTCCAGGTTTACTGTATCCCTTGGACCTTCTTATTGACGATGAAACACAGAAATTGCATCGGAATTAAACACAAAAGGCTCGATGCCGACTTAAGTACATGAAGACCGACATTTCTTACTGACTATGTTTTGAACCATTCCTGTAACACTAGTTATAGATTCCGATGCTTCACTTCAGGTTTACTGTATCCATTCGACCTTCTTATTGACGATGAAACACAGAAATTGCATCGGAATTAAATACAAAAGGCTCGATGCCGACTTAAGTACATGAAGACCGACACTTCTTACTGACTATGTTTTGAACCATTCCTGTGACACTAGTTATAGTTTCCGATGCTTCACTTCAGGTTTACTGTATCCCTTGGAACTTCTTACTGACGATGAAACAGAGAAATTGCATCGGAATTAAATTCAAAAGGCACAATGCCGGCTTAAGTACAAGAAGACTGACTCTTCCTACTGTCTAAGTTTTGATCCATTTCTCTGACACTATTTGTAGATTCCGATGCTTCACTTCAGGTTTAATGTATCCCTTGGACCTTCTTATTGACGATGAAACACAGAAATTGCATCGGAATTAAATACAAAAGGCACAATGCCAACCTAAGGACAAGAAGACTGACTCTTCCTACTGACCATTCCTGTGACACTAGTTATAGTTTCCGATGCTTCACTCCAGGTTCGCTGCATCCGTTGTACCTTCTTATGGACGATGAAACACAGAAATTGCATCGGAATTAAATACAAAAGGCACAATGCCGGCTTAAGGACAAGAAGACTGACTCTTCCTTCTGACCATTCCTGTGACACTAGTTATAGATTCCGATTCTTCACACCAGGTTTACTGTATCACTTGGACCTTGTTATTGACGATGAAACACAGAAATTGCATCGGAATTAAATACAAAAGGCACAATTCCGACTTAAGTACAAGAAGACTGACTTTTCCTATCGTCTAAGATTTGAACCATTCCTCTGACACTAGTTATAGATTCCGATGCTTCACTCCAGGTTTACTGTATCCCATGGACCTTCTTATTGACGATGAAACACAGAAATTGCGTCGGAATTATATACAAAAGGCACAATGCCGACTTAAGTACATGAAGACCGACACTTCTTACTGACTATGTTTTGAACCATTCCTGTGACACTAGTTATAGATTCCGATGCATCACTTCAGGTTTACTGTCTCCCTTGGACCTTCTTATCGACGATGAAACACAGAAATTGCATCGGAATTAAATACAAAATGCACAATGCCGACTTAAGGACAAGAAGACTGACAGTTCTTACTGTCTATGTTTTGAACCACTCCTGTGACACTAGATATAGATTCCGATGCTTCACTCCAGGTTTACTGTATCCCATGGACCTTCTTATTGACGATGAAACATAGAAATTGCATCGGAATTAAATAGAAAAGGCACAATGCCGACTTAAGTACATAAAGACCGACTCTTCCTACTATCTAAGTTTTGAACCATTCCTGTGTCACTAGTTATAGATTCTGATGCATCGCTTCTGGTTTACTGTATTCCTTGGACCTTCTTAGTGACGATGAAACACAGAAATTGCATCGGAATTAAATACAAAATGCACAATGCCGACTTAAGTACAAGAAGACTGACTCTTCCTACTGTCTAAGTTTTGAACCACTCCTGTGACACTAGTTATAGATTCTGATGCTTCACTCAGGTTTACTGTATCCCTTGGACCTTCTTATTGACGATGAAACACAGAAAATGCATCCGAATTAAATACAAAATGCACATTGCCGACTTAAGTACAAGAAGACTGATTCTTCCTAATGTCTACGTTTTGAACCATTCCTGTGACACTAGTTATAGATTCCGATGCTTCACTTCAGGTTTACTGTATCGCTTGGACCTTCTTACTGACGATGAAACACAAAAATTGCACCGGAATTAAATACAAAAGGCTCAATGCCGACTTAAGTACATGAAGACCGACACTTCTTACTGACTATGTTTTGAACCATTCCTGTAACACTAGTTATAGATTCCGATGCTTCAATTCAGGTTTACTGTATCCCATGGACCTTCTTATTGACGATGAAACACAGAAATTGCATAGGAATTAAATACAAAAGGCACAATGCCGAGTTAAGGACAAGAAGACTGATTCTCCCTACTGACCATTTTTGTGACACTAGTTATAGATTCCGATTCTTCACACTAGGTTTACTGTATCCCTTGGACCTTCTTAGTGACGATGAAACACAGAAATTGCATCGGAATTAAATACAAAAGGCACAATGCCTACTTATGTACAAGAAGACTGACTCTTCCTACTGTCTAAGTTTAGAACCATTCCTCTGCCACTAGTTATAGTTTCCGATGCTTCACTTCAGGTTTACTGTATCCCTAAGACCTTCTTATTGACGATGAAACACAGGAATTGCATCGGAATTAAATGCAAAAGGCACAATGACGACTCAAGTACAAGGAGACTGGCTCTTCATACTGTCTATGTTTTGAACCTTTCCTGTGACACTAGTCATAGATTCCGATACTTCACTTCAGGTTTACTGTATCCCTTTGACCTTCTTATTGACGATGAAACACAGAAATTGCATCGGAATTTAATACAAAAGGCACAATGCGTACTTAAGTACAAGAAGACTGACTCTTCCTACTGTCTAAGTTTGAACCATTCCTGTGACACTAGTTATAGATTCCGATGCATCACTCCAGGTTTACTGTATCCCTTGGACCTTCTTATTGACGATGAAACACAGAAATTGCATCAGAATTAAACACAAAAGGCTCGATGCCGACTTAAGTACATGAAGACCGACACTTCTTACTGACTATGTTTTGAACCATTCCTGTAACACTAGTTATAGATTCCGATGCTTCACTTCAGGTTTACTGTATCCATTCGACCTTCTTATTGACGATGAAACACAGAAATTGCATCGGAATTAAATACAAAAGGCTCGATGCCGACTTAAGTACATGAAGACCGACACTTCTTACTGACTATGTTTTGAACCATTCCAGTGACACTAGTTATAGTTTCCGATGCTTCACTTCAGGTTTACTGTATCCCTTGGACCTTCTTACTGACGATGAAACAGAGAAATTGCATCGGAATTAAATTCAAAAGGCACAATGCCGGCTTAAGTACAAGAAGACTGACTCTTCCTACTGTCTAAGTTTTGATCCATTTCTCTGACACTAGTTGTAGATTCCGATGCTTCACTTCAGGTTTAATGTATCCCTTGGACCTTCTTATTGACGATGAAACACAGAAATTGCATCGGAATTAAATACAAAAGGCACAATGCCGACCTAAGGACAAGAAGACTGACTCTTCCAACTGACCATTCCTGTGACACTAGTTATAGATTCCGATGCTTCACTTCAGGTTTACTGTATCCCTTGGACCTTCTTATTGACGTTGAAACACAGAAATTGCATCGGAATTACATACAAAAGGCACAATGCCAACTTAAGTACATGAAGACCGACACTTCTTACTGACTTTGTTTTGAATTATTCCTGTGACACCAGTTATAGATTCCGATGCTTCACTTAAGGTTTACTGTATCCCTTGGACTTTCTTATTGACGATGAAACACAGAAATTGCATCGGAATTAAATACAAAAGGCACAATGCCGACTTAAGTACAAGAAGACTGACTCTTCCTACAGTCTATGTTTTGAACCATTCCTGTGACACTAGTTATAGATACCGATGCTTCACTTCAGGTTTACTGTATCCCTTGGACCTTCTTATTGACGATGAAACACAGAAATTGCATCGGAAATAAATACAAAAGGCACAATGCCGACTTAAGTACATGAAGACCAACACTTCTTACTGACTATGTTTTGAACCATGCCTGTGACACTAGTTATAGATTCCGATGCATCACTTCAGGTTTACTGTCTCCCTTGGACCTTCTTATCGACCTTGAAACACAGAAATTGCATCGGAATTAAATACAAAAGGCACAATGCCGACTTAAGTACAAGAAGACTGACTCTTCCTACTGTCTAAGTTTTGAACCATTCCTGTGACACTAGTTATAGATTCCAATACTTCACTTCAGGTTTACTGCATCCCTTGGACCATCTTGTTGACGATGAAAGGCAGAAACTGCATCGGAATTAAATACAAAAGGTACAATGCCGACTTAAGTAAAAGAAGACTGACTCTTCCTACTGTCTAAGTTTTGAACCATTCCTGTGACACTAGTTATAGATTCCGATGCTTCACTCCAGGTTTACTGTATCCCTCGGGTCTTCTTATTGACGATGAAACACAGAAATTGCACCGGTATTAAATACAAAAGGCACAATGCCGACTAAAGTACAAGAGAACTGACTCTTCTTACTGTCTATGTTTTGAACCATTCCTGTGACAGTAGTTATAGATTACGATGCTTCACTTCTGGTCAACTGTATCCCTCTGACTTTCTCATTGACGATGAAACACAGAAATTGCATCGGTATTAAATACGAAAGGCACAATGCCGACGTAAGTACAAGAAAACTGACTCTCCTTACTGTCTATGATTTGAACCATTCCTGTGACACTAGTTATAGATTCCGATGCTTCACTTCAGGTTTACTGAATCCCTCTGACCTTCTTATTGACGATGAAACACAGGAATTGCACCGGAATTAAATACAAAAGCACAATGATGACTCAAGTACAAGGAGACTGGCTCTTCTTACTGTCTATGTTTTGAACCTTTCCTGTGACACTAGTTATAGATTCCGATACTTCACTTCAGGTTTACTGTATCCCTTGGACCATCTTGTTGACGATGAAAGGCAGAAATTGCATCGGAATTAAATACAAAAGGTACAATGCCGACTAAAGTACAAGAAGACTGACTCTTCCTACTGTCTAAGTTTTGAACCATTCCTGTGACACTAGTTATAGATTCCGATGCTTCACTCCAGGTTTACTGTATCCCATGGACCTTCTTATTGACGATGAAACACAGAAATTGCATCGCAATTAAATACAAAAGGCACAGAGCCGACTTAAGTACAAGAAGACCGACTCTTCCTACTATCTATATTTTGAACCATTCCTGTGACACTAGTTATAGATTGCGATGCTTCACTTCAGGTTTACTGTATCCCTTGGACCTTCTTATTGACGATGAAACACAGAAATTCCATAGGAATTAAATACAAAAGGCACAATGCCGACTTAAGGACAAGAAGACTGACCCTTCCTACTGACCATTCCTGTGACACTATTTATAGATTCCGATTCTTCACACCAGGTTTACTGTCTCCCTTGGACCTTCTTATTGACGATGAAACACAGAAATTGCATCGGAATTAAATAGAAAAGGCTCAATGCCGACTTAAGTACATGAAGACCGACACTTCTTACTGACTACGTTTTGAACCATTCCTGTAACACTAGTTATAGATTCCGATGCTTCACGTCAGGTTTACTGTCTCCCTTGGACCTTCTTATTGACGATGAAACACACAAATTGCATCGGAATTAAATACAAAAGGCACAATGCCGACTTAAGTACAAGAAGACTGACACCTCCTACTGTCTAAGTTTTGAACCATTCCTCTGACACTAGTTATAGATTCCGATGCTTCACTTCAGGTTTACTGTATCCCTTGGACCTTCTTATTGACGATGAAACACAGAAATTCCATCAGAATTAAATAAAAAAGGCACAATGCCGACTTAAGTACATGAAGACCGACACTTCTTACTGACTACGATTTGAACCATTCCTGTGACACTAGTTATAGATTCCGATGCTTCATTCCGGGTTTACTGTATCCCTTGGACCTGCTTATTGACGATGAAACACAGAAATTGCATCGGAATTAAATACAAAAGACACAATGCCGACTTAAGTACAAGAAGACCGACTCTTCCTACTGTCTAAGGTTTGAACCAATCCTGTGACACTAGTTATAGATTCCGATGCTTCATTCCGGGTTTACTGTATCCCTTGGACCTGCTTATTGACGATGAAACACAGAAATTGCATAGGAATTAAATACAAAAGGCACAATGCCGACTTAAGTACAAGAAGACCGACTCTTCCTACTGTCTAAGTTTTGAACCCTTCCTGTGACGCTAGTTATAGATTCCGATGCTTCACTTCAGGTTTACTGTATCCCTTGGACCTTCTTATTGACGATGAAACACAGAAATTGCATCGGAATTAAATACAAAATGCACAATGCCGACTTAAGTACAAGAAGACTGACTCTTCCTACTGTCAAAGTTTGAACCATTCCTGTGTCACTAGTTATAGATTCCGATGCTTCACTCCGGGTTTACTGTATCCCTTGGACCTTCTTATTGGCGATGAAACACAGAAATTGCATCCGAATTAAATACAAAATGCACAATGCCGAATTAAGTACAAGGGGACTGACTCTTCCTAATGTCTAAGTTTTGAACCATTCCTGTGACACAAGTTATAGATTCCGAAGCTTCACTTCAGAGTTACTGTATCCCTTGGACCTTCATATTGACGATGAAACACAGAAATTGCAACGGAATTAAATACAAAAGACACAATGCCGACTTAAGTACAAGAAGACTGACTCTTAATACTGTCTAAGATTTGAACCATTCCTGTGACACTAGTTATAGATTCCGATACTTCACTCCGGGTTTACTGTATCCCTTGGACCTTCTTATTGACGATGAAACACAGATATGCATCGGAATTAAATACAAAATTTACAATGCCGAATTAAGTACAAGGGTACTGACTCTTCGTAATGTCTAAGTTTTGAACCATTCCTGTGACACTAGGTATAGATTCCGAAGCTTCACTTCTGGTTTACTGTATCCCTTGGACCTTCTTATTGACGATGAAACACAGAAATTGCATCGTAATTAAATACAAAGCGCACAATGCCGACTTAAGTACAAGAAGACTGACTCTTCCTACTGTCTAAGTTTTGAACCGTTCCTGTGACACTAGTTATAGATTCAGATGCTTCACTGCAGGTTAACTGTATCCCTTTGACCTTCTTATTGACGACGAAACGCAGAAATTGCATCGGAATTAAATACAAAAGGCACAATGCCGACTTAGGTTCAAGAAGACCGACTCTTCCTACTGTCTAAGTTTTGAACCATTCCTGTGACACTAGTTAAAGATTCCGATGCTTCACTTTAGGTTTACTGTATCCCTTGCACCTTCTTATTGACGATGAAACACAGAAATTGCATCGGAATTAAATACAAAATGCACAATACCGTCTTAAGTACAAGAAGACTGACTCTTCCTACTGTCTAAGCTTTGAACCATTCCTGTGACACTAGTTATAGATTCCGATGCTTCACTCCAGGTTTACTGTATCCCTTGGACCTTCTTATTGACGATGAAACACAGAAATTGCTTCGGGATTAAATACAAAAGCACAATGCCGACTTAAGTACAAGGGGTCTGACTCTCCTTACTGTCTATGATTTGAACCATTCCTGTGACACTAGTTATAGATTCTGATGCTTCTTTTCAGGTTTAATGTATCCCTCTGACTTTCTTATTGACGATGAAACACAGAAATTGCACCGGAATTGAATACAAAAGGCACAATGCCGACTTAAGTACAAGAAGACTGACTCTTCTTACTGACTGCTTTGAACCATTCCTGTGACACTAGTTATAGATTCCGATGCTGCACTTTAGGTTTACTGAATCCCTGCGACTTTCTTATTGACGATGAAACACAGATATTGCATCGGAATTAAATACAAAAGGCTCAATGCCGACTTAAGTACAAGAAGACTGACTCTTCCTACTGTCTAAGTTTTAAACCATTCCTGTGACACTAGTTATAGATTCCGATGCTTCACTCCGGGTTTACTGTATCCCTTGGACCATCTTATTGACGATGAAACACAGAAATTGCATCGGAATTAAATACAAAATGCACAATGCCGAATTAAGTACAAGGGGACTGACTCTTCTTAATGTCTAAGTTTTGAACCATTCCAGTGACACTAGTTACAGATTCCGAAGCTTCACTTCAGGTTTACTGTATCCCTTGGACCTTCTTATTGACGATGAAACACAGAAATTGCATCGGAATTAAATACAAAAGGCACAATGCCGACTTAAGTACAAGAAGACTGACTCTTCCTACTGTCTAAGTTTTGAACCATTCCTGTGGCACTAGTTATAGATTCAGATGCTTCACTTCAGGTTAACTGTATCCCTTGGACCTTCTTATTGACGATGAAACACAGAAATTGCATCGGAATTAAATACAAAAGGCACAATGCCGACTTATGTACACGAAGACTGACTCTTCCTACTGTCTAAGTTTTGAACCATTCCTGTGACACTAGTTATCAATTCCGATGCATCACTCTGGGTTTACTGTATCCCATGGACCTTCTTATTGACGATGAAACACAAGAATTGCATCGGAATTAAATACAAAAGGCTCGTTGCCGACTTAAGTACATGAAGACCGACACTTCTTACTGACTATGTTTTGAACCATTCCTGTGACACTAGTTATAGATACCGATGCTTCACTTCTGGTTTAATGTATCCCTTGGACCTTCTTATTGACGATGAAACACAGAAATTGCATCGGAATTAAATACAAAAGGCACAATGCCGACGTAAGTACAAGAAGACCGACTCTTCCTACTGTCTAAGCTTTGAACCATTCCTGTGACACTAGTTACAGATTCCGATGCTTCACTCCAGGTTTACTGTATCCCTTGGACCTTCTTATTGACGATGAAACACAGAGATTGCATCCGAATTAAATACACAAGGCACAATGCCGACTTAAGGACAAGAGGACTGACTCTTCCTACTGACCATTCCTGTGACCCTAGTTATAGATTCCGATTCTTCCCACCAGGTTTACTGTATCCCTTGGACCTTCTTATTGACGATGAAACACAGAAATTGCATCGGAATTAAATACAAAAGGCACAATGCCGACTTAAGTACAAGAAGACTGACTCTTCCCACTGACCATTCCTGTGACACTAGTTATAGATTCCGATGCTTCACTTCAGGTTTACTGTATCCCTTGGACCTTCTTATTGACGATGAAACACAGAAATTGCATCGGAATTAAATACAAAAGGCACAATGCCGACTTAAGTACATGAAGACCGACACTTCTTACTGACAATGTTTTGAACCATTCCTGAGACACTAGTTATAGATTCCGATGCTTCACTTCAGGTTTACTGTATCCCTTGGACCTTCTTATTGACGATGAAACACAGAAATTGCATCGGAATTAAATACAAAAGGCACAATGCCGACTTAAGTACAAGAAGACTGACTCTTCCTACTGTCTAAGATTTGAACCATTCCTGTGACACTAGTTATAGATTCCGATGCTTCACTCCAGGTTTACTGTATCCCTTGGACCTTCTTATTGACGATGAAACACAGAAATTGCATCGAAATTAAATACAAAAACACAATGCCGACTTAAGTACAAGAAGACTGACTCTTCCTAATGTCTAAGTTTTGAACCATTCCTGTGACACTAGTTATAGATTCCGATGCTTCACGTCAGGTTTACTGTATCCCTTGGACCTTCTTATTGACGAAGAAACACAGAATATGCATCGGAATTAAATACAAAAGGCACAATGCCGGCCTTAGTACATGAAGACCGACACTTCTTACTGACTATGTTTTGAACCATTCCTGTAACACTCTTATAGATTCCGATGCTTCACTTCAGGTTTACTGTATCCCTTGGACCTTCTTATTGACGATGAAACACAGAAATTGCATGCGAATTAAATACACAAGGCACAATGCCGACTTAAGGACAAGACCACTGACTCTTCCTACTGACCATTCCTGTGACCCTAGTCATAGATTCCGATTCTTCCCACCAGGTTTACTGTATCCGTTGGACCTTCGTATTGACGATGAAACACAGAAATTGCATCGGAATTAAATACAAAAGGCACAATGCCGACTTAAGTACAAGAAGACTGACTCTTCCTACTGTCTAAGTTTTGAACCATTCCTCTGACACAAGTTATAGATTCCGATGCTTCTCTTCAGGTTTACTGTATCCCTTGGACCTTCTTATTGACGATGCGTCACAGAAATTGCATCGGAATTAAATACAAAAGGCACAATGCCGACTTAAGTACATGAAGACCGACACTTCCTACTGACTATGTTTTGAACCATTCCTGTGACACTAGTTATAGATTCCGATGCTTCACTTCAGGTTTACTGTATCCTTTGGACCTTCTTATTGACGATGAAACACAGAATATTCATCGGAATTAAATACAAAAGGCACAACGCCGACTTAAGTACAAGAAGACTGACTCTTCCTACTGACCATTCCTGTGACACTAGTTATAGATTCCGATGCTTCACTTCAGGTTTACTGTATCCCTTGGACCTTCTTATTGTCGATGAAACACAGAAATTGCATCGGAATAAAATACAAAAGGCACAATGCCGACTTCAAGACAAGAAGACTAACTCTTCCTACTGACGATTCCTGTGACACTAGTTATAGATTCCGATGCTTCACTTCAGGTTTACTGTATCCTTTGGAACTTCTTATTGACGATGAAAGACAGAAATTGCATCGCAATTAAATGCAAAAGGCACAATGCCGACTTAAGTACATGAAGACCGACACTTCTTACTGACTATGTTTTGAACCATTCCTGTGACACTAGTTATAGATTCCGATGCCTCACTCCAGGTTTACTGTATCCCTTGGACCTTCTTAATGACGATGAAACACAGAAATTGCATCGGAACTAAATACAAAAGGCACAATGCCGACTTAAGTACATGAAGACCGACACTTCTTACTGACTATGTTTTGAACCATTTCTGTATCACAAGTTATAGATTCCGATGCTTCACTTCAGGTTTACTGTCTCCTTGAACCTTCTTATTGACGATGAAACACAGAAATTGCATGGGAATTAAATACAAAAGGCACAATGCCGACTTAAGAACAAGAAGACTGACTCTTCCTACTGATTATCCCTGTGACACTAGTTATAGATTCCGAAGCGTTACTTTAGGTTTACTGTATCCCTTGGGCCTTCTTATTGACGATGAAACACAGAAATTGCATCGGAATTAAATACAAAAGGCACAATGCCGACTTAAGGTCAAGAAGACTGACTCTTCCTACTGACCATTCCTGTGACACTAGTTATAGATTCCGATGCTTCACTTCAGGTTTACTGTATCCCTTGGATCTTCTTATTGACGATGAAACACAGAAATTGCCTCGGAATTAAATACAAAAGGCACAATGCCGACTTAAGGACATGAAGACCGTCATTTCTTGCTGACTATGCTTTGAACCATTCCTGCAACACTAGTTATAGATTCCGATCCTTCACTTCAGGTTTAATGTATTCCTTGGACCTTCTTATTGACGAAGAGACACAGAAATTGCATCGGAATTAAATACAAAAGGCACAATGCCGACTTAAGGACATGAAGACTGACTCTTCCTACTGAAAATTCCTGTGACACTAGTTATAGATTCCGATGCTTCACTTCAGGTTTACTGTATACCTTGGACCTTCTTATTGACGATGAAACACAGAAATTGCATCGGAATTAAATACAAAACTCACAATGCCGACTTAAGTACAAGAAGACTGACTCTTCCTACTGTCTAAGTTTTGAACCATTCCTCTGACACTAGTAATAGATTCCGATGCTTCTCTTCAGGTTTACTGTATCCCTTGGACCTTCTTATTGACGATGAGTCACAGAAATTGCATCGGAATTAAATACAAAAGGCACAATGCCGACTTAAGTACATGAAGACCGACACTTCCTACTGACTATGTTTTGAACCATTCCTGTGACACTAGTTATAGATTCCGATGCTTCACTTCAGGTTTACTGTATCCCTTGGACCTTCTTATTGACGATGAAACACAGAAATTTCATCGGAATTAAATACAAAAGGCACAATGCCGACTTAAGTACATGAAGACCGACACTTCTTACTGACTATGTTTTGAACCATTCCTGTGACACTAGTTATAGATTCCGATGTCTCACTCCAGGTTTACTGTATCCCTTGGACCTTCTTAATGACGATGAAACACAGAAATTGCATCGGAATTAAATACAAAAGGCACAATGCCGACTTAAGTACATGAAGACCGACACTTCTTACTGACTATGTTTTGAACCATTCCTGTAACACACGTTATAGATTCCGATGCTTCACTTCAGGTTTACTGTATCCCTTGAACCTTCTTATTGACGATGAAACACAGAAATTGCATGGGAATTAAATACATAAGGCACAATGCCGACTTAAGGACAAGAAGACTGACTCTTCCTACTGACCATTCCTGTGACACTAGTTATAGATTCCGAAGCTTTACTTCAGGTTTACTGTATCCCTTGGACCTTCTTATTGACGATGAAACACAGAAATTGCATCGGAATTAAATACAAAAGGCACAATGCCGACTTAAGTACATGAAGACCGACACTTCCTACTGACTATGTTTTGAACCATTCCTGTGACACTAGTTATAGATTCCGATGCTTCACTTCAGGTTTACTGTATCCCTTGGACCTTCTTATTGACGATGAAACACAGAATATTCATCGGAATTAAGTACAAAAGGCACAACGCCGACTTAAGTACAAGAAGACTGACTCTTCCTACTGACCATTCCTGTGACACTAGTTATAGATTCCGATGCTTCACTTCAGGTTTACTGTATCCCTTGGACCTTCTTATTGTCGATGAAACACAGAAATTGCATCGGAATTAAATACAAAAGGCACAATGCCGACTTAAGTACATGAAGACCGACACTTCTTACTGACTATGTTTGGAACCATTCCCGTAACACTCTTATAGATTCCGATGCTTCACTTCAGGTTTACTGTATCCCCTGGACCTTCTTATTGACGATGAAACACAGAAATTGCATCGGAATAAAATACAAAAGGCACAATGCCGACTTCAAGA
Organism: Schistocerca americana; assembly: GCF_021461395.2. Lineage (NCBI taxonomy): Eukaryota > Metazoa > Arthropoda > Insecta > Orthoptera > Acrididae > Schistocerca > Schistocerca americana. Next base: position 2,131,260 of record NW_025726093.1, read on the forward strand.
CAAGAAGACTAACTCTTCCTACTGACGATTCCTGTGACACTAGTTATAGATTCCGATGCTTCACTTCAGGTTTACTGTATCCTTTGGAACTTCTTATTGACGATGAAACACAGAAATTGCATCGCAATTAAATGCAAAATTCACAATGCCGACTTAAGTACATGAAGACCGACACTTCTTACTGACTATGTTTTGAACCATTCCTGTGACACTAGTTATAGATTCCGATGTCTCACTCCAGGTTTACTGTATCCCTTGGACCTTCTTAATGACGATGAAACACAGAAATTGCTTCGGAATTAATTACAAAAGGCACAATGCCGACTTAAGTACATGAAGACCGAAACTTCTTACTGACTATGTTTTGAACCATTCCTGTAACACACGTTATAGATTCCGATGCTTCACTTCAGGTTTACTGTATCCCTTGAACCTTCTTATTGACGATGAAACACAGAAATTGCATGGGAATTAAATACATAAGGCACAATGCCGACTTAAGGACAAGAAGACTGACTCTTCCTACTGACCATTCCTGTGACACTAGTTATAGATTCCGAAGCTTTACTTCAGGTTTACTGTATCCCTTGGACCTTCTTATTGACGATGAAACACAGAAATTGCATCGGAATTAAATACAAAAGGCACAATGCCGACTTAAGTACATGAAGACCGACACTTCCTACTGACTATGTTTTGAACCATTCCTGTGACACTAGTTATAGATTCCGATGCTTCACTTCAGGTTTACTGTATCCCTTGGACCTTCTTATTGACGATGAAACACAGAATATTCATCGGAATTAAATACAAAAGGCACAACGCCGACTTAAGTACAAGAAGACTGACTCTTCCTACTGACCATTCTTGTGACACTAGTTATAGATTCCGATGCTTCACTTCAGGTTTACTGTATCCCTTGGACCTTCTTATTGTCGATGAAACACAGAAATTGCATCGGAATTAAATACAAAAGGCACAATGCCGACTTAAGTACATGAAGACCGACACTTCTTACTGACTATGTTTGGAACCATTCCCGTAACACTCTTATAGATTCCGATGCTTCACTTCAGGTTTACTGTATCCCCTGGACCTTCTTATTGACGATGAAACACAGAAATTGCATCGGAATAAAATACAAAAGGCACAATGCCGACTTCAAGACAAGAAGACTAACTCTTCCTACTGACGATTCCTGTGACACTAGTTATAGATTCCGATGCTTCACTTCAGGTTTACTGTATCCTTTGGAACTTCTTATTGACGATGAAAGACAGAAATTGCATCACAATTAAATGCAAAAGGCACAATGCCGACTTAAGTACATGAAGACCGACACTTCTTACTGACTATGTTTTGAACCACTCCTGTGACACTAGTTACAGATTCCGATGCCTCACTCCAGGTTTACTGTATCCCTTGGACCATCTTAATGACGATGAAACACAGAAATTGCATCGGAATTAAATACAAAAGGCACAATGCCGACTTAAGTACATGAAGACCGACACTTCTTACTGACTATGTTTTGAACCATTTCTGTATCACAAGTTATAGATTCCGATGCTTCACTTCAGGTTTACTGTCTCCTTGAACCTTCTTATTGACGATGAAACACAGAAATTGCATGGGAATTAAATACAAAAGGCACAATGCCGACTTAAGAACAAGAAGACTGACTCTTCCTACTGATTATCCCTGTGACACTAGTTATAGATTCCGAAGCTTTACTTTAGGTTTACTGTATCCCTTGGGCCTTCTTATTGACGATGAAACACAGAAATTGCATCGGAATTAAATACAAAAGGCACAATGCCGACTTAAGGTCAAGAAGACTGACTCTTCCTACTGACCATTCCTGTGACACTAGTTATAGATTCCGATGCTTCACTTCAGGTTTACTGTATCCCTTGGATCTTCTTATTGACGATGAAACACAGAAATTGCATCGGAATTAAATACAAAAGGCACAATGCCGACTTAAGGACATGAAGACCGTCACTTCTTGCTGACTATGCTTTGAACCATTCCTGCAACACTAGTTATAGATTCCGATCCTTCACTTCAGGTTTAATGTATTCCTTGGACCTTCTTATTGACGAAGAGACACAGAAATTGCATCGGAATTAAATACAAAAGGCACAATGCCGACTTAAGGACATGAAGACTGACTCTTCCTACTGAAAATTCCTGTGACACTAGTTATAGATTCCGATGCTTCACTTCAGGTTTACTGTATCCCTTGGACCTTCTTATTGACGATGAAACAGAGAAATTGCATCGGAATTAAATACAAAAGGCACAATGCCGACTTAAGTACATGAAGACCGACACTTCTTACTGACTATGTTTTGAACCATTCGTGTGACAATAGTTATAGATTCCGATGCTTCACTTCAGGTTTACTGTATACCTTGGACCTTCTTATTGACGATGAAACACAGAAATTGCATCGGAATTAAATACAAAACTCACAATGCCGACTTAAGTACAAGAAGACTGACTCTTCCTACTGTCTAAGTTTTGAACCATTCCTCTGACACTAGTAATAGATTCCGATGCTTCTCTTCAGGTTTACTGTATCCCTTGGACCTTCTTATTGACGATGAGTCACAGAAATTGCATCGGAATTAAATACAAAAGGCACAATGCCGACTTAAGTACATGAAGACCGACACTTCCTACTGACTATGTTTTGAACCATTCCTGTGACACTAGTTATAGATTCCGATGCTTCACTTCAGGTTTACTGTATCCCTTGGACCTTCTTATTGACGATGAAACACAGAAATTTCATCGGAATTAAATACAAAAGGCACAATGCCGACTTAAGTACAAGAAGACTGACTCTTCCTACTGACCATTCCTGTGACACTAGTTATAGATTCCGATGCTTCACTTCAGGTTTACTGTATCCCTTGGACCTTCTTATTGACGATGAAACACAGAAATTGCATCGGAATTAAATACAAAAGGCACAATGCCGACTTAAGTACATGAAGACCGACACTTCTTACTGACTATGTTTGGAACCATTCCTGTAACACTCTTATAGATTCCGATGCTTCACTTCAGGTTTACTGTATCCCTTGGACCTTCTTATTGACGATGAAACACAGAAATTGCATTGGAATTAAATACAAAAGGCACAATGCCGACTTAAGGACAAGAAGACTAGCTCTTCCTACTGACGATTCCTGTGACACTAGTTATAGATTCCGATGCTTCACTTCAGGTTTACTGTATCCTTTGGAACTTCTTATTGACGATGAAACACAGAAATTGCATCGCAATTAAATGCAAAAGGCACAATGCCGACTTAAGTACATGAAGACCGACACTTCTTACTGACTATGTTTTGAACCATTCCTGTGACACTAGTTATAGATTCCGATGTCTCACTCCAGGTTTACTGTATCCCTTGGACCTTCTTAATGACGATGAAACACAGAAATTGCTTCGGAATTAAATACAAAAGGCACAATGCCGACTTAAGTACATGAAGACCGACACTTCTTACTGACTATGTTTTGAACCATTCCTGTAACACACGTTATAGATTCCGATGCTTCACTTCAGGTTTACTGTATCCCTTGAACCTTCTTATTGACGATGAAACACAGAAATTGCATGGGAATTAAATACATAAGGCACAATGCCGACTTAAGGACAAGAAGACTGACTCTTCCTACTGACCATTCCTGTGACACTAGTTATAGATTCCGAAGCTTTACTTCAGGTTTACTGTATCCCTTGGACCTTCTTATTGACGATGAAACACAGAAATTGCATCGGAATTAAATACAAAAGGCACAATGCCGACTTAAGGTCAAGAAGACTGACTCTTCCTACTGACCATTCCTGTGACACTAGTTATAGATTCCGATGCTTCACTTCAGGTTTACTGTATCCCTTGGATCTTCTTATTGACGATGAAACACAGAAATTGCATCGGAATTAAATACAAAAGGCACAATGCCGACTTAAGTACATGAAGACCGACACTTCTTACTGACTATGATTTGAACCATTCCTGTGACACTAGTTATAGATTCCGATGCTTCACTTCAGATTTACTGTATTCCTTGGACCTTCTTATTGACGAAGAATAACAGAAATTACATCGGAATTAAATACAAAAGGCACAATGCCTACTTAAGGACATGAAGACTGACTCTTCCTACTGAAAATTCCTGTGACACTAGTTATAGATTCCGATGCTTCACTTCAGGTTTACTGTATCCCTTGGATTTTCTTATTGACGATGAAACAGAGAAATTGCATCGGAATTAAATACAAAAGGCACAATGCCGACTTAAGTACATGAAGACCGACACTTCTTACTGACTATGTTTTGAACCATTCCTGTGACAATAGTTATAGATTCCGATGCTTCACTTCAGGTTAACTGTATACCTTGGACCTTCTTATTGACGATGAAACACAGAAATGGCACCGGAATTAAATACAAAAGGCACAATGCCGACTTATGGACAAGAAGACCGTCACTTCTTACTGACTATGTTTTGAACCATTACTGTAACACTAGTTATAGATTCCGATGCTTCACTTCAGGTTTACTATATCCCTTGGACCTTCTTATTGACGATAAAACACATAAATTGCATGGGAATTAAATGCAAAAGGCATAATGCCGACTTAAGTACATGAAGACCGACACTTCTTACTGACTATGATTTGAACCATTCCTGTGACACTTGTTATATCTTCCGATGCTTCACTCCAGGTTTACTGTATCCCTTGGACCTTCTTATTGACGATGAAACACAGAAATTGCATCGGAATTAAACTAAAAAGGCACAACGCCGTATTAAGTAGATGAAGACCGACACTTCTTACTGACTATGTTTGAACCATTCCTGTGACACTAGTTTTAGATTCCGATGCTTCACTTCAGGTTTACTGTATCCCTTGGACCTTCTTTATGACGATGAAACACAGAAATTGCATCGGAATTACACACAAAAGGCACAATGCCGACTTAAAGACAAGAAAACTGACTCTTCCTACTGATCATTCCTGTGACACTAGTTATAGATTCCGATGCTTCACTTCAGGTTTACTGTATCCCTTGGACCTTCTTATTGACGATGAAACACAGATATTGCATCGGAATTAAATACAAAAGGCACAATGCCGACATAAGGACAAGAAGACTGACTCTTCCTACGGACCATTCCTGTGACACTAGTTATAGATTCCGATACTTCACTTCAGGTTTGCCTTATCCCTTGGACCTTCTTATTGACGATGAAACACAGAAATTGCATCGGAATCAAATACAAAAGGCACAATGCCGACTTAAGTACATGAAGACCGACACTTCTTACTGACAATGTTTTGAACCATTCCTGTGACACTAGTTATAGATTCCGATGCTTCACTTCTGGTTTACTGTATCCCTTGGACTTTCTTATTGACGATGAAACACAGAAATTTCCTCGGAATTAAATACAAAAGGCACAAAGCTGACTTAAGAACAAGAAGACTAACTCTTCCTACTGACCATTCCTGTGAGACTAGTTATAGATTCCGATGTTTCACTTCAGGTTTACTGTATCCGTTGGACCTTCTTATTGACGATGAAACACAGAAATTGCATCGAAATTAAATACAAAAGGCACAATGCCGACATAAGTACATGAAGACCGACACTTCTTACTGACTATGTTTTCAACCATTCCTGTAACACTTGTTATAGATTCCGATGCTTCACTTCAGATTTACTGTATCCCTTGGACCTTCTTATTGACGATGAAACACAGAAATTGCATCGGAATTAAATACAAAAGGCACAATGCCGACTTAAGGACAAGAAGACTGACTCTTCCTACTGACCATTCCTGTGACATTAGTTATAGATTCCGATTCTTCACACCAGTTTTCTGTATCACTTGGACCTTCTTATTGACGATGAAACACAGATTTTGCATCGGAATTAAATACAAAAGGCACAATGCCGACTTACGTACAAGAAGACTGACTCTTCCTACTGTCTAAGTTTTGAACCATTCCTCTGACACTAGTTATAGATTCCGATGCTTCACTTCAGGTTTACTGTATCCCTTGGACCTTCGTATTGACGATGAGTCACAGAAATTGCATCGGAATTAAATACAAAAGGCACAATGCCGACTTAAGTACATGAAGACCGACACTTCCTACTGACTATGCTTTGAACCATTTCTGTGACTCTAGTTATAGATTCCGATGCTTCACTTCAGGTTTACTGTATCCCTTGGACCTTCTTATTGACGATGAAACACAGAAATTGCATCGGAATTAAATACAAAAGGCACAATGCCGACTTAAGTACAAGAAGACTGACTCTTCTTACTGACCATTCCTGTGCCACTAGTATAGATTCCGCTACTTCACTTCAGGTTTACTGTATCCCTTGGACCTTCTTATTGACGATGAAACACAGAAATTGCATCGGAATTAAATACAAATGGCACAATGCCGACTTAAGAACATGAAGTAGGACACTTCTTACTGACTATGTTTTGAACCATTCCTGTGACACTAGTTATAGATTCCGATGCTTCACTTCAGGTTTTCTGTATCCCTTGGACCTTCGTATTGATGATGAAACACAGAAATTGCATCGGAATTAAATACAAAAGGCACAATGCCGACTTAAGTACATGAGGACCGACACTTCTTACTGACTATGTTTGAACCATTCCAGTGACACCAGTTATAGATTCCCATGCTTCACTCCAGGTTTACTGTATCCCTTGGACCTTCTTATTGACGATGAAACACAGAAATTACATCGGAATTAAATACAAAAGGCACAATGAAGACATAAGTACATGAAGACCGACACTTCTTACTGACTATGATTTGAACCATTCCTGTAACACTAGTTATAGATTCCGATGCTTCACTTCAGGTTTACTGTATCACTTGGACCTTCTTATTGACGATGAAACACAGAAATTGCATCGGAATTAAATACAAAAGGCACAATGCCGACTTAAGGGCAAGAAGACTGACTTTTCCTACTGACCATTCCCGTGACACTAGTTATAGATTCCGATGCTTCACTTCAGATTTACTGTATCCCTTGGAACTTCTTATTGACGATGAAACACAGAAATTGCATCGGAATTAAATGCAAAAGGCACAATGCCGACTTAAGTACATGAAGACCGACACTTCTTACTGACTATGTTTTGAACCATACCTGTGACACTAGTTATAGATTCCGATGCTTCACTCCAGGTTCACTGTATCCCTTGGACCTTCTTATTGACGATGAAACACAGAAATTGCATCGGAATTAAATACAAAAGTCACAACGCCGACTTAAGTACATGAAGACCGACACTTCTTACTGACTATGTTTTGAACCATTCCTGTAACACTACTTATAGATTCCGATGCTTCACTTCATGTTTACTATATCCCTTGGACCGTCTTATTGACGATGAAACAAAGAAATTGCATCGGAATTATATACAAAAGGCACAATGCCGACTTAAGGACAAGAAGACTGACTCTTCCTACTGACCATTCCTGTGACACTAGTTTTAGATTCCGATGCTTCACTTCAGGTTTTCTGTATCCCTTGGACCTTCTTATTGACGATGAAACACAGAAATTGCATCGGAATTAAATACAAAAGGCACAATGCCGACTTAAGTACATGAAGACCGACACTTCTTACTGACTATGTTTTGAACCATTCCTGTGATACTAGTTATAGATTCCGATGCTTCACTCAAGGTTTACTGTATCCCTTGGACCATCTTATTGACGATGAAACACAGAAATTGCATTGGAATTAAATACAAAAGGCACAATGCCGACTTAAGTACATGAAGACCGACATTTCTTACTGACTATGCTTTGAACCATTCCTGCAACACTAGTTACAGATTCCGATCCTTCACTTTAGGTTTTCTGTATCCCTTGGACCTCCTTATTGACGATGAAACACAGAAATTGCATCGGAATTAAATACAAAAGGCACAATGCCGACTTAAGGACAAGATGACCGACTCTTCCTACTGACCATTCCTGTGACACTAGTTATAGATTACGATGCTTCACTTCAGGTTTACTGTATCCCTTGGACCTTCTTATTGACGATGAAACACAGAAATTGCATCGCAATTAAATACAAATGGCACAATGCCCACATAAGTACATGAAGACCGACACTTCTTACTGACTATGTTTTGGACAATTCCTGTGACACTAGTTATAGATTCCGATGCTTCACTCAAGGTTTACTGTATCCCTTGGACCTTCTTATTGACGATGAAACACAGAAATTGCATCGGAATTAAATACAAAAGGCACAATGCCGACTTAAGTACATGAAGACCGACACTTCTTGCTGACTATGCTTTGAACCATTCCTGCAACACTAGTTATAGATTCCGATCCTTCACTTCAGGTTTACTGTATCCCTTGGACCTTCTTATTGACGATGAAACACAGAAATTGCATCGGAACTAAATACAAAAGGCACAATGCCGACTTAAGTACAAGAAGACTGACTCTTCCTACTGACCATTCCTGTGACACTAGTTATAGATTCCGATGCTTCACTTCAGGTTTACTGTATCCCTTGGACCTTCTTATTGACGATGAAACACAGAAATTGCATCGGAATTAAATACAAAAGGCACAATGCCGACTTAAGTACATGAAGACCGACACTTCTTACTGACTATGTTTTGATGCATTCCTGTGACAATAGTTATAGATTCCGATGCTTCACTTCAGGTTTACTGTATACCTTGGACCTTCTTATTGACGATGAAACACAGAAATTGCATCGGAATTAAATACAAAAGGCACAATGCCGACTTAAGGACAAGAACACTGACTCTTCTTACTGACCATTCCTGTGACACTAGTTGTAGATTACGATGCTTCACTTCAGGTTTACTGTATCGCTTTGTACCTTCTAATTGACCATGAAACACAGAAATTGCATCGGAATTAAATACAAAAGGCACAATGCCGACTTAAGTACATGAATACCGACACTTCTTACTAACTATGTTTTGAACCATTCCTGTGACACTAGTTATAGATTCCTATGCTTCACTCCAGGTTTACTGTATCCCTTGGACCTTCTTATTGACGATGAGACACAGAAATTAAGTAGGAATTAAATACAGAAGGCACAATGCCGACTTAAGTACATGAAGACCGACACTTCTTACTGACTATGTTTTGAACCATTCCTGTGGCACTAGTTATAGTTTCCGATGCTTCACTTAAGGTTTACTGTATCCCTTGGACCTTCTTATTGACGATGAAACACAGAAATTCCATCGGAATTAAAAAACAAAAGGCACAATGCCGACTTAAGTACATGAAGCCCGACACTACTTACTGACTATGTTTTGAACCATTCCTGTGACACTAGTTATAGATTCCGATGCTTCACTCCAGTTTTACTAAATCCCTTGGACCTTCTTATTGACGATGAAACACAGAAAATGCATCGGAATTAAATACAATAGGCACAATGCCGACTTTAGTACATGAAGACCGACACTTCTTACTGACTATGCTTTGAACCATTCCTGCAACACTAGTTATAGATTCCGATCCTTCACTTCAGGTTTACTGCATCCCTTGGACCTTCTTATTGACGATGAAACACAGAAATTGCATCGGAATTAAATACAAAAGGCACAATGCCGACTTAAGGACAAGAAGACTGACTCTTCCTACTGACCATTCCTGTGACACTAGTTGTATATTCCGATGCTTCACTTCAGGTTTACTGTATCCCTTGGACCATCTTATTGACGATGAAACACAGAAATTCCATCGGAATTAAAAAACAAAAGTCACAATGCCGACTTAAGTACATGAAGACCGACACTTCTTACTGCCAATGTTTTGAACCATTCCTGCAACACTAGTTATAGATTCCGATCCTTCACTTCAGGTTTACTGCATCCCTTGGACCTTCTTATTGACGATGAAACACAGAAATTGCATCGGAACTAAATACAAAAGGCACAATGCCGACTTAAGTACATGAAGACCGACACTTCTTACTGACTATGATTTGAACCATTCCTGTGACACTAGTTATAGTTTCCGATGCTTCACTTCAGGTTTACTGTATCCCTTGGACCTTCTTATTGACGATGAATCACAGAAATTGAATGGGAATTAAATACAAAACGCACAATGCCAACTTAAGGACAAGAAGACTGACTCTTCCTACTGACCATTCCTGTGACACTAGTTATAGATTCCGATGCTTCACTTCTGGTTTACTGAATCCCTTGGACCTTCTTATTGACGATGAAACACAGAAATTGCATCGGAATTAAATACAAAAGGCACAATGCCGACTTAAGGATAAGAAGACTGACTCTTCCTACTGACCATTCCTGTGACACTAGTTATAGATTCCGATGCTTCACTTCAGGTTTACTGTATCCCTTGGACCTTCTTATTGACGATGAAACACAGAAATTGCATCGGAATTAAATACAAAAGGCACAATGCCGACTTAAGTACATGAAGACCGACACTTCTTACTGACTATGTTTTGATGCATTCCTGTGACAATAGTTATAGATTCCGATGCTTCACTTCAGGTTTACTGTATACCTTGGACCTTCTTATTGACGATGAAACACAGAAATTGCATCGGAATTAAATACAAAAGGCACAATGCCGACTTAAGGACAAGAACACTGACTCTTCTTACTGACCATTCCTGTGACACTAGTTGTAGATTACGATGCTTCACTTCAGGTTTACTGTATCCCTTTGTACCTTCTAATTGACCATGAAACACAGAAATTGCATCGGAATTAAATACAAAAGGCACAATGCCGACTTAAGTACATGAATACCGACACTTCTTACTAACTATGTTTTGAACCATTCCTGTGACACTAGTTATAGATTCCTATGCTTCACTCCAGGTTTACTGTATCCCTTGGACCTTCTTATTGACGATGAGACACAGAAATTAAATAGGAATTAAATACAGAAGGCACAATGCCGACTTAAGTACATGAAGACCGACACTTCTTACTGACTATGTTTTGAACCATTCCTGTGGCACTAGTTATAGTTTCCGATGCTTCACTTAAGGTTTACAGTATCCCTTGGACCTTCTTATTGACGATGAAACACAGAAATTCCATCGGAATTAAAAAACAAAAGGCACAATGCCGACTTAAGTACATGAAGCCCGACACTACTTACTGACTATGTTTTGAAACATTCCTGTGACACTAGTTATAGATTCCGATGCTTCACTCCAGTTTTACTAAATCCCTTGGACCTTCTTATTGACGATGAAACACAGAAAATGCATCGGAATTAAATACAATAGGCACAATGCCGACTTTAGTACATGAAGACCGACACTTCTTACTGACTATGCTTTGAACCATTCCTGCAACACTAGTTATAGATTCCGATCCTTCACTTCAGGTTTACTGCATCCCTTGGACCTTCTTATTGACGATGAAACACAGAAATTGCATCGGAATTAAATACAAAAGGCACAATGCCGACTTAAGGACAAGAAGACTGACTCTTCCTACTGACCATTCCTGTGACACTAGTTGTATATTCCGATGCTTCACTTCAGGTTTACTGTATCCCTTGGACCATCTTATTGACGATGAAACACAGAAATTCCATCGGAATTAAAAAACAAAAGTCACAATGCCGACTTAAGTACATGAAGACCGACACTTCTTACTGCCAATGTTTTGAACCATTCCTGTGACACTAGTTATAGATTCCGATGCCTCACTCCAGGTTTACTGTATCCCTTGGACCTTCTTATTGACGATGAAACACAGAAATTGCATCGGAACTAAATACAAAAGGCACAATGCCGACTTAAGTACATGAAGACCGACACTTCTTACTGACTATGATTTGAACCATTCCTGTGACACTAGTTATAGTTTCCGATGCTTCACTTCAGGTTTACTGTATCCCTTGGACCTTCTTATTGACGATGAATCACAGAAATTGAATGGGAATTAAATACAAAACGCACAATGCCAACTTAAGGACAAGAAGACTGACTCTTCCTACTGACCATTCCTGTGACACTAGTTATAGATTCCGATGCTTCACTTCTGGTTTACTGAATCCCTTGGACCTTCTTATTGACGATGAAACACAGAAATTGCATCGGAATTAAATACAAAAGGCACAATGCCGACTTAAGGATAAGAAGACTGACTCTTCCTACTGACCATTCCTGTGACACTAGTTATAGATTCCGATGCTTCACTTCAGGTTTACTGTATCCCTTGGACCTTCTTATTGACGATGAAACACAGAAATTGCATCGGAATTAAATACAAAAGGCACAATGCCGACTTAAGTACATGAAGCCCGACACTTCTTACTGACTATGTTTTTAACCATTCCTGTGACACTAGTTATAGATTCTGATGCTTCACTCCAGGTTTACTGTATCCCTTGAACCTTCTTATTGACGATAAAACACAGAAATTGCATCGGAATTAAATACATAAGGCACAATGCCGACTTAAGTACATGAAGACCGACACTTATTACTGACTATGCTTTGAACCATTCCTGCAACAATAGTTATAGATTCCGATCCTTCACTTCAGATTTACTATATCCCTTGGACCTTCTTATTGACGATGAAACACAGAAATTGCATCGGAATTAAATACAAAAGGCACAATGCCGACTTAAGGACAGGAAGACTGACTCGACATACTGACCTTTCCTGTTACACTAGTTATAGATTCCGATGCTTCACTTCAGGTTTACTGTATCCCTTGGACCTTCTTATTGACGATGAGACACAGAAATTGCATCGGAATTAAATACAAAAGGTACAATGCCGACTTAAGGACAAGAAGACTGACTCTTCCTACTGACCATTCCTGTGACACAAGTAATAGATTCCGATGCTTCACTCCAGGTTTACTGTATCCCTTGGACCTTCTTAATGACGATGAAACACAGAAATTGCGTCGGAATTATATACTAAAGGCACAACGCCGACTTAAGTACATGAAGCCCGACACTTCTTACTGACTATGTTTTGAACCATTCCTGTGACACTAGTTATAGATTCCGATGCTTCACTCCAGTTTTACTAAATCTATTGGACCTTCTTATTGACGATGAATCACAGAAAATGCATCGGAATTAAATACAAAAGGCACAATGCCGACTTTAGTACATGAAGACCGACACTTCTTACTGACTATGCTTGGAACCATTCCTGCAACACTAGTTATAGATTCCGATCCTTCACTTCAGGTTTACTGCATCCCTTGGACCTTCTTATTGACGATGAAACACAGAAATTGTATCGGAATTAAATACAAAAGGCACAATGCCGACTTAAGGACAAGAAGACTGACTCTTCCTACTGACCATTCCTGTGACACTAGTTATAGATTCCGATGCTTCACTTCAGGTTTACCGTATCCCTTGGACCTTCTTATTGACGATGAATCACAGAAATTGCATCGGAGTTAAATACAAAAGGCACAATGCCGACTTACGGACAAGAAGACTGACTCTTCCTACTGACCATTCCTGTGACACAAGTTATAGATTCCGATGCTTCACTCCAGGTTTACTGTATCCCTTGGACCTTCTTATTGACGATGAAACCCAGAAATTGCATCGGAATTAAATACAAAAGGCACAATGCTGACTAAAGTACTTGAAGCCCGACACTTCTTACTGACTACGTTTTGAACCATTCCTGTGACACTACTTATAGATTCCGATGCTTCACTTCAGGTTTACTGTATCCTTTGGACCTTCTTATTGACGATGAAACACAGAAATTGCATCGGAATTAAATACAAAAGGAACAATGCCGACTTAAGGACAAGAAGACTGACTCTTCCTACTAACCATTCCTGTGACACTAGTTATAGATTCCGATGCTTCACTACAGGTTTACTGTATCCCTTGGACCTTCTTATTGACGATGAAACACAGAAATTGCATCGGAATTAAATACAAAAGGCACAATGCCGACTTAAGTACATGAAGACCGACACTTCTTACTGACTATGTTTTGAACCATTCCTGTGACACTAGTTATAGATTCCGATGCTTCACTTCAGGTTTATTGTATCCCTTGGACCTTCTTATTGACGATGAAACGCAGAAATTGCATCGGAATTAAATACAAAAGGCACAATGCCGACTTAAGGACAAGAAGACTGACTCTTCCTACTGACCATTCCTGTGACACTAGTTATATATTCCGATGCTTCACTTCAGGTTTACTGTATCCCTTGGACCATCTTATTGACGATGAAACACAGGAATTGCATCGGAATTAAATACAAAAGGCACAATGCCGACTTAAGTACATGAAGACCGACACCTCTTACTGACTATATTTTGAACCATTCCTGTGACACTAGTTATAGTTTCCGATGCTTCACTTCAGGTTAACTGTACCCCTTGGACCTTCTTATTGACGATGAAACACAGAAATTGCATCGGAGTTAAATACAAAAGACACAATGCCGACTTAAGTACATGAAGACCGACAGATCTTACTGACTCTGTTTTGAACCATTCCTGTGACACTAGTTATAGATTCCGATGCTTCACTTCAGGTTTACTGTATCCCTTTGACCTTCTTATTCACGATGAAACAAAGAAATTGCATCGGAATTATATACAAAAGGCACAATGCCGACTTAAGTACATGAAGACCGACACTTCTTACTGACTATGTTTTGAACCATTCCAGTGACACTTGTTATAGATTCCGATGCTTCACTTCAGGTTTACTGTATCCCTTGGACCTTCTTATTGACGATGAAACACAGAAATTGCATCGGAATGAAATACAAATGGCAGAATGCCGACATAAGGACAAGAAGACTGACTCTTCCTACTGACCACTCCTGTGACACTAGTTATAGTTTCCGATGCTTCACTTCAGGTTTACTGTATCCCTTGGACCTTCTTATTGACGATGAAACACAGAAATTGCATCGGAATTAAATACAAAAGGCACAATGCCGACTTAAGTACATGAGGACCGACACTTCTTACTGACTATGTTTGAACCATTCCTGTGACACCAGTTATAGATTCCCATGCTTCACTCCATGTTTACTGTATCCCTTGGACCTTCTTATTGACGATAAAACACAGAAATTGCATCGGAATTAAATACAAAAGGCACAATGAAGACATAAGTACATGAAGACCGACACTTCTTACTGACTATGATTTGAACCATTCCTGTAACACTAGTTATAGATTCCGATGCTTCACTTCGGATTCACTGTATCCCTTAGAACTTCTTATTGACGATGAAACACAGAAATTGCATCGGAATTAAATGCAAAAGGCACAATGCCGACTTAAGTACATGAAGACCGACACTTCTTACTGACTATGTTTTGAACCACACCTGTGACACTAGTTATAGATTCCGATGCTTCACTCCAGGTTCACTGTATCCCTTGGACCTTCTTATTGACGATGAAACACAGAAATTGCATCGGAATTAAATACAAAAGGCACAACGCCGACTTAAGTACATGAAGACCGACACTTCTTACTGACTATGTTTTGAACCATTCCTGTAACACTACTTATAGATTCCGATGCTTCACTTCATGTTTACTATATCCCTTGGACCTTCTTATTGACGATGAAACACAGAAATTGCATCGGAATTGTATACAAAAGGCACATTGCCGACTTAAGGACAAGAAGACTGACTCTTCCTACTGACCATTCCTGTGACACTAGTTTTAGATTCCGATGCTTCACTTCAGGTTTACTGTATCCCTTGGACCTTCTTATTGACGATGGAACACAGAAATTGCATCGGAATTAAATACAAAAGGCACAATGCCGACTTAAGTACATGAAGACCGACACTTCTTACTGACTATGTTTTGAACCATTCCTGTGACACTAGTTATAGATTCCGATGCTTCACTCAAGGTTTACTGTATCCCTTGGACCATCTTATTGACGATGAAACACATAAATTGCATCGGAATTAAATACAAAAGGCACAATGCCGACTTAAGTACATGAAGACCGACACTTCTTACTGACTATGCTTTGAACCATTCCTGCAACACTAGTTACAGATTCCGATCCATCACTTCAGGTTTTCTGTATCCCTTGGACCTCCTTATTGACGATGAAACACAGAAATTGCATCGGTATTAAATACAAAAGGCACAATGCCGACTTAAGGACAAGAAGACTGACTCTTCCTACTGACCATTTCTGTGACACTAGTTATAGATTCCGATGCTTCACTTCAGGTTTACTGTATCCCTTGGACCTTCTTATTGACGATGAAACACAGAAATTGCATCGGAATTAAATACAAATGGCACAATGCCGACTTAAGTACATGAAGACCGACACTTCTTACTGACTATGTTTTGGACCATTCCTGTGACACTAGTTATAGATTCCGATGCTTCACTCAAGGTTTACTGTATCCCTTGGACCTTCTTATTGACGATGAAACACAGAAATTGCATCGGAATTAAATACAAAAGGCACAATGCCGACTTAAGGACATGAAGACCGACACTTCTTGCTGACTATGCTTTGAACCATTCCTGCAACACTAGTTATAGATTCCGATCCTTCACTTCAGGTTTACTGTATCCCTTGGACCTTCTTATTGACGATGAAACACAGAAATTGCATCGGAATTAAATACAAAAGGCACAATGCCGACTTAAGTACAAGAAGACTGACTCTTCCTACTGACCATTCCTGTGACACTAGTTATAGATTCCGATGCTTCACTTCAGGTTTACTGTATCCCTTGGACCTTCTTATTGACGATGAAACACAGAAATTGCATCGGAATTAAATACTAAAGGCACAATGCCGACTTAAGTACATGAAGACCGACACTTCTTACTGACTATGATTTGATGCATTCCTGTGACAATAGTTATAGATTCCGATGCTTCACTTCAGGTTTACTGTATACCTTGGACCTTCTTATTGACGATGAAACACAGAAATTGCATCGGAATTAAATACAAAAGGCACAATGCCGACTTAAGGACAAGAAGACTGACTCTTCCTACTGACCATTCCTGTGACACTAGTTATAGATTCCGATGCTTCACTTCAGGTTTACTGTATCCCTTGGACCTTCTTATTGACGATGAAACGCAGAAATTGCATCGTAATTAAATACAAAAGGCACAATGCCGACTTAAGTACATGAAGACCGACACTTCTTACTGACAATGTTTTCAACCAATCCTGTGACACTAGTTATAGATTCCGATGCTTCACTCCAGGTTTACTGTATCCCTTGGACCTTCTTATTGACGAAGAAACACAGAAATTGCATCGGAATTAAATACAAAAGGCACAATGCCGACTTAATAACAAGAAGACTGACTCTTCCTACTGACCATTCCTGTGACACTAGTTATAGATTACGATGCTTCACTTCAGGTTTACTGTATCCCTTTGTACCTCCTTATTGACGATGAAACACAGAAATTGCAACGGAATTAAATACAAAAGGAACAATGCCGACTTAAGTACATGAATACCGACACTTCTTACTAACTATGTTTTGAACCATTCCTGTGACACTAGTTATAGATTCCTATGCTTCACTCCAGGTTTACTGTATCCCTTGGACCTTCTTATTGATGATGAAACACAGAAATTAAATAGGAATTAAATACAGAAGGCACAATGCCGACTTAAGTAGATGAAAAACGACACTTCTTACTGACTATGTTTTGAACCATTCCTGTGGCACTAGTTATAGTTTCCGATGCTTCACTTCAGGTTTACTGTATCCCTTGGACCTTCTTATTGACGATGAAACACAGAAATTCCATCGGAATTAAAAAACAAAAGTCACAATGCCGACTTAAGTACATGAAGTCCGACAATTCTTACTGCCAATGTTTTGAACCATTCCTGTGACACTAGTTATAGATTCCGATGCCTCACTCCAGGTTTACTGTATCCCTTGGACCTTCTTATTGACGATGAAACACAGAAATTGCATCGGAACTAAATACAAAAGGCACAATGCCGACTTAAGTACATGAGGACCGACACTTCTTACTGACTATGATTTGAACCATTCCTGTGACAGTAGTTATAGTTTCCGATGCTTCACTTCAGGTTTACTGTATCCCTTGGACCTTCTTATTGACGATGAATCACAGAAATTGCATGGGAATTAAATACAAAACGCACAATGCCTACTTAAGGACAAGAAGACTGACTCTTCCTACTGACCATTCCTGTGACACTAGTTATAGATTCCGATGCTTCACTTCTGGTTTACTGTATCCCTTGGACCTTCTTATTGACGATGATACGCAGAAATTGCATCGGAATTAAATACAAAAGGCACAATGCCGACCTAAGGACAAGAAGACTGACTCTTCCTACTGACCATTCCTGTGACACTAGTTATAGATTCCGATGCTTCACTTCAGGTTTACTGTATCCCTTGGACCTTCTTATTGACGATGAAACACAGAAATTGCATCGGAATTAAATACAAAAGGCACAATGCCGACTTAAGTACATGAAGCCCGACACTTCTTACTGACTATGTTTTTAACCATTCCTGTGACACTAGTTATAGATTCTGATGCTTCACTCCAGGTTTACTGTATCCCTTGAACCTTCTTATTGACGATAAAACACAGAAATTGCATCGGAATTAAATACATAAGGCACAATGCCGACTTAAGTACATGAAGACCGACACTTATTACTGACTATGCTTTGAACCATTCCTGCAACACTAGTTATAGATTCCGATCCTTCACTTCAGGTTTACTGCATCCCTTAAACCTTCTTATTGACGATGAAACACAGAAATTGCATTGGAATTAAATACAAAAGGCACAATGCCGACTTAAGGACAAGAAGACTGACTCATCATACTGACCTTTCCTGTTACACAAGTTATAGATTCCGATGCTTCGCTTCAGGTTTACTGTATCCCTTGGACCTTCTTATTGACGATGAGACACAGAAATTGCATCGGAATTAAATACAAAAGGCACAAGGCCGACTTAAGGACAAGAAGACTGACTCTTCCTACTGACCACTCCTGTGACACTAGTTATAGATTCCGATGCATCAATTCAGGATTACTGTATCCCTTGGACCTTCTTATTGACGACGAAACACAGAAATTGCATCGGAATTAAATAAAAAAGGCACAATGCCGACTTAAGTACATGAAGCCCGACACTTCTTACTGACTATGTTTTGAACCATTCCTGTGACACTAGTTATAGATTCCGATGCTTCACTCCAGTTTTACTAAATCCCTTGTACCTTCTTATTGACGATGAAACACAGAAAATGCATCGGAATTAAATACAAAAGGCACAATGCCGACTTTAGTACATGAAGACCGACACTTCTTACTGACTATGCTTTGAACCATTCCTGCAACACTAGTTATAGATTCCGATCCTTCACTTCAGGTTTACTGCATCCCTTGGACCTTCTTATTGACGATGAAACACAGAAATTGCATCGGAATTAAACACAAAAGGCAAAATGCCGACTTAAGGACAAGAAGACTGACTCTTCCTACTGACCATTCCTGTGACACTAGTTATAGATTCCGATGCATCACTTCAGGTTTACTGTATCCCTTGGACCTTCTTATTGACGATGAAACACAGAAATTGCATCGGAATTAAATACAAAAGGCACAATGCCGACTTACGGACAAGAAGACTGACTCTTCCTACTGACCATTCCTGTGACACAAGTAATAGATTCCGATGCTTCACTCCAGGTCTACTATATCCCTTGGACCTTCTTATTGACGATGAAACACAGAAATTGCATCGGAATTAAATACAAAAGGCACAATGCCGACTTAAGTACATGAAGACCGACACTTCTTACTGACTATGTTTTGAACCATTCCTGTGACACTAGTTATAGATTCCGATGCTTCACTTCTGGTTTACTGTATCCCTTGGACCTTCTTATTGACGATGAAACACAGAAATTGCATCGGAATTAAATACAAAAGGCACAATGCCGACTTAAGGACAAGAAGACTGACTCTTCCTACTGACCATTCCTGTGACACTAGTTATAGATTCCGATGCTTCACTTCAGGTTTACTGTATCCCTTGGACCTTCTTATTGACGATGAAACACAGAAATTGCATCGGAATTAAATACAAAAGGCACAATGCCGACTTAAGACCATGAAGACCGACACTTCTTACTGACTATGCTTTGAACCATTCCTGCAACACTAGTTATAGATTCCGATCCTTCACTTCAGGTTTACTGCATCCCTTGGACCTTCTTATTGACGATGAAACACAGAAATTGCATCGGAATTAAATACAAAAGGCAAAATGCCGACTTAAGGACAAGAAGACTGACTCTTCCTCCTGACCATTCCTGTGACACTAGTTATAGATTCCGATGCATCAATTCAGGTTTACTGTATCCCTTGGACCTTCTTATTGACGATGAAACACAGAAATTGCATCGGAGTTAAATACAAAAGGCACAATGCCGACTTAAGTACATGAAGACCGACAGTTCTTACTGACTATGTTTTGAACCATTCCTGTGACACTAGTTATAGATCCCGATGCTTCACTTCAGGTTTACTGTATCCCTTGGACCTTCTTATTGACGATGAAACACAGAAATTGCATCGGAATTAAATACAAAAGGCACAATGCCGACTTAAGGACAAGAAGACTGACTCATCCTGCTGGCCATTCCTGTGACGCTAGTTATAGATTCCGATGCTTCACTTCAGGTTTACTGTATCCCTTGGACCTTCTTATTGACGATGAAACACAGAAATTGCATCGGAATTAAATACAAAAGGCACAATGCCGACCTAAGTACAAGAAGACTGACTCTTCCTACTGACCACTCCTGTGACACTAGTTATAGTTTCCGATGCTTCACTTCAGGTGTACTGTATCCCTTGGACCTTCTTATTGACGATGAAACACAGAAATTGCATCGGAATTAAATACAAAAGGCACAATGCCGGCTTAAGTACATGAAGACCGACAGTTCTTACTTACTATGTATTGAACCATTCCTGTGACACTAGTTATAGATTCCGATGCTTCACTTCAGGTTCACTGTATCCCTTGGACCGTCTTATTGACGATGAAACACAGAAATTGCATCGGAATTAATCACAAAAGGCACAATGCCTACTGAAGTACATGAAGACCGACATTTCTTACTGACTTTGTTTTGAACCATTCCTGTAACACCAGTTATAGATTCCGATGCTTCACTTCAGGTTTACTGTATCCCTTGGACCTTTTTATTGACGATGAAACACAAAAATTGCATCGGAAATAAATACAAAAGGCACAATGCCGGCTTAAGGACAAGAAGACTGACTCTTCCTACTGACCATTCCTGTGACACTAGTTGTGGATTCCGATGCTTCACTTCAGGTTTACTGTATCCATTGGACCTTCTCCTAGACGATGAAACATAGGAATTGCATCGGAATTAAATACAAAAGGCACAATGCTGACTTAAGTACATGAAGACCGACACTTCTTACTGACTATGTTTTGAACCATTCCTTTGACACTAGTAATAGATTCTGATGGTTCACTTCAGGTTTACTGTATCCCTTGGACCTTCTTTATGACGATGAAAGACAGAAATTGCATCGGAATTAAACACAAAAGGCACGACGCCGACTTAAGTACATGAAGACAGACACATCTTACTGACTAAGTTTTGAACCATTAATGTAACACTAGTTATAGATTCCGATGCTTCACTTCAGGTTTACTGTATCCCTTGGACTCTCTTATTGACGATGAAACACAGAAATTGCACGGAATTTAAATACAAAAGGCACAATGCCGACTTAAGGACAAGAAGACTGACTCTTCCTACTGACCATTCCTGTGACACTAGTTATAGATTCCGATTCTTCACTTCATGTTTACTGTATCCCTTGGACCTTCTTATTGACGATGAAACACAGAGATTGCATCGGAATTAAATACAAAAGGCACAATGCCGACTTAAGTACATGAAGACCGACACTTCTTACTGACTATGTTATGAACCATTCCTGTGACACTAGTTATAGATTCCGATGCTTCACTTCAGGTTTACTGTATCCCTTGGACCCTCTTATTGACGATGAAAGAGAGAAATTGCATCGGAATTAAATACAAAAGTCACAATGCCGCTTTAGTACAAGAAGACTGACTCTTCCTACTGCCTAGGTTTTGAACCATTCCTGTGACACTAGTTATAGATTCCGATGCTTCACTCCAGGTTTACTGTATCCCTTGGACCTTCTTATTGACGATGAAACACAGAAATTGCGTCGGAATTAAATACAAAAGCACAATGCCGACTTAAGTACAAGAAGACTGACTCTTCCAACTGTCTAAGTTTTAACCATTCCTGTGACAATAGTTATAGATTCCGATGCTTCACTTCAGGTTTACTGTATCCCTTGGATGTTCTTATTGACGATGAAACACAGAAATGGCATCGGAATTAAATACAAAAGGCACAATGCCGACTTAAGGACAAGAAGACTGACTCTTCCTACTGACCATTCCTGTGACGGTAGTTATAGATTCCGATTCTTCACACCAGGTCTACTGTATCCCTTCTACCTTCTTATTGACGATGAAACACAGATATTGCATCGGAATTAATTACAAAAGGCACAATGCCGACTTAAGTACAAGAAGACTGACTCTTCCTACTGTCTAAGTTTTTAACCATTCCTGTGACACTAGTTATAGATTCCGATGCTTCACTTCAGGTTTACTGTATCCCTTGGACCTTCATATTGACGATGAAACACAGAAATTGCATCGGAATTAAATACAAATGGCAGAATGCCGACATAAGGACAAGAAGACTGACTCATCCTGCTGGCCATTCCTGTGTCGCTAGTTATAGATTCCGATGCTTCACTTCAGGTTTACTGTATCCCTTGGACCTTCTTATTGACGATGAAACACAGAAATTGCATCGGAATTAACTACAAAAGGCACAATGCCGACTTAAGTACAAGAAGACTGACTCTTCCTACTGACCACTCCTGTGACACTAGTTATAGTTTCCGATGCTTCACTTCAGGTTTACTGTATCCCTTGGACCTTCCTATTGACGATGAAACACAGAAATTGAATCGGAATTAAATACAAAAGGCACAATGCCGACTTAAGTACATGAAGACCGACACTTCTTACTAACTATATTTTGAACCATTCCTGTGACACTAGTTATAGTTTCCGATGCTTCACTTCAGGTTTACTGTATCCCTTGGACCTTCTTATTGACGATGAAACACAGAAATTGAATCGGAATTAAATACAAAAGGAACAATGCCGACTTAAGTACATGAAGACCGACAGTTCTTACTGACTATGTTTTGAACCATTCCTGTGACACTAGTTATAGATTCCGATGCTTCACTTCAGGTTTACTGTATCCCTTGGACCTTCTTATTCACGATGAAAGACAGAAATTGCATCGGAATCGTATACAAAAGGCACAATGCCGACTTAAGTACATGAAGACCGACACTTCTTACTGACTATGTTTTGAACCATTCCTGTGACACTAGTTATAGATTCCGATCCTTCACTTCAGGTTTACTGTATCCCATGGACCTTCTTATTGACGATGAAACACAGAAATTGCATCGGAATTAAATACAAAAGGCACAATGCCGACTTAAGTACATGAAGACCGACACTTCTTACTAACTATATTTTGAACCATTCCTGTGACACTAGTTATAGTTTCCGATGCTTCACTTCAGGTTTACTGTATCCCTTAGACCTTGTTATTGACGATGAAACACAGAAATTGAATCGGAATTAAATACAAAAGGAACAATGCCGACTTAAGTACATGAAGACCGACAGTTCTTACTGACTA
The DNA here is from genome assembly GCF_021461395.2 of Schistocerca americana. Classification (NCBI taxonomy): domain Eukaryota; kingdom Metazoa; phylum Arthropoda; class Insecta; order Orthoptera; family Acrididae; genus Schistocerca; species Schistocerca americana. The sequence goes on from NW_025726093.1 coordinate 2,155,209, forward strand.
TGTTTTGAACCATTCCTGTGACACTAGTTATAGATTCCGATGCTTCACTTCAGGTTTACTGTATCCCATGGACCTTCTTATTGACGATGAAACACAGAAATTGCATCGGAATTAAATACAAATGGCAGAATGCCGACATAAGGAGAAGAAGACTGACTCTTCCTACTGACCACTCCTGTGACACTAGTTATAGTTTCCGATACTTCACTTCAGGTTCACTGTATCCCTTGGACCTTCTTATTGACAATGAAACACAGAAATTGCATCGGAATTAATTACAAAAGGCACAATGCCTACTGAAGTACATGAAGACCGACAGTTCTTACTGAGTTTGTTTTGAACCGTTCCTGTAACACCAGTTATAGATTCCGATGCTTCACTTCAGGTTCACTGTATCCCTTGGACCTTCTTATTGACGATGAAACACAGAAATTGCATCGGAATTAATTACAAAAGGCACAAAGCCTACTGAAGTACATGAAGACCGACATTTCTTACTGAGTTTGTTTTGAACCGTTCCTGTAACACCAGTTATAGATTCCGATGCTTCACTTCAGGTTTACTGTATCCCTTGGACCTTCTTATTGACGATGAAACACAGAAATTGCATCGGAATTAAATACAAAAGGCACAATGCCGACTTAAGGACAAGAAGACTGACTCTTCCTACTGACCATTCCTGTGACGGTAGTTATAGATTCCGATTCTTCACACCAGGTCTACTGTATCCCTTCTACCTTCTTATTGACGATGAAACACAGATATTGCATCGGAATTAATTACAAAAGGCACAATGCCGACTTAAGTACAAGAAGGCTGACTCTTCCTACTGTCTAAGTTTTTAACCATTCCTGTGACACTAGTTATAGATTCCGATGCTTCACTTCAGGTTTACTGTATCCCCTGGACCTTCTTATTGACGATGAAACACAGAAATTGCAACGGAATTAAATACAAATGGCAGAATGCCGACATAAGGACAAGAAGACTGACTCATCCTGCTGGCCATTCCTGTGACGCTAGTTATATATTCCGATGCTTCACTTCAGGTTTACTGTATCCCTTGGACCTTCTTATTGACGATGAAACACAGAAATTGCATCGGAATTAACTACAAAAGGCACAATGCCGACTTAAGTACAAGAAGACTGACTCTTCCTACTGACCACTCCTGTGACACTAGTTATAGTTTCCGATGCTTCACTTCAGGATTACTGTATCCCTTGGACCTTCCTATTGACGATGAAACACAGAAATTGCATCGGAATTAAATACAAAACGCACAATGCCGACTTAAGTACATGAAGACCGGTAGTTCTTACTTACTATGTATTGAACCATACCTGTGACACTAGTTATAGATTCCGATGCTTCACTTCAGGTTTACTGTATCCCTTGGACCATCTTATTGACGATGAAACACCGAAATTGCATCGGAATTAAATACAAAAGGCACAATGCCGACTTAAGTACATGAAGACCGACACTTCTTACTAACTTTATTTTGAACCATTCCTGTGACACTAGTTATAGTTTCCGATGCTTCACTTCAGGTTTACTGTATCCCTTGGACCTTCTTATTGACGATGAAACACAGAAATTGAATCGGAATTAAATACAAAAGGAACAATGCCGACTTAAGTACATGAAGACCGACAGTTCTTACTGACTATGTTTTGAACCATTCCTGTGACACTAGTTATAGATTCCGATGCTTCACTTCAGGTTTACTGTCTCCCTTGGACCTTCTTATTCACGATGAAAGACAGAAATTGCATCGGAATTGTATGCAAAACGCACAATGCCGACTTAAGTACATGAAGACCGACACTTCTTACTGACTATGTTTTGAACCATTCCTGTGACACTAGTTATAGATTCCGATCCTTCACTTCAGGTTTACTGTATCCCATGGACCTTCTTATTGACGATGAAACACAGAAATTGCATCGGAATTAAATACAAATGGCAGAATGCCGACATAAGGAGAAGAAGACTGACTCTTGCTGCTGGCCATTCCTGTGACACTAGTTATAGATTCCGATACTTCACTTCAGGTTTACTGTATCCCTTGGACCTTCTTATTGACGATGAAACACAGAAATTGCATCGGAATTAAATACAAAAGGCACAATGCCGACTGAAGTACAAGAAGACTGACTCTTCGTACTGACCACGCCTGTGACACTAGTTATAGTTTCCGATGCTTCACTTCAGGTTTACTGTATTCTTTGGACCTTCTTATTGACGATGAAACACAGAAATTGCATCGGAATTAAATACAAGAGGCACAATGTCGACTTAAGTACATGAAGACCGACACTTCTTACTGACTATGTTTTGAACCATTCCTGTGACACTTATTATAGTTTCCGATGCTTCACTTCAGGTTTACTGTATCCCTTGGACCTTCTTATTGACGATGAAACACAGAAATTGCATCGGAATTAAATGGAAAAGGCACAATACCGACTCAAGTACATGAAGACCGACACTTCTTACTGACTGTATTTTGAACCATTCCTGTGACACTAGTTATAGATTCCGATCTTTCACTCCAGGTTTACTGTATCCCTTGGACCTTCTTATTGACGATGAAACACAGAAATTGCATCGGAATTAAACACAAAAGGCACGACGCCGACTTAGGTACATGAAGACCGACACTTCTTTCTGACTAAGTTTGGAACCATTCCTGTAACACTAGTTATAGATTCAGATGCTTCACTTCGGTTTACTGTGTCCCTTGGACCTTCTTATTGACGATGAAACACATAAATTGCATGGGAATTAAATACAAAAGCCACAATGCCGGCTTAAGGACAAGAAGACTAACTCTTCCTACTGACCATTCCTGTGACACTAGTTATAGATTCCGATGCTTCACTTCAGGTTTACTGTATCCCTTGGACCTTCTTATTGACGTTGAAACACAGAAATTGCATCGGAATTAAATACAAAAGGCACAATGCCGACTTAAGTACATGAAGAGCGACACTTCTTACTGACTATCTTATGAACCATTCCTGTGACACTTGTTATAGATTCCGATGCTTCACTTCAGGTTTACTGTGTCCCTTGGACCTTCTTATTGACGATGAAACACAGAAATTGCATCGGAATTAAATACAAAAGACACAATGCCGACTTAAGTACAAGAAGACTGACTCTTCCTACTGTCTAAGTTTTGATCCATTCCTGTGACACTAGTTATAGTTTCCGATGCTTCACTACAGGTTTACCGTATACCTTGGACCTTCTTATTGACGATGAGACACAGAAATTGCATCGGAATTAAATACAAAAGGCACAATGCCGACTTAAGTATATGAAGACCGACACTTCTTACTGACTATGTTTTGAACCAATCCTGTAACACTAGATATAGATTCCGATGCTTCACTTCAGGTTTACTGTATCCCTTGGACCTTCTTATTGACGATGAAACACAGAAATTGCATCGGAATTAAATACAAAAGGCACAATGCCGACTTTAGGACAAGAAGACTGACTCTTCCTACTGACCATTCCTGTGTCAGTAGTTATAGATTCCGATTCTTCACACCAGGTTTACTGTATCCCTTCTACCTTCTTATTGACGATGAAACACAGAAATTGCATCGGAATTAAATACAAAACTCACAATGCCGACTTAAGTACAAGAAGACTGACTCTTCCTACTGTCTAAGGTTTGAACCATTCCTGTGACACTAGTTATAGATTCCGATGCTTCACTTCAGGTTTACTGTATCATTTGGACCTTCTTATTGACGATGAAACACAGAAATTGCATCGGAATTAAATACAAATGGCACAATGCCGACTTAAGTACATGAAGACCGACACTTCTTACTGACTTTGTTTTGAACGATTCCTGTAACACCAGTTATAGATTCCGATGCTCCACTTCAGGTTTACCGTATCATTTGGACCTTCTTATTGACGATGAAACGCAAAAATTGCAACGGAATTAAATACAAAAGGCACAATGCCGACTTGAGGACAAGAAAACTGACTCTTCCTACTGACCATTCCTGTGACACTAGTTATGGATTCAGATGCTTCACTTCAGGTTTACTGTATCCCTTGGACCTTCTCATAGACGATGAAACATAGAAATTGCATCGGAATTAAATACAAAAGGCTCAATGCCGACTTAAGTACATGAAGACCGACACTTCTTAATGACTATGTTTTGAACCATTCCTGTGACACTAGTTATAGAATCCGATGCTTCACTTCAGGTTTACTGTATCCCTTGGGCCTTCTTATTGACGATGAAACACAGAAATTGCATCGGAATTAAATGCAAAAGGCACAATGCCGACTTAAGTACATAAAGACCGACACTTCTTACTGACAAAGTTTTGAACCATTCCTGTAACACTAGTTATAGATTCCGATGCTTCACTTCAGGTTTACTGTATCCCTTGGACCTTCTTATTGACGATGAAACACAGAAATTGCATGGGATTTAAATACAAAAGGCACAATGCCAAATTAAGGACAAGAAGACTGACACTTCCTACTGCCCATTCCTGTGACACTAGTTATACATTCCGATGCTTCACTTCAGGTTTACTGTATCCCTTGGACCTTCTTATTGACGATGAAACACATAAATTGCATCGGAATTAGATACAAAAGGCACAATGCCGACTTAAGTACATGAAGACCGACACTTCTTACTGACTATGTTATGAACCATTCCTGTGACACTAGTTGTATATTCTGATGCTTCACTTCAGGTTTACTGTATCCCTTGGACCTTCTTATTGACGATGAAACGCAGAAATTGCATCGGAATTAAATACAAAAATCACAATGCCGAGTTAAGTACAAGAAGACTGACTCTTCCTACTGTCTAGGTTTTGAACCATTCCTGTGACACTAGTTATAGGTTCCGATGTTTCACTCCAGGTTTACTGTATCCCTTGGACCTTGTTATTGACGATGAAACACAGAAATTGCATCGGAATTAAATACAAAAGCACAATGCCGACTTAAGTACATGAAGACCGACACTTCTTACTGACTATGTTTTGAACCATTCCTGTAACACTAGTTATAGATTCCGATGCTTCACTTCAGGTTTACTATATCCCTAGGACCTTCTTATTGAAGATGAAACACAGAAATTGCATCGGAATTAAATACAAAAGGCACAATGGAGACTTAAGGACAAGAAGACTGACGCTTCCTACTGACCATTCCTGTGACAGTAGTTATAGATTCCGATTCTTCACACCAGGTTTACTTTATCTCTTGGACCTCCTTATTGTCGATGAAACACAGATATTGCATCGGAATTAAATACAAAAGGAACAATGCCGACTTAAGTACAAGAAGACTGACTCTTCCTACTGTCTAAGCTTTGAACCATTCCTCTGATACTAGTTATAGATTCCGATGCTTCACTTCAGTTTTACCGTATCCCTTGGACCTTCTTATTGACGATGAGTCACAGAAATTGCATCGGAATTAAATACAAAAGGCACAATGCCGACTGAAGTACAAGAAGACTGACTCTTCGTACTGACCACGCCTGTGACACTAGTTATAGTTTCCGATGCTTCACTTCAGGTTTACTGTATTCTTTGGACCTTCTTGTTGACGATGAAACACAGAAATTGCATCGGAATTAAATACAAAAGGCACATTGCCGACTTAAGTACATGAAGACCGACAGTTCTTACTGACTATGTATTGAACCATTCCTGTGACACTAGTTATAAATTCCGATGCTTCACTTCAGGTTTACTGTATCCCTTGGACCTTCTTATTGACGATGAAACACAGAAATTGCATCGGAATTAAATACAAGAGGCACAATGTCGACTTAAGTACATGAAGACCGACACTTCTTACTGACTATGTTTTGAACCATTCCTGTGACACTTTTTATAGTTTCCGATGCTTCACTTCAGGTTTACTGTATCCCTTGGACCTTCTTATTGACGATGAAACACAGAAATTGCATCGGAATTAAATGCAAAAGGCACAATACCGACTCAAGTACATGAAGACCGACACTTCTTACTGACTGTATTTTGAACCATTCCTGTGACACTAGTTATAGATTCCGATCTTTCACTCCAGGTTCACTGTATCCCTTGGACCTTCTTATTGACGATGAGACACAGAAATTGCATCGGAATTAAATACAAAAGGCACAATGCCGACTTAAGTATATGAAGACCGACACTTCTTACTGACTATGTTTTGAACCAATCCTGTAACACTAGATATAGATTCCGATGCTTCACTTCAGGTTTACTGTATCCCTTGGACCTTCTTATTGACGATGAAACACAGAAATTGCATCGGAATTGAATACAAAAGGCACAATGCCGACTTAAGGACAAGAAGACTGACTCTTCCTACTGACCATTCCTGTGTCAGTAGTTATAGATTCCGATTCTTCACACCAGGTTTACTGTATCCCTTCTACCTTCTTATTGACGATGAAACACAGAAATTGCATCGGAATTAAATACAAAACTCACAATTCCGACTTAAGTACAAGAAGACTGACTCTTCCTACTGTCTAAGGTTTGAACCATTCCTGTGACACTAGTTATAGATTCCGATGCTTCACTTCAGGTTTACTGTATCATTTGGACCTTCTTATTGACGATGAAAAAAAGAAATTGCATCGGAATTAAATACAAATGGCACAATGCCGACTTAAGTACATGAAGACCGACACTTCTTACTGACTTTGTTTTGAACCATTCCTGTAACACCAGTTATAGATTCCGATGCTTCTCTTCAGGTTTACTGTATCATTTGGACCTTCTTATTGACGATGAAACGCAAAAATTGCAACGGAATTAAATACAAAAGGCACAATGCCGACTTGTGGACAAGAAAACTGACTCTTCCTACTGACCATTCCTGTGACACTAGTTATAGATTCCGATGCTTCACTTCAGGTTTACTGTATCCCTTGGACCTTCTCATAGACGATGAAACATAGAAATTGCATCGGAATTAAATACAAAAGGCTCAATGCCGACTTAAGTACATGAAGACCGACACTTTTTAATGACTATGTTTTGAACCTTTCCTGTGACACTAGTTATAGAATCCGATGCTTCACTTCAGGTTTACTGTATCCCTTGGGCCTTCTTATTGAAGATGAAACACAGAAATTGCATCGGAATTAAATGCAAAAGGCACAATGCCGACTTAAGTACATAAAGACCGACACTTCTTACTGACTATGTTTTGAACCATTCCTGTGACACTAGTTATACATTCCGATGATTCAGTCCAGGTTTACTGTATCCCTTGGACCTTCTTATTGACGATGAAACACAGAAATTGCATCGGAATTAAACACAAATGGCACGACGCCGACTTAAGTACATGAAGACCGACACTTCTTACTGACAAAGTTTTGAACCATTCCTGTAACACTAGTTATAGATTCCGATGCTTCACTTCAGGTTTACTGCATCCCTTGGACCTTCTTATTGACGATGAAACACAGAAATTGCATGGGATTTAAATACAAAAGGCACAATGCCGACTTAAGGACAAGAAGACTGACTCTTCCTACTGACCATTCCTGTGACACTAGTTATAGATTCCGATGCTTCACTTCAGGTTTACTGTATCCCTTGGACCTTCTTATTGACGATGAAACACATAAATTGCATCGGAATTAGATACAAAAGGCACAATGCCGACTTAAGTACATGAAGACCGACACTTCTTACTGACTATGTTATGAACCATTCCTGTGACACTAGTTGTATATTCTGATGCTTCACTTCAGGTTTACTGTATCCCTTGGACCTTCTTATTGACGATGAAACGCAGAAATTGCATCGGAATTAAATACAAAAATCACAATGCCGAGTTAAGTACAAGAAGACTGACTCTTCCTACTGTCTAGGTTTTGAACCATTCCTGTGACACTAGTTATAGGTTCCGATGTTTCACTCCAGGTTTACTGTATCCCTTGGACCTTGTTATTGACGATGAAACACAGAAATCTCATCGGAATTAAATACAAAAGCACAATGCCGACTTAAGTACAGAAAGACTGACTCTTCCTAACGTCTAAGTTTTGAACCATTCCTGTGACACTAGTTATAGATTCCGATGCTTCACTTCAGGTTTACCGTATCCCTTGGACCTTCTTATTGACGATGAAACACAGAAATTGCATCGGAATTAAATACAAAAGGCACAATGCCCACTTAAGTACATGAAGACCGACACTTCTTACTGACTATGTTTTGAACAATTCCTGTAACACTAGTTATAGATTCCGATGCTTCACTTCAGGTTTACTGTATCCCTAGGACCTTCTTATTGAAGATGAAACACAGAAATTGCATCGGAATTAAATACAAAAGGCACAATGGAGACTTAAGGACAAGAAGACTGACGCTTCCTACTGACCATTCCTGTGACAGTAGTTATAGATTCCGATTCTTCACACCAGGTTTACTTTATCCCTTGGACCTTCTTATTGTCGATGAAACACAGATATTGCATCGGAATTAAATACAAAAGGCACAATGCCGACTTAACTACAAGAAGACTGACTCTTCCTACTGTCTAAGCTTTGAACCATTCCTCTGATACTAGTTATAGATTCCGATGCTTCACTTCAGGTTTACCGTATCCCTTGGACCTTCTTATTGACGATGAGTCACAGAAATTGCATCGGAATTAAATACAAAAGGCACAATGCCCACTTAAGTACATGAAGACCGACAGTTCTTACTGACTATGTATTGAACCATTCCTGTGACACTAGTTATAAATTCCGATGCTTCACTTCAGGTTTACTGTATCCCTTGGACCTTCTTATTGACGATGAAACACAGAAATTGCATCGGAATTAAATACAAGAGGCACAATGTCGACTTAAGTACATGAAAACCGACACTTCTTACTGACTATGTTTTGAACCATTCCTGTGACACTTTTTATAGTTTCCGATGCTTCACTTCAGGTTTACTGTATCCCTTGGACCTTCTTATTGACGATGAAACACAGAAATTGCATCGGAATTAAATGCAAAAGGCACAATACCGACTCAAGTACATGATGACCGACACTTCTTACTGACTGTATTTTGAACCATTCCTGTGACACTAGTTATAGATTCCGATCTTTCACTCCAGGTTTACTGTATCTCTTGGACCTTCTTATTGACGATGAAACACAGAAATTGCATCGGAATTAAACACAAAAGGCACGACGCCGGCTTAGGTACATAAAGACCGACACTTCTTTCTGACTAAGTTTGGAACCATTCCTGTATCACTAGTTATAGATTAGGATGCTTCACTTTAGGTTTACTGTGTCCCTTGGACCTTCTTTTTGACGATGAAACACATAAATTGCATGGGAATTAAATACAAAAGCCACAATGCCGGCTTAAGGACAAGAAGACTGACTCTTCCTACTGACCATTCCTGTGACACTAGTTATAGATTCCGATGCTTCACTTCAGGTTTACTGTATCCCTTGGACCATCTTATTGACGCTGAAACACAGAAATTGCATCGGAATTAAATACAAAAGGCACAATCCCGACTTAAGTACATGAAGACCGACACTTCTTACTGACTATCTTATGAACCATTCCTGTGACACTTGTTATAGATTCCGATGCTTCACTTCAGGTTTACTGTGTCCCTTGGACCTTCTTATTGACGATGAAACACAGAAATTGCATCGGAATTAAATACAAAAGACACAATGCCGACTTAAGTACAAGAAGACTGACTCTTCCTACTGTCTAGGTTTTGAACCATTCCTGTGACACTAGTTATAGATTCCGATGCTTCACTCCAGGTTTACTGTATCCCTTGGAACTTCTTATTGACGATGAAACACAGAAATTGCATCGGAATTAAATACAAAAGCACAATGCCGACTTAAGTACAAGAAGACTGATTCTTCCTAATGTCTAAGTTTTGAACCATTCCTGTGACACTAGTTATAGTTTCCGATGCTTCACTTCAGGTTTACCGTATCCCTTGGACCTTCGTATTGACGATGAGACACAGAAATTGCATCGGAATTAAATACAAAAGGCACAATGCCGACTTAAGTATATGAAGACCGACACTTCTTACTGACTATGTTTTGAACCAATCCTGTAACACTAGATATAGATTCCGATGCTTCACTTCAGGTTTACTGTATCCCTTGGACCTTCTTATTGACGATGAACCACAGAAATTGCATCGGAATTAAATACAAAAGGCACAATGCCGACTTAAGGACAAGAAGACTGACTCTTCCTACTGACCATTCCTGTGTCAGTAGTTATAGATTCCGATTCTTCACACCAGGTTTACTGTATCCCTTCTACCTTCTTATTGACGATGAAACACAGAAATTGCATCGGAATTAAATACAAAACTCACAATGCCGACTTAAGTACAAGAAGACTGACTCTTCCTACTGTCTAAGGTTTGAACCATTCCTGTGACACTAGTTATAGATTCCGATGCTTCACTTCAGGTTTACTGTATCATTTGGACCTTCTTACTGACGATGAAACACAGAAATTGCATCGGAATTAAATACAAATGGCACAATGCCGACTTAAGTACATGAAGACCGACACTTCTTACTGACTTTGTTTTGAACCATTCCTGTAACACCAGTTATAGATTCCGATGCTTCACTTCAGGTTTACTGTATCATTTGGACCTTCTTATTGACGATGAAACGCAAAAATTGCAACGGAATTAAATACAAAATGCACAATGCCGACTTGAGGACAAGAAAACTGACTCTTCCTACTGACCATTCCTGTGACACTAGTTATGGATTCCGATGCTTCACTTCAGGTTTACTGTATCCCTTGGACCTTCTCATAGACGATGAAACATAGAAATTGCATCGTTATTAAATACAAAAGGCTCAATGCCGACTTAAGTACATGAAGACCGACACTTCTTAATGACTATGTTTTGAACCATTCCTGTGACACTAGTTATAGAATCCGATGCTTCACTTCAGGTTTACTGTATCCCTTGGGCCTTCTTATTGACGATGAAACACAGAAATTGCATCGGAATTAAATGCAAAAGGCACAATGCCGACTTAAGTACATAAAGACCGACACTTCTTACTGACTATGTTTTGAACCATTCCTGTGACACTAGTTATACATTCCGATGATTCACTCCAGGTTTACTGTATCCCTTGGACCTTCTTATTGACGATGAAACACAGAAATTGCATCGGAATTAAACACAAATGGCACGACGCCGACTTAAGTACATGAAGACCGACACTTCTTACTGACAAAGTTTTGAACCATTCCTGTAACACTAGTTATAGATTCCGATGCTTCACTTCAGGTTTACTGTATCCCTTGGACCTTCTTATTGACGATGAAACACCGAAATTGCATGGGATTTAAATACAAAAGGCACAATGCCGACTTAAGGACAAGAAGACTGACTCTTCCTACTGACCATTCCTGTGACACTAGTTATAGCTTCCGATGCTTCACTTCAGGTTTACTGTATCCCTTGGACCTTCTTATTGACGATGAAACACATAAATTGCATCGGAATTAGATACAAAAGGCACAATGCCGACTTAAGTACATGAAGACCGACACTTCTTACTGACTATGTTATGAACCATTCCTGTGACACTAGTTGTATATTCTGATGCTTCACTTCAGGTTTACTGTATCCCTTGGACCTTCTTATTGACGATGAAACGCAGAAATTGCATCGGAATTAAATACAAAAATCACAATGCCGAGTTAAGTACAAGAAGACTGACTCTTCCTACTGTCTAGGTTTTGAACCATTCCTGTGACACTAGTTATAGGTTCCGATGTTTCACTCCAGGTTTACTGTATCCCTTGGACCTTGTTATTGACGATGAAACACAGAAATTGCATCGGAATTAAATACAAAAGCACAATGCCGACTTAAGTACAGAAAGACTGACTCTTCCTAATGTCTAAGTTTTGAACCATTCCTGTGACACTAGTTATAGATTCCGATGCTTCACTTCAGGTTTACCGTATCCCTTGGACCTTCTTATTGACGATGAAACACAGAAATTGCATCGGAATTAAATACAAAAGGCACAATGCCGACTTAAGTACATGAAGACCGACACTTCTTACTGACTACGTTTTGAACCATTCCTGTAACACAAGTTATAGATTCCGATGCTTCACTTCAGGTTTACTGTATCCCTAGGACCTTCTTATTGACGATGAAACACAGAAATTGCATCGGAATTAAATACAAAAGGCACAATGGAGACTTAAGGACAAGAAGACTGACGCTTCCTACTGACCATTCCTGTGACAGTAGTTATAGATTCCGATTCTTCACACCAGGTTTACTTTATCCCTTGGACCTTCTTATTGTCGATGAAACACAGAAATTGCATCGGAATTAAATACTAATGGCACAATGCCGACTTAAGTACAAGAAGACTGACTCTTCCCACTGACCATTCCTGTGACACTAGTTATAGATTCCAATGCTTCACTTCTGTTTACTGTATCTCTTGGACTTTCTTATTGACGATGAAACACAGAAATTGCATCGGAATTAAATACAAAAGGCACAATACCGATTTAAGTTCATGAAGGAGGACACTTCTTCGTGACTAAGTTTTGAACCATTCCTGTGACACTAGTTATGGATTCCGATGCTTCACTTCAGGTTTACTGTATCCCTTGGACCTTCTTATTGACGATGAAACACAAAAATTGCAACGGAATTAAATACACAAGGCGCATTGCCGACTTAAGGACAAGAAGACTGACTCTTCCTACTGACCATTCCTGTGACACTAGTTATGGATTCCGATGCTTCACTTCAGGTTTACTGTATCCCTTGGACCTTCTCATAGACGATGGAACATAGAAATTGCATCGGAATTAAATACAAAAGGCTCAATGCCGACTTCAGTACATGAAGACCGACACTTCTTAATGACTATGTTTTGAAACATTCCTGTGACACTAGTTATAGAATCCGATGCTTCACTTCAGGTTTACAGTATCCCTTGGGCCTTCTTATTGACGATGAAACACAGAAATTGCATCGGAATTAAATGCAAAAGACACAATGCCGACTTAAGTACATGAAGACCGACACTTCTTACTGACTATGTTTTGAACCATTCCTGTGACACTAGTTATAGATTCCGATGATTCACTCCAGGTTTACTGTATCCCTTGGACCTTCTTATTGACGATGAAACACAGAAATTGCATCGGAATTAAACACAAATGGCACGACGCCGACTTAAGTACATGAAGACCGACACTTCTTACTGACTAAGTTTTGAACCATTCCTGTAACACTAGTTATAGATTCCGATGCTTCACTTCAGGTTTACTGTATCCCTTGGACCTTCTTATTGACGATGAAACATGAAATTGCATGGGATTTAAATACAAAAGGCACAATGCCGACTTAAGACTAAGAAGACTGACTCTTCCTACTGACCATTCCTGTGACACTAGTTATAGATTCCGATGCTTCACTTCAGGTTTACTGTATCCCTTGGACCTTCTTATAAACGATGAAACACAGAAATTGCATCGGAATTAGATACAAAAGGCACAATGCCGACTTAAGTACATGAAGACCGACACTTCTTACTGACTATGTTATGAACCATTCCTGTGACACTAGTTATATATTCTGATGCTTCACTTCAGGCTTACTGTATCCCTTGGACCTTCTTATTGACGATGAAACGCAGAAATTGCATCGGAATTAAATACAAAAATCACAATGCCGAGTTAAGTACAAGAAGACTGACTCGTCCTACTGTCTAGGTTTTGAACCATTCCTGTGACACTAGTTATAGGTTCCGATGTTTCACTCCAGGTTTACTGTATCCCTTGGACCTTGTTATTGACGATGAAACACAGAAATTGCATCGGAATTAAATACAAAAGCACAATGCCGACTTAAGTACAGAAAGACTGACTCTTCCTAATGTCTAAGTTTTGAACCATTCCTGTGACACTAGTTATAGATTCCGATGCTTCACTTCAGGTTTACCGTATCCCTTGGACCTTCTTATTGACGATGAAACACAGAAATTGCATCGGAATTAAATACAAAAGGCACAATGCCGACTTAAGTACATGAAGACCGACACTTCTTACTGACTACGTTTTGAACCATTCCTGTAACACTAGTTATAGATTCCGATGCTTCACTTCAGGTTTACTGTATCCCTAGGACCTTCTTATTGACGATGAAACACAGAAATTGCATCGGAATTAAATACAAAAGGCACAATGGAGACTTAAGGACAAGAAGACTGACGCTTCCTACTGACCATTCCTGTGACAGTAGTTATAGATTCCGATTCTTCACACCAGGTTTACTTTATCCCTTGGACCTTCTTATTGTCGATGAAACACAGAAATTGCATCGGAATTAAATACTAATGGCACAATGCCGACTTAAGTACAAGAAGACTGACTCTTCCCACTGACCATTCCTGTGACACTAGTTATAGATTCCAATGCTTCACTTCTGTTTACTGTATCTCTTGGACTTTCTTATTGACGATGAAACACAGAAATTGCATCGGAATTAAATACAAAAGGCACAATACCGATTTAAGTTCATGAAGGAGGACACTTCTTCGTGACTAAGTTTTGAACCATTCCTGTGACACTAGTTATGGATTCCGATGCTTCACTTCAGGTTTACTGTATCCCTTGGACCTTCTTATTGACGATGAAACACAAAAATTGCAACGGAATTAAATACACAAGGCGCATTGCCGACTTAAGGACAAGAAGACTGACTCTTCCTACTGACCATTCCTGTGACACTAGTTATGGATTCCGATGCTTCACTTCAGGTTTACTGTATCCCTTGGACCTTCTCATAGACGATGGAACATAGAAATTGCATCGGAATTAAATACAAAAGGCTCAATGCCGACTTCAGTACATGAAGACCGACACTTCTTAATGACTATGTTTTGAAACATTCCTGTGACACTAGTTATAGAATCCGATGCTTCACTTCAGGTTTACAGTATCCCTTGGGCCTTCTTATTGACGATGAAACACAGAAATTGCATCGGAATTAAATGCAAAAGGCACAATGCCGACTTAAGTACATGAAGACCGACACTTCTTACTGACTATGTTTTGAACCATTCCTGTGACACTAGTTATAGATTCCGATGATTCACTCCAGGTTTACTGTATCCCTTGGACCTTCTTATTGACGATGAAACACAGAAATTGCATCGGAATTAAACACAAATGGCACGACGCCGACTTAAGTACATGAAGACCGACACTTCTTACTGACTAAGTTTTGAACCATTCCTGTAACACTAGTTATAGATTCCGATGCTTCACTTCAGGTTTACTGTATCCCTTGGACCTTCTTATTGACGATGAAACATGAAATTGCATGGGATTTAAATACAAAAGGCACAATGCCGACTTAAGACTAAGAAGACTGACTCTTCCTACTGACCATTCCTGTGACACTAGTTATAGATTCCGATGCTTCACTTCAGGTTTACTGTATCCCTTGGACCTTCTTATAAACGATGAAACACAGAAATTGCATCGGAATTAGATACAAAAGGCACAATGCCGACTTAAGTACATGAAGACCGACACTTCTTACTGACTATGTTATGAACCATTCCTGTGACACTAGTTATATATTCTGATGCTTCACTTCAGGCTTACTGTATCCCTTGGACCTTCTTATTGACGATGAAACGCAGAAATTGCATCGGAATTAAATACAAAAATCACAATGCCGAGTTAAGTACAAGAAGACTGACTCGTCCTACTGTCTAGGTTTTGAACCATTCCTGTGACACTAGTTATAGGTTCCGATGTTTCACTCCAGGTTTACTGTATCCCTTGGACCTTGTTATTGACGATGAAACACAGAAATTGCATCGGAATTAAATACAAAAGCACAATGCCGACTTAAGTACAGAAAGACTGACTCTTCCTAATGTCTAAGTTTTGAACCATTCCTGTGACACTAGTTATAGATTCCGATGCTTCACTTCAGGTTTACCGTATCCCTTGGACCTTCTTATTGACGATGAAACACAGAAATTGCATCGGAATTAAATACAAAAGGCACAATGCCGACTTAAGTACATGAAGACCGACACTTCTTGCTGACTATGCTTTGAACCACTCCTGCAACACTAGTTATAGATTCCGATGCTTCACTTCAGGTTTACTGTATCCCTAGGACCTTCTTATTGACGATGAAACACAGAAATTGCATCGGAATTAAATACAAAAGGCACAATGCCGACTTAAGGACAAGAAGACTGACGCTTCCTACTGACCATTCCTGTGGCAGTAGTTATAGATTCCGATTCTTCACACCAGGTTTACTTTATCCCTTGGACCTTCTTATTGACGATGAGTCACAGAAATTGCATCGGAATTAAATACAAAAGGCACAATGCCGACTTAAGTACATGAAGACCGACACTTCCTACTGACTATGTTTTGAACCATTCCTGTGACACTAGTTATAGATTCCGATGCTTCACATCAGGTTTACTGTATCCCTTGGACCTTCTTATTGACGATGAAACACAGAAATTGCATCGGAACTAAATACTAAAGGCACAATGCCGACTTAAGTACAAGAAGACTGACTCTTCCCACTGACCATTCCTGTGACACTAGTTATAGATTCCAATGCTTCACTTCTGTTTACTGTATCTCTTTGACCTTCTTATTGACGATGAAACACAGAAATTGCATCGGAATTAAATACAAAAGGCACAATGCCGAATTAAGGACAAGAAGACTGACTCTTCCTACTGGCTATTCCTGTGACACTAGCTATAGATTCCGATGCTTCACTTCAGGTTTACTGTATCCCTTGGACCTTCTTATTGACGATGAAACACACATATTGCATCGGAATTACATACAAAAGGCACAATGCCGACTTACGTACATGAAGACCGACACTTCTTACTGACTATGATTTGAACCATTCCTGTGACACTAGTTATAGATTCCGATGATTCACGCCAGGTTTACTGTATCCCTTGGTCCTTCTTATTGACGATGAAACACAGAAATTGCATCGGGATTAAATACAAAAGGCACAATGCCGACTTAAGTACATATAGACCGACACTTCTTACTGACTATGATTTGAACCATTCCTGAGACACTAGTTATAGATTCCGATGCTTCACTCCTGGTTTACTGTATCCCTTGAAAGTTCTTATTGACGATGAAACACAGAAATTGCATCGGAATTAAATGCAAAAGGCACAATGCCGACTTAAGTACATGAAGACCGACACTTCTTACTGACTATGATTTGAACCATTCCTGTGACACTAGTTATAGATTCCGATGCTTCACTTCAGGTTTACTGTATACCTTGGACCTTCGTATTGACGAAAAAACACAGAAATTGCATCGGAATTAAATACAAAAGGCAGAAAGCCGACTTAAGTACATGTAGACCGACACTTCTTACTGACTATGTTTTGAACCATTCCTGTAACACTAGTTATAGATTCCGATGCTTCACTTCAGGTTTACTGTATCCCTTGGACCTTCTTATTGACGATGAAACACAGAAATTGCATCGGAATTAAATACAAAAGGCACAATGCCGAATTAAGGACAAGAAGACTGACTCTTCCTAATGGCTATTCCTGTGACACTAGCTATAGATTCCGATGCTTCACTTCAGGTTTACTGTATCCCTTGGACCTTCTTATTGACGATGAAACACACATATTGCATCGGAATTACATACAAAAGGCACAATGCCGACTTACGTACATGAAGACCGACACTTCTTACTGACTATGATTTGAACCATTCCTGTGACACTAGTTATAGATTCCGATGATTCACGCCAGGTTTACTGTATCCCTTGGACCTTCTTATTGACGATGAAACACAGAAATTGCATCGGGATTAAATACAAAAGGCACAATGCCGACTTAAGTACATATAGACCGACACTTCTTAATGACTATGTTTTGAACCATTCCTGCAACACTAGTTATAGATTCCGATCCTTCAAGTCAGGTTTACTGTATCCCTTGGACCCTCTTATTGACGATGAAACACAGAAATTGCTTCGGAATTAAATACAAAAGGCAATACGCCGACTTAAGGACAAGAAGACTTACTCTTCCTACTGACCATTCCTGTGACACTAGTTACAGATTCCGATGCTTCACTTCAGGTTTACTGTATCCCTTGGACCTTCTTATTGACGATGAAACACAGAAATTGCATCGGAATTAAATACCAAAGGCAAAATGCCGACTTAAGTACATGAGGACCGACACTTCTTACTGACTACGTTTTGAACCATTCCTTTGACACTAGTTATAGATTCCGATGCTTCACTCCAGGTTTACTGTATCCCTTGGACCTTCTTATTGACGATGAAACACAAAAAATTGCATCGGAATTGAATACAAAAGGCACAATGCCGACTAAAGTACTTGAAGACCGACACTTCTTACTGACTATGTTTTGAACCATTCCAGTGACACTAGTTATAGATTCCGATGCTTCACTTCAGGTGTACTGTATCCCTTGGACCTTCATATTGACGATGAAACACAGAAATTGCATCAGAATTAAATACAGAAGGTTGAATGCCGACATAAGGACATGAAGATTGACTCTTCCTGCTGACCATTCCTGTGACACTAGTTATAGATTCCATTGCTTCACTCCAGGTCTACTGTATCCCTTGGACCTTCTTATTGGCGATGAAACCCAGAAATTGCATCGGAATCAAATACAAAATGCACAATGCCGACTTAAGGACAAGAAGACTGACTCTTCCTACTGACCATTCCTGTGACACTAGTTATAGATTCCGATGCTTCACTTCAGGTTTACTGTATCCCTCGGACCTTCTTATTGACGATGAAACACAATAATTGCATCGGAACTAAATACAAAAGGCACAATGCCGACTTAAGTACATGAAGACCGACACTTCTTACTGACTATGATTTGAACCATTCCTGTGACACTAGTTATAGATTCCGATGCATCACTTCTGGTTTACTGTATCCCTTGTACCTTCTTATTAACGATGAAACAGAGAAGTTGCATCGGAATTAAATACAAAGGCACAATGCCGACTCAAGGACAAGAAGACTGACTCATCCTACTGACCATTCCTGTGACAGTAGTTATTGATTCCGATTCTTCACACAAGGTTTACTGTATCCCTTGGACCTTCTTATTGACGATGAAACACAGATATTGCATCGGAATTAAATACAAAAGGCGCAATGCCGACTTAAGTACAAGAAGACTGACTCTTCCTACTGTCTAAACTTTGAACCATTCCTCTGACACTAGTTATAGATTCCGACGCTTCACTGCAGGTTTACTGTATCCCTTGGACCTTCTTATTGACGATGAGTCACAGAAATTGCATCGGAATTAAATACAAAAGGCACAATGCCGACTTAAGTACATGAAGACCGACACTTCCTACTGACTATGTTTTGAACCATTCCTGTGACACTAGTTATAGATTCCGATACTTCACATCAGGTTTACTGTATCCCTTGGACCTTCTTATTGACGATGAAACACAGAAATTGCATCGGAATTAAATACTAAAGGCACAATGCCGACTTAAGTACAAGAAGGCCGACTCTTCCCACTGACCATTCCTGTGACACTAGTTATTGATTCCAATGCTTCACTTCTGTTTACTGTATCTCTTGGACCTTCTTATTGACGATGAAACACAGAAATTGCATCGGAATTAAATACAAAAGGCACAATGCCGATTTCAGTTCATGAAGGAGGACACTTCTTCGTGACTAAGTTTTGAACCATTCCTGTGACACTAGTTATGGATTCCGATACTTCACTTCAGGTTTACTGTTTCCCTTGGACCTTCTTATTGACGATGAAACACAGAAATTGCATCGGAATTAAATACAAAAGGCACAATGCCGATTTAAGTTCATGAAGGCGGACACTTCTTCGTGACTAAGTTTTGAACCATTCCTGTGACACTAGTTATGGATTCCGATGCTCCACTTCAGGCTTACTGTATCGCTTGGACCTTCTTAATGATGATGAAACACAGAAATCGCATCGGAATTAAATACAAAGGTCACAATGCCGACTTAAGTAAATGAAGACCGACACTTCTTACTGACTATGATTTGAACCATTCCTGAGACACTACTTATAGATTACGATGCTTCACTCCTGGTTTACTGTATCCCTTGAAAGTTCTTATTGACGTTAAAACATAGAAATTGCATCGGAATTAAATGCAAAAGGCACAATGCCGACTTAAGTACATGAAGACCGACACTTCTTACTGACTATGTTTTGAACCATTCCTGTAACACTAGTTATAGATTCCGATGCTCCGCTTCAGGTTTACTGTATCCCTTGGACCTTCTTGTTGACGATGAAACACAGAAATTGCATGGGAATTAAACACAAATGGCACATTGCCGACTTAAGGACAAGAAGACTGACTCTTCCTACTGACCATTCCTGTGACACTAGTTATAGATTCCGATGCTTCACTTCAGGTTTACTGTATCCCTTGGACCTTCTTATTGACGATCAAATACAGAAATTGCATCGGAATTAAATACAAAAGGCACAATGCCGACTTAAGTACATGAAGACCGACACTTCTTACTGACTATGATTTGAACCATTCCTGTGACACTAGTTATAGATTCCGATGCTTCACTTCAGGTTTACTGCATCCCTTGGACCTTCGTATTGACGAAGAAACACAGAAATTGCATCGGAATTAAATACAAAAGCAGAAAGCCGACTTAAGTACATGTAGACCGACACTTCTTACTGACTATGTTTTGAACCATTCCTGTAACACTAGTTATAGATTCCGATGCTTCACTTCGGGTTTACTGTATCCCTTGGACCTTCTTATTGACGATGAAACACAGAAATTGCATCGGAATTAAATACAAAAGGCACAATGCCGAATTAAGGACAAGAAGACTGACTCTTCCTACTGGCCATTCCTGTGACACTAGCTATAGATTCCGATGCTTCACTTCAGGTTTACTGTATCCCTTGGACCTTCTTATTGACGATGAAACACACATATTGCATCGGAATTAAATACAAAAGGCACAATGCCGACTTCCGTACATGAAGACCGACACTTCTTACTGACTATGATTTGAACCATTCCTGTGACACTAGTTATAGATTCCGATGCTTCACGCCAGGTTTACTGTATCCCTTGGACCTTCTTATTGACGATGAAACACAGAAATTGCATCGGGATTAAATACAAAACGCACAATGCCGACTTAAGTACATAAAGACCGACACTTCTTACTGACTATGTTTTGAGCCATTCCTGCAACACTAGTTATTGATTCCGATCCTTCACGTCAGGTTTTCTGTATCCCTTGGACCCTCTTATTGACGCTGAAACACAGAAATTGCATCGGAATTAAATACAAAAGGCAATACGCCGACTTAAGGACAAGAAGACTGACTCTTCCTACTGACCATTCCTTTGACACTAGTTACAGATTCCGATGCTTCACTTCAGGTTTACTGTATCCCTTGGACCTTCTTATTGACGATGAAACACAGAAATTGCATCGGAATTAAATACAAAAGGCACAATGCCGATCTAAGTACATGAAGACCGACGCTTCTTACTGACTATGTTTTGAACCATTCCTGTGACACTAGTTATAGATTCCGATGCTTCACGTCAGGTTTACTGTATCCCTTGGACCTTCTAATTGACGAGGAAACACAGAAATTGCATCGGAATTAAATACCAAAGGCAAAATGCCGACTTAAGTACATGAAGACCGACACTTCTTACTGACTATGTTTTGAACCATTCCTGTGACACTAGTTATAGATTCCGATGCTTCACTCCAGGTTTACTGTATCCCTTGGACCTTCTTATTGACGATGAAACACAGAAATTGCATCGGAATTGAATACAAAAGGCACAATTCCGACTAAAGTACCTGAAGACCGACACTTCTTACTGACTATGTTTTGAACCATTCCAGTGACTCTAGTTATAGATTCCGATGCTTCACTTCAGGTGTACTGTATCCCTTGGACCTTCTTATTGACGATAAAACACAGATATTGCATCTGAATTAAATATAAAATGCACAGCGCCGACTTAAGGGCAAGAAGACTGACTCTTCCTACTGACCATTCCTGTGACACTAGTTATAGATTCCGATGCTTCACTTCAGGTTTACTGTACATCTTGGACCTTCTTATTGACGATGAAACACAGAAATTGCATCGGAATTAAATACAAAATGCACAATGCCGATTTAAGTTCATGAAGGCGGACACTTCTTCGTGACTAAGTTTTGAACCATTCCTGTGACACTAGTTATGGATTCCGATGCTCCACTTCAGGCTTACTGTATCGCTTGGACCTTCTTATTGATGATGAAACACAGAAATCGCATCGGAATTAAATACAAAGGTCACAATGCCGACTTAAGTAAATGAAGACCGACACTTCTTACTGACTATGATTTGAACCATTCCTGAGACACTACTTATAGATTCCGATACTTCACTCCTGGTTTACTGTATCCCTTGAAAGTTCTTATTGACGATGAAACACAGAAATTGCATCGGAATTAAATGCAAAAGGCACAATGCCGACTTAAGTACATGAAGACCGACACTTCTTACTGACTATGTTTTGAACCATTCCTGTAACACTAGTTATAGATTCCGATGCTCCGCTTCAGGTTTACTGTATCCCTTGGACCTTCTTGTTGACGATGAAACACAGAAATTGCATGGGAATTAAATACAAAAGGCACATTGCCGACTTAAGGACAAGAAGACTGACTCTTCCTACTGACCATTCCTGTGACACTAGTTATAGATTCCGATGCTTCACTTCAGGTTTACTGTATCCCTTGGACCTTCTTATTGACGATCAAATACAGAAATTGCATCCGAATTAAATACAACAGGCACAATGCCGACTTAAGTACATGAAGACCGACACATCTTACTGACTATGATTTGAACCATTCCTGTGACACTTGTTATAGATTCCGATGCTTCACTTCAGGTTTACTGTATCCCTTGGACCTTCGTATTGACGAAGAAACACAGAAATTGCATCGGAATTAAATACAAAAGCAGAAAGCCGACTTAAGTACATATAGACCGACACTTCTTACTGACTATGTTTTGAACCATTCCTGTAACACTAGTTATAGATTCCGATGCTTCACTTCGGGTTTACTGTATCCCTTGGACCTTCTTATTGACGATGAAACACAGAAATTGCATCGGAATTAAATACAAAAGGTACAATGCCGAATTAAGGACAAGAAGACTGACTCTTCCTACTGGCCATTCCTGTGACACTAGCTATAGATTCCGATGCTTCACTTCAGGTTTACTGTATCCCTTGGACGTTCTTATTGACGATGAAACACACATATTGCATCGGAATTAAATACAAAAGGCACAATGCCGACTTCCGTACATGAAGACCGACACTTCTTACTGACTATGATTTGAACCATTCCTGTGACACTAGTTATAGATTCCGATGCTTCACGCCAGGTTTACTGTATCCCTTGGACCTTCTTATTGACGATGAAACACAGAAATTGCATCGGGATTAAATACAAAACGCACAATGCCGACTTAAGTGCATAAAGACCGACACTTCTTACTGACTATGTGTTGAGCCATTCCTGCAACACTAGTTATAGATTCCGATCCTTCACGTCAGGTTTACTGTATCCCTTGGACCCTCTTATTGACGTTGAAACACAGAAATTGCATCGGAATTAAATACAAAAGGCAATACGCCGACTTAAGGACAAGAAGACTGACTCTTCCTACTGACCATTCCTTTGACACTAGTTACAGATTCCGATGCTTCACTTCAGGTTTACTGTATCCCTTGGACCTTCTTATTGACGATGAAACACAGAAATTGCATCGGAATTAAATACAAAAGGCACAATGCCGATCTAAGTACATGAAGACCGACGCTTCTTACTGACTATGTTTTGAACCATTCCTGTGACACTAGTTATAGATTCCGATGCTTCACGTCAGGTTTACTGTATCCCTTGGACCTTCTAATTGACGAGGAAACACAGAAATTGCATCGGAATTAAATACAAAAGGCAGAATGCCGACATAAGGACGTGAAGATTGACTCTTCCTGCTGACCATTCCTGTGACACTAGTTATAGATTCCGATGCATCACTCCAGTTTTTCTGTATCCCTTGGACCTTCTTATTGACGATGAAACACAGAAATTGCATCGGAATTAAATACAAAAGGCACAATGCTGACTTAAGGACAAGAAGACTGACTCTTCCTACTGACCATTCCTGTGACACTAGTTATAGATTCCGATGCTTCACTTCAGGTTTACTGTATCCCTTGGACCCTCTTATTGACGATGAAACACAGAAATTGCGTCGGAATTAAATACAAAAGGCACAATGCCGACTGAAGTGCATGAAGACCGACACTTCTTACTGACTATGATATGAACCATTACTGTGACACTAGTTATAGATTCCGATGCATCACTTCAGGTTTACTGTATCCCTTGTACCTTCTTATTGACGATGAAACACAGAAGTTGCATCGGAATTAAATACAAAAGGCACAATGCCGACTTAAGGACAAGAAGACTGACTCTTCCTACTGACCAAATTTCTTGACACTAGTTAAAGATTCCGATGCTTCACTTCAGGTTTACTGTATCCCTTGGACCTTCTTATTGACGTTGAAACACAGAAATTGCATTGGAACTAAATACAAAAGGCACAATGCCTACTTAGGTACATGACGACCGACACTTCTTACTGACTATGTTTTGAACCATTCCTGTGACACTAGTTATAAATCCCGATGCTTCACTTCAGGTTTACTGTATCCCTTGGACCTTCTTACTGACAATGAAACACAGAAATTGCATCGGAATTAAATACAAAAGGCACAATGCCGACTTAAGGACAAGAAGACTGACTCTTCCTACTGACCATTCCTGTGACACTAGTTATAGATTAAGATGCTTCACTTCAGGTTTACTGTATCCCTTGGATCTTCTTATTGACGATGAAACACAGAAATTGCATCGGAATTAAATACAAAAAGCACAATGCCGACTTAAGGGCAAGCAGACTGATTCTTCCTACTGACCATTCCTGTGACACTAGTTATAGATTCCGATGCTTCACTCAAGCTTTACTGTATCCCTTGGACATTCTTATTGACGATGAAACACAGAAATTGCATCGGAATTAAATACAAAAGGCACAATGCCGACTTAAGTACATGAAGGCCGACACTTCTTACTGACTATGTTTTGAACCATTCCTGTGACACTAGTTATAGATTCCGATGCTTCAGTTCAGGTTTACGGTATCCCTTGGACCCTCTTATTGACGATGAAACACAGAAATTGCATCGGAATTAAATACAAAAGGCACAATGCCGACTTAAGGACAAGAAGACTGACTCTTCCTACTGACCATTCCTGTGACTCTAGTTATAGATTCCGATGCTTCACTTCATGTTTACTGTATCCCTTGGACCTTCTTGTTGACTATGAAACACAGAAATTGCATTGGAATTAAATACAATAGCCACAATGCCGACTTAAGTACATGAAGCCGACACTTCTTCATAACTATGTTTTGAACCATTGCTGTGACACTAGTTATAGATTCCGATGCTTCACTTCAGGTTTACTGTATCCCTTGGACCTTCTTATTGACGATGAAACACAGAAGTTGCATCGGAATTAGATACAAAAGGCACAATGCCGACTTAAGGACAAGAAGACTGACTCTTCCTACTGACCAATCCTGTGACACTAGTTAAAGAT
Source organism: Schistocerca americana (assembly GCF_021461395.2). Taxonomy (NCBI): domain Eukaryota; kingdom Metazoa; phylum Arthropoda; class Insecta; order Orthoptera; family Acrididae; genus Schistocerca; species Schistocerca americana. Next base: position 2,181,105 of record NW_025726093.1, read on the forward strand.
TCCGATGCTTCACTTCAGGTTTACTGTATCCCTTGGACCTTCTTATTGACGATGAAACACAGAAATTGCATCGGAATTATATACAAAAGGCACAATGCCGACTTAAGTACATGAAGACCGACACTTCTTACTGACTATGTTTTGAACCATTTCTGAACACTAGTAATAGGTCCCCATGCTTCACTTCAGATTTACTGTATCCCTTGGACCCTCTTATTGACGATGAAACACAGAAATTGCATCGGAATTAAATACAAAAGGCACAATGCAGACTTAAGGACAAGAAGACTGACTCATCCTACTGACCATTCCTGTGACACTACTTATAGATTCCGATGCTTCACTTCAGGTTTACTGTATCCCTTGGACCTTCTTATTGACGATGAAACACAGAAATTGCATCGGAATTAAATACAAAGGGCACAATGCCGACTTAAGGACAAGAAGACAGACTCTTCCTACTGACCATTCTTGTGACACTAGTTATTGATTCCGATGCTTCACTTCAGGTTTACTGTATCCCTTGGACCTTCTTATTGACGATGAAACACAGAAATTGCATCGGAATTAAATACAAAAGGCACAATGCCGACTTAAGTACATGAAGACCGACACTTCTTACTGACAATGTATTGAACCATTCCTGTGACACTAATTATAGATTCCGATGCTTCACTTCAGGTTTTCTGTATCCCTTGGACCTTTTTATTGACGATGAAACACAGAAATTGCATCGGATTTAAAAACAAAAGGCACAATGCCGACCTAAGTACACGAAGACCGACACTTCTTACTGACTATGTTTTGAACCATTCCTGAGACACTAGTTATAGATTCCGATGCTTCGCTCTAGGTTTACTGTATCCTTTGGACCTTCTTATTGACGATGAAACACAGAAATTGCATAGAAATTGAAGACAAAAGGCACAATGTCGACTTAAGTACATGAAGACCGACACTTCTTACTGACTATGTTTTGAACCATTCATGTAACACTAGTTATAGATTCCGATGCTTCACTTCAGGTTTACTGTATCCCTTGGACCTTCTTATTGACGATGAAACACAGAAATTGCATCGGAATTAAATACAAAAGGCTCAATGCCGACTTAAGGACAAGAAGACTGTTTCTTCCTACTGACCATTCCTGTGACACTAGTTATAGATTCCGATGCTTCACTTCAGGTTTACTGTATCCCTCGGACCTTCTTATTGAGGATGAAACACAGAAATTGCATCGGAATTAAATACAAAAGGCACAATGCCAACTTAAGTACTTGAAGACAGACACTTCTTACTGACTATGTTTTGAACCATTCCTGTGACACGAGTTATAGATTCCGATGCTTCACTTCAAGTTTACTGTATCCCTTGGACCTTCTTATTGACGATGAAACACAGAAAATGCATCGGAATTAAATACAAAAGGCACAATGCCGACTTAAGGACATGAAGACCGACACTTCTTACTGACTGTGTTCTGAACCATTCCTGTGACACTAGTTATAGATTCCGTTGCTTCACACCAGGTTTACTGTATCACTTGGATCTTCTTATTGACGATGAAACACAGAAATTGCAACCGAATTAAATACAAAAGGCGCAATGCCGACTTAAGTACATGAAGATTGACACTTCTTACTGACTATGCTTTGAACCATTCCTGTAACACTAGTTATAGATTCCGTTGCTTCACTTCAGGTTTACTGTATCCCTTGGACCTCCTTATTGACGACGAAACACAGAAATTGCATCGGAATTAAATACAAAAGGCACAATGCCGTCTTAAGGACAAGAAGACTGACTCTTCCTACTGACCATTCCTGTGACATTAGTTTTAGATTCCGATGCTTCACTTCAGGTATACTGTATCCCTTGGACCTTCTTATTGACGATGAAACACAGAAATTGCATCGGAATCAAATACAAAATGCACAATGCCGACTTAAGTACAAGAAGACTGTATCTTCTTACTGTCTATGTTTTGAACCAATCCTGTGACACTAGTTATAGATTCCGATGCTTGACTTCAGTTTTACTGTATCCCTTGGACCTTCTGATTGACGTTGAAACACAGAAATTGCATATGAATTAAATACAAAAGGCACAATGACGACTTAAGTAGAAGAGACTGACTCTTCTTACTGACTATGTTTTGATCCATTCCTGTGACACTAGTTATAGATTCCTATCCTTCACTTCAGGTTTACTGTATCCCTTGGACGTTCTTATTGACGATGAAACACAGAAATTGCATCGGAATTAAATACAAAAGGCACAATGCCGACTTAAGTACAAGAAAACTGACTCTTCCTACTGTCTATGTTTTGAGCCAATCCTGTGACACTAGTTAGAGATTCCGATGCTTCACTTCAGGTTTACTGTATCCCTCTGACCTTCGTATTGATGATTAAACACAGAAATTGCATCGGAATTAAATACAAAGGGCACAATGCCGACTTAAGAACAAGATGACTGACTCCTCCTACTCACCATTCCTGTGACACTAGTTATAGATTGCGATGCTTCACTTCAGGTTTACTGTATCTCTCGGACCTTCTTATTGACGATGAAACACAGAAATTGCATCGGAATTAAATACAAAAGGCACAATGCCGACTTAAGTACATGAAGACAGACACTTCTTACTGACTATGTTTTGAACCATTCCCGTGACACGAGTTATAGATTCCGATGCTTCACTTCAAGTTTACTGTATCCCTAGGACCTTCTAATTGACGATGAAACACAGAAAATGCATCGGAATTAAATACAAAAGGCACAATGCCGAATTAAGGACATGAAGACCGACACTTCTTACTGACTGTGTTCTGAACCATTCCTGTGACACTAGTTATAGATTCCGATGCTTCACACCAGGTTTACTGTATCACTTGGACCTTCTTATGGACGATGAAACACAGAAATTGCATCCGAGTTAAATACAAAAGGCAGAATGCCGTCTTAAGGACAAGAAGACAGACTCTTCCCACTGACCATTCCTGTGACACTAGTTATAGATTCCGATGCTTCACTTCAGGTATACTGTATCCCTTTGACCTTCTTATTGACGATGAAACACTGAAATTGCATCGGAATCAAATACAAAATGCACAATGCCGTCTTAAGGACAAGAAGACAGACTCTTCCTACTGACCATTACTGTGACACTAGTTATAGATTCCGATGCTTCACTTCAGGTATACTGTATCCCTTGGACCTTCTTATTGACGATGAAACACAGAAATTTCATCGGAATCAAATACAAAATGCACAATGCCGACTTAAGTACAAGAAGACTGTATCTTCTTACTGTCTATGTTTTGAACCAATCCTGTGACACTAGTTATAGATTCCGATGCTTGACTTCAGTTTTACTGTATCCCTTGGACCTTCTGATTGACGTTGAAACAGAGAAATTGCATATGAATTAAATACAAAAGGCACAATGCCGACTTAAGTAGAAGAGACTGACTCTTCTTACTGACTATGCTTTGATCCATTCCTGTGACACTAGTTATAGATTCCTATGCTTCACTTCAGGTTTACTGTATCTCTTGCACGTTCTTATTGACGATGAAACACAGAAATTGCATCGGAATTAAATACAAAAGGCACAATGCCGACTTAAGTACAAGTAGACTGACTCTTCCTACTGTCTAAGTTTTGAACCATTCCTGTGACACTGGTTATAGATTCCGATGTTTGACTTCAGTTTTACTGTATCCCTTGGACCTTCTTATTGACGATGAAACACAGAAATTGCATCGGAATTAAATACAAGAGGCACAATGCCGAATTAAGTACAAGAAGACTGACTCTTCTTACTGTCTATTTTTTGAACCAATCCTGTGACACTAGTTAGAGATTCCGATGCTTCACTTCAGGTTTACTGCATCCCTTTGACCTTCTTATTGAGGATAAAACACAGAAATTGCATCGGAATTAAATACAAAAGGCACAATGCCGACTTAAGTACAAAAAGACTGACTCTTCTTACTGACTATGTTTTGAACCGTTCTTGTGACACTAGATATAGATTCCGATGCTTCACTTCAGGTTTACTGTATCCCTCTGACCTTCTTATTGATGATGAAACACAGAAATTGCATCGGAATTAAATACAATAGGCACAATGCCGACTTAAGGACAAGATGACTGACTCCTCCTACTGACCATTCCTGTGAAACTAGTTATAGATTCCGATGCATCACTTCAGGTTTACTGTATCCCTTGGACCTTCTTATTGACGATGAAACACAGAAATAGCATCTAATTTAAATACAAAAGGCACAATGCCGACATAAGTACATGATGACCGACACTTCTTACTGACTATGTTTTGAACCATTCCTGTGACACTAGTTATAGATTCCGATGCTTCACTTCAGGTTTACTGTCTCCCTTGGACGTTCTTATTGACGATAAAAGTCATAAATTGCATCGGAATTAAATACGAAAGGCACAATGCCGACTTAGGTACATGAAGACCGACACTTCTTACTGACTGTATTTTGAACCATTCCTGGGACACCAGTTATAGATTCCGATGCTTCACTCCTGGTTTACTGTATCCCTTGGACCTTCTTATTGACGATGAAACACAGAAATTGCTTCGGAATTAAATACAAAAGGCACAATGCCGAATAAGTTTATGAAGACCGACACTTCTTACTGACTATGTTTTGAACCATTCCTGTAACACTAGTTATAGATTCCGATGCTTCACTTCAGGTTTACTATATCCCTTGGACCTTCTTATTGACGATGAAACACAGAAATTGCATCGGAATTAAGTACAGAAAGCACAATGCCGACTTAAGGACAAGAAGACTGACTCTTCCTACTGACCCTTTCTGTGACACAAGTTATAGATTCCAATGCTTCACTCTAGGTTTACTGTATCCTTTGGACCTTCTTATTGACGATGAAACACAGAAATTGCATAGAAAATAAATACAAAAGGCACAATGCCGACTTAAGTACATGAAGACCGACACTTCTTACTGACTATGCTTTGAACCATTCTTGTAACACTAGTTATAGATTCCGATGCTTCACCTCAGGTTTACTGTATCCCTTGGATCTTCTTATTGACGATGAAACACAGAAATTGCATCGGAATTATATACAAAAGGCACAATGCCGACTTAAGGACAAGAAGACTGACTCTTCCTACTGACCATTCCTGTGACACTAGTTATGGATTCCGATGCTTCACTTCAGGTTTACTGTATCCCTCGGACCTTCTTATTGACGATGAAACACAGAAATTGCATCGGAATTAAATACAAAAGGCACAATGCCAACTTAAGTACATGAAGACAGACACTTCTTACTGACTATTTTTGAACCATTCCTGTGACACGAGTTATAGATTCCGATGCTTCACTTCAAGTTTACTGTATCCCTTGGACCTTCTTATTGACGATGAAACACAGAAAATGCATCGGAATCAAATACAAAAGGCACAATGCCGACTTAAGGACATGAAGACCGACACTTCTTACTGACTGTGTTCTGAACCATTCCTGTGACACTAGTTGTAGATTCCGATGCTTCACACCAGGTTTACTGTATCACTTGGACCTTCTTATTGACGATGAAACACAGAAATTGCATCCGAATTAAATACAAAAAGCACAATGCCGACTTAAGTACATGAAGACCGACACTTCTTACTGACTATGCTTTGAACCATTCTTGTAACACTAGTTATAGATTCCGATGCTTCACTTCAGGTTTACTGTAACCCTTGGATCTTCTTATTGACGATGAAACACAGAAATTGCATCGGAATTAAATACAAAAGGCACAATGCCGACTTAAGGACAAGAAGACTGACTCTTCCTACTGACCATTCCTGTGACACTAGTTATAGATTCCGATGCTTCACTTCAGGTTTACTGTATCCCTCGGACCTTCTTATTGACGATGAAACACAGAAATTGCATCGGAATTAAATACAAAAGGCACAATGCCAACTTAAGTACATGAAGACAGACACTTCTTACTGACTATGTTTTGAACCATTCCATTGACACTAGTTATAGATTCCGATGATTCACTCCAGGTTTACTGTATCCCTTGGACCTTCTTATTGACGATGAAACACAGATATTGCATCGGAATTAAACACAAATGGCACGACGCCGACTTAAGTACATGAAGACCGACACTTCATACTGACTAAGTTTTGTACCATTCCTGTAACACTAGTTATAGATTCCGATGCTTCACTTCAGGTTTACTGTATCCCTTGGACCTCCTTATTGACGATGAAACACAGAAATTGCATCGGAAATAAATACAAAAGGCACAATGCCGTCTTAAGGACAAGAAGACTGACTCTTCCTACTGACCATTCCTGTGACACTAGTTTTAGATTCCGATGCTTCACTTCAGGTATACTGTATCCCTTGGACCTTCTTATTGACGATGAAACACAGAAATTGCATCGCAATCAAATACAAAATGCACAATGCCGACTTAAGTACAAGAAGACTGTATCTTCTTACTGTCTATGTTTTGAACCAGTCCTGTGACACTAGTTATAGATTCCGATGCTTGACTTCAGTTTTACTGTATCCCTTGGACCTTCTGATTGACGTTGAAACACAGAAATTGCATATGAATTAAATACAAAAGGCACAATGACGACTTAAGTAGAAGAGACTGACTCTTCTTACTGACTATGTTTTGATCCATTCCTGTGACACTAGTTATAGATTCCTATCCTTCACTTCAGGTTTACTGTATCCCTTGGACGTCCTTATTGACGATGAAACACAGAAATTGCATCGGAATTAAATACAAAAGGCACAATGCCGACTTAAGTACAAGAAAACTGACTCTTCCTACTGTCTAAGTTTTGAACCATTCCTGTGACACTGGTTATAGATTCCGATGTTTGACTTCAGTTTTACTGTACCCCTTGGACCTTCTTATTGACGATGAAACACTGAAATTGCATCGGAATTAAATACAAAAGGCACGATGCCGACTTAAGAACAAGAAGACTGACTCTTCTTACTGTCTATGTTTTGAGCCAATCCTGTGACACTAGTTAGAGATTCCGATGCTTCACTTCAGGTTTACTGCATCCCTTTGACCTTCTTATTGAGGATAAAACACAGAAATTACATCGGAATTAAATATAAAAGGCACAATGCCATCTTAAGTACAAAAAGACTGACTCTTCCTACTGACTATGTTTTGAACCGTTCATGTGACACTAGTTATAGATTCCGATGCCTCACTTCAGGTTTACTGTATCCCTCTGACCTCCTTATTGATGATGAAACACAGAAATTGCATCGGAATTAAATACAAAGGGCACAATGCCGACTTAAGAACAAGATGACTGACTCCTCCTACTGACCATTCCTGTGACACTAGTTATAGTTTGCGATGCTTCACTTCAGGTTTACTGTATCTCTCGGACCTTCTTATTGACGATGAAACACAGAAATTGCATCGGAATTAAATACAAAAGGCACAATGCCGACTTAAGTACATGAAGACAGACACTTCTTACTGACTATGTTTTGAACCATTCCTGTGACACGAGTTATAGATTCCGATGCTTCACTTCAAGTTTACTGTATCCCTTGGACCTTCTAATTGACAATGAAACACAGAAAATGCATCGGAATTAAATACAAAAGGCACAATGCCGACTTAAGGACATGAAGACCGACACTTCTTACTTACTGTGTTCTGAACCATTCCTGTGACACTAGTTATAGATTCCGATGCTTCACACCAGGTTTACTGTATCACTTGGACCTTCTTATCGACGATGAAACACAGAAATTGCATCCGAATTAAATACAAAAGGCAGAATGCCGTCTTAAGGACAAGAAGACAGACTCTTCCCACTGACCATTCCTGTGACACTAGTTATAGATTCCGATGCTTCACTTCAGGTATACTGTATCCCTTGGACCTTAATATTGACGATGAAACACTGAAATTGCATCGGAATCAAATACAAAATGCACAATGCCGTCTTAAGGACAAGAAGACAGACTCTTCCTACTGACCATTCCTGTGACACTAGTTATAGATTCCGATGCTTCACTTCAGGTTTACTGTATCCCTCTGACCTTCTTATTGATGATGAAACACAGAAATTGCATCGGAATTAAATACAATAGGCACAATGCCGACTTAAGGACAAGATGACTGACTCCTCCTACTGACCATTCCTGTGAAACTAGTTATAGATTCCGATGCATCACTTCAGGTTTACTGAATCCCTTGGACCTTCTTATTGACGATGAAACACAGAAATTGCTTCGGAATTAAATACAAAAGGCACAATGCCGAATAAGTTTATGAAGACCGACACTTCTTGCTGACTATGTTTTGAACCATTCCTGTAACACTAGTTATAGATTCCGATGCTTCACTTCAGGTTTACTATATCCCATGGACCTTCTTATTGACGATGAAACACAGAAATTGCATCGGAATTAAATACAGAAAGCACAATGCCGACTTAAGGACAAGGAGACTGACTCTTCCTACTGACCCTTTCTGTGACACTAGTTATAGATTCCAATGCTTCACTCTAGGTTTACTGTATCCTTTGGACCTTCTTATTGACGATGAAACACAGAAATTGCATAGAAAATAAATACAAAAGGCACAATGCCGACTTAAGTACATGAAGACCGACACTTCTTACTGACTATGCTTTGAACCATTCTTGTAACACTAGTTATAGATTCCGATGCTTCACGTCAGGTTTACTGTATCCCTTGGATCTTCTTATTGACGATGAAACACAGAAATTGCATCGGAATTAAATACAAAAGGCACAATGCCGACTTAAGGACAAGAAGACTGACTCTTCCAACTGACCATTCCTGTGACACTAGTTATAGATTCCGATGCTTCACTTCAGGTTTACTGTATCCCTCGGACCTTCTTATTGACGATGAAACACAGAAATTGCATCGGAATTAAATACAAAAGGCACAATGCCAACTTAAGTACATGAAGACAGACACTTCTTACTGACTATGTTTTGAACCATTCCTGTGACACGAGTTATAGATTCCGATGCTTCACTTCAAGTTTACTGTATCCCTTGGACCTTCTTATTGACGATGAAACACACATATTGCATCGGAATTAAATACAAAAGGCACAATGCCGACTTAAGGACATGAAGACCGACACTTCTTACTGACTGTGTTCTGAACCATTCCTGTGACACTAGTTATAGATTCCGATGCTTCACACCAGGTTTACTGTATCACTTGGACCTTCTTATTGACGATGAAACAAAGAAATTGCATCCGAATTAAATACAAAAAGCACAATTCCGACTTAAGTACATGAAGACCGACACTTCTTACTGACTATGCTTTTAACCATTTTTGTAACACTAGTTATAGATTCCGATGCTTCACTTCAGGTTTACTGTATCCCTTGGATCTTCATATTGACGATGAAACACAGAAATTGCATCGGAATTAAATACAAAAGGCACAATGCCGACTTAAGGACAAGAAGACTGACTCTTCCTACTGACCATTTCTGTGACACTAGTTATAGATTCCGATGCTTCACTTCAGGTTTACTGTATCCCTCGGACCTTCTTATTGACGATGAAACACAGAAATTGCATCGGAATTAAATACAAAAGGCACAATGCCAACTTAAGTACATGAAGACAGACACTTCTTACTGACTATGTTTTGAACCATTCCTGTGACACTAGTTATAGATTCCGATGATTCATTCCAGGTTTACTGTATCCCTTGGACCTTCTTATTGACGATGAAACACAGAAATTGCATCGGAATTAAACACAAATGGCACGACGCCGACTTAAGTACATGAAGACCGACACTTCTTACTGACTAAGTTTTGAACCATTCCTGTAACACTAGTTATAGATTCCGATGCTTCACTTCAGGTTTACTGTATCCCTTGGACCTCCTTATTGACGATGAAACACAGAAATTGCATCGGAATTAAATACAAAAGGCACAATGCCGTCTTAAGGACAAGAAGACTGACTCTTCCTACTGACCATTCCTGTGACACTAGTTTTAGATTCCGATGCTTCACTTCAGGTATACTGTATCCCTTGGACCTTCTTATTGACGATGAAACACAGAAATTGCATCGGAATTAAATATAAAAGGCACAATGCCGACTTAAGTACAAGAAGACTGACTCTTCTTACTGTCTATGTTTTGAGCCAATCCTGTGACACTAGTTAGAGATTCCGATGTTTCACTTCAGGTTTACTGCATCCCTTTGACCTTCTTATTGAGGATAAAACACAGAAATTGCATCGGAATTAAATATAAAAGGCACAATGCCATCTTAAGTACAAAAAGACTGACTTTTCTTACTGACTATGTTTTGAACCGTTCATGTGACACTAGTTATAGATTCCGATGCTTCACTTCAGGTTTACTATATCCCATGGACCTTCTTATTGACGATGAAACACAGAAATTGCATCGGAATTAAATACAAAAAAGCACAATGCCGACTTAAGGACAAGAAGACTGACTCTTCCTACTGACCCTTTCTGTGACACTAGTTATAGATTCCAATGCTTCACTCTAGGTTCACTGTATCCTTTGGACCTTCTTATTGACGATGAAACACAGAAATTGCATAGAAAATAAATACAAAAGGACAATGCCGACTTAAGTACATGAAGACCGACACTTCTTACTGACTATGCTTTGAACCATTCTTGTAACACTAGTTATAGATTCCGATGCTTCACTTCAGGTTTACTGTATCCCTTGGATCTTCTTATTGACGATGAAACACAGAAATTGCATCGGAATTAAATACAAAAGGCACAATGCCGACTTAAGTACATGAAGACCGACACTTCTTACTGACTAAGTTTTGTACCATTCCTGTAACACTAGTTATAGATTCCGATGCTTCACTTCAGGTTTACTGTATCCCTTGGACCTCCTTATTGACGATGAAACACAGAAATTGCATCGGAAATAATTACAAAAGGCACAATGCCGTCTTAAGGACAAGAAGACTGACTCTTCCTACTGACCATTCCTGTGACACTAGTTTTAGATTCCGATGCTTCACTTCAGGTATACTGTATCCCTTGGACCTTCTTATTGACGATGAAACACAGAAATTGCATCGGAATCAAATACAAAATGCACAATGCCGACTTAAGTACAAGAAGACTGTATCTTCTTACTGTCTATGTTTTGAACCAGTCCTGTGACACTAGTTATAGATTCCGATGCTTGACTTCAGTTTTACTGTATCCCTTGGACCTTCTGATTGACGTTGAAACACAGAAATTGCATATGAATTAAATACAAAAGGCACAATGACGACTTAAGTAGAAGAGACTGACTCTTCTTACTGACTATGTTTTGATCCATTCCTGTGACACTAGTTATAGATTCCTATCCTTCACTTCAGGTTTACTGTATCCCTTGGACGTTCTTATTGACGATGAAACACAGAAATTGCATCGGAATTAAATACAAAAGGCACAATGCCGACTTAAGTACAAGAAAACTGACTCTTCCTACTGTCTAAGTTTTGAACCATTCCTGTGACACTGGTTATAGATTCCGATGTTTGACTTCAGTTTTACTGTATCCCTTGGACCTTCTTATTGACGATGAAACACAGAAATTGCATCGGAATTAAATACAAAAGGCACAATGCCGACTTAAGAACAAGAAGACTGACTCTTCTTACTGTCTATGTTTTGAGCCAATCCTGTGACACTAGTTAGAGATTCCGATGCTTCACTTCAGGTTTACTGCATCCCTTTGACCTTCTTATTGAGGATAAAACACAGAAATTACATTGGAATTAAATATAAAAGGCACAATGCCATCTTAAGTACAAAAAGACTGACTCTTCCTACTGACTATGTTTTGAACCGTTCATGTGACACTAGTTATAGATTCCGATGCCTCACTTCAGGTTTACTGTATCCCTCTGACCTCCTTATTGATGATGAAACACAGAAATTGCATCGGAATTAAATACAAAGGGCACAATGCCGACTTAAGAACAAGATGACTGACTCCTCCTACTGACCATTCCTGTGACACTAGTTATAGTTTGCGATGCTTCACTTCAGGTTTACTGTATCTCTCGGACCTTCTTATTGACGATGAAACACAGAAATTGCATCGGAATTAAATACAAAAGGCACAATGCCGACTTAAGTACATGAAGACAGACACTTCTTACTGACTATGTTTTGAACCATTCCTGTGACACGAGTTATAGATTCCGATGCTTCACTTCAAGTTTACTGTATCCCTTGGACCTTCTAATTGACAATGAAACACAGAAAATGCATCGGAATTAAATACAAAAGGCACAATGCCGACTTAAGGACATGAAGACCGACACTTCTTACTTACTGTGTTCTGAACCATTCCTGTGACACTAGTTATAGATTCCGATGCTTCACACCAGGTTTACTGTATCACTTGGACCTTCTTATCGACGATGAAACACAGAAATTGCATCCGAATTAAATACAAAAGGCAGAATGCCGTCTTAAGGACAAGAAGACAGACTCTTCCCACTGACCATTCCTGTGACACTAGTTATAGATTCCGATGCTTCACTTCAGGTATACTGTATCCCTTGGACCTTAATATTGACGATGAAACACTGAAATTGCATCGGAATCAAATACAAAATGCACAATGCCGTCTTAAGGACAAGAAGACAGACTCTTCCTACTGACCATTCCTGTGACACTAGTTATAGATTCCGATGCTTCACTTCAGGTATACTGTATCCCTTGGACCTTCTTATTGACGATGAAACACAGAAATTTCATCGGAATCAAATACAAAATGCACAATGCCGACTTAAGTACAAGAAGACTGTATCTTCTTACTGTCTATGTTTTGAACCAATCCTGTGACACTAGTTATAGATTCCGATGCTTGACTTCAGTTTTACTGTATCCCTTGGACCTTCTGATTGACGTTGAAACACAGAAATTGCATATGAATTAAATACAAAAGGCACAATGCCGACTTAAGTAGAAGAGACTGACTCTTCTTACTGACTATGCTTTGATCCATTCCTGTGACACTAGTTATAGATTCCTATGCTTCACTTCAGGTTTACTGTATCCCTTGCACGTTCTTATTGACGATGAAACACAGAAATTGCATCGGAATTAAATACAAATGGCACAATGCCGACTTAAGTACAAGAAGACTGATTCTTCCTACTGTCTAAGTTTTGAACCATTCCTGTGACACTGGTTATAGATTCCGATGTTTGACTTCAGTTTTACTGTATCCCTTGGACCTTCTTATTGACGATGAAACACAGAAATTGCATCGGAATTAAATACAAAAGGCACAATGCCGACTTAAGTACAAGAAGACTGACTCTTCTTACTGTCTATTTTTTGAACCAATCCTGTGACACTAGTTAGAGATTCCGATGCTTCACTTCAGGTTTACTGCATCCCTTTGACCTTCTTATTGAGGATAAAACACAGAAATTGCATTGGAATTAAATACAAAAGGCACAATGCCGACTTAAGTACAAAAAGACTGACTCTTCTTACTGACTATGCTTTGAACCGTTCTTGTGGCACTAGATATAGATTCCGATGCTTCACTTCAGGTTTACTGTATCCCTCTGACCTTCTTATTGATGATGAAACACAGAAATTGCATCGGAATTAAATACAATAGGCACAATGCCGACTTAAGGACAAGATGACTGACTCCTCCTACTGACCATTCCTGTGAAACTAGTTATAGATTCCGATGCATCACTTCAGGTTTACTGAATCCCTTGGACCTTCTTATTGACGATGAAACACAGAAATTGCTTCGGAATTAAATACAAAAGGCACAATGCCAAATAAGTTTATGAAGACCGACACTTCTTGCTGACTATGTTTTGAACCATTCCTGTAACACTAGTTATAGATTCCGATGCTTCACTTCAGGTTTACTATATCCCATGGACCTTCTTATTGACGATGAAACACAGAAATTGCATCGGAATTAAATACAGAAAGCACAATGCCGACTTAAGGACTAGGAGACTGACTCTTCCTACTGACCCTTTCTGTGACACTAGTTATAGATTCCAATGCTTCACTCTAGGTTTACTGTATCCTTTGGACCTTCTTATTGACGATGAAACACAGAAATTGCATAGAAAATAAATACAAAAGGCACAATGCCGACTTAAGTACATGAAGACCGACACTTCTTACTGACTATGCTTTGAACCATTCTTGTAACACTAGTTATAGATTCCGATGCTTCACGTCAGGTTTACTGTATCCCTTGGATCTTCTTATTGACGATGAAACACAGAAATTGCATCGGAATTAAATACAAAAGGCACAATGCCGACTTAAGGACAAGAAGACTGACTCTTCCAACTGACCATTCCTGTGACACTAGTTATAGATTCCGATGCTTCACTTCAGGTTTACTGTATCCCTCGGACCTTCTTATTGACGATGAAACACAGAAATTGCATCGGAATTAAATACAAAAGGCACAATGCCAACTTAAGTACATGAAGACAGACACTTCTTACTGACTATGTTTTGAACCATTCCTGTGACACGAGTTATAGATTCCGATGCTTCACTTCAAGTTTACTGTATCCCTTGGACCTTCTTATTGACGATGAAACACACATATTGCATCGGAATTAAATACAAAAGGCACAATGCCGACTTAAGGACATGAAGACCGACACTTCTTACTGACTGTGTTCTGAACCATTCCTGTGACACTAGTTATAGATTCCGATGCTTCACACCAGGTTTACTGTATCACTTGGACCTTCTTATTGACGATGAAACACAGAAATTGCATCCGAATTAAATACAAAAAGCACAATGCCGACTTAAGTACATGAAGACCGACACTTCTTACTGACTATGCTTTTAACCATTTTTGTAACACTAGTTATAGATTCCGATGCTTCACTTCAGGTTTACTGTATCCCTTGGATCTTCTTATTGACGATGAAACACAGAAATTGCATCGGAATTAAATACAAAAGGCACAATGCCGACTTAAGGACAAGAAGACTGACTCTTCCTACTGACCATTTCTGTGACACTAGTTATAGATTCCGATGCTTCACTTCAGGTTTACTGTATCCCTCGGACCTTCTTATTGACGATGAAACACAGAAATTGCATCGGAATTAAATACAAAAGGCACAATGCCAACTTAAGTACATGAAGACAGACACTTCTTACTGACTATGTTTTGAACCATTCCTGTGACACTAGTTATAGATTCCGATGATTCATTCCAGGTTTACTGTATCCCTTGGACCTTCTTATTGACGATGAAACACAGAAATTGCATCGGAATTAAACACAAATGGCACGACGCCGACTTAAGTACATGAAGACCGACACTTCTTACTGACTAAGTTTTGAACCATTCCTGTAACACTAGTTATAGATTCCGATGCTTCACTTCAGGTTTACTGTATCCCTTGGACCTCCTTATTGACGATGAAACACAGAAATTGCATCGGAATTAAATACAAAAGGCACAATGCCGTCTTAAGGACAAGAAGACTGACTCTTCCTACTGACCATTCCTGTGACACTAGTTTTAGATTCCGATGCTTCACTTCAGGTATACTGTATCCCTTGGACCTTCTTATTGACGATGAAACACAGAAATTGCATCGGAATTAAATATAAAAGGCACAATGCCGACTTAAGTACAAGAAGACTGACTCTTCTTACTGTCTATGTTTTGAGCCAATCCTGTGACACTAGTTAGAGATTCCGATGTTTCACTTCAGGTTTACTGCATCCCTTTGACCTTCTTATTGAGGATAAAACACAGAAATTGCATCGGAATTAAATATAAAAGGCACAATGCCATCTTAAGTACAAAAAGACTGACTTTTCTTACTGACTATGTTTTGAACCGTTCATGTGACACTAGTTATAGATTCCGATGCTTCACTTCAGGTTTACTATATCCCATGGACCTTCTTATTGACGATGAAACACAGAAATTGCATCGGAATTAAATACAAAAAAGCACAATGCCGACCTAAGGACAAGAAGACTGACTCTTCCTACTGACCCTTTCTGTGACACTAGTTATAGATTCCAATGCTTCACTCTAGGTTCACTGTATCCTTTGGACCTTCTTATTGACGATGAAACACAGAAATTGCATAGAAAAAAAATACAAAAGGACAATGCCGACTTAAGTACGTGAAGACCGACACTTCTTACTGACTATGCTTTGAACCATTCTTGTAACACTAGTTATAGATTCCGATGCTTCACTTCAGGTTTACTGTATCCCTTGGATCTTCTTATTGACGATGAAACACAGAAATTGCATCGGAATTAAATACAAAAGGCACAATGCCGACTTAAGTACATGAAGACAGACACTTCTTACTGACTATGTTTTGAACCATTCCTGTGACACGAGTTATAGATTCCGATGCTTCACTTCAAGTTTACTGTATCCCTTGGACCTTCTAATTGACGATGAAACACATAAAATGCATCGGAATTAAATACAAAAGGCACAATGCCGACTTAAGGACATGAAGACCGACACTTCTTACTGACTGTGTTCTGAACCATTCCTGTGACACTAGTTATAGATTCCAATGCTTCACACCAGGTTTACTGTATCACTTGGACCTTCTTATCGACGATGTAACACAGAAATTGCATCCGAATTAAATACAAAAGGCAGAATGCCGTCTTAAGGACAAGAAGACAGACTCTTCCCACTGACCATTCCTGTGACACTAGTTATAGATTCCGATGCTTCACTTCAGGTATACTGTATCCCTTGGACCTTCCTATTGACGATGAAACACTGAAATTGCATCGGAATCAAATACAAAATGCACAATGCCGTCTTAAGGACAAGAAGACAGACTCTTCCTACTGACCATTCCTGTGACACTAGTTATAGATTCCGATGCTTCACTTCAGGTATACTGTATCCCTTGGACCTTCTTATTGACGATGAAACACAGAAATTTCATCGGAATCAAATACAAAATGCACAATGCCGACTTAAGTACAAGAAGACTGTATCTTCATACTGTCTATGTTTTGAACCAATCCTGTGACACTAGTTATAGATTCCGATGCTTGACTTCAGTTTTACTGTATCCCTTGGACCTTCTGATTGACGTTGAAACACAGAAATTGCATATGAATTAAATACAAAAGGCACAAAGCCGACTTAAGTAGAAGAGACTGACTCTTCTTACTGACTATGCTTTGATCCATTCCTGTGACACTAGTTATAGATTCCTATGCTTCACTTCAGGTTTACTGTATCCCTTGCACGTTCTTATTGACGATGAAACACAGAAATTGCATCGGAATTAAATACAAATGGCACAATGCCGACTTAAGTACAAGAAGACTGACTCTTCCTACTGTCTAAGTTTTGAACCATTCCTGTGACACTGGTTATAGATTCCGATGTTTGACTTCAGTTTTACTGTATCCCTTGGACCTTCTTATTGACGATGAAACACAGAAATTGCATCGGAATTAAATACAAAAGGCACAATGCCGACTTAAGTACAAGAAGACTGACTCTTCTTACTGTCTATTTTTTGAACCAATCCTGTGACACTAGTTAGAGATTCCGATGCTTCACTTCAGGTTTACTGCATCCCTTTGACCTTCTTATTGAGGATAAAACACAGAAATTGCGTCGGAATTAAATACAAAAGGCACAATGCCGACTTAAGTACAAAAAGACTGACTCTTCTTACTGACTATGTTTTGAACCGTTCTTGTGACACTAGATATAGATTCCGATGCTTCACTTCAGGTTTACTGTATCCCTCTGACCTTCTTATTGATGATGAAACACAGAAATTGCATCGGAATTAAATACAATAGGCACAATGCCGACTTAAGGACAAGATGACTGACTCCTCCTACTGACCATTCCTGTGAAACTAGTTATAGATTCCGATGCATCACTTCAGGTTTACTGAATCCCTTGGACCTTCTTATTGACGATGAAACACAGAAATTGCATCGGAATTAAATACAAAAGGCACAATGCCGAATAAGTTTATGAAGACCGACACTTCTTACTGACTATGTTTTGAACCATTCCTGTAACACTAGTTATAGATTCAGATGCTTCACTTCAGGTATACTATATCCCTTGGACCTTCTTATTGACGATGAAACACAGAAATTGCATCGGAATTAAATACAAAAGGCACAATGCCGACTTAAGGACAAGAAGACTGACTCTTCCTACTGACCATTCCTGTGACACTAGTTATAGATTCCGATGCTTCACTTCGGGTTTACTGTATCCCTCGGACCTTCTTATTGACGATGAAACACAGAAATTGCATCGGAATTAAATACAAAAGGCACAATGCCAACTTAAGTACATGAAGACAGACACTTCTTACTGACTATGTTTTGAACCATTCCTGTGACACGAGTTATAGATTCCGATGCTTCACTTCAAGTTTACTGTATCCCTTGGACCTTCTTATTGACGATGAAACACAGAAAATGCATCGGAATTAAATACAAAAGGCACAATGCGGACTTAAGGACATGAAGACCGACACTTCTTACCGACTGTGTTCTGAACCATTCCTGTGACACTAGTTATAGATTCCGATGCTTCACACAAGGTTTACTGTATCACTTGGACCTTCTTATTGACGATGAAACACAGAAATTGCATCCGAATTAAATACAAAAAGCACAATGCCGACTTAAGTACATGAAGACCGACACTTCTTTCTGACTATGCTTTTAACCATTTTTGTAACACTAGTTATAGATTCCGATGCTTCACTTCAGGTTTACTGTATCCCTTGGATCTTCTAATTGACGATGAAACACAGAAATTGCATAGGAATTAAATACAAAAGGCACAATGCCGACTTAAGTACAAAAAGACTGACTCTTCTTACTGACTATGTTTTGAACCGTTCTTGTGACACTAGATATAGATTCCGATGCTTCACTTCAGGTTTACTGTATCCCTCTGACCTTCTTATTGATGATGAAACACAGAAATTGCATCGGAATTAAATACAATAGGCACAATGCCGACTTAAGGACAAGATGACTGACTCCTCCTACTGACCATTCCTGTGAAACTAGTTATGGATTCCGATGCATCACTTCAGGTTTACTGAATCCCTTGGACCTTCTTATTGACGATGAAACACAGAAATTGCATCGGAATTAAATACAAAAGGCACAATGCCGAATAAATTTATGAAGACCGACACTTCTTACTGACTATGTTTTGAACCATTCCTGTAACACTAGTTATAGATTCCGATGCTTCACTTCAGGTTTACTATATCCCTTGGACCTTCTTATTGACGATGAAACACAGAAATTGCATCGGAATTAAATACAAAAGGCACAATGCCGACTTAAGGACAAGAAGACTGACTCTTCCTACTGACCATTCCTGTGACACTAGTTATAGATTCCGATGCTTCACTTCAGGTTTACTGTATCCCTCGGACCTTCTTATTGACGATGAAACACAGAAATTGCATCGGAATTAAATACAAAAGGCACAATGCCAACTTAAGTACATGAAGACAGACACTTCCTACTGACTATGTTTTGAACCATTCCTGTGACACGAGTTATAGATTCCGATGCTTCACTTCAAGTTTACTGTATCCCTTGGACCTTCTTATTGACGATGAAACACAGAAAATGCATCGGAATTAAATACAAAAGGCACAATGCGGACTTAAGGACATGAAGACCGACACTTCTTACCGACTGTGTTCTGAACCATTCCTGTGACACTAGTTATAGATTCCGATGCTTCACACCAGGTTTACTGTATCACTTGGACCTTCTTATTGACGATGAAACACAGAAATTGCATCCGAATTAAATACAAAAAGCACAATGCCGACTTAAGTACATGAAGACCGACACTTCTTTCTGACTATGCTTTTAACCATTTTTGTAACACTAGTTATAGATTCCGATGCTTCACTTCAGGTTTAATGTATCCCTTGGATCTTCTAATTGACGATGAAACACAGAAATTGCATAGGAATTAAATACAAAAGGCACAATGCCGACTTAAGGACAAGAAGACTGACTCTTCCTACTGACCATTCCTGTGACACTAGTTATAGATTCCGATGCTTCACTTCAGGTTTACTGTATCCCTCGGACCTTCTTATTGACGATGAAACACAGAAATTGCATCGGAATTAAATACAAAAGGCACAATGCCAACTTAAGTACATGAAGACAGACACTTCTTACTGACTATGTTTTGAACCATTCCTGTGACACGAGTTATAGATTCCGATGCTTCACTTCAAGTTTACTGTATCCCTTGGACCTTCTTATTGACGATGAAACACAGAAAATGCATCGGAATTAAACACAAATGGCACGACGCCGACTTAAGTACATGAAGACCGACACTTCTTACTGACTAAGATTTGAACCATTCCTGTAACACTAGTTATAGATTCCGATGCTTCACTTCAGGTTTACTGTATCCCTTGGACCTCCTTATTGACGATGAAACACAGAAATTGCATCGGAATTAAATACAAAAGGCACAATGCCGTCTTAAGGACAAGAAGACTGACTCTTCCTACTGACCATTCCTGTGACACTAGTTTTAGATTCCGATGCTTCACTTCAGGTATACTGTATCCCTTGGACCTTCTTATTGACGATGAAACACAGAAATTGCATCGGAATTAAATACAAAAGGCACAATGCCGACTTAAGTACAAGAAGACTGACTCTTCTTACTGTCTATGTTTTGAGCCAATCCTGTGACACTAGTTAGAGATTCCGATGTTTCACTTCAGGTTTACTGCATCCCTTTGACCTTCTTATTGAGGATAAAACACAGAAATTGCATCGGAATTAAATATAAAAGGCACAATGCCATCTTAAGTACAAAAAGACTGACTTTTCTTACTGACTATGTTTTGAACCGTTCATGTGACACTAGTTATAGATTCCGATGTTTCACTTCAGGTTTACTATATCCCATGGACCTTCTTATTGACGATGAAACACAGAAATTGCATCGGAATTAAATACAGAAAGCACAATGCCGACTTAAGGACAAGAAGACTGACTCTTCCTACTGACCCTTTCTGTGACACTAGTTATAGATTCCAATGCTTCACTCTAGGTTTACTGTATCCTTTGGACCTTCTTATTGACGATGAAACACAGAAATTGCATAGAAAATAAATACAAAAGGACAATGCCGGCTTAAGTACATGAAGACCGACACTTCTTACTGACTATGCTTTGAACCATTCTTGTAACACTAGTTATAGATTCCGATGCTTCACTTCAGGTTTACTGTATCCCTTGGATCTTCTTATTGACGATGAAACACAGAAATTGCATCGGAATTAAATACAAAAGGCACAATGCCGACTTAAGGACAAGAAGACTGACTCTTCCTACTGACCATTCCTGTGACACTAGTTATAGATTCCGATGCTTCACTTCAGGTTTACTGTATCCCTCGGACCTTCTTATTGACTATGAAACACAGAAATTGCATCGGAATTAAATACAAATGGCACAATGCCAACTTAAGTACATGAAGACAGACACTTCTTACTGACTATGTTTTGAACCATTCCTGTGACACTAGTTATAGATTCCGATGATTCACTCCAGGTTTACTGTATCCCTTGGACCTTCTTATTGACGATGAAACACAGAAATTGCATCGGAATTAAACACAAATGGCACGACGCCGACATAAGTACATGAAGACCGACACTTCTTACTGACTAAGTTTTGAACCATTCCTGTAACACTAGTTATAGATTCCGATGCTTCACTTCAGGTTTACTGTATCCCTTGGACCTCCTTATTGACGATGAAACACAGAAATTGCATCGGAATTAAATACAAAAGGCACAATGCCGTCTTAAGGACAAGAAGACTGACTCTTCCTACTGACCATTCCTGTGACACTAGTTTTAGATTCCGATGCTTCACTTCAGGTATACTGTATCCCTTGGACCTTCTTATTGACGATGAAACACAGAAATTGCATCGGAATTAAATACAAAAGGCACAATGCCGACTTAAGTACAAGAAGACTGACTCTTCTTACTGTCTATGTTTTGAGCCAATCCTGTGACACTAGTTAGAGATTCCGATGTTTCACTTCAGGTTTACTGCATCCCTTTGACCTTCTTATTGAGGATAAAACACAGAAATTGCATCGGAATTAAATATAAAAGGCACAATGCCATCTTAAGTACAAAAAGACTGACTTTTCTTACTGACTATGTTTTGAACCGTTCATGTGACACTAGTTATAGATTCCGATGCTTCACTTCAGGTTTACTGTATCCCTCTGACGTTCTTATTGATGATGAAACACAGAAATTGCATCGGAATTAAATACAAAAGGCACAATGCCGACTTAAGGACAAGATGACTGACTCCTCCTACTGACCATTTCTGTGACACTAGTTATAGATTGCGATGCTTCACTTCAGGTTTACTGTATCTCTCGGACCTTCTTATTGACGATGAAACACAGAAATTGCATCGGAATTAAATACAAAAGGCACAATGCCGACTTAAGTACATGAATACAGACACTTCTTACTGACTATGTTTTGAACCATTCCTGTGACACGAGTTATAGATTCCGATGCTTCACAACAGGTTTACTGTATCACTTGGACCTTCTTATCGACGATGAAACACAGAAATTGCATCCGAATTAAATACAAAAGGCAGAATGCCGACTTAAGTGCATGAAGACCGACACTTCTTACTGACTATGCTTTGAACCATTCCTGTAACACTAGTTATAGATTCCGTTGCTTCACTTCAGGTTTACTGTATTCCTTGGACCTTCTTATTGACGATGAAACACAGAAATTGTATCGGAATTAAATACAAAAGGCACAATGCCGTCTTAAGGACAAGAAGACAGACTCTTCCTACTGACCATTCCTGTGACACTAGTTATAGATTCCGATGCTTCACTTCAGGTATACTGTATCCCTTGGACCTTCTTATTGACGATGAAACACAGAAATTGCATCGGAATCAAATACAAAATGCACAATGCCGACTTAAGTACAAGAAGACTGTATCTTCTTACTGTCTATGTTTTGAACCAATCCTGTGACACTAGTTATACGAGGGTCAGTCAAAAAGTAATGCCTCCTATTTTTTTTCTACGTTTAATTGTCAGGAAATTTAAATGCAATTACATAGGTTGAAAACCACAACATTGAGGATCATTTTGTCATTTTTCAATGTAATCTCCGCCCATCTCTACAGTTTTGGTCCATCTTTGAACAAGGGCATGTATCCCAGCACGGTAAAAATCACAGCTCTGCTTCCTAGGCCATTGACGCACGGATGTTTTGACGGCCTCCTCATCTTCAAAATGAATCCCACGATGAGCTTCTTTTAGTGGCCCGAACAGATGGAAGTCTGATGGTGCCAGGTCAGGGCTGCATGGGGGATGAGGCAAAACTTCCCATCCAATTTTGACAATCTCGTCAGAGGTGTGACGACTGGTGTGTGGTCTTGCATTGTCATGCAAAAGAAGAACATCTGCCATTGATTTTGTTGGGCGAACTCGCTGAAGACGTGCTTTAAGTTTGTTGAGGGTTGTGACGTATTGAACAGAATTTATTGTGCATCCCTGCTCCAAAAAATCAACCAGAATCACACCCTCTGTATCCCAGAAAACTGTTGCCATAACTTTCCCTGCCGATCGCACAGTTTTGAATTTTTTCTTCCTCGGCGAGCTTGTGTGACGCCACTCCATTGACTGCCTCTTTGATTCGGGTTCAAAAAAATGCACCCATGTTTCGTCCCCGGTCACAATTTTTTTCAGAAACTCATCTCCCTCCAATCGGAAGCGCTGCAAGTGTTGGGAGGCTATTGTTTTCCTTGCCTCTTTATTCTGATCGGTTAACATTCTTGGAACCCACCGTGCACAAACTTCTGAGTACCCCAATTGTTTAATAATCGTGATCACACTGCCTTTACTAAGAGAAATAATGCGACACACTTCATCTGCAGTCACCCGACGGTCACCACGAATGATGTCATCAACTTGCTGAATGTTGTGTGGAGTCACTGCACTCACCGGCCTGCCGCTCCGCTTTTCGTCAGTCAACGGTGTTTGCCCTTCAGCTTCCTTACAACGACGAACCCATCGTCTAACAGTGCTGACATCCACTGTCACAACACCATACACCTTCTTCAGTCTTTCATGAATGCGTATGGGCGTTTCACCTTCTGCATTCAAGAATTCAATCACACAACGCTGTCTCAAACGAACATCGATGTCGGCCATCTTACAAACTTCTGCTGTGCTGCCACCTGTTGACACAGAAAGTTACTACTGCAGTGGATTGCAGAAGAAGGTTTGAGGAATGGCGCCAAATTCAAATTTTTCACTTAACTTAATTTCTTTAAGTAGAAAAAAAATGGGAGGCATTACTTTTTGACCGACCCTCGTAGATTCCGATGCTTGACTTCAGTTTTACTGTATCCCTTGGACCTTCTGATTGACGTTGAAACACAGAAATTACATATGAATTAAATACAAAAGGCACAATGCCGACTTAAGTAGAAGAGACTGACTCTTCTTACTGACTATGCTGTGATCCATTCCTGTGACACTAGTTATAGATTCCTATGCTTCACGTCAGGTTTACTGTATCCCTTGCACGTTCTTATTGACGATGAAACACAGAAATTGCATCGGAATTAAATACAAAAGGCACAATGCCGACTTAAGTACAAGAAGACTGACTCTTCCTACTGTCTAAGTTTTGAACCATTCCTGTGACACTGGTTATAGATTCCGATGTTTGACTTCAGTTTTACTGTATCCCTTGGACCTTCTTATTGACGATGAAACACAGAAATTGCATCGGAATTAAATACAAAAGGCACAATGCCGACTTAAGTACAAGAAGACTGACTCTTCTTACTGTCTATGTTTTGAACCAATCCTGTGACACTAGTTAGAGATTCCGATGCTTCACTTCAGGTTTACTGCATCCCTTTGACCTTCTTATTGAGGATAAAACACAGAAATTACATCGGAATTAAATACAAAAGGCCAATGCCGACTTAAGTACAAAAAGACTGACTCTTCTTACTGACTATGTTTTGAACCGTTCATGTGACACTAGATGTAGATTCCGATGCTTCACTTCAGGTTTACTGTATCCCTTGGACCTTCTTATTGACGATGAAACACAGAAATTGCATCGGAATTAAATACAAAAGGCACAATGCCGACTTAAGTACATGAAGACAGACACTTCTTACTGACTATGTTTTGAACCATTCCTGTGACACGAGTTATAGATTCCGATGCTTCACTTCAGGTTTACTGTATCCCTTGGATCTTCTTATTGACGATGAAACACCGAAATTGCATCGGAATTAAATACAAAAGGCACAATGAGGACTTAAGGACAAGAAGACTGACTCTTCCTACTGACCATTCCTGTGACACTAGTTATAGATTCCGATGCTTCACTTCAGGTTTACTGTATCTCTCGGCCTTTCGTATTGACGATGAAACACAGAAATTGCATCGGAATTAAATAGAAAAGGCACAATGCCGACTTAAGTACATGAAGACAGACACTTCTTACTGACTATGTTTTGAATGGTTCCTGTGACACGAGTTATAGATTCCGATGCTTCACTTCAAGTTTACTGTATCCCTTGGACCTTCTTATTGACGATGAAACACAGAAAATGCATCGGAATTAAATACAAAAGGCACAATGCCGACTTAAGGACATGAAGACCGACACTTCTTACTGACTGTGTTCTGAACCATTCCTGTGACACTAGTTATAGATTCCGATGCTTCACACCAGGTTTACTGTGTCACTTGGACCTTCTTATTGACGATGAAACACAGAAATTGCATCGGAATTAAATACAAAAAGCACAATGCCGACTTAAGGGCAAGAAGACTGACTCTTCCTACTGATCCTTTCTGTAACACTAGCTGTAGATTCCGATGTTGCACTTCAGGTTTACTGTATCCCTTGGACCTTCTTATTGACGATGAAACACAGAAATTGCATCGGAATCAAATACGAAAGGCACAATGCCGACTTAAGTACAAGAAGACTGTATCTTCTTACTGACTATGCTTTAATCCATTCCTGTGACACTAGTTATAGATTCCGATAATTCACTTCAGGTTTACTGTATCCCTTGGACGTTCTTATTGACGATGAAACACAGAAATTGCATCGGAATTAAATACGAAAGGCACAATGCCGACTAAAGTACAAGAAGACTGACTCTTCCTACTGTCTAAGTTTTGAACCATTCCTGTGACACTAGTTACAGATTCCGATGCTTGACTTCAGTTTTACTGTATCCCTTGGACCTTCTTATTGACGATGAAACACAGAAATTGCATCGGAATTAAATACAAAGGGCACAAAGCCGACTTATGTACAAGAGACTGACTCTTCTTACTGACAATGTTTTGAACCATTCCTGTGACACTAGTTATAGATACCGATACTTCACTTCAGGTTTACTGTATCTCTTGGACCTTCTTATTGACGATGAAACACAGAAATTGCATCGGAATTAAATACAAAAGGCACAATGCCGACTTAAGTACAAGAAGACTGACTCTTTTTACTGTCTTTTTTTGAACCAATCCTGTGACACTAGTTAGAGATTCCGATGCATCACTTCAGGTTTACTGCATCCCTTTGACCTTCTTAATGACGATTAAGCACAGAAATTGCGTCGGAATTATATACAAAATTCACAATGCCGACTTAAGTACAAAAAGACAGACTCTTCTTACTGACTATGTTTTGAACCGTTCATGTGACACTAGTTATAGATTCCGACGCTTCACTTCAGGTTTACTGTATCCCCCTGACCTTCTTATTGATGATGAAACACAGAAATTGCATCTCAATTAAATACAAAAGGCACATTGCCGACTTAATTACAAGAAGTCTGACTCTTCTAACTGACTATCTTTTGAACCATTCCTGTGACACTAGTTATAGATTCCGAAGCTTCACTTCAGGTTTACTGTATCCCTCTGACCTTCTTATTAACGATGAAACACTGAATTGCATCGGAATTCAATAGAAAAGGCACAATGCCGACTTAAGTAAATGAAGACTGACTCTTCTTACTGTCTATGTTTTGAACCATTCCTGTGACACTAGTTATAGATTCCGATGTTTGACTTCAGTTTTACTGTATCCCTTGGACCTCCTTATTGACGATGAAACACAGAAATAGCATCGGATTTAAATACAAAAGGCACAATGCCGACTTACGTAAATGAAGACCGGCACTTCTTACTGCCAATGTTTTGAACCATTCCTATGACACCAGTTATAGATTCCGATGCTACACTCCAGGTTTACTGTATCCCTTGGACCTTCTTATTGACGATGAAACACGGAAATTGCATCGGAATTAAATATAAAAAGCACAATGCCGACGTAAGGACAAGAAGACTGACTTTTCCTACTGACCCTTTCTGTGACACTAGTTATAGATTCCGATGCTTCACTTCAGGTTTACTGTATACCATGGACCTTCTTATTGACGATGAAGCACAGAAATTGCATAGGAATTAAATACAAAAGGCACAATGCCGACTTAAGTACATGAAGACCGACACTTCCTACTGACTATGTTTTGAACCATTCCTGTGACACTAGTTATAGATTCCGATGCTTCACTTCAGGTTCACTGTATCCCTTGGACCTTCTTATTGACGATGAAACACAGAAATTGCGTCGGAATTAAATACAAAGGCACAATGCCGACTTAAGGACAGGAAGACTGACTCTTCCTACTGACCATTCCTGTGACACTAGTTATAGATTCCGATGCTTCACTTCAGGTTTACTGTATCCCTCGGACCTTCTTATTGACGATGAAACACAGTAATTGCATCGGAATTAATTACAAAAGACACAATGCCGACTTAAGTACATGAAGACCGACACTTCTTACTGACAATGTTTTGAACCATTCCTGTGACACGAGTTATAGATTCCGATGCTACACTTCAAGTTTACTGTATCCCTGGGACCTTCGTATTGACGATGAAACACAGAAAATGCATTGGAATTAAATACAAAAGGCACAATGCCGACTTAAGGACATGATGACCGACACTTCTTACTGACTAAGTTGTGAACCATTCCTGTGCCACTAGTTATAGATTTCTATGCTTCACTCCCGGTTTACTGTATCCCTTGGACCTTCGTATTGCCTATGAAACACAGAAATGGCATCCGAATTAAATACGAAAGGCACAATGCCGACTTAAGTACATGAAGACCGACACTTCTTACTGACTATGCTTTGAACCATTCCTGTAACACTAGTTACAGATTCCGATGCTTCACTTCAGGTTTACTGTATCCCTTGGACCTTCTCATTGACGATGAAACACAGAAGTTGCATCGGAATTAAATACAAAAGGCACAATGCCGTCATAAGGACAAGAAGACTGACTCTTCCTACTGACCATTCCTGTGACACTAGTTATAGATTCCGATGCTTCACTTCAGGTATACTGTATCCCTTGGACCTTCTTATTGACGATGACACACAGAAATTGCATCGGAATCAAATACGAAAGGCACAATGCCGACTTAAGTACAAGAAGACTGTATCTTATTACTGACTATGTTTTAATCCATTCGTGTGACACTAGTTATAGATTCCGATGCTTCATTCAAGGTTTACTGTATCCCTTGGACGTTCCTATTGACGACTAAACACAGAAATTGCATCGGAATTAAATACATAAGGCACAATGCCGACTTAAGTACAAAAAGACTGACTCCTCTTACTGACTATGTTTTGAACCGTTCATGTGACACTAGTTATAGATTCCGATGCTTCACTTCAGGTTTACTGTATCCCTCTGACCTTCTTATTGATGATGAAACACAGAAATTGCATCGGAATTAAATACAAAAGGCACAATGCCGTCTTAATTACAAGAAATCTGACTCTTCTTACTGACTATCTTTTGAACCATTCCTGTGACACGACTTATAGATTCCGTTGCTTCACTCCAGGTTTACTGTATCCCTTGTACCTTCTTATTGACGATGAAACACAGAAATTGCTTCGGAATTAAATACAAAAGGCACAATGCCGACTTAAGTTTATGAAGACCGACACTTCTTACTGACTATGCTTTGAACCATTCCTGTAACACTAGTTATAGATTCCGATGCTTCACTTCAGGTTTACTGTATTCCTTGGACCTTCGTATTGACGATGAAACACAGAAATTGCATCACAATTAAATACAAAAAGCACAATGCAAACTTAAGGACAAGAAGACTGACTTTTCCTACTGACCCTTTCTGTGACACTATTTATAGATTCCGATGCTTCACTTCAGGTTTACTGTATCCCTTGGACCTTCTTATTGACGATGAAACACAGAAATTGCATAGGAATTAAATACAAAAGGCACAATGCCGACTTAAGTACATGAAGACCGACACTTCTTACTGACTATGTTTTGAACCATTCCTGTGACACTAGTTATAGATTCCGATGCTTCACTTCAGGTTTACTGTATCCCTTGGACCTTCTTATTGACGATGAAACACAGAAATTGCATCAGAATTAAATACAAAGGCACAATGCCGACTTAAGGACAAGAAGACTGACTCTTCCTACTGACCATTCCTGTGACACTAGTTATAGATTCCGATGCTTCACTTCAGGTTTACTGTATCCCTCGGACCTTCTTATTGACGATGAAACACAGAAAATGCATCGGAATTAATTACAAAAGACACAATGCCGACTTAAGTACATGAAGACCGACACTTCTTACTGACTATGTTTTGAACCATTCCTGTGACACGAGTTATAGATTCCGATGCTACACTTCAAGTTTACTGTATCCCTGGGACCTTCTTATTGACGATGAAACACAGAAAATGCATTGGAATTAAATACAAAAGGCACAATGCCGACTTAAGGACATGAAGACCGACACTTCTTACTGACTAAGTTGTGAACCATTCCTGTGCCACTAGTTATAGATTCCGATGCTTCACTCCAGGTTTACTGTATCCCTTGGACCTTCTTATTGACTATGAAACACAGAAATGGCATCCGAATTAAATACGAAAGGCACAATGCCGACATAAGTTCATGAAGACCGACACTTCTTACTGACTATGCTTTGAACCATTCCTGTAACACTAGTTATAGATTCCGATGCCTCACTTAAGGTTTACTGTATCCCTTGGACCTTCTTATTGACGATGAAACACAGAAATTGCATCGGAATTAAATACAAAAGGCACAATGCCGTCTTAAGGACAAGAAGACTGACTCTTCCTACTGACCATTCCTGTGACACTAGTTATAGATTCCGATGCTTCACTTCAGGTATACTGTATCCCTTGGACCTTCTTATTGACGATGAAACACAGAAATTGCATCGGAATCAAATACGAAAGGCACAATGCCGACTTAAGTACAAGAAGACTGTATCTTCTTACTGACTATGTTTTAATCCATTCGTGTGACACTAGTTATAGATTCCGATGCTTCACTCAAGATTTACTGTATCCCTTGGACGTTCTTATCGACGACGAAACACAGAAATTGCATCGGAATTAAATACAAAAGGCACAATGCCAACTTAAGTACAAAGAGACTGACTCTTCTTACTGACTATGTTTTGAACCGTTCATGTGACACTAGTTATAGATTCCGATGTTTCACTTCAGGTTTACTGTATCCCTCTGACCTTCTTATTGATGATGAAACACAGAAATTGCATCGGAATTAAATACAAACGGCACAATGCCGACTTAATTACAGGAAATCTGACTCTTCTTACTGACTATCTTTTGAACCATTCCTGTGACACTACTTATAGATTCCGATGCTTCACTTCAGGTTTACTGTATCCCTCGGACCTTCTTATTGACGATGAAACACTGAAATTGCATCGGAATTCAATAGAAAAGGCACAATGCCGACTTAAGTAAAGGAAGACTGACTCTTCTTACTGTCTATGTTTTGAACCATTCCTGTGACACTAGTTATAGATTCCGATGTTTGACTTCATTTTTTTGTATCCCTTGGACCTCCTTATTGACGATGAAACACAGAAATAGCATCGGATTTAAATACAAAGGGCACAATGCCGACTTAAGTACATGAAGACTGACACTTCTTACTGACTATGTTTTGAACCATTCCTGTGACACCAGTTATAGATTCCGATGCTTCACTCCAGGTTTACTGTATCCCTTGGACCTTCTTATTGACGATGAAACACAGAAATTGCTTCGGAATTAAATACAAAAGGCACAATGCCGACTTAAGTTTATGAAGACCGACACTTCTTACTGACTATGCTTTGAACCATTCCTGTAACACTAGTTATAGATTCCGATGCTTCACTTTAGGTTTACTGTATCCCTTGGACCTTCGTATTGACGATGAAACACAGAAATTGCATCACAATTAAATACAAAAAGCACAATGCCAACTTAAGGACAAGAAGACTGACTTTCCCTACTGACCCTTTCTGTGACACTATTTATAGATTCCGATGCTTCACTTCAGGTTTACTGTATCCCTTGGACCTTCATATTGACGATGAAACACAGAAATTGCATCGGAATTAAAAACAAAATGTACAATGCCGACTTAAGTACATAAAGACCGACACTTCCTACTGACTATGTTTTGAACCATTCCTGAGACACTAGTTATAGATTCGGATGCTTCACTCTAGGTTTACTGTATCCCTTGGACCTTCTTATTGACGATGAAACACAGAAAGTGCATAGGAATTAAATACAAAAGGCACAATGCCGACTTAAGTAAATGAAGACCGACACTTCTTACTGACTATGTTTTGAACCATTCCTGTGACACTAGTTATAGATTCCGATGATTCACTTCAGGTATACTGTATCTCTTGGACCTTCTTATTGACGATGAAACGCAGAAGTTGCATCGGAATCAAATACGAAAGGCACAATGCCAACTTAAGTACAAGAAGACTGTATCTTCTTACTGACTATGTTTTAATCCATTCCTGTGACACTAGTTATAGATTCCGATGCTTCACTTCAGGTTTACTGTATTTCTTGGACGTTCTTATTGACGATGAATCACAGAAATTGCATCGGAATTAAATACAAAAGGCACAATGCCGACTTAAGTACAAGAAGACTGACCCTTCCTACTGTCTAATTTTGAACCATTCCTGTGACACTAGTTATAGATTCCGATGCTTGACTTCAGTTTTACTGTTTTCCTTGGACCTTCGTATTGACGATGAAACACAGAAATTGCATCGGAATTAAATACAAAAGGCACAAAGCCGTCTTAAGTACAAGAGACTGACTCTTCTTACTGACAATGTTTTGAACCATTCCTGTTGCACTAGTTATAGATTCCGAAGCTTCACTTCAGGTTTACTGTATCCCTTGGACGTTCTTATTGACGATGAAACACAGAAATTGCATCGGAATTAAATACAAAAGGCACAATGCCGACTTAAGTACAAGAAGACTGACTCTTCCTACTGTCTAAGCTTTGAACCATTCCTGTGACACTAGTTATAGATTCCGATGTTTGACTTCAGTTTTACTGTATCCCTTGGACCTTCTTATTGACGATGAAACACAGAAATTGCATCGGAATTAAATACAAAAGGCACAAAGCCGACTTAAGTACAAGAGACTGACTCTCCTTACTGACAATGTTTTGAACCATACCTGTGACACTAGTTATAGATTCCGATGCTTCACTTCAGGTTTACTGTATCCCTTGGACATTCTTATTGACGATGAAACACAGAAATTGCATCGGAATTAAATACAAAAAGCACAATGCCGACTTAAGTACAAGAAGACTGACTCTTCTTACTGTCTTTGTTTTGAACCAATCCTGTGACACTAGTTAGAGATTCCGATGCTTCACTTCAGGTTTTCTGCATCCCTTTGACTTTCTTGTTGACGATTAAACACAGAAATTGCGTCGGAATTAAATACAAAAGGCACAATGCCGACTTAAGTACAAAAAGACTGACTCTTCTTACTGACTATGTTTTGAACCGTTCATGTGACACTAGTTATAGATTCCGACGCTTCACTTCAGGTTTACTGTATCCCTCTGACCTTCTTATTGATGATGAAACACAGAAATTGCATCGGAATAAAATACTAAAGGCACAATGCCGACTTAATTACAAGAAGTCTGACTCTTCTTACTGACTATCTTTTGAACCATTCCTGTGACACTAGTTATAGATTCCGATGCTTCACTTCAGGTTTACTGTATCCCTCTGACCTTCTTATTGACGATGAAACACTGAAATTGCATCGGAATTCAATAGAAAAGGCACAATGCCGACTTAAGTAAAAGATGACTGACTCCTCTTACTGTCTATGTTTTGAACCATTCCTGTGACACTAGTTATACACTCCTGGAAATGGAAAAAAGAACACTTTGATACCGGTGTGTCAGACCCACCATACTTGCTCCGGACACTGCGAGAGGGCTGTAAAAGCAATGATCACACGCACGGCACAGCGGACACACCAGGAACCGCGGTGTTGGCCGTCGAATGACGCTAGCTGCGCAGCATTTGTGCACCGCCGCCGTCAGTGTCAGCCAGTTTGCCGTGGCATACGGAGCTCCATCGCAGTCTTTAACACTGGTAGCATGCCGCGACAGCGTGGACGTGAACCGTATGTGCAGTTGACGGACTTTGAGCGAGGGCGTATAGTGGGCATGCGGGAGGCCGGGTGGACGTACCGCCGAATTGCTCAACACGTGGGGTGTGAGGTCTCCACAGTACATCGATGTTGTCGCCAGTGGTCGGCGGAAGGTGCACGTGCCCGTCGACCTGGGACCGGACCGCAGCGACGCACGGATGCACGCCAAGAACGTAGGATCCTACGCAGTGCCGTAGGGGACCGCACCGCCACTTCCCAGCAAATTAGGGAAACTGTTGCTCCTGGGGTATCGGCGAGGACCATTCGCAACCGTCTCCATGAAGCTGGGCTACGGCCCCGCACGCCGTTAGGCCGTCTTCCGCTCACGCCTCCAGTGGTGTCGCGACAGGCGTGAATGGAGGGACGAATGGAGACGTGTCGTCTTCAGCGATGAGAATCGCTTCTGCCTTGGTGCCAATGATGGTCGTATGCGTGTTTGGCGCCGTGCAGGTGAGCGCCACTATCAGGACTGCATACGACCGAGGCACACAGGGCCAACACCCGGCATCATGGTGTGGGGAGTGATCTCCTACACTGGCCGTACACCACTGGTGATCGTCGAGGGGACACTGAATAGTGCACGGTACGTCCAAACCGTCATCGAACCCATCGTTCTACCATTCCTAGACCAGCAAGGGAACTTGCTGTTCCAACAGGAAAATGCTCGTCCCCATGTATCCCGTGCCACCCAACGTGCTCTAGAAGGTGTAAGTAAACTACCCTGGCCAGCAAGATCTCCGGATCTGTCCCCCATTGAGCATGTTTGGGACTGGATGAAGCGTCGTCTCACGCGGTCTGCACGTCCAGCACGAACGCTGGTCCAACTGAGGCGCCAGGTGGAAATGGCATGGCAAGCCGTTCCAAAGAACTACATCCAGCATCTCTACGATCGTCTCCATGGGAGAATAGCAGCCTGCATTGCTGCGAAATGTGGATATACACTGTACTAGTGCCGACATTGTGCATGCTCTGTTGCCTGTGTCTACGTGCCTGCGGTTCTGTCAGTGTGATCATGTGATGTATCTGACCCCGGGAATGCGTCAATAAAGTTTCCCCTTCCTGTGACAATGAATTCACGGTGTTCTTATTTCAATTTCCAGGAGTGTAGATTCCGATGTTTGACTTCAGTTTTACTGTATCCCTTGG
This sequence comes from Schistocerca americana, assembly GCF_021461395.2. Classification (NCBI taxonomy): domain Eukaryota; kingdom Metazoa; phylum Arthropoda; class Insecta; order Orthoptera; family Acrididae; genus Schistocerca; species Schistocerca americana. The sequence goes on from NW_025726093.1 coordinate 2,216,076, forward strand.
ACCTCCTTATTGACGATGAAACACAGAAATAGCATCGGATTTAAATACAAAAGGCACAATGCCGACTTAAGTACATGAAGACCGACACTTCTTACTGACTATGTTTTGAACCATTCCTGTGACACCAGTTATAGATTCCGATGCTTCACTCCAGGTTTACTGTATCCCTTGGACCTTCTTATTGACGATGAAACACAGAAATTGCTTCGGAATTAAATACAAAAGGCACAATGCCGACTTAAGTTTGTGAAGACCGACATTTCTTACTGACTATGCTTTGAACCATTCCTGTAACACTAGTCATAGATTCCGATGCTTCACTTCAGGTTTACTGTATCCCTTGGACCTTCTTATTGACGATGAAACACAGAAATTGCGTCAGAATTAAATACAAAAAGCACAATGCCGACTTAAGGACAAGAAGACTGACTCTTCCTACTGACCCTTTCTGTGACACTAGTTATAGATTCTGATGCTTCACTTCAGGTTTACTGTATCCCTTGGACGTTCTTATTGACGATGAAACACAGAAATTGCATCGGAATTAAATACAAAAGGCACGATGCCGACTTAAGTACAAGAAGACTGACTTTTCCTACTGTCTAAGTTTTGAACCATTCCTGTGACACTAGTTATAGATTCCGATGCTTGACTTCAGTTTTACTGTATCCCTTGGACCATCTTATTGACGATGAAACACAGAAATTGCATCGGAATTAAATACAAAAGGCCCAAAGCCGTCTTAAGTACAAGAGACTGACTCTTCTTACTGACAAGGTTTTGAACCATTCCTGTGACACTAGTTACAGATTCCGATGCTTCACTTCAGGTTTACTGTATCCCTTGGACGTTCTTATTGACGATGAAACACAGAAATTGCATCGAAATTAAATACAAAAGGCACAATGCCGACTTAAGTACAAGAAGACTGACTCTTCTTACTGTCTTTGTTTTGAACCAATCCTGTGACACTAGTTAGAGATTCCGATGCTTCACTTCAGGTTTACTGCATCCCTTTGACCTTCTTATTGACGATTTAACACAGAAATTGCGTCGGAATTAAATAAAAAAGGCACAATGGCGACTTAAGTACAAAAAGACTGACTCTTCTTACTGACTATGTTTTGAACGGTCCATGTGACACTAGTCATAGATTCCGATGTTTCACTTCAGGTTTACTGTATCCCTCTGACCTTCTTATTGATGATGAAACACAGAAATTGCATCGGAATTAAATACTAAAGGCACAATGCCGACTTAATTACAAGAAGTCTGACTCTTCTTACTGACTATCTTTGAACCATTCCTGTGACACTAGTTATAGATTCCGATGCTTCACTTCAGGTTTACTGTATCCCTCTGACCTTCTTATTGACGATGAAACACTGAAATTGCATCGGAATACAATAGAAAAGGCACAATGCCGACTTAAGTAAAAGAAGACTGTCACTTCTTACTGTCTATGTTTTGAACCATTCCTGTGACACTAGTTATAGATTACGATGTTTGACTTCAGTTTTACTGTATCCCTTGGACCTCCTTATTGACGATGAAACACAGAAATAGCATCGGATTTAAATACAAAAGGCACAATGCCGACTTAAAACATGAAGACCGACACTTCTTACTGACTATGTTTTGAACCATTCCTGTGACACTAGTTATAGATTCCGATGCTTCACTTCAGGTTGACTGTATCCCTTGGACCTTCTTATTGACGATGGAGCACAGAAATTGCATCGGAATTAAATACAAAAGGTACAATGCCGACTTAGGTACATGAAGACCGACACTTCTTACTGACTATGTTTTGAACCATTCCTGGGACACCAGTTATAGATTCCGATGCTTCACTCAAGGTTTACTGTATCCCTTGGACCTTCTTATTGACGATGAAACACAGAAGTTGCTTCGGAATTAAATGCAAAAGCACAATGCCGACTTAAGTTTATGAAGGCAGACACTTCTTACTGACTATGTTTTGAACCATTCCTGTAACACTAGTTATAGATTCCGATGCTTCACTTCAGGTTTACTGTATCGCTTGGACCTTCTTATTGACGATGAAACACAGAAATTGCATCGGAATTAAATACAAAAGGCACAATGCCGACTTAAGGACGAGAAGACTGACTCTTCCTACTGACCCTTTCTGTGACACTAGTTATAGATTCCGATGCTTCACTTCAGGTTTAATGTATCCCTTGGACCTTCTTATTGACGATGAAATACAGAAATTGCATCGGAATTAAATACCAAAGGCACAATGCCGACTTAAGTACATGAAGACCGACACTTCTTACTGACTATGTTTTGAACCATACCTGTAACACTAGTTATAGATTCCGATGCTTCACTTCAGGTATACTGTATCCCTTGGACCATCTTAGTGACGATGAAACACAGAAAATGCATCGGAATTAAATACAAAAGGCACAATGCCGACTTAAGTACATGAAGACCGACACTTCTTCCTGACTATGTTTTGAACCATTCCTGTAACACTAGTTATAGATTCCGATGCTTCACTTCAGGTTTACTGTATCCCTTGGACTTTCTTATTGACGATGAAATACAGAAATTGCATCGGAATTAAATACAAAAGGCACAATGCCGACTTAAGGACAAGAAGACTGACTCTTCTTACTGACCATTCCTGTGACACTAGTTATAGATTCCGATGCTTCACTTCAGGTTTACTGTATCCCTTGGACCTTCTTATTGACGATGAAACACAGAAATTGCATCCGAATTAAATACGAAAGGCACAATGCCAACATAAGTACGTGAAGACCGACACTTCTTACTGACTATGCTTTGAACCATTCCTGTAACACTAGTTATAGATTCCGATGCTTCACTTCAGGTTTACTGAATCCCTTGGACCTTCTTATTGACGATGAAACACAGAAATTGCATCGGAATTAAATACAAAATGCACAATGCCGTCTTAAGGACAAGAAGACTGACTCTTCCTACTGACCATTCCTGTGACACTAGTTATAGATTCCGATGGTTCACTTCAGGTATACTGTATCCCTTGGACCTTCTTATTGACGATGAAACACAGAAATTGCATCGGAATCAAATACGAAATGCACAATGCCGACTTAAGTACAAGAAGACTGTATCTTCTTACTGACTATGTTTTAATCCATTCCTGTGACACTAGTTATAGATTCCGATGCTTCACTTCAGGTTTACTGTATCCCTTGGACGTTCTTATTGATGATGAAACACAGAAATTGCATAGGAATTAAATACAAAAGGCACAATGCCGACTTATGTACAAGAAGACTGACTCTTCCCACTGTCTAAGTTTTGAACCATTCCTGTGACACTAGTTATAGATTCCGATGCTTCACTTCAGGTTTACTGTATCCCTTGGACCTTCTTATTGACGATGAAACACAGAAATTGCATCGGAATTAAATACAAAAGGCCCAAAGCCGTCTTAAGTACAAGAGACTGACTCTTCTTACAGACATGGTTTTGAACCATTCCTGTGACACTAGTTATAGATTCCGATGCTTCACTTCAGGTTTACTGTGTACCTTGGACCTTCTTATTGACGATGAAACACAGAAATTGCATCGGAATTAAATAAAAAAGGCACAATGCCGAATTAAGTACAAGAAGACTGACTCTTCTTACTGTCTTTGTTTTGAACCAATCCTGTGACACTAGTTAGAGATTCCGATGCTTCACTTCAGGTTTACTGCATCCCTTTGACCTTCTTATTGACGATTAAACACAGAAATTGCGCCGGAATTAAATACAATAGGCACAATGCCGACTTAAGTACAAAAAGACTGACTCTTCTTACTGACTATGTTTTGAACCGTTCATGTGACACTAGTTATAGATTCCGATGCTTCACTTCAGGTTTACTGTATACCTCTGACCTTCTTATTGATGATGAAACACAGAAATTGCATCGGAATTAAATACTAAAGGCACAATGCCGACTTAATTACAAGAAGTCTGACTCTTCTTACTGACTATCTTTTGAAGCATTCCTGTGACACTAGTTATAGATTCCGATGCTTCACTTCAGGTTTACTGTATCCCTCTGACCTTCTTATTGACGATGAAACACTGAAATTGCATCGGAATTCAATAGAAAAGGCACAATGCCGACTTAAGTGAAAGAAGACTGACTCTTCTTACTGTCTATGTTTTGAACCATTCCTGTGACACTAGTTATAGATTCCGATGTTTCACTTCAGTTTTTTTGTATCCCTTGGACCTCCTTATTGACGATGAAACACAGAAATAGCATCGGATTTAAATACAAAAGGCTCAATGCCGACTTAAAACATGAAGACCGACACTTCTTACTGACTATGTTTTGAACCATTCCTGTGACACTAGTTATAGATTCCGATGCTTCACTTCAGGTTTACTGTATCCCTTGGACCTTCTTATTGACGATGAATCACAGAAATTGCATCGGAATTAAATACAAACGGTACAATGCCGACTTAGGTACATGAAGACCGACACTTCTTACTGACTATGTTTTGAACCATTCCTGGGACACCAGTTATAGATTCCGATGCTTCACTCAAGGTTTACTGTATATCTTGGACCTTCTTATTGACGATGAAACACAGAAATTGCTTCGGAATTAAATACAAAAGGCACAATGCCGACTTAAGTTTATGAAGGCCGACACTTCTACTGACTATGTTTTGAACCATTCCTGTAACACTAGTTATAGATTCCGATGCTTCACTTCAGGTTTACTGTATCGCTTGGACCTTCTTATTGACGATGAAACACAGAAATTGCATCGGAATTAAATACAAAAGGCACAATGCCGACTTAAGGACAAGAAGACTGACTCTTCCTACTGACCCTTTCTGTGACACTTGTTATAGATTCTGATGCTTCACTTCAGGTTTAATGTATCCCTTGGACCTTCTTATTGACGATGAAATACAGAAATTGTATCGGAATTAAATACAAAAGGCACAATGCCGACTTAAGTACATGAAGACCGACACTTCTTACTGACTATGTTTTGAACCATACCTGTAACACTAGTTATAGATTCCGATGCTTCACTTCAGGTTTACTGTATCCCTTGGACCATCTTAGTGACGATGAAACACAGAAATTGCATCGGTATTAAATACAAAAGGCACAATGCCGACTTAAGTTCATGAAGACCGACACTTCTTCCTGACTATGTTTTGAACCATTCCTGTAACGCTAGTTATAGATTCCGATGCTTCACTTCAGGTTTACTGTTTCGCTTGGACCTTCTTATTGACGATGAAACACAGAAATTGCATCGGAATTAAATACAAAAGGCACAATGCCGACTTAAGGACAAGAAGACTGACTCTTCCTACTGACCATTCCTGTGACACTAGTTATAGATTCCGATGGTTCACATCAGGTTTACTGTATCCCTTGGACCTTCATATTGACGATGAAACACAGAAATTGCATCGGACTCAAATACGAAAGGCACAATGCCGACTTAAGGACAAGAAGACTGACTCTTCCTACTGACCATTCCTGTGAAACTAGTTATAGATTCCGATCCATCACTTCAGGTTTACTGTATCCCTTGGACCTTCTTATTGACGATGAAACACAGAAATTGCCTCGGAATTAAATACAAAAGGCCCAAAGCCGTCTTAAGTACAAGAGACTGACTCTTCTTACTGACAGGGTTTTGAACCATTCCTAAGACACTAGTTATAGATTCCGATGCTTCACTTCAGGTTTACTGTTTCCCTCTGACCTTCTTATTGACGACGAAACACTGAAATTGCATCGGAATTCAATAGTAAAGGCACAATGCCGACTTAAGTAAAAGAAGACTGACTCTTCTTACTGTCTATGTTTTGAACCATTCCTGTGACACTAGTTATAGATTCCGATGTTTGACTTCAGTTTTACTGTATCCCTTGGACCTCCTTATTGACGATGAAACACAGAAATAGCATCGGATTTAAATACAAAAGGCACAATGCCGACTTAAAACATGAAGACCGGCACATCTTACTGACTATGTATTGAACCATTCCTGTGACACTAGTTATAGATTCCGATGCTTCACTCAAGCTATACTGTATCCCTTGGACCTTCTTATTGACGATGAAACACAGAAATTGCTTCGGAATTAAATACAAAAGGTACAATGCCGACTTAGATACATGAAGACCGACACTTCTTACTGACTATGTTTTGAACCATTCCTGGGACACCAGTTATAGATTCCGACGCTTCACTCAAGATTTACTGTATCCCTTGGACCTTCTTATTGACGATGAAACACAGAAATTGCTTCGGAATTAAATACAAAAGGCACAATGCCGACTTAAGTTTATGAAGGCCGACACTTCTTCCTGACTATGTTTTGAACCATTCCTGTAACACTAGTTATAGATTCCGATGCTTCACTTCAGGTTTACTGTATCCCTTGGACCTTCTTATTGACGATGAAACACAGAAATTGCATCGGAATTAAATACAAAAGGCACAATGCCGACTTAAGGACAAGAAGACTGACTCTTCTTACTGACCATTCCTGTGACACTAGTTATAGATTCCGATGCATCACTTCAGGTTTACTGTATCCCTTGGACCTTCTTATTGACGATGAAACACAGAAATTGCATCGGAATTAAATACAAAAGGCACAATGCCGACTTAAGGACAAGAAGACTGACTCTTCTTACTGACCATTCCTGTGACACTAGTTATAGATTCCGATGCATCACTTCAGGTTTACTGTATCCCTTGGACCTTCTTATTGACGATGAAACACAGAAATTGCATCGGAATTAAATACAAAAGGCACAATGCCGACTTAAGTACATGAAGACCGACACTTCTTACTGACTATGTTTTGAACCATTCCTGTGACACTAGTTATAGATTCCGATGCTTCACTTCAGGTTTACTGTATCCCTTGGATCTTGTTATTTACGATGAAACACAGAAATTACATCGGAATTAAATACAAAAGGCACAATGCCGACTTATGGGCAAGAAGCCTGACTCTTTCTACTGACCATTCTTGTGACTCTAGTTATAGATTCCGATGCTTCACTTCAGGTTTACTGTATCCCGTGGACCTTTTTACCGACGATGAAACACAGAAATTGCATCGGAATTAAATACAAAAGGCACAATTCCGACTTAAGTACATGAAGACCGACACTTCATACTGACAATGATTTCAACCATTCCTGTGACACTAGTTATAGATTCCGATGCTTCACTCCAGGTTTACTGTATCCCTTGGACCTTCTTATTGACTATGAAACACAGAAATTGCATCGGAATTACATACAAAGGGCACAAAGCCGACTTAAGTACATGAAGACCGACACTTCTTACTGAGTATGTTTTGAACCATTCCTGTAACACTAGTTATAGATTCCGATGCTTCACTTCAGGTTTACTGTATCGCTTGGACCTTCTTATTGACGATGAAACACAGAAATTGCATCGGAATTAAATACAAAAGGCACAATGCCGACTTAAGGACAAGAAGACTGACTCTTACTACTGACCCTTTCTGTGACACTAGTTACAAATTCCGATGCTTCACTGCAGGTTTACTGTATCCCTTGGACCTTCTTATTGACGATGAAACACAGTAATTGCATCGGAATGAAATACAAAAGGTACAATGCTGACTTAAGTACATGAAGACCGACACTTCTTTCTGACTAAGTTTTGAACCATTCCTGTGACACTAGTTATAGATTCCGATGCTTCAATCCAGGTTTACTGTACCCCTTGGACCTTCTTATTGACGATGAAACACAGAAATTGCATCGGAATGAAATACAAAAGGCACACGGCGACTTAAGTACATGAAGACCGACACTTCTTACTGACTATGATTTGAACCATTCCTGTAACACTAGTTATTGATTCCGATGCTTCACTTCATGCTTACTGTATCCCTTGGACATTCTTATTGACGAAGAAACACATAAATTGCATCGGAATTAAATGCAAAAGGCACAATGCCGACTTAAGGACAAGAAGACTGACTCTTCCTACTGACCATTCCTGTGAAACTAGTTATAGATTCCGATGCATCACTTCAGGTTTACTGTATCCCTTGGACCTTCTTATTGACGATGAAACACAGAAATTGCATCGGAATTACATACAAAAGGCACAATGCTGACTTAGGTACATGAAGACCGACACTTCTTGCTGACTATGTTTTGAACTATTCCTGGGACACCAGTTTTAGATTCCGATGCTTCACTCCAGGTTTACTGTATCCCTTGGACCTTCTTATTGACGATGAAACACAGAAATTGCCTCGGAATTAAATACAAAAGGCCCAAAGCCGTCTTAAGTACAAGAGACTGACTCTTCTTACTGACAAGGTATTGAACCATTCCTGTGACACTAGTTATAGATTCCGATGCTTCACTTCAGGTTTACTGTATCCCTTGGACGTTCTTATTGACGATGAGACACAGAAATTGCATCGGAATTAAATACAAAAGGCACAATGCCGACTTAAGTACAAGAAGACTGGCTCTTCCTACTGTCTAAGCTTTGAACCATTCCTGTGACACTAGTTATAGATTCCGATGTTTGACTTCAGTTTTACTGTATCCCTTGGACCTTCTTATTGACGATGAAACATAGAAATTGCATCGGAATTAAATACAAAGGGCACAAAGCCGACTTAAGTATAAAAGACTGACTCTCCTTACTGACAATGTTTTGAACCATACCTGTGACACTAGTTATAGATTCCGATGCTTCACTTCAGGTTTACTGTATCCCTTGGACCTTCTTATTGACGATGAAACACAGAAATTGCATCGGAATTAAATACAAAAGGCACAATGCCGACTTAAGTACAAGAAGACTGACTCTTCTTACTGCCTTTGTTTTGAACCAATCCTGTGACACTAGTTAGAGATTCCGATGCTTGACTTCAGGTTTACTGCATCCCTGTGACCTTCTTATTGACCATTAAACACAGAAATTGCGTCGGAATTAAATACAAAAGCCACAATGCAGACTTAAGTACAAAAAGACTGACTCTTCTTACTGACTATGTTTTGAACCGTTCATGTGACACTAGTTATAGAGTCCGGTGCTTCACTTCAGGTTTACTGTATACCTCTGACCTTCTTATTGATGATGAAACACAGAAATTGCATCGGAATTAAATACTAAAAGCACAACGCCGACTTAATTACAAGAAGTCTGACTCTTCTTACTGACTATCTTTTGAACCATTCCTGTGACACTAGTTATAGATTCCGATGCCTCACTTCAGGTTTACTGTATCCCTCTGACCTTCTTATTGACGATGAAACACTGAAATTGCATCGGAATTCAATAGAAAAGGCACAATGCCGACTTAAGTAAAAGAAGACTGACTCTTCTTACTGTCTATGTTTTGAACCATTCCTGTGACACTAGTTATAGATTCCGATGTTTGACTTCAGTTTTACTGTATCCCTTGGACCTCCTTATTGACGATGAAACACAGAAATAGCATCGGATTTAAATACAAAAGGCACAATGTCGACTTAAAACATGAAGACCGACACTTCTTACTGACTATGTTTTGAACCATTCCTGTGACACTGGTTATAGATTCCGATGCTTCACTTCAGGTTTACTGTATCCCTCTGACCTTCTTATTGACGATGAAACACAGAAATTGCATCGGAATTAAAGACAAAAGGCACAATGCCGACTTAAGGACAAGAAGACTGACTCTTCCTACTGACCCTTTCTGTGACACTTGTTATAGATTCCGATGCTTCACTTCAGGTTTAATGTATCCCGTGGACCTTCTTATTGACGATGAAATACTGAAATTGCATCGGAATTAAATACAAAAGGCACAATGCCGACTTAAGTACATGAAGACCGACACTTCTTACTGACTATGTTTTGAACCATTCCTGTGACACTAGTTATAGATTCCGATGCTTCACTTCAGGTTTACTGTATCCCTTGGATCTTCTTATTTACGATGAAACACAGAAATTACATCGGAATTAAATACAAAAGGCACAATGCCGACTTATGGGCAAGAAGCCTGACTCTTTCTACTGACCATTCTTGTGACTCTAGTTATAGATTCCGATGCTTCACTTCAGGTTTACAATATCTCGTGGACCTTTTTACCGACGATGAAACACAGAAATTGCATCAGAATTAAATACAAAAGGCACAATTCCGACTTTAGTACATGAAGACCGACACTTCGTACTGACAATGTTTTCAACCATTCCTGTGACACTAGTTATAGATTCCGATGCTTCACTCCAGGTTTACTGTAGCCCTTGGACCATCTTATTGACGATGAAACACAGAAATTGCATCGGAATTACATACAAAAGGCACAAAGCCGACTTAAGTACATGAAGACCGACACTTCTTACTGAGTATGTTTTGAACCATTCCTGTAACACTAGTTATAGATTCCGATGCCTCACTTCAGGTTTACTGTATCGCTTGGACCTTCTTATTGACGATGAAACACAGAAATTGCATCGGAATTAAATACAAAAGGCACAATGCCGACTTAAGGACAAGAAGACTGACTCTTCCTACTGACCCTTTCTGTGACACTAGTTACAAATTCCGATGCTTCACTTCAGGTTTACTGTATCCCTTGGACGTTCTTATTGACGATGAAACACAGAAATTGCATCGGAATTAAATACAAAAGGCACAATGCTGACTTAGGTACATGAAGACCAACACTTCTTGCTGACTATGTTTTGAACCATTCCTGGGACACCAGTTTTAGATTCCGATGCTTCACTCCACGTTTACTGTATCCCTTGGACCTTCTTATTGACGATGAAACACAGAAATTGCCTCGGAATTAAATACAAAAGGCACAATGCCGACTTTAGTTTATGAAGACCGACACTTCTTACTGACTGTGTTTTGAACCATTCCTGTAACACTAGTTATAGATTCCAATGCTTCACTTCAGGTTTACTGTGTCCCTTGGACCTTCTTATTGACGATGAAACACAGAAATTGCATCGGAATTTAATACAAAAGGCACAATGCCGACTTAAGGACAAGAAGACTGACTCTAGCTACTGACCCTTACTGTGACACATGTTATCGATTCCGATGCTTCACTTCGGGTTTACTGTATCCCTTGGACCTTCTTATACACGATGAAACACAGAAATCGCATCGGAATTATATACAAAAGGCACAATGCCGACTTAAGTACATGAAGACCGACACTTTTTACTGACTATGATTTGAACCATTCCTGTGACACTAGTTATAGATTCCGATGCTTCACTTCAGGTTTACTATATCCCTTGGACCTCCTTATTGACGATGAAACACAGAAATTGCATCGGAATGAAATACAAAAGGCACACGGCGACTTAAGTACATGAAGACCGACACTTCTTACTGACTATGATTTGAACCATTCCTGTAACACTAGTTATTGATTCCGATGCTTCACTTCATGCTTACTGTATCCCTTGGACATTCTTATTGACGAAGAAACACATAAATTGCATCGGAATTAAATGCAAAAGGCACAATGCCGACTTAAGGACAAGAAGACTGACTCTTCATACTGACCATTCCTGTGAAACTAGTTATAGATTCCGATGCATCACTTCAGGTTTACTGTATCCCTTGGACCTTCTTATTGACGATGAAACACAGAAATTGCATCGGAATTACATACAAAAGGCACAATGCTGACTTAGGTACATGAAGACCGACACTTCTTGCTGACTATGTTTTGAACTATTCCTGGGACACCAGTTTTACATTCCGATGCTTCACTCCAGGTTTACTGTATCCCTTGGACCTTCTTATTGACGATGAAACACAGAAATTGCCTCGGAATTAAATACAAAAGGCCCAAAGCCGTCTTAAGTACAAGAGACTGACTCTTCTTACTGACAAGGTTTTGAACCATTCCTGTGACACTAGTTATAGATTCCGATGCTTCACTTCAGGTTTACTGTATCCCTTGGACGTTCTTATTGACGATGAGACACAGAAATTGCATCGGAATTAAATACAAAAGGCACAATGCCGACTTAAGTACAAGGAGACTGGCTCTTCCTACTGTCTAAGCTTTGAACCATTCCTGTGACACTAGTTATAGATTCCGATGTTTGACTTCAGTTTTACTGTATCCCTTGGACCTTCTTATTGACGATGAAACATAGAAATTGCATCGGAATTAAATACAAAGGGCACAAAGCCGACTTAAGTATAAAAGACTGACTCTCCTTACTGACAATGTATTGAACCATACCTGTGACACTAGTTATAGATTCCGATGCTTCACTTCAGGTTTACTGTATCCCTTGGACCTTCTTTTTGACGATGAAACACAGAAATTGCATCGGAATTAAATACAAAAGGCACAATGCCGACTTAAGTACATGAAGACCGACACTTCTTACTGACTATGTTTTGAACCATACCTGTAACACTAGTTATAGATTCCGATGCTTCACTTCAGGTTTACTGTATCCCTTCGACCATCTTAGTGACGATGAAACACAGAAATTGCATCGGAATTAAATACAAAAGGCACAATGCCGACTTAAGTACATGAAGACCGACACTTCTTACTGACTATGTTTTGAACCATTCCTGTGACACTAGTTATAGATTCCGATGCTTCACTTCAGGTTTACTGTATCCCTTGGATCTTCTTATTTACGATGAAACACAGAAATTACATCGGAATTAAATACAAAAGGCACAATGCCGACTTATGGGCAAGAAGCCTGACTCTTTCTACTGACCATTCTTGTGACTCTAGTTATAGATTCCGATGCTTCACTTCAGGTTTACAATATCTCGTGGACCTTTTTACCGACGATGAAACACAGAAATTGCATCAGAATTAAATACAAAAGGCACAATTCCGACTTAAGTACATGAAGACCGACACTTCGTACTGACAATGTTTTCAACCATTCCTGTGACACTAGTTATAGATTCCGATGCTTCACTCCAGGTTTACTGTAGCCCTTGGACCTTCTTACTGACGATGAAACACAGAAATTGCATCGGAATTACATACAAAAGGCACAAAGCCGACTTAAGTACATGAAGACCGACACTTCTTACTGAGTATGTTTTGAACCATTCCTGTAACACTAGTTATAGATTCCGATGCCTCACTTCAGGTTTACTGTATCGCTTGGACCTTCTTATTGACGATGAAACACAGAAATTGCATCGGAATTAAATACAAAAGGCACAATGCCGACTTAAGGACAAGAAGACTGACTCTTCCTACTGACCCTTTCTGTGACACTAGTTACAAATTCCGATGCTTCACTTCAGGTTTACTGTATCCCTTGGACGTTCTTATTGACGATGAAACACAGAAATTGCATCGGAATTAAATACAAAAGGCACAATGCTGACTTAGGTACATGAAGACCAACACTTCTTGCTGACTATGTTTTGAACCATTCCTGGGACACCAGTTTTAGATTCCGATGCTTCACTCCACGTTTACTGTATCCCTTGGACCTTCTTATTGACGATGAAACACAGAAATTGCCTCGGAATTAAATACAAAAGGCACAATGCCGACTTTAGTTTATGAAGACCGACACTTCTTACTGACTATGTTTTGAACCATTCCTGTAACACTAGTTATAGATTCCAATGCTTCACTTCAGGTTTACTGTGTCCCTTGGACCTTCTTATTGACGATGAAACACAGAAATTGCATCGGAATTTAATACAAAAGGCACAATGCCGACTTAAGGACAAGAAGACTGACTCTAGCTACTGACCCTTACTGTGACACATGTTATCGATTCCGATGCTTCACTTCGGGTTTACTGTATCCCTTGGACCTTCTTATACACGATGAAACACAGAAATCGCATCGGAATTATATACAAAAGGCACAATGCCGACTTAAGTACATGAAGACCGACACTTTTTACTGACTATGATTTGAACCATTCCTGTGTCACTAGTTATAGATTCCGATGCTTCACTTCAGGTTTACTATATCCCTTGGACCTCCTTATTGACGATGAAACACAGAAATTGCATCGGAATTAAATACAAATGGCAGAATGCCGACATAAGGACAAGAAGACTGACTCTTCCTGCTGACCATTCCTGTGACACTAGTTATAGATTCCGATGCTTCACTTCAGGTTTACTGTATCCCTTGGACCTTCTTATTGACGATGAAACACAGAAATTGCATCGGAATTAAATACAAAAGGCACAATGCCGACTTAAGTACAAGAAGACTGACTCTTCCTACTGACCACTCCTGTGACACTAGTTATAATTTCCGATGCTTCACTTCAGTTTTACTGTATCCCTTGGACCTTCTTATCGACGATGAAAAACAGAAATTGCATCGGAATTAAATACAAAAGGCACAATGCCGACTTAAGTACATGAAGACCGACAGTTCTTACTGACTAGTTATAGATTCCGATGCTTCACTTCAGGTTTACTGTATCCCTTGAACCTTCTTCTTGACGATGAAACACAGAAATTGCATCGGAATTAAATACAAAAGGCACAATGCCGACTTAAGAACAAGAAGGCAGACTCTTCCTACTGACCACTCCTGTGACACTAGTTATTTATTCCGATGCTTCACTTCGGGTTTACTGTATCCCTTGGACCTTCTCATAGACGATGAATTATAGATATTGCATCGGAATTAAATACAAAAGGCACAATGCCGTCTTAAGTACATGAAGACCGACACTTCTTACTGACTATGTTTTGAACCATTCCTGTGACACTAGTTATAGATTCCGATGCTTCACTTCAGGTTTACTGTATCAATTGGACCTTCTTATTGACGATGAAACACAGAAATTGCATCAGAATTAAATACAAAAGTCACAATGCCGACTTAAGTACATGAAGACCGACACTTCTTACTGACTATGTCATGAACCATTCCTGTGACACTATTTATAGATTCCGATCCTTCACTTCAGGTTTACTGTATCCCTTGGACCTTCTTATTGACGATGAAACACAGAAATTGCATCGGTATTAAATTTCAAAGTCACAATGACGACTTAAGTACAAGAAGACTGACTCTTCCTACTGTTTAGGCTTTGAACCATTCCTGTGACACTAGTTATAGATTCCGATGCTTCACTCCAGGTTTACTGTATCCCTTGGACCTTCTTATTGACGATGAAACACAGAAATTGCATCGGAATTAAATACAAAAGCACAATGCCGACTTAAGTACAAGAAGACTCACTCTTCCTAATGTCCAAGTTTTGATCCATTCCTCTGACACTAGTTATAGATTCCGATGCTTCACTTCAGGTTTACCGTATCCCTTGGACCTTCTTATTGACGATGAAACACAGACATTGCATCGGAATTAAATACAAAAGGCACAACGCCGACTTAAGTACATGAAGACCGACACTTCTTACTGACTATGTTTGAACCATTCCTGTAACACTAGTTATAGATTCCGATGCTTCACTTCAGGTTTACTGTATCCCTTGGACCTTCTTATTGACGATGAAACACAGAAATTGCATCGGAATTAAACACAAAAGGCCCGACGCCGACTTAAGTACATGAAGACCGACACTTCTTACTGACTAAGTTTTGAACCATTCCTGTAACACTAATTATAGATTCCGATGCTTCACTTCAGGTTTACTGTATCCCTTGGACCTTCTTATTGACGATGAAACACAGAAATTGCATGGGATTTAAATACAAATGGCACAATGCCGACTTCAGTACAAGAAGACAGACTCTTCCTAATGTCTAAGTTTGGAAACCATTCCTGTGACACTAGTTATAGATTCCGATGCTTCACTTCAGGTTTACTGTATCCCTTGGACCTTCTTATTGACGATGAAACACAGAAATTGCATCGGAATTAAAAACAAAAGGCACAATGCCGATTTCAGTTCGTGAAGGAGGACACTTCTTCGTGACTAAGTTTTGAAAAATTCCTGTGACACTAGTTTAGGATTCCGATGCTTCACTTCAGGTTTACTGTATCCCTTGGACCTTCTTATTGACGATGAAACACAGAAATTGCATCGGAATTAAATACAAAAGCACAATGCCGACTTAAGTACATGAAGAACGACACTTCTTACTGACAATGTTTTGATGCATTCCTGTGACACTAGTTATAGATTCCGATGCTTCACTTGAGGTTTACTGTATCCCTTGGACCTTCTTATTGACGATGAAACACAGAAATTTCATGGGAATTAAATACAAAGGTCACAATGCCGACTTAAGTACATGAAGACCGACACTTCTTACTGACTATGATTTGAACCATTCCTGAGACACTAGTTATAGATTCTGATGCATCTTTCCTGGTTTACTGTATCCCTTGGACCTTCTTATTGACGATGAAACAAAGAAATTGCATCGGAATTAAATGCAAAACGCACAATGCCGACTTAAGTACATGAAGACCGACACTTCTTACTGACTATGATTTGAACCACTCCTGTGACACTAGTTATAGATTCCGATGCTTCACTGCAGGTTTACTGTATCCCTTGGACCTTCTTATTGACGAAGAAACACAGAAATTGCATCGGAATTAAATACAAAAGGCACAATGCCGACTTAAGGAAAGGAAGACTGACTCTTCCTACTGACCATTCCTGTGACACTAGTTATGGATTCCGATGCTTCACTTCAGGTTTACTGTATCCCTTGGACCTTCTTATTGACGATGGAACACAGAAATTGCATCGGAATTAAATACAAAAGGCACAACGCCGACTTAAGTACATGAAGACCGACACTTCTTACTGACTATGATTTGAACCATTCCTGTGAAACTAGTTATAGATTCCGATGCTTCACGCCAGGCTTACTGTATCCCTTGGACCTTCTTATTGACGATGAAACACAGAAATTGCATCGGAATTAAATACAAAAGGCACAATGGCGACTTAAGTACATGAAGACCGACGCTTCTTACTGACTATGTTTTGAACCATTCCTGCAACACTAGTTATAGATTCCGATCCTTCACTTCAGGTTTACTGTATCCCTTGGACCCTCTTATTGACGATGAAACACAGAAATTGCATCGGACTTAAATACAAAAGGCAATATGCCGACTTAAGGACAAGAAGACTGACTCTTCCTACTGACCATTCCTGTGACACTAGTTATAGATTCCGATGCTTCACTTCAGGTTTACTGTATCCCTTGGACCTTCTTATTGACGATGAAATACAGAAATTGCATCGGAATTAAATACAAAAGGCACATTGCCGACTTAAGGACAAGAAGACTGACTCTTCCTACTGACCATTCCTGTGACACAAGTTATGGATTCCGTTGCTTCACTCCAGGTTTACTGTATCCCTTGGTCCTTCTTATTGACGATGAAACACAGAAATTGCGTCGGAATTAAATACAGAAGGCACAATGCCGACTAAAGTACTTGAAGACCGACACTTCTTACTGACTATATTTTGAACCATTCCTGTGACACTAATTATAGATTCCGATGCTTCACTTCAGGTTTACTGTATCCCTTGGACCTTCTTATTGACGATAAAACACAGAAATTGCATCGGAATTAAATATAAAATGCACAGCGCCGACTTAAGGACAAGAAGACTGACTCTTCCTACTGACCATTCCTGTGACTCTACCTATAGATTCCGATGCCTCACTTCAGGTTTACTGTATCCCTTGGACCTTCTTACTGACGATGAAACACAGAAATTGCATCGGAATTATATACCAAAGGCACAATGCCGACTTAAGTACATGAAGACCGACACTTCTTACTGACTATGTTTTGAACCATTCCTGTGACACTAGTTATAGATTCCGATGCTTCACTTCAGCTTTACTGTATCCCTTGGACCTTCTTATTGACGATGAAACACAGAAATTGCATCAGAATTAAATACAAAAGGCAGAATGCCGACATAAGGACATGAAGATTGACTCTTCCTGCTGGCCATTCCTGCGACACTAGTTATAGATTCCGATGCTTCACTTCAGGATTACTGTATCCCTTGGACCTTCGTACTGACGATGAAACACAGAAATTGCATCGGAATTATATACCAAAGGCACAATGCCGACTTAAGTACATGAAGACCGACACTTCTTACTGACTATGTTTTGAACCATTCCTGTGACACTAGTTATAGATTCCGATGCTTCACTTCAGCTTTACTGTATCCCTTGGACCTTCTTATTGACGATGAAACACAGAAATTGCATCAGAATTAAATACAAAAGGCAGAATGCCGACATAAGGACATGAAGATTGACTCTTCCTGCTGGCCATTCCTGCGACACTAGTTATAGATTCCGATGCTTCACTCCAGGTTTACTGTATCCCTTGGACCTTCTTATTGACGATGAAACACAGAAATTGCATCGTAATTAAATACAAATGTCACAATGCCGACTGAAGTACAAGAAGACTGACTCTTCCTACTGTCTAGGTTTTGAACCATTTCTGTGACACTAGTTATAGATTCCGATGCTTCACTCCAGGTTTACTGTATCCCTTGGACCTTCTTATTGACGATGAAACACAGAAATTGCATCGGAATGAAATACAATAGCACAATGCCGACTTAAGTGCAAGAAGACTGACTCTTCCTAATGTCTAAGTTTTGATCCATTCCTGTGACACTAGTTATAGATTCCGATGCTTCACTTCAGGTTTACCGTATCCCTTGGGCCTTCATATTGACGATGAAACACAGAAATTGCATCGGAATTAAATACAAAAGGCACAATGCCGACTTAAGTATATGAAGACCGACACTTCTTACTGACTATGTTTTGAACCATTCCTGTAACACTAGTTATAGATTCCGATGCTTCACTTCAGGTTTACTGTATCCCTAGGACCTTCTTATTGACGATGAAACACAGAAATTCCATCGGTATTAAATACAAAAGGCACAATGCCGACTTAAGGACAAGAAGACTGACTGTTCTGACTGACCATTCCTGTGACAGTAGTTATAGATTCCGAATCTTCACACCAGGTTTACTGTATCCCTTGGACCTTCTTATTGGCGATGAAACACAGAAATTGCATCGGAATAAAATACAAATGGCACAATGCCGACTTAAGTACGAGAAGACTGACTCTTCCTACTGACTAAGTTAGATCCATTCCTCTGACACTAGTTATAGATTCCGATGCTTCACTTCAGGATTACTGCATCCCTTGGACCTTCTTATTGACGATGAAACACAGAAATTGATTCGGAATAAAATACAAAAGGCACAATGCCGACTTAAGTACAAGAAGACTGACTCTTCCTACTGACCATTCCTGTGACACTAGTTATGGATTCCGATGCTCCACTTCAGGTTTACTGTATCCCTTGGAACTTCTTATTGACGATGAAACACAGAAATTGCATCGGAATTAAATACAAAAGGCACAATGCCGATTTAAGTTCGTGAAGGAGGACACTTCTTCGTGACTAAGTTTTGAAAAATTCCTGTGACACTAGTTATGGATTCCGATGCTTCACTTCAGGTTTACTGTATCCCTTGGACCTTCTTATTGACGATGAAACACAGAAATTGCATCGGAATTAAATACGAAAGGCACAATGCCGACTTAAGTACATGAAGAACGACACTTCTTACTGACAATGTTTTGAAGCATTCCTGTGACACTAGTTATAGATTCCGATGCTTCACTTCAGGTTTACTGTATCCCTTTGACCTTCTTATTGACGATAAAACACAGAAATTGCATGGGAGTTAAATACAAAGGTCACAATGCCGACTTAAGTACATGAAGACCGACACTTCTTACTGACTATGATTTGAACCATTCCTGAGACACTAGTTATAGATTCCGATGCATCACTCCTGGTTTACTGTATCCCTTGGACCTTCTTATTGACGATGAAACACAGAAATTGCATCGGAATTAAATGCAAAACGCACAATGCCGACTTAAGTACATGAAGACCGACACTTCTTACTGACTATGTTTTGGACCATTCCTGTAACACTTGTTATAGATTCCGATGCTTCACTTCAGGTTTACTGTATCCCTTGGACCTTCTTATTGACGATGAAACACAGAAATTGCATCGGAATTAAATACAAAAGGCACAATGCCGACTTAAGGACAAGAAGACTGACTCTTCCTACTGACCATTCCTGTGACTCTAGTTATAGATTCCGATGCTTCACTTCAGGTTTACTGTATCCCTTGGACCTTCTTATTGACGATGAAACAGATAAATTTCATCGGAATTAAATACAAAAGGCACAATACCGCCTTAAGTACATGACGACCGACACTTCTTACTGACTATGATTTGAACCATTCCTGTGACACTAGTTATAGATTCCGATGCTTCACTTCAGGTTTACTGTATCCCTTGGACCTTCTTATTGACGAAGAAACACAGAAATTGCATCGGAATTAAATACAAAAGGCACAATGCCGACTTAAGGACAAGAAGACTGACTCTTCCTACTGACCATTCCTGTGACACTAGTTATAGATTCCAATGCTTCAATTGAGGTTTACTGTATCCCTTGGACCTTCTTATCGACGATGAAACACAGAAATTGCATCGGAATTAAATACAAAAGGCACAATGCCGACATAATTACATGAAGACCGACTCTTCTTACTGACTAAGTTTTGAACCATTCCTGTGACACTAGTTATAG
The DNA here is from genome assembly GCF_021461395.2 of Schistocerca americana. Taxonomy (NCBI): domain Eukaryota; kingdom Metazoa; phylum Arthropoda; class Insecta; order Orthoptera; family Acrididae; genus Schistocerca; species Schistocerca americana. The sequence continues at coordinate 2,236,752 of NW_025726093.1, forward strand.
ATTCCGATGCTTCACGCCAGGTTTACTGTATCCCTTGGACCTTCTTATTGACGATGAAACCCAGAAATTGCATCGGAATTGAATACAAAAGGCACAATGCCGACTTAAGGACAAGAAGACTGACTCTTCCTACTGACCATTCCTGTGACACTAGTTATAGATTCCGATGCTTCACTTCAGGTTTACTGTATCCATTGGACCTTCTTATTGACGATGAAACACGGAAATTGCATCGGAATTAAATACAAAAGGGACAATGCAGACTTAAGGACAAGAAGACTGACTCTTCCTACTGACCATTCCTGTGACACTAGTTATATATTCCGATGCTTCACTCCAGGTTTATTGTATCCCTTGGACCTTCTTATTGACGATGAAACACAGAAATTGCATCGGAATTAAATACAAAATGCACAATGCCGACTTAAGTACATGAAGACCGACACTTCTTACTGACTATATTTTGAACCATTCCTGTGACACTAGTTATAGATTCCGATGCTTCACTTCAGGTTTACTGTATCCCTTGGACCTTCTTATTGACGATGAAGCGCAGAAATTGCATCGGAATTAAATACAAAAGGCACAATGCCGACGTAAGTACATGAAGACCGACAGTTCTTACTGACTATGTTTTGAACCATTCCTGTGACACTAGTTATAGATTCCGATGCTTCACTTCAGGTTTACTGTATCCCTTGGACCTTCTTATTGACGATGAAACACAGAAATTGCATCGGAATTAAATACAAAAGGCACAATGCAGACTTAAGGACAAGAAGACTGACTCTTCCTACTGACCATTCCTGTGTCACTAGTTAAAGATTCCGATGCTTCACTTCAGGTTTACTGTATCCCTTGGACCTATTTATTGATGATAAAACACAGAAATTGCACCGGAATTAAATACAAAAGGCTCAATGCCGACTTAAGTACATGAAGACCGACGCTTCTTACTGACTATGTTTTGGACCATTCCTGTAACACTTGTTATAGATTCCGATGCTTCACTTCAGGTTTACTGTATCCCTTGGACCTTCTTATTGACGATGAAACACAGAAATTGCATCGGAATTAAATACAAAAGGCACAATGCCGACTTAAGGACAAGAAGACTGACTCTTCCTACTGACCATTCCTGTGACTCTAGTTATAGATTCCGATGCTTCACTTCAGGTTTACTGTATCCCTTGGACCTTCTTATTGACGATGAAACAGATAAATTTCATCGGAATTAAATACAAAAGGCACAATACCGCCTTAAGTACATGACGACCGACACTTCTTACTGACTATGATTTGAACCATTCCTGTGACACTAGTTATAGATTCCGATGCTTCACTTCAGGTTTACTGTATCCCTTGGACCTTCTTATTGACGATGAAACACAGAAATTGCATCGGAATTAAATACAAAAGGCACAATGCCGACTTAAGGACAAGAAGACTGACTCTTCCTACTGACCATTCCTCTGACACTAGTTATAGATTCCGATGCTTCACTTCAGGATTACTGCATCCCTTGGACCTTCTTATTGACGATGAAACACAGAAATTGATTCGGAATAAAATACAAAAGGCACAATGCCGACTTAAGTACAAGAAGACTGACTCTTCCTACTGACCATTCCTGTGACACTAGTTATGGATTCCGATGCTCCACTTCAGGTTTACTGTATCCCTTGGAACTTCTTATTGACGATGAAACACAGAAATTGCATCGGAATTAAATACAAAAGGCACAATGCCGATTTAAGTTCGTGAAGGAGGACACTTCTTCGTGACTAAGTTTTGAAAAATTCCTGTGACACTAGTTATGGATTCCGATGCTTCACTTCAGGTTTACTGTATCCCTTGGACCTTCTTATTGACGATGAAACACAGAAATTGCATCGGAATTAAATACAAAAGGCACAATGCCGACTTAAGTACATGAAGAACGACACTTCTTACTGACAATGTTTTGAAGCATTCCTGTGACACTAGTTATAGATTCCGATGCTTCACTTCAGGTTTACTGTATCCCTTTGACCTTCTTATTGACGATGAAACACAGAAATTGCATGGGAGTTAAATACAAAGGTCACAATGCCGACATAAGTACATGAAGACCGACACTTCTTACTGACTATGATTTGAACCATTCCTGAGACACTAGTTATAGATTCCGATGCATCACTCCTGGTTTACTGTATCCCTTGGACCTTCTTATTGACGATGAAACACAGAAATTGCATCGGAATTAAATGCAAAACGCACAATGCCGACTTAAGTACATGAAGACCGACACTTCTTACTGACTATGTTTTGGACCATTCCTGTAACACTTGTTATAGATTCCGATGCTTCACTTCAGGTTTACTGTATCCCTTGGACCTTCTTATTGACGATGAAACACAGAAATTGCATCGGAATTAAATACAAAAGGCACAATGCCGACTTAAGGACAAGAAGACTGACTCTTCCTACTGACCATTCCTGTGACTCTAGTTATAGATTCCGATGCTTCACTTCAGGTTTACTGTATCCCTTGGACCTTCTTATTGACGATGAAACAGATAAATTTCATCGGAATTAAATACAAAAGGCACAATACCGCCTTAAGTACATGACGACCGACACTTCTTACTGACTATGATTTGAACCATTCCTGTGACACTAGTTATAGATTCCGATGCTTCACTTCAGGTTTACTGTATCCCTTGGACCTTCTTATTGACGAAGAAACACAGAAATTGCATCGGAATTAAATACAAAAGGCACAATGCCGACTTAAGGACAAGAAGACTGACTCTTCCTACTGACCATTCCTGTGACACTAGTTATAGATTCCAATGCTTCAATTGAGGTTTACTGTATCCCTTGGACCTTCTTATCGACGATGAAACACAGAAATTGCATCGGAATTAAATACAAAAGGCACAATGCCGACATAATTACATGAAGACCGACTCTTCTTACTGACTATGTTTTGAACCATTCCTGTGACACTAGTTATAGATTCCGATGCTTCACGCCAGGTTTACTGTATCCCTTGGACCTTCTTATTGACGATGAAACCCAGAAATTGCATCGGAATTGAATACAAAAGGCACAATGCCGACTTAAGGACAAGAAGACTGACTCTTCCTACTGACCATTCCTGTGACACTAGTTATAGATTCCGATGCTTCACTTCAGGTTTACTGTATCCATTGGACCTTCTTATTGACGATGAAACACGGAAATTGCATCGGAATTAAATACAAAAGGGACAATGCAGACTTAAGGACAAGAAGACTGACTCTTCCTACTGACCATTCCTGTGACACTAGTTATATATTCCGATGCTTCACTCCAGGTTTATTGTATCCCTTGGACCTTCTTATTGACGATGAAACACAGAAATTGCATCGGAATTAAATACAAAATGCACAATGCCGACTTAAGTACATGAAGACCGACACTTCTTACTGACTATATTTTGAACCATTCCTGTGACACTAGTTATAGATTCCGATGCTTCACTTCAGGTTTACTGTATCCCTTGGACCTTCTTATTGACGATGAAGCGCAGAAATTGCATCGGAATTAAATACAAAAGGCACAATGCCGACGTAAGTACATGAAGACCGACAGTTCTTACTGACTATGTTTTGAACCATTCCTGTGACACTAGTTATAGATTCCGATGCTTCACTTCAGGTTTACTGTATCCCTTGGACCTTCTTATTGACGATGAAACACAGAAATTGCATCGGAATTAAATACAAAAGGCACAATGCAGACTTAAGGACAAGAAGACTGACTCTTCCTACTGACCATTCCTGTGTCACTAGTTAAAGATTCCGATGCTTCACTTCAGGTTTACTGTATCCCTTGGACCTATTTATTGATGATAAAACACAGAAATTGCACCGGAACTAAATACAAAAGGCTCAATGCCGACTTAAGTACATGAAGACCGACGCTTCTTACTGACTATGTTTTGAACCATTCCTGCAACACTAGTTATAGATTCCGACGCTTCACTACAGGTTTACTGTATCCCTTGGACCTTCTTATTGACGATGAAACACAGAAATTGCATCGGAAATATATACAAAAGGCACAATGCCGACTTATGGACAAGAAGACTGACTCTTCCTACTGACCATTCCTGTGACACTAGTTATATATTCCGATGCTTCACTTCAGGTTTATTGTATCCCTTGGACCTTCTTATTGACGATGAAACACAGAAATTGCATCGGAATTAAATACAAAAGGCACAATGCCGACTTAAGTACATGAAGACCGACACTTCTTACTGACTACATTTTGAACCATTCCTGTGACACTAGTTTACAGTTTCCGATGCTTCACTTCAGGTTCACTGTATCCCCTGGACCTTCTTATTGACGATGAAACGCAGAAATTGCATCGGGATTAAATACAAAAGGCACAATGCCGACTTAAATACATGAAGACCGACAGTTCTTACTAACTATGTTTTGAACCATTCCTGTGACACTAGTTATAGATTCCAATGCTTCACTTCAGGTTTACTGTATCCCTTGGACCTTCTTATTGACGATGAAACACAGAAATTGCATCAGAATTAAATACAAAAGGCAGAATGCCGACATAAGGACATGAAGATTGACTCTTCCTGCTGACCATTCCTGTGTCACTAGTTATATATTCCGATGCTTCATTTCAGGTTTTTTGTATCCCTTGGACCTTCTTATTGACGATGAAACAGACAAATTGCATCGGAATTAAATACAAAAGGCACAATGCCGTCTTAAGTACATGAAGACCGACTCTTCTTACTGACTATATTTTGAACCATTCCTGTGACACTAGTTATAGTTTCCGATGCTTCACTTCAGGTTCGCTGTATCCCCTGGACCTTCTTATTGACGATGAAACGCAGAAATTGCATCGGGATTAAATACAAAAGGCACAATGCCATCTTAAGTACATGAAGACCGACAGTTCTTACTGACTATGTTTTGAACCATTCCTGTGACACTAGTTATAGATTCCGATGCTTCACTTCAGGTTTACTGTATCCCTTGGACCTTCTTATTGACGATGAAACACAGAAATTGCATCGGAATTAAATACAAAAGGCAGAATGCCGACATAAGGACATGAAGATTGACTCTTCCTGCTGGCCATTCCTGCGACACTAGTTATAGATTCCGATGCTTCACTCCAGGTTTACTGTATCCCTTGGACCTTCTTATTGACGATGAAACACAGATATTGCATGGGATTTAAATACAAAAGGCACAATGCCGACTTAAGTACAAGAAGACTGACTCTTCCTAATGTCTAAGTTTTGAACCCGTCCTGTGACAATAGTTATAGATTCCGATGTTTCACTTCAGGTTTACTGTATCCCTTGGACCTTCTTATTGACGATGAAACACAGAAATTGCATCGTAATTAAATACAAATGTCACAATGCCGACTGAAGTACAAGAAGACTGACTCTTCCTACTGTCTAGGTTTTGAACCATTTCTGTGACACTAGTTATAGATTCCGATGCTTCACTCCAGGTTTACTGTATCCCTTGGACCTTCTTATTGACGATGAAACATAGAAATTGCATCGGAATGAAATACAATAGCACAATGCCGACTTAAGTACAAGAAGACTGACTCTTCCTAATGTCTAAGTTTTGATCCATTCCTGTGACACTAGTTATAGATTCCGATGCTTCACTTCAGGTTTACCGTATCCCTTGGGCCTTCATATTGACGATGAAACACAGAAATTGCATCGGAATTAAATACAAAAGGCACAATGCCGACTTAAGTATATGAAGACCGACACTTCTTACTGACTATGTTTTGAACCATTCCTGTAACACTAGTTATAGATTCCGATGCTTCACTTCAGGTTTACTGTATCCCTAGGACCTTCTTATTGACGATGAAACACAGAAATTCCATCGGTATTAAATACAAAAGGCACAATGCCGACTTAAGGACAAGAAGACTGACTGTTCTGACTGACCATTCCTGTGACAGTAGTTATAGATTCCGAATCTTCACACCAGGTTTACTGTATCCCTTGGACCTTCTTATTGGCGATGAAACACAGAAATTGCATCGGAATAAAATACAAATGGCACAATGCCGACTTAAGTACGAGAAGACTGACTCTTCCTACTGACTAAGTTAGATCCATTCCTCTGACACTAGTTATAGATTCCGATGCTTCACTTCAGGATTACTGCATCCCTTGGACCTTCTTATTGACGATGAAACACAGAAATTGATTCGGAATAAAATACAAAAGGCACAATGCCGACTTAAGTACAAGAAGACTGACTCTTCCTACTGACCATTCCTGTGACACTAGTTATGGATTCCGATGCTCCACTTCAGGTTTACTGTATCCCTTGGAACTTCTTATTGACGATGAAACACAGAAATTGCATCGGAATTAAATACAAAAGGCACAATGCCGATTTAAGTTCGTGAAGGAGGACACTTCTTCGTGACTAAGTTTTGAAAAATTCCTGTGACACTAGTTATGGATTCCGATGCTTCACTTCAGGTTTACTGTATCCCTTGGACCTTCTTATTGACGATGAAACACAGAAATTGCATCGGAATTAAATACAAAAGGCACAATGCCGACTTAAGTACATGAAGAACGACACTTCTTACTGACGATGTTTTGAAGCATTCCTGTGACACTAGATACAGATTCCGATGCTTCACTTCAGGTTTACTGTATCCCTTTGACCTTCTTATTGACGATGAAACACAGAAATTGCATGGGAGTTAAATACAAAGGTCACAATGCCGACTTAAGTACATGAAGACCGACACTTCTTACTGACTATGATTTGAACCATTCCTGTGACACTAGTTATAGATTCCGATGCATCACTCCTGGTTTACTGTATCCCTTGGACCTTCTTATTGACGATGAAACACAGAAATTGCATCGGAATTAAATGCAAAACGCACAATGCCGACTTAAGTACATGAAGACCGACACTTCTTACTGACTATGTTTTGGACCATTCCTGTAACACTTGTTATAGATTCCGATGCTTCACTTCAGGTTTACTGTATCCCTTGGACCTTCTTATTGACGATGAAACACAGAAATTGCATCGGAATTAAATACAAAAGGCACAATGCCGACTTAAGGACAAGAAGACTGACTCTTCCTACTGACCATTCCTGTGACTCTAGTTATAGATTCCGATGCTTCACTTCAGGTTTACTGTATCCCTTGGACCTTCTTATTGACGATGAAACAGATAAATTTCATCGGAATTAAATACAAAAGGCACAATACCGCCTTAAGTACATGACGACCGACACTTCTTACTGACTATGATTTGAACCATTCCTGTGACACTAGTTATAGATTCCGATGCTTCACTTCAGGTTTACTGTATCCCTTGGACCTTCTTATTGACGAAGAAACACAGAAATTGCATCGGAATTAAATACAAAAGGCACAATGCCGACTTAAGGACAAGAAGACTGACTCTTCCTACTGACCATTCCTGTGACACTAGTTATAGATTCCAATGCTTCAATTGAGGTTTACTGTATCCCTTGGACCTTCTTATCGACGATGAAACACAGAAATTGCATCGGAATTAAATACAAAAGGCACAATGCCGACATAATTACATGAAGACCGACTCTTCTTACTGACTATGTTTTGAACCATTCCTGTGACACTAGTTATAGATTCCGATGCTTCACGCCAGGTTTACTGTATCCCTTGGACCTTCTTATTGACGATGAAACCCATAAATTGCATCGGAATTGAATACAAAAGGCACAATGCCGACTTAAGGACAAGAAGACTGACTCTTCCTACTGACCATTCCTGTGACACTAGTTATAGATTCCGATGCTTCACTTCAGGTTTACTGTATCCATTGGACCTTCTTATTGACGATGAAACACGGAAATTGCATCGGAATTAAATACAAAAGGGACAATGCAGACTTAAGGACAAGAAGACTGACTCTTCCTACTGACCATTCCTGTGACACTAGTTATATATTCCGATGCTTCACTTCAGGTTTATTGTATCCCTTGGACCTTCTTATTGACGATGAAACACAGAAATTGCATCGGAATTAAATACAAAATGCACAATGCCGACTTAAGTACATGAAGACCGACACTTCTTACTGACTATATTTTGAACCATTCCTGTGACACTAGTTATAGATTCCGATGCTTCACTTCAGGTTTACTGTATCCCTTGGACCTTCTTATTGACGATGAAGCGCAGAAATTGCATCGGAATTAAATACAAAAGGCACAATGCCGACGTAAGTACATGAAGACCGACAGTTCTTACTGACTATGTTTTGAACCATTCCTGTGACACTAGTTATAGATTCCGATGCTTCACTTCAGGTTTACTGTATCCCTTGGACCTTCTTATTGACGATGAAACACAGAAATTGCATCGGAATTAAATACAAAAGGCACAATGCAGACTTAAGGACAAGAAGACTGACTCTTCCTACTGACCATTCCTGTGTCACTAGTTAAAGATTCCGATGCTTCACTTCAGGTTTACTGTATCCCTTGGACCTATTTATTGATGATAAAACACAGAAATTGCACCGGAATTAAATACAAAAGGCTCAATGCCGACTTAAGTACATGAAGACCGACGCTTCTTACTGACTATGTTTTGAACCATTCCTGCAACACTAGTTATAGATTCCGACGCTTCACTTCAGGTTTACTGTATCCCTTGGACCTTCTTATTGACGATGAAACACAGAAATTGCATCGGAAATATATACAAAAGGCACAATGCCGACTTATGGACAAGAAGACTGACTCTTCCTACTGACCATTCCTGTGACACTAGTTATATATTCCGATGCTTCACTTCAGGTTTATTGTATCCCTTGGACCTTCTTATTGACGATGAAACACAGAAATTGCATCGGAATTAAATACAAAAGGCACAATGCCGACTTAAGTACATGAAGACCGACACTTCTTACTGACTACATTTTGAACCATTCCTGTGACACTAGTTTACAGTTTCCGATGCTTCACTTCAGGTTCACTGTATCCCCTGGACCTTCTTATTGACGATGAAACGCAGAAATTGCATCGGGATTAAATACAAAAGGCACAATGCCGACTTAAATACATGAAGACCGACAGTTCTTACTAACTATGTTTTGAACCATTAGTGTGACACTAGTTATAGATTCCAATGCTTCACTTCAGGTTTACTGTATCCCTTGGACCTTCTTATTGACGATGAAACACAGAAATTGCATCAGAATTAAATACAAAAGGCAGAATGCCGACATAAGGACATGAAGATTGACTCTTCCTGCTGACCATTCCTGTGTCACTAGTTATATATTCCGATGCTTCATTTCAGGTTTATTGTATCCCTTGGACCTTCTTATTGACGATGAAACAGACAAATTGCATCGGAATTAAATACAAAAGGCACAATGCCGTCTTAAGTACATGAAGACCGACTCTTCTTACTGACTATATTTTGAACCATTCCTGTGACACTAGTTATAGTTTCCGATGCTTCACTTCAGGTTCGCTGTATCCCCTGGACCTTCTTATTGACGATGAAACGCAGAAATTGCATCGGGATTAAATACAAAAGGCACAATGCCATCTTAAGTACATGAAGACAGACAGTTCTTACTGACTATGTTTTGAACCATTCCTGTGACACTAGTTATAGATTCCGATGCTTCACTTCAGGTTTACTGTATCCCTTGGACCTTCTTATTGACGATGAAACACCGAAATTGCATCGGAATTATATACCAAAGGCACAATGCCGACATAAGTACATGAAGACCGACACTTCTTACTGACTATGTTTTGAACCATTCCAGTGACACTAGTTATAGATTCCGATGCTTCACTTCAGGTTTACTGTATCCCTTGGACCTTCTTATTGACGATGAAATACAGAAATTGCATCGGAATTAAATACAAAAGGCACAAAGCCGACATAAGGCCAAGAAGACTGACTCTTCCTACTGACCATTCCTGTGACACTAGTTATAGATTCCGATGCTTCACTTCAGGTTTACTGTATCCCCTAGACCTTCTTATTGACGATGAAACACAGAACTTGCATCGAAAATAGATACAAAAATCACAATGCCGGCTAAAGTACTTGAAGACCGACACTTCTTACTGACTATGTTTTGAACCATTCCTGTGACACTAGTTATAGATTCTGATGCTTCACTTCAGGTTTATTGTATCCCTTGGACCTTCTTATTGACGATGAAACACAGAAATTGCATCGGAATTAAATACAAAAGGCACAATGCCGACTTATGGACAAGAAGACTGACTCTTCCTACTGACCATTCCTGTGACACTAGTTATATATTCCGATGCTTCACTTCAGGTTTATTGTATCCCTTGGACCTTCTTATTGACGATGAAACCCAGAAATTGCATCGGAATTAAATACAAAAGGCACAATGCCGACTTAAGTACATGAAGACCGACACTTCTTACTGACTATACTTTGAACCATTACTGTGACACTAGTTATCGTTTATGATGCTTCACTTCAGGTTCACTGTATCCCCTGGACCTTCTTATTGACGATGAAACGCAGAAATTGCATCGGGATTAAATACAAAAGGCACAATGCCGACTTAAGTACATGAAGACCGACAGTTCTTACTGACTATGTTTGAACCATTCCTGTGACACTAGTTATAGATTCCAATGCTTCACTTCAGGTTTACTGTATCCCTTGGACCTTCTTATTGACGATGAAACACAGAAATTGCATCGGAATTATATACCAAATGCACAATGCCGACTTAAGTACAAGAAGACCGACACTTTTTACTGACTATGATTTGAACCATTCCTGTGACACTAGTTATAGATTCCGATGCTTCACTTCAGGTTTACTGTATCCCTTGGACCGTCTTATTGACGATGAAACACAGAAATTGCATCACAATTAAATACAAAAGGCAGAATGCCGACATAAGGACATGAAGATTGACTCTTCCTGCTGACCATTCCTGTGTCACTAGTTATATATTCCGATGCTTCACTTCAGGTTTATTGTATCCCTTGGACCTTCTTATTGACGATGAAACACAGAAATTGCATCGGAATTAAATACAAAAAGCCTAATGCCGTCTTAAGTACCTGAAGACGACACTTCTTACTGACTATATTTTGAACCATTCCTGTGACACTAGTTATAGTTTACGATGCTTCACTTCAGGTTCACTGTATCCCCTGGACCTTCTTATTGACGATGAAACGCAGAAATAGCATCGGGATTAAATACAAAAGGCACAATGCCATCTTAAGTACATGAAGACCGACAGTTCTTACTGACTATGTTTTGAACCATTCCTGTGACACTAGTTATAGATTCCGATGCTTCACTTCAGGTTTACTGTATCCCTTGGACCTTCTTATTGACGATGAAACACAGAAATTACATCGGAATTATATACCAAAGGCACCATGCCGACATAAGTACATGAAGACCGACACTTCTTACTGACTATGTTTTGAACCATTCCTGTGACACTAGTTATAGAATCCGATGCTTCACTTCAGGTTTACTGTATCCCTTGGACCTTCTTATTGACGATGAAATACAGAAATTGCATCGAAAATAAATACAAAAATCACAATGCCGACTAAAGTACTTGAAGACCGACACTTCTTACTGACTATGTTTTGAACCATTCCTGTGACACTAGTTACAGATTCCGATGCTTCACTTCAGGTTTACTGTATCCCTTGGACCTTCTTATTGACGATAAAACACAGAAATTGCATCGGAATTAAATACAAAAGGCACAATGCCGACTTACGTTCATGAAGACCGACACTGCTTACTGACTATGTTTTGAACCATTCCTGTGACACTAGTTATAGATTCCGATGCTTCACTTCAGGTTTATTGTATCCCTTGGACCTTCTTATTGACGATGAAACACAGAAATTGCATCGGAATTAAATACAAAAGGCACAATGCCGACTTATGGACAAGAAGACTGACTCTTCCTACTGACCATTCCTGTGACACTAGTTATATATTCCGATGATTCACTTCAGGTTTATTGTATCCCTTGGACCTTCTTATTGACGATGAAACACAGAAATTGCATCGGAGTTAAATACAAAAGGCTCAATGCCGACTTAAGTACATGAAGACCGACACTTCTTACTGACTATATTTTGAACCATTCCTGTGACACTAGTTGTAGTTTACGATGCTTCACTTCAGGTTCACTGTATCCCTTGGACCTTCTTATTGACGATGAAACTCAGAAATTGCAACGGGATTAAATACAAAAGGCACAAAGCCATCTTAAGTACATGAAGACCGACAGTTCTTACTGACTATGTTTTGAACCATTCCTGTGACACTAGTTATAGATTCCGATGCTTCACTTCAGGTTTACTGTATCCCTTGGACCTTCTTATTGACGATGAAACGCAGAAATTGCATCGGAATTATATACCAAAGGCACAATGCCGACTTAAGTACATGAAGACCGACAGTTCTTACTGACTATGTTTTGAACCATTCCTGTGACACTAGTTATATATTCCGATGCTTCACTTCAGGTTTATTGTATCCCTTGGACCTTCTTATTGACGATGAAACACAGAAATTGCATCGGAATTAAATACAAAAGGCACAATGCCGACTTAAGTACATGAAGACCGAAACTTCTTACTGACTGTATTTTGAACCATTCCTGTGACACTAGTTATAGTTTCCAATGCTTCACTTCAGGTTCACTGTATCCCCTGGACCTTCTTAATGACGATGAAACGCAGAAATTGCATCGGGATTAAATACAAAAGGCACAATGCCGACTTAAGTACATGAAGACCGACAGTTCTTACTGACTATGTTTTGAACCATTCCTGTGACACTAGTTATAGATTTCGATGCTTCACTTCAGGTTTACTGTATCCCTTGGACCATCTTATTGACGATGAAACACAGAAATTGCATCGGAATTATATACCAAAGGCACAATGCCGACTTAAGTACATGAAGACCGACACTTCTTACTGACTATGTTTTGAACCATTCCTGTGACACTAGTTATAGATTCCGATGCTTCACTTCAGGTTTACTGTATCCCTTGGACCTTCTTATTGACGATGAAACACAGAAATTGCATCAGAATTAAATACAAAAGGCAGAATGCGGACATAAGGACATGAAGATTGACTCTTCCTGCTGACCATTCCTGTGACACTAGTTATAGATTCCGATGCTTCACTTCAGGTTTACTGTATCCCTTGGACCTTTTTATTGATGATAAAACACAGAAATTGCATCGGAAATAATTACAAAAGGCACAATGCCGACTTAAGTACATGAAGACCGACGCTTCTTACTGACTATGTTTTGAACCATTCCTGTGACACTAGTTGTAGATTCCGATGCTTCACTTCAGGTTTACTGTATCCCTTGGACCTTCTTATAGACGATAAAACACAGAAATTGCATCGGAATTAAATATAAAATGCACAGCGCCGACTTAAGGACAAGAAGACTGACTCTTCCTACTGACCATTCCTGTGTCACTAGTTATAGATTCCGATGCTTCACTTCAGGTTTACTGTATCCCTTGGACCTTCTTATTGACGATGAAATACAGAAATTGCATCGGAATTAAATACAAAAGGCACATTGCAGACTTAAGGTCAAGAAGACTGACTCTTCCTACTGACCATTCCTGTGACACAAGTTATGGATTCCGATGCTTCACTCCAGGTTTACTGTATCCCTTGGACCTTCTTATTGACGATGAAACACAGAACTTGCATCGGAAATAAATACAAAAGGCACAATGCCGACTAAAGTACTTGAAAACCGACACTTCTTACTGACTATGTTTTGAACCATTCCTGTGACACTAGTTATAGATTCCGATGCTTCACTTCAGTTTTACTGTATCCATTGGACCTTCTAATTGACGATAAAACACACAAATTGCATCGGAATTAAATATAAAATGCACAGCGCCGACTTAAGGACAAGAAGACTGACTCTTCCTACTGACCATTCCTGTGACACTAGTTATAGATTCCGATGCTTCACTTCAGGTTTACTGTATCCCTTGGACCTTCTTACTGACGATGAAACACAGAAATTGCATCGGAATTATATACCAAAGGCACAATGCCGACTTAAGTACATGAAGACCGACACTTCTTACTGACTATGTTTTGAACCATTCCTGTGACACTAGCTATAGATTGCGATGCTTCACTTCAGGTTTACTGTATCCCTTGGACCTTCTTATTGACGATGAAACACAGAAATTGCATCAGAAATAAATACAAAAGGCAGAATGCCGACATAAGGACATGAAGATTGACTCTTCTGCTGACCATTCCTGTGACACTAGTTATAGATTCGGATGCTTCACTCCAGGTTTACTGTATCCCTTGACCTTCTTATTGACGATGAAACCCAGAAATTGCATCGGAATTAAATACAAAAGGCACAATGCCGACTTAAGGACAAGAAGACTGACTCTTCCTACTGACGATTCCTGTGACACTAGTTATAGATCCCGATGCTTCACTTCAGGTTTACTGTATCCCTTGGACCTTCTTATTGACGATGAAACACAGAAATTGCATCGGAATAAAATACAAAAGGCACAATGCAGGCTTAAGGACAAAAAGACTGACTCATCCTACTGACCATTCCTGTGACACTAGTTATATATTCCGATGCTTCACTTCAGGTTTATTGTATCCCTTGGACCTTCTTATTGACGATGAAACACAGAAATTGCATCGGAATTAAATACAAAAGGCACAATGCCGACTTAAGTACATGAAGACCGACACTTCTTACTGACTATATTTTGAACCATTCCTGTGACACTAGTTATAGATTCCGATGCTTCACTTCAGGTTTACTGTATCCCTTGGACCTTCTTATTGACGATGAAACACAGAACTTGCATCGGAAATAAATACAAAAGGCACAATGCCGACTAAAGTACTTGAAGACCGACACTTCTTACTGACTATGTTTTGAACCATTCCTGTGACACTAGTTATAGATTCCGATGCTTCACTTCAGGTTTACTGTATCCCTTGGACCTTCTTATTGACGATGAAACACAGAAATTGCATCGGAATTATATACCAAAGGCACAATGCCGACTTAAGTACATGAAGACCGACACTTCTTACTGACTATGTTTTGAACCATTCCTGTGACACTAGTTATAGATTCCGAAGCTTCACTTCAGGTTTACTGTATCCCTTGGACCTTCTTATTGACGATGAAACACAGAAATTGCATCAGAATTAAATACAAAAGGCAGAATGCGGACATAAGGACATGAAGATTGAGTCTTCCTGCTGACCATTCCTGTGACACTAGTTATAGATTCCGATGCTTCACTTCAGGTTTACTGTATACCTTGGACCTTTTTATTGATGATAAAACACAGAAATTGCATCGGAAATAATTACAAAAGGCACAATGCCGACTTAAGTACATGAAGACCGACGCTTCTTACTGACTATGTTTTGAACCATTCCTGTGACACTAGTTATAGATTCCGATGCTTCACTTCAGGTTTACTGTATCCCTTGGACCTTCTTATAGACGATAAAACAGAGAAATTGCATCGGAATTAAATATAAAATGCACAGCGCCGACTTAAGGACAAGAAGACTGACTCTTCCTACTGACCATTCCTGTGACACTAGTTATAGATTCCGATGCTTCACTTCAGGTTTACTGTATCCCTTGGACCTTCTTATTGACGATGAAACACAGAAATTGCATCGGAATTAAATACAAAAGGCACAAAGCCGACTTATGGACAAGAAGACTGACTCTTCCTACTGACCATTCCTGTGACACTAATTATAGATTCCGATGCTTCACTTCAGGTTTACTGTATCCTTTGGACCTTCTTATTGACGATGAAATACAGAAATTGCATCGGAATTAAATACAAAAGGCACATTGCCGACTTAAGGTCAAGAAGACTGACTCTTCCTACTGACCATTCCTGTGACACATGTTATGGATTCCGATGCTTCACTCCAGGTTTACTGTATCACTTGGACCTTCTTATTGACGATGAAACACAGAACTTGCATCGGAAATAAATACAAAAGGCACAATGCCGACTAAAGTTCTTGAAAACCGACACTTCTTACTGACTATGTTTTGAACCATTCCTGTGACACTAGTTA
Source organism: Schistocerca americana (assembly GCF_021461395.2). Lineage (NCBI taxonomy): Eukaryota > Metazoa > Arthropoda > Insecta > Orthoptera > Acrididae > Schistocerca > Schistocerca americana. Next base: position 2,252,973 of record NW_025726093.1, read on the forward strand.
TGGATTCCAATGCTTCACTTCAGGTTTACTGTATCCCTTGGACCTTCTTATTGACGATAAAACACAGAAATGGCATCGGAATTAAATATAAAATGCACAGCGCCGACTTAAGGACAAGAAGACTGACTCTTCCTACTGACCATTCCTGTGACACTAGTTATAGATTCCGATGCTTCACTTCAGGTTTACTGTATCCCTTGGACCTTCTTATTGACGATGAAACACAGAATTTGCATCGGAATTAAATACAAAAGGCACAATGCCGACTTAAGTACATGAAGACCGACACTTCTTACTGACTATGTTTTGAACCATTCCTGTGACACTAGTTATAGATTCCGATGCTTCACTTCAGGTTTACTGTATCCCTTGGACCTTCTTACTGACGATGATACACAGAAATTGCATCGGAATTAAATACAAAAGGCACAATGCCGACTTAAGGACAAGAAGACTGACTCTTCCTACTGACCATTCCTGTACCACTAGTTATATATTCCGATGCTTCACTTCAGGTTTATTGTATCCCTTGGACCTTTTTATTGACGATGAAACACAGAAATTGCATCGGAATTAAATACAAAAGGCACAATGCCGACTTAAGTACATGAAGACCGACACTTCTTACTGACTATATTTTGAACCATTCCTGTGACACTAGTTATAGTTTCCGAAGCTTCACTTCAGGTTCACTGTATCCCTTGGACCTTCTTATTGACGATGAAACGCAGAAATTGCATCGGAATTAAATACAAAAGGCACAATGCCGACTTAAGTACATGAAGACCGACAGTTCTTACTGACTATGTTTTGAACCATTCCTGTGACACTAGTTATAGATTCCGATGCTTCACTTCAGGTTTACTGTATCCCTTGGACCTTCTTACTGACGATGAAACTCAGAAATTGCATCGGAATTATATACCAGAGGCACAATGCCGACTTAAGTACATGAAGACCGACAATTCTTACTGACTATGTTTTGAACCATTCCTGTGATACTAGTTATAGATTGCGATGCTTCACTTCAGGTTTACTGTATCCCTTGGACCTTCTTATTGACAATGAAACACAGAAATTGCATCAGAATTAAATACAAAAGGCAGAATGCCGACATAAGGACATGAAGATTGACTCTTCCTGCTGACCATTCCTGTGACACTAGTTATAGGTTCCGATGCTTCACTCCAGGTTTACTGTATCCCTTGACCTTCTTATTGACGATGAAACCCAGAAAACGCATCGGAATTAAATACAAAAGGCACAATGCCGACTTAAGGACAAGAAGACTGACTCTTCCTACTGACCATTCCTGTGACACTAGTTATAGATCCCGATGCTTCACTTCAGGTTCACTGTATCCCTTGGACCTTCTTATTGACGATGAAACACAGAAATTGCATCGGAATTATATACCAAATGCACAATGCCGACTTAAGTACAAGAAGACCAACACTTTTTACTGACTATGATTTGAACCATTCCTGTGACACTAGTTATAGATTCCGATGCTTCACTTCAGGTTTACTGTATCCCTTGGACCTTCTTATTGACGATGAAACACAGAAATTGCATCACAATTAAATACAAAAGGCAGAATGCCGACATAAGGACATGAAGATTGACTCTTCCTGCTGACCATTCCTGTGTCACTAGTTATATATTCCGATGCTTCACTTCAGGTTTATTGTATCCCTTGGACCTTCTTATTGACGATGAAACACAGAAATTGCATCGGAATTAAATACAAAAGGCCTAATGCCGTCTTAAGTACCTGAAGACGACACTTCTTACTGACTATATTTTGAACCATTCCTGTGACACTAGTTATAGTTTACGATGCTTCACTTCAGGTTCACTGTATCCCCTGGACCTTCTTATTGACGATGAAACGCAGAAATTGCATCGGGATTAAATACAAAAGGCACAATGCCATCTTAAGTACATGAAGACCGACAGTTCTTACTGACTATGTTTTGAACCATTCCTGTGACACTAGTTATAGATTCCGATGCTTCACTTCAGGTTTACTGTATCCCTTGGACCTTCTTATTGAAGATGAAACACAGAAATTACATCGGAATTATATGCCAAAGGCACCATGCCGACATAAGTACATGAAGACCGACACTTCTTACTGACTATGTTTTGAACCATTCCTGTGACACTAGTTATAGAATCCGATGCTTCACTTCAGGTTTACTGTATCCCTTGGACCTTCTTATTGACGATGAAATACAGAAATTGCATCGGAATTAAATACAAAAGGCTCAAAGCCGACATAAGGCCAAGAAGACTGACTCTTCCTACTGACCATTCCTGTGACACTAGTTATAGATTCCGATGCTTCACTTCAGGTTTACTGTATCCCCTAGACCTTCTTATTGACGATGAAACACAGAACTTGCATCGAAAATAAATACAAAAATCACAATGCCGACTAAAGTACTTGAAGACCGACACTTCTTACTGACTATGTTTTGAACCATTCCTGTGACACTAGTTACAGATTCCGATGCTTCACTTCAGGTTTACTGTATCCCTTGGACCTTCTTATTGACGATAAAACACAGAAATTGCATCGGAATTAAATACAAAAGGCACAATGCCGACTTACGTTCATGAAGACCGACAGTTCTTACTGACTATGTTTTGAACCATTCCTGTGACACTAGTTATAGATTCCGATGCTTCACTTCAGGTTTACTGTATCCCTTGGACCTTCTTATTGACGATGAAACGCAGAAATTGCATCGGAATTATATACCAAAGGCACAATGCCGACTTAAGTACATGAAGACCGACAGTTCTTACTGACTATGTTTTGAACCACTCCTGTGACACTAGTTATATATTCCGATGCTTCACTTCAGGTTTATTGTATCCCTTGGACCTTCTTATTGACGATGAAACACAGAAATTGCATCGGAATTAAATACAAAAGGCACAATGCCGACTTAAGTACATGAAGACCGAAACTTCTTACTGACTGTATTTTGAACCATTCCTGTGACACTAGTTATAGTTTCCAATGCTTCACTTCAGGTTCACTGTATCCCCTGGACCTTCTTAATGACGATGAAACGCAGAAATTGCATCGGGATTAAATACAAAAGGCACAATGCCGACTTAAGTACATGAAGACCGACAGTTCTTACTGACTATGTTTTGAACCATTCCTGTGACACTAGTTATAGATTTCGATGCTTCACTTCAGGTTTACTGTATCCCTTGGACCATCTTATTGACGATGAAACACAGAAATTGCATCGGAATTATATACCAAAGGCACAATGCCGACTTAAGTACATGAGGACCGACACTTCTTACTGACTATGTTTTGAACCATTCCTGTGACACTAGTTATAGATTCCGATGCTTCACTTCAGGTTTACTGTATCCCTTGGACCTTCTTATTGACAATGAAACACAGAAATTGCATCAGAATTAAATACAAAAGGCAGAATGCCGACATAAGGACATGAAGATTGACTCTTCCTGCTGACCATTCCTGTGACACTAGTTATAGATTCCGATGCTTCACTTCAGGTTTACTGTATCCCTTGGACCTTTTTATTGATGATAAAACACAGAAATTGCATCGGAAATAATTACAAAAGGCACAATGCCGACTTAAGTACATGAAGACCGACGCTTCTTACTGACTATGTTTTGAACCATTCCTGTGACACTAGTTGTAGATTCCGATGCTTCACTTCAGGTTTACTGTATCCCTTGGACCTTCTTATAGACGATAAAACACAGAAATTGCATCGGAATTAAATATAAAATGCACAGCGCCGACTTAAGGACAAGAAGACTGACTCTTCCTACTGACCATTCCTGTGACACTAGTTATAGATTCCGATGCTTCACTTCAGGTTTACTGTATCCCTTGGACCTTCTTATTGACGATGAAATACAGAAATTTCATCGGAATTAAATACAAAAGGCACATTGCCGACTTAAGGTCAAGAAGACTGACTCTTCCTACTGACCATTCCTGTGACACAAGTTATGGATTCCGATGGTTCACTCCAGGTTTACTGTATCCCTTGGACCTTCTTATTGACGATGAAACACAGAACTTGCATCGGAAATAAATACAAAAGGCACAATGCCGACTAAAGTACTTGAAAACCGACACTTCTTACTGACTATGTTTTGAACCATTCCTGTGACACTAGTTATAGATTCCGATGCTTCACTTCAGTTTTACTGTATCCATTGGACCTTCTAATTGACGATAAAACACACAAATTGCATCGGAATTAAATATAAAATGCACAGCGCCGACTTAAGGACAAGAAGACTGACTCTTCCTACTGACCATTCCTGTGACACTAGTTATAGATTCCGATGCTTCACTTCAGGTTTACTGTATCCCTTGGATCTTCTTACTGACGATGAAACACAGAAATTGCATCGGAATTATATACCAAAGGCACAATGCCGACTTAAGTACATGAAGACCGACACTTCTTACTGACTATGTTTTGAACCATTCCTGTGACACTAGCTATAGATTGCGATGCTTCACTTCAGGTTTACTGTATCCCTTGGACCTTCTTATTGACGATGAAACACAGAAATTGCATCAGAAATAAATACAAAAGGCAGAATGCCGACATAAGGACATGAAGATTGACTCTTCTGCTGACCATTCCTGTGACACTAGTTATAGATTCGGATGCTTCACTCCAGGTTTACTGTATCCCTTGACCTTCTTATTGACGATGAAACCCAGAAATTGCACCGGAATTAAATACAAAAGGCACAATGCCGACTTAAGGACAAGAAGACTGACTCTTCCTACTGACGATTCCTGTGACACTAGTTATAGATCCCGATGCTTCACTTCAGGTTTACTGTATCCCTTGGACCTTCTTATTGACGATGAAACACAGAAATTACATCGGAATAAAATACAAAAGGCACAATGCAGGCTTAAGTACATGAAGACCGACACTTCTTACTGACTATGTTTTGAACCATTCCTGTGACACTAGTTATAGATTCCGATGCTTCACTTCAGGTTTACTGTATCCCTTGGACCTTCTTATTGACGATGAAACACAGAAATTGCATCAGAATTAAATACAAAAGGCAGAATGCGGACATAAGGACATGAAGATTGAGTCTTCCTGCTGACCATTCCTGTGACACTAGTTATAGATTCCGATGCTTCACTTCAGGTTTACTGTATACCTTGGACCTTTTTATTGATGATAAAACACAGAAATTGCATCGCAAATAATTACAAAAGGCACAATGCCGACTTAAGTACATGAAGACCGACGCTTCTTACTGACTATGTTTTGAACCATTCCTGTGACACTAGTTATAGATTCCGATGCTTCACTTCAGGTTTACTGTATCCCTTGGACCTTCTTATAGACGATAAAACAGAGAAATTGCATCGGAATTAAATATAAAATGCACAGCGCCGACTTAAGGACAAGAAGACTGACTCTTCCTACTGACCATTCCTGTGACACTAGTTATAGATTCCGATGCTTCACTTCAGGTTTACTGTATCCCTTGGACCTTCTTATTGACGATGAAACACAGAAATTGCATCGGAATTAAATACAAAAGGCACAAAGCCGACTTATGGACAAGAAGACTGACTCTTCCTACTGTCCATTCCTGTGACACTAATTATAGATTCCGATGCTTCACTTCAGGTTTACTGTATCCTTTGGACCTTCTTATTGACGATGAAATACAGAAATTGCATCGGAATTAAATACAAAAGGCACATTGCCGACTTAAGGTCAAGAAGACTGACTCTTCCTACTGACCATTCCTGTGACACTAGTTATGGATTCCAATGCTTCACTTCAGGTTTACTGTATCCCTTGGACCTTCTTATTGACGATAAAACACAGAAATGGCATCGGAATTAAATATAAAATGCACAGCGCCGACTTAAGGACAAGAAGACTGACTGTTCCTACTGACCATTCCTGTGACACTAGTTATAGATTCCGATGCTTCACTTCAGGTTTACTGTATCCCTTGGACCTTCTTATTGACGATGAAACACAGAATTTGCATCGGAATTAAATACAAAAGGCACAATGCCGACTTAAGTACATGAAGACCGACACTTCTTACTGACTATGTTTTGAACCATTCCTGTGACACTAGTTATAGATTCCGATGCTTCACTTCAGGTTTACTGTATCCCTTGGACCTTCTTATTGACGATGATACACAGAAATTGCATCGGAATTAAATACAAAAGGCACAATGCCGACTTAAGGACAAGAAGACTGACTCTTCCTACTGACCATTCCTGTGACACTAGTTATATATTCCGATGCTTCACTTCAGGTTTATTGTATCCCTTGGACCTTTTTATTGACGATGAAACACAGAAATTGCATCGGAATTAAATACAAAAGGCACAATGCCGACTTAAGTACATGAAGACCGACACTTCTTACTGACTATATTTTGAACCATTCCTGTGACACTAGTTATAGTTTCCGAAGCTTCACTTCAGGTTCACTGTATCCCTTGGACCTTCTTATTGACGATGAAACGCAGAAATTGCATCGGAATTAAATACAAAAGGCACAATGCCGACTTAAGTACATGAAGACCGACAGTTCTTACTGACTATGTTTTGAACCATTCCTGTGACACTAGTTATAGATTCCGATGCTTCACTTCAGGTTTACTGTATCCCTTGGACCTTCTTACTGACGATGAAACTCAGAAATTGCATCGGAATTATATACCAGAGGCACAATGCCGACTTAAGTACATGAAGACCGACAATTCTTACTGACTATGTTTTGAACCATTCCTGTGATACTAGTTATAGATTGCGATGCTTCACTTCAGGTTTACTGTATCCCTTGGACCTTCTTATTGACAATGAAACACAGAAATTGCATCAGAATTAAATACAAAAGGCAGAATGCCGACATAAGGACATGAAGATTGACTCTTCCTGCTGACCATTCCTGTGACACTAGTTATAGGTTCCGATGCTTCACTCCAGGTTTACTGTATCCCTTGACCTTCTTATTGACGATGAAACCCAGAAATTGCATCGGAATTAAATACAAAAGGCACAATGCCGACTTAAGGACAAGAAGACTGACTCTTCCTACTGACCATTCCTGTGACACTAGTTATAGATCCCGATGCTTCACTTCAGGTTCACTGTATCCCTTGGACCTTCTTATTGACGATGAAACACAGAAATTGCATCGGAATTAAATACAAAAGGCAAGAAGGACAAGAAGACTGACTCATCCTACTGACCATTCCTGTGACACTAGTTATATATTCCGATGCTTCACTTCAGGTTTATTGTATCCCTTGGACCTTCTTATTGACGATGAAACACAGAAATTGCATCGCAATTAAATACAAAAGGCACAATGACGACTTAAGTACATGAAGACCGACACTTCTTACTGACTATATTTTGAACCATTCCTGTGAGACTAGTTATAGATTCCGATGCTTCACTTCAGATTTACTGTAACCCTTGGACCTTCTTATTGCCGATGAAACACAGAAATTGCATCGGAATTATATACCAAAGGCACAATGCCGACTTAAGTACATGAAGACCGACACTTCTTACTGACTATGTTCTGAACCATTCCTGTGACACTAGTTATAGATTCCGATGCTTCACTTCAGGTGTACTGTATCCCTTGGACCTTCTTATTGACGATGAAACACAGAAATTGCGTCAGAATTAAATACAAAAGGCAGAATGCCGACATAAGGACATGAAAATTGACTCTTCCTGCTGACCATTCCTGTGACACTAGTTATAGATTCCGATGCTTTACTCCAGGTTTACTGTATGCCTTGGACCTTCTTATTTACGATGAAACCCAGAAATTGCATCGGAATTAAATACAATAGGCACAATGCCGACTTAAGAACTAGAAGACTGACTCTTAATACTGACCATTCCTGTGACACTAGTTATAGATTCCGATGCTTCACTTCAGGTTTACTGTATCCCTTGGACCTTCTTATTGACGATGAAACACAGAAATTGCATCGGAATTAAATACAAAAGGCACAAAGCCGACTTATGGACAAGAAGACTGACTCTTCCTACTGACCATTCCTGTGACACTAATTATAGATTCCGATGCTTCACTTCAGGTTTACTGTATCCTTTGGACCTTCTTATTGACGATGAAATACAGAAATTGCATAGGAATTAAATACAAAAGGCACATTGCCGACTTAAGGTCAAGAAGACTGACCCTTCCTACTGACCATTCCTGTGACACAAGTTATGGATTCCGATGCTTCACTCCAGGTTTACTGTATCCCTTGGACCTTCTTATTGACGATGAAACACAGAAATTGCATCAGAATTAAATACAAAAGGCAGAATGCCGACATAAGGACATGAAGATTGACTCTTCCTGCTGACCATTTCTGTGACACTAGTTATAGATTCCGATGCTTCACTTCAGGTTTACTGTATCCCTTGGACCTTGTTATTGATGATAAAACACAGAAATTGCATCGGAAATAATTACAAAAGGCACAATGCCGACTTAAGTACATGAAGACCGACGCTTCTTACTGACTATGTTTTGAACCATTCCTGTGACACTAGTTATAGATTCCGATGCTTCACTTCAGGTTTACTGTATCCCTTGGACCATCTTATTGACGATGAAACACAGAAATTGCATCGGAATTATATACCAAAGGCACAATGCCGACTTAAGTACATGAAGACCGACACTTCTTACTGACTATGTTTTGAACCATTCCTGTGACACTAGTTATAGATTCCGATGCTTCACTTCAGGTTTACTGTATCCCTTGGACCTTCTTATTGACGATGAAACACAGAAATTGCATCAGAATTAAATACAAAAGGCAGAATGACGACATAAGGACATGAAGATTGACTCTTCCTGCTGACAATTCCTGTGACACTAGTTATAGATTCCGATGCTTCACTTCAGGTTTACTGTATCCCTTGGACCTTCTTATTGACGATGAAACACAGAAATTGCATCGGAATTAAATACAAAAGGCAGAAAGCCGACTTATGGACAAGAAGACTGACTCTTCCTACTGACCATTCCTGTGACACTAATTATAGATTCCGATGCTTCACTTCAGGTTTACTGTATCCTTTGGACCTTCTTATTGACGATGAAATACAGAAATTGCATCGGAATTAAATACAAAAGGCACATTGCCGACTTAAGGTCAAGAAGACTGACTCTTCCTACTGACCATTCCTGTGGCACAAGTTATGGATTCCGATGCTTCACTCCAGGTTTACTGTATCCCTTGGACCTTCTTATTGACGATGAAACACAGAAATTGCATCAGAATTAAATACAAAAGGCAGAATGCCGACATAAGGACATGAAGATTGACTCTTCCTGCTGACCATTCCTGTGACACTAGTTATAGATTCCGATGCTTCACTTCAGGTTTACTGTATCCCTTGGACCTTTTTATTGATGATAAAACACAGAAATTGCATCGGAAATAATTACAAAAGGCACAATGCCGACTTAAGTACATGAAGACCGACGCTTCTTACTGACTATGTTTTGAACCATTCCTGTGACACTAGTTATAGATTCCGATGCTTCACTTCAGGTTTACTGTATCCCTTGGACCATCTTATTGACGATGAAACACAGAAATTGCATCGGAATTATATACCAAAAGCACAATGCCGACTTAAGTACATGAAGACCGACACTTCTTACTGACTATGTTTTGAACCATTCCTGTGACACTAGTTATAGATTCCGATGCTTCACTTCAGGTTTACTGTATCCCTTGGACCTTCTTATTGACGATGAAACACAGAAATTGCATCAGAATTAAATACAAAAGGCAGAATGCCGACATATGGACATGAAGATTGACTCTTCCTGCTGACCATTCCTGTGACACTAGTTATAGATTCCGATGCTTCACTTCAGGTTTACTGTATCCCTTGGACCTTTTTATTGATGATAAAACACAGAAATTGCATCGGAAATAATTACAAAAGGCACAATGCCGACTTAAGTACATGAAGACCGACGCTTCTTACTGACTATGTTTTGCACCATTCCTGTGACACTAGTTATAGATTCCGATGCTTCACTTCAGGTTTACTGTATCCCTTGGACCTTCTTATAGACGATAAAACACAGAAATTGCATCGGAATTAAATATAAAATGGACAGCGCCGACTTAAGGACAACAAGACTGACTCTTCCTACTGACCATTCCTGTGACACTAGTTATGGATTCCGATGCTTCACTTCAGGTTTACTGTATCCCTTGGACCTTCTTATTGACGATGAAACACAGAAATTGCATCGGAATTAAATACAATAGGCACAAAGCCGACTTATGGACAAGAAGACTGACTCTTCCTACTGACCATTCCTGTGACACTAATTATAGATTCCGATGCTTCACTTCAGGTTTACTGTATCCTTTCGACCTTCTTATTGACGATGAAATACAGAAATTGCTTCGGAATTAAATACAAAAGGCACATTGCCGACTTAAGGTCAAGAAGACTGACTCTTCCTACTGACCATTCCTGTGACACAAGTTATGGATTCCGATGCTTCACTCCAGGTTTACTGTATCCCTTGGACCTTCTTATTGACGATGAAACACAGAAATTGCATCGGAATAAAATACAAAAGGCACAATGCAGGCTTAAGGACAAGAAGACTGACTCATCCTACTGACCATTCCTGTGACACTAGTTATATATTCCGATGCTTCACTTCAGGTTTATTGTATCCCTTGGACCTTCTTATTGACGATGAAACACAGAAATTGCATCGGAATTAAATACAAAAGGCACAATGCCGACTTAAGTACATGAAGTTCGACACTTCTTACTGACTATACTTTGAACCATTCCTGTGACACTAGTTATAGATTCCGATGCTTCACTTCAGGTTTACTGTATCCCTTGGACCTTCTTATTGACGATGAAACACAGAACTTGCATCGGAAATAAATACAAAAGGCACAATGCCGACTAAAGTACTTGAAGATCGACACTTCTTACTGACTATGTTTTGAACCATTCCTGTGACACTAGTTATAGATTCCGATGCTTCACTTCAGGTTTACTGTATCCCTTGGACCTTCTTATTGACCATAAAACACAGAAATTGCATCGGAATTAAATATAAAATGCACAGCGCCGACTTAAGGACAAGAAGACTGACTCTTCTTACTGATCATTCCTGTGACACTAGTTATATATTCCGATGCTTCACTTCAGGTTTATTGTATCCCTTGGACCTTCTTATTGACGATGAAACACAGAAATTGCATCGGAATTAAATACAAAAGGCACAATGCCGACTTAAGTACATGAAGACCGACACTTCTTACTGACTATATTTTAAACCATTCCTGTGACACTAGTTATAGTTTCCGATGCTTCACTTCAGGTTCACTGTATCCCCTGGACCTTCTTAATGACGATGAAACGCAGAAATTGCATAGGGATTAAATACAAAAGGCACAATGCCGACTTAAGTACATGAAGACCGACAGTTCTTACTGACTATGTTTTGAACCATTCCTGTGACACTAGTTATAGATTCCGATGCTTCACTTCAGGTTTACTGTATCCCTTGGACCTTCTTATTGACGATGAAACACAGAAATTGCATCGGAATTATATACCAAAGGCACAATGCCGACTTAAGTACATGAAGACCGACACTTCTTACTGACTATGTTTTGAACCATTCCTGTGACACTAGTTATAGATTCCGATGCTTCACTTCAGGTTTACTGTATCCCTTGGACCTTCTTATTGACGATGAAACACAGAAATTGCATCAGAATTAAATACAAAAGGCAGAATGCCGACATAAGGACATGAAGATTGACTCTTCCTGCTGACCATTCCTGTGACACTATTTATAGATTCCGATGCTTCACTTCAGGTTTACTGTATACCTTGGACCTTTTTATTGATGATAAAACACAGAAATTGCATCGGAAATAATTACAAAAAGCACAATGCCGACTTAAGTACATGAAGACCGACGCTTCTTACTGACTATGTTTTGAACCATTCCTGTGACACTAGTTATAGATTCCGATGCTTCACTTCAGGTTTACTGTATCCCTTGGACCTTCTTATAGACGATAAAACACAGAAATTGCATCGGAATTAAATATAAAATGCACAGCGCCGACTTAAGGACAAGAAGACTGACTCTTCCTACTGACCATTCCTGTGACACTAGTTATAGATTCCGATGCTTCACTTCAGGTATACTGTATCCCTTGGACCTTCTTATTGACGATGAAACACAGAAATTGCATCGGAATTAAATACAAAAGGCACAATGCCGACTTAAGTACATGAAGACCGACAGTTCTTACTGACTATGTTTTGAACCATTCCTGTGACACTAGTTATAGATTCCGATGCTTCACTTCAGATTTACTGTATCCCTTGGACCTTCTTATTGCCGATGAAACACAGAAATTGCATCGGAATTATATACCAAAGGCACAATGCCGACTTAAGTACATGAAGACCGACACTTCTTACTGACTATGTTTTGAACCATTCCTGTGACACTAGTTATAGATTCCGATGCTTCACTTCAGGTGTACTGTATCCCTTGGACCTTCTTATTGACGATGAAACACAGAAATTGCATCAGAATTAAATACAAAAGGCAGAATGCCGACATAAGGACATGAAAATTGACTCTTCCTGCTGACCATTCCTGTGACACTAGTTATAGATTCCGATGCTTCACTCCAGGTTTACTGCATCCCTTGGACCTTCTTATTGACGATGAAACCCAGAAATTGCATCGGAATTAAATACAAAAGGCACAATGCCGACTTAAGAACTAGAAGACTGACTCTTCCTACTGAACATTCCTGTGACACAAGTTATAGATTCCGATGCTTCACTTCAGGTTTACTGTATCCCTTGGACCTTCTTATTGACGATGAAACACAGAAATTGCATCGGAATTAAATACAAAAGGCACAAAGCCGACTTATGGACAAGAAGACTGACTCTTCCTACTGACCATTCCTGTGACACTAATTATAGATTCCGATGCTTCACTTCAGGTTTACTGTATCCTTTGGACCTTCTTATTGACGATGAAATACAGAAATTGCATCGGAATTAAATACAAAAGGCACATTGCCGACTTAAGGTCAAGAAGACTGACTCTTCCTACTGACCATTCCTGTGACACAAGTTATGGATTCCGATGCTTCACTCCAGGTTTACTGTATCCCTTGGACCTTCTTATTGACGATGAAACACAGAACTTGCATCGGAAATAAATACAAAAGGCACAATGCCGACTAAAGTACTTGAAAACCGACACTTCTTACTGACTATGTTTTGAACCATTCCTGTGACACTAGTTATAGATTCCGATGCTTCACTTCAGGTTTACTGTATCCCTTGGACCTTCTTATTGACGATAAAACACAGAAATGGCATCGGAATTAAATATAAAATGCACAGCGCCGACTTAAGGACAAGAAGACTGACTCTTCCTACAGACCATTCCTGTGACACTAGTTATAGATTCCGATGCTTCACTTCAGGTTTACTGTATCCCTTGGACCTTCATATTGACGATGAAACACAGAATTTGCATCGGAATTAAATACAAAAGGCACAATGCCGACTTAAGTACATGAAGACCGACACTTCTTACTGACTATGTTTTGAACCATTCCTGTGACACTAGTTATAGATTCCGATGCTTCACTTCAGGTTTATTGTATCCCTTGGACCTTCTTATTGACGATGATACACAGAAATTGCATCGGAATTAAATACAAAAGGCACAATGCCGACTTAAGGACAAGAAGACTGACTCTTCCTACTGACCATTCCTGTGACACTAGTTATATATTCCGATGCTTCTCTTCAGGTTTATTGTATCCCTTGGACCTTTTTATTGACGATGAAACACAGAAATTGCATCGGAATTAAATACAAAAGGCACAATGCCGACTTAAGTACATGAAGACCGACACTTCTTACTGACTATATTTTGAACCATTCCTGTGACACTAGTTATAGTTTCCGAAGCTTCACTTCAGGTTCACTGTATCCCTTGGACCTTCTTATTGACGATGAAACGCAGAAATTGCATCGGAATTAAATACAAAAGGCACAATGCCGACTTAAGTACATGAAGACCGACAGTTCTTACTGACTATGTTTTGAACCATTCCTGTGACACTAGTTATAGATTCCGATGCTTCACTTCAGGTTTACTGTATCCCTTGGACCTTCTTACTGACGATGAAACACAGAAATTGCATCGGAATTATATACCAAAGGCACAATGCCGACTTAAAAACATGAAGACCGACAATTCTTACTGACTATGTTTTGAACCATTCCTGTGACACTAGTTATAGATTGCGATGCTTCACTTCAGGTTTACTGTATCCCTTGGACCTTCTTATTGACGATGAAACACAGAAATTGCATCAGAATTAAATACAAAAGGCAGAATGCCAACGTAAGGACATGAAGATTGACTCTTCCTGCTGACCATTCCTGTGCCACTAGTTATAGATTCCGATGCTTCACTCCAGGTTTACTGTATCCCTTGACCTTCTTATTGACGATGAAACCCAGAAATTGCATCGGAATTAAATACAAAAGGCACAATGCCGACTTAAGGACAAGAAGACTGACTCTTCCTACTGACCATTCCTGTGACACTAGTTATAGATCCCGATGCTTCACTTCAGGTTTACTGTATCCCTTGGACCTTATTATTGACGATGAAACACAGAAATATCATCGGAATTAAATACAAAAGGCACAATGCAGGCTTAAGGACAAGAAGACTGACTCATCCTACTGACCATTCCTGTGACACTAGTTATAAATTCCGATGCTTCACTTCAGGTTTATTGTATCCCTTGGACCTTCTTATTGACGATGAAACCCAGAAATTGCATCGGAATTAAATACAAAAGGCACAATGCCGACTTAAGAACAACAAGACTGACTCTTCCTACTGACCATTCCTGTGACACCAGTTATAGATTCCGATGCTTCACTTCAGGTCTACTGTATCCCTTGGACCTTCTTATTGACGATGAAACACAGAAATTGCATCGGAATTAAATACAAAAGGCACAATGCAGACTTAATGACAAGAAGACTGACTCTTCCTACTGACCATTCCTGTGACACTAGTTATAGATTCCGATGCTTCACTTCAGGTTTACTGTATCCCTTGGACTTTTTTATTGATGATAAAACACAGAAATTGCATCGGAATTAAATACAAAAGGCACAATGCCGACTTAAGTACATGAAGACCGACGCTTCTTACTGACTATGTTTTGAACCATTCTTGTGACACTAGTTGTAGATTCCGTTGCTTCACTACAGGTTTACTGTATCCCTTGGACCTTCTTATCGAAGATGAAACACAGAAATTGCATCGGAATTAAATACAAATGTCACAAAGCCGACTTAAGGACAAGAAGACTGACTATTCCTACTGACCATTCCTGTGACACTAGCTATAGATTCCGATGCTTCACTTCAGGTTTACTGTATCCCTTGGACCATCTTATCGACGATGAAACACAGAAATTGCATCGGAATTAAATACAAATGGCACAAAGCCGACTTAAGGACAAGAAGACTGACTATTCCTACTGACCATTCCTGTGACACTAGTTATAGATTCCGATGCTTCACTTCAGGTTTACTGTATCCCTTGGACCTTCTTATTGACGATGAAATACAGAAATTGCATCGGAATTAAATACAAAAGGCTCATTGATGACTTAAGGTCAAGAAGACTGACTCTTCCTACTGACCATTCCTGTGACACAAGTTATCTATTCCGATGCTTCACTCCAGGTTTACTGTATCCCTTGGACCTTCTTATTGACGATGAAACACAGAAATTGCATCGGAATTAAATACAAAAGGCACAATGGCGACTTAAGTACTAGAGGACTGACTCTTCTTACTGACTATGTTTTGAACCATTCCTGCAACACTAGTTATAGATTCCGATGCTTCACTTCAGGTTTACTGTATCCCTTGGACCTTCTTATTGACGATGAAATACAGAAATTGCATCGGAATTAAATACAAAAGGCACATTGCCGACTTAAGGTCAAGAAGACTGACTGTTCCTACTGACCATTCCTGTGACACAAGTTATGTATTCCGATGCTTCACTCCAGGTTTACTGTATCCCTTGGACCTTCTTATTGACGATGAAACACAGAACTTATATTTGAAATAAATACAAAAGGCACAATGCCGACTAAAGTACTTGAAGACCGACACTTCTTACTGACTATGTTTTGAACCATTCCTGTGACACTAGTTATAGATTCCGAAGCTTCACTTCAGGTTTACTGTATCCCTTGGACCTTCTTATTGACCATAAAACACAGAAATTGCATCGGAATTAAATATAAAATGCACAGCGCCGACTTAAGGACAAGAAGACTGACTCTTCTTACTGACCATTCCTGTGACACTAGTTATATATTCCGATGCTTCACTTCAGGTTTATTGTAATCTTGGACCTTCTTATTGACGATGAAACACAGATATTGCATCGGAATTAAATACAAAAGGCGCAATGCCGACTTAAGTACATGAAGACCGACACATCTTACTGACTATATTTTGAACCATTCCTGTGACACTAGTTATAGTTTCCGATGCTTCTCTTCAGGTTCACTGTATCCCCTGGACCTTCTTAATGACGATGAAACGCAGAAATTGCATCGGGATTAAATACAAAATTCACAATGCCGACTTAAGTACATGAAGACCGACAGTTCTTACTGACTATGTTTTGAACCATTCCTGTGACACTAGTTATAGATTCCGATGCTTCACTACAGGTTTACTGTATCCCTTGGACCTTCTTATAAACGATAAAACACAGAAAAAGCATCGGAATTAAATATAAAATGCACAGCGCCGACTTAAGGACAAGAAGACTGACTCTTCCTACTGACCATTCCTGTGACACTAGTTATAGTTTCCGATGCTTCACTTCAGGTTTACTGTATCCCTTGGACCTTCTTACTGACGATGAAACACAGAAATTGCATCGGAATTATATACCAAAGGCACAATGCCGACTTAAGTACATGAAGACCGACACTTCTTACTGACTATGTTTTGAACCATTCCTGTGACACTAGCTATAGATTGCGATGCTTCACTTCAGGTTTACTGTATCCCTTGGACCTTCTTATTGACGATGAAACACAGAAATTGCATCAGAAATAAATACAAAAGGCAGAATGCCGACATAAGGACATGAAGATTGACTCTTCTGCTGACCATTCCTGTGACACTAGTTATAGATTCGGATGCTTCACTCCAGGTTTACTGTATCCCTTGACCTTCTTATTGACGATGAAACCCAGAAATTGCATCGGAATTAAATACAAAAGGCACAATGCCGACTTAAGGACAAGAAGACTGACTCTTCCTACTGACGATTCCTGTGACACTAGTTATAGATCCCGATGCTTCACTTCAGGTTTACTGTATCCCTTGGACCTTCTTATTGACGATGAAACACAGAAATTGCATCGGAATAAAATACAAAAGGCACAATGCAGGCTTAAGGACAAAAAGACTGACTCATCCTACTGACCATTCCTGTGACACTAGTTATATATTCCGATGCTTCACTTCAGGTTTATTGTATCCCTTGGACCTTCTTATTGACGATGAAACACAGAAATTGCATCGGAATTAAATACAAAAGGCACAATGCCGACTTAAGTACATGAAGACCGACACTTCTTACTGACTATATTTTGAACCATTCCTGTGACACTAGTTATAGATTCCGATACTTCACTTCAGGTTTACTGTATCCCTTGGACCTTCTTATTGACGATGAAACACAGAACTTGCATCGGAAATAAATACAAAAGGCACAATGCCGACTAAAGTACTTGAAGACCGACACTTCTTACTGACTATGTTTTGAACCATTCCTGTGACACTAGTTATAGATTCCGATGCTTCACTTCAGGTTTACTGTATCCCTTGGACCTTCTTATTGACGATGAAACACGGAAATTGCATCGGAATTATATACCAAAGGCACAATGCCGACTTAAGTACATGAAGACCGACACTTCTTACTGACTATGTTTTGAACCATTCCTGTGACACTAGTTATAGATTCCGATGCTTCACTTCAGGTTTACTGTATCCCTTGGACCTTCTTATTGACGATGAAACACAGAAATTGCATCAGAATTAAATACAAAAGGCAGAATGCGGACATAAGGACATGAAGATTGAGTCTTCCTGCTGACCATTCCTGTGACACTAGTTATAGATTCCGATGCTTCACTTCAGGTTTACTGTATACCTTGGACCTTTTTATTGATGATAAAACACAGAAATTGCATCGGAAATAATTACAAAAGGCACAATGCCGACTTAAGTACATGAAGACCGACGCTTCTTACTGACTATGTTTTGAACCATTCCTGTGACACTAGTTATAGATTCCGATGCTTCACTTCAGGTTTACTGTATCCCTTGGACCTTCTTATAGACGATAAAACAGAGAAATTGCATCGGAATTAAATATAAAATGCACAGCGCCGACTTAAGGACAAGAAGACTGACTCTTCCTACTGACCATTCCTGTGACACTAGTTATAGATTCCGATGCTTCACTTCAGGTTTACTGTATCCCTTGGACCTTCTTATTGACGATGAAACACAGAAATTGCATCGGAATTAAATACAAAAGGCACAAAGCCGACTTATGGACAAGAAGACTGACTCTTCCTACTGACCATTCCTGTGACACTAATTATAGATTCCGATGCTTCACTTCAGGTTTACTGTATCCTTTGGACCTTCTTATTGACGATGAAATACAGAAATTGCATCGGAATTAAATACAAAAGGCACATTGCCGACTTAAGGTCAAGAAGACTGACTCTTCCTACTGACCATTCCTGTGACACATGTTATGGATTCCGATGCTTCACTCCAGGTTTACTGTATCACTTGGACCTTCTTATTGACGATGAAACACAGAACTTGCATCGGAAATAAATACAAAAGGCACAATGCCGACTAAAGTTCTTGAAAACCGACACTTCTTACTGACTATGTTTTGAACCATTCCTGTGACACTAGTTATGGATTCCAATGCTTCACTTCAGGTTTACTGTATCCCTTGGACCTTCTTATTGACGATAAAACACAGAAATGGCATCGGAATTAAATATAAAATGCACAGCGCCGACTTAAGGACAAGAAGACTGACTCTTCCTACTGACCATTCCTGTGACACTAGTTATAGATTCCGACGCTTCACTTCAGGTTTACTGTATCCCTTGGACCTTCTTATTGACGATGAAACACAGAATTTGCATCGGAATTAAATACAAAAGGCACAATGCCGACTTAAGTACATGAAGACCGACAGTGCTTACTGACTATGTTTTGAACCATTCCTGTGACACTAGTTATAGATTCCGATGCTTCACTTCAGTTTTACTGTATCCCTTGGACCTTCTTACTGACGATGAAACTCAGAAATTGCATCGGAATTATATACCAGAGGCACAATGCCGACTTAAGTACATGAAGACCGACAATTCTTACTGACTATGTTTTGAACCATTCCTGTGATACTAGTAATAGATTGCGATGCTTCACTTCAGGTTTACTGTATCCCTTGGACCTTCTTATTGACAATGAAACACAGAAATTGCATCAGAATTAAATACAAAAGGCAGAATGCCGACATAAGGACATGAAGATTGACTCTTCCTGCTGACCATTCCTGTGACACTAGTTATAGGTTCCGATGCTTCACTCCAGGTTTACTGTATCCCTTGACCTTCTTATTGACGATGAAACCCAGAAATTGCATCGGAATTAAATACAAAAGGCACAATGCCGACTTAAGGACAAGAAGACTGACTCTTCCTACTGACCATTCCTGTGACACTAGTTATAGATCCCGATGCTTCACTTCAGGTTCACTGTATCCCTTGGACCTTCTTATTGACGATGAAACACAGAAATTGCATCGGAATTAAATACAAAAGGCAAGAAGGACAAGAAGACTGACTCATCCTACTGACCATTCCTGTGACACTAGTTATATATTCCGATGCTTCACTTCAGGTTTATTGTATCCCTTGGACCTTCTTATTGACGATGAAACACAGAAATTGCATCGCAATTAAATACAAAAGGCACAATGACGACTTAAGTACATGAAGACCGACACTTCTTACTGACTATATTTTGAACCATTCCTGTGAGACTAGTTATAGATTCCGATGCTTCACTTCAGGTTTACTGTATCCCTTGGACCTTCTTATTGACGATGAAACGCAGAAATTGCATCGGAATTAAATACAAAAGGCAGAATGCCGACATAAGGACATGAAGATTGACTCTTCCTGCTGACCATTCCTGTGACACTAGTTATAGATTCCGATGCTTTACTCCAGGTTTACTGTATGCCTTGGACCTTCTTATTTACGATGAAACCCAGAAATTGCATCGGAATTAAATACAATAGGCACAATGCCGACTTAAGAACTAGAAGACTGACTCTTAATACTGACCATTCCTGTGACACTAGTTATAGATTCCGATGCTTCACTTCAGGTTTACTGTATCCCTTGGACCTTCTTATTGACGATGAAACACAGAAATTGCATCGGAATTAAATACAAAAGGCACAAAGCCGACTTATGGACAAGAAGACTGACTCTTCCTACTGACCATTCCTGTGACACTAATTATAGATACCGATGCTTCACTTCAGGTTTACTGTATCCTTTGGACCTTCTTATTGACGATGAAATACAGAAATTGCATAGGAATTAAATACAAAAGGCACATTGCCGACTTAAGGTCAAGAAGACTGACCCTTCCTACTGACCATTCCTGTGACACAAGTTATGGATTCCGATTCTTCACTCCAGGTTTACTGTATCCCTTGGACCTTCTTATTGACGATGAAACACAGAAATTGCATCAGAATTAAATACAAAAGGCAGAATGCCGACATAAGGACATGAAGATTGACTCTTCCTGCTGACCATTTCTGTGACACTAGTTATAGATTCCGATGCTTCACTTCAGGTTTACTGTATCCCTTGGACCTTGTTATTGATGATAAAACACAGAAATTGCATCGGAAATAATTACAAAAGGCACAATGCCGACTTAAGTACATGAAGACCGACGCTTCTTACTGACTATGTTTTGAACCATTCCTGTGACACTAGTTATAGATTCCGATGCTTCACTTCAGGTTTACTGTATCCCTTGGACCATCTTATTGACGATGAAACACAGAAATTGCATCGGAATTATATACCAAAGGCACAATGCCGACTTAAGTACATGAAGACCGACACTTCTTACTGACTATGTTTTGAACCATTCCTGTGACACTAGTTATAGATTCCGATGCTTCACTTCAGGTTTACTGTATCCCTTGGACCTTCTTATTGACGATGAAACACAGAAATTGCATCAGAATTAAATACAAAAGGCAGAATGACGACATAAGGACATGAAGATTGACTCTTCCTGCTGACAATTCCTGTGACACTAGTTATAGATTCCGATGCTTCACTTCAGGTTTACTGTATCCCTTGGACCTTCTTATTGACGATGAAACACAGAAATTGCATCGGAATTAAATACAAAAGGCAGAAAGCCGACTTATGGACAAGAAGACTGACTCTTCCTACTGACCATTCCTGTGACACTAATTATAGATTCCGATGCTTCACTTCAGGTTTACTGTATCCTTTGGACCTTCTTATTGACGATGAAATACAGAAATTGCATCGGAATTAAATACAAAAGGCACATTGCCGACTTAAGGTCAAGAAGACTGACTCTTCCTACTGACCATTCCTGTGGCACAAGTTATGGATTCCGATGCTTCACTCCAGGTTTACTGTATCCCTTGGACCTTCTTATTGACGATGAAACACAGAAATTGCATCAGAATTAAATACAAAAGGCAGAATGCCGACATAAGGACATGAAGATTGTCTCTTCCTGCTGACCATTCCTGTGACACTAGTTATAGATTCCGATGCTTCACTTCAGGTTTACTGTATCCCTTGGACCTTTTTATTGATGATAAAACACAGAAATTGCATCGGAAATAATTACAAAAGGCACAATGCCGACTTAAGTACATGAAGACCGACGCTTCTTACTGACTATGTTTTGAACCATTCCTGTGACACTAGTTATAGATTCCGATGCTTCACTTCAGGTTTACTGTATCCCTTGGACCATCTTATTGACGATGAAACACAGAAATTGCATCGGAATTATATACCAAAAGCACAATGCCGACTTAAGTACATGAAGACCGACACTTCTTACTGACTATGTTTTGAACCATTCCTGTGACACTAGTTATAGATTCCGATGCTTCACTTCAGGTTTACTGTATCCCTTGGACCTTCTTATTGACGATGAAACACAGAAATTGCATCAGAATTAAATACAAAAGGCAGAATGCCGACATATGGACATGAAGATTGACTCTTCCTGCTGACCATTCCTGTGACACTAGTTATAGATTCCGATGCTTCACTTCAGGTTTACTGTATCCCTTGGACCTTTTTATTGATGATAAAACACAGAAATTGCATCGGAAATAATTACAAAAGGCACAATGCCGACTTAAGTACATGAAGACCGACGCTTCTTACTGACTATGTTTTGCACCATTCCTGTGACACTAGTTATAGATTCCGATGCTTCACTTCAGGTTTACTGTATCCCTTGGACCTTCTTATAGACGATAAAACACAGAAATTGCATCGGAATTAAATATAAAATGCACAGCGCCGACTTAAGGACAACAAGACTGACTCTTCCTACTGACCATTCCTGTGACACTAGTTATAGATTCCGATGCTTCACTTCAGGTTTACTGTATCCCTTGGACCTTCTCATTGACGATGAAACACAGAAATTGCATCGGAATTAAATACAATAGGCACAAAGCCGACTTATGGACAAGAAGACTGACTCTTCCTACTGACCATTCCTGTGACACTAATTATAGATTCCGATGCTTCACTTCAGGTTTACTGTATCCTTTCGACCTTCTTATTGACGATGAAATACAGAAATTGCATCGGAATTAAATACAAAAGGCAGAATGCCGACATAAGGACATGAAGATTGTCTCTTCCTGCTGACCATTCCTGTGACACTAGTTATAGATTCCGATGCTTCACTTCAGGTTTACTGTATCCCTTGGACCTTTTTATTGATGATAAAACACAGAAATTGCATCGGAAATAATTACAAAAGGCACAATGCCGACTTAAGTACATGAAGACCGACGCTTCTTACTGACTATGTTTTGAACCATTCCTGTGACACTAGTTATAGATTCCGATGCTTCACTTCAGGTTTACTGTATCCCTTGGACCATCTTATTGACGATGAAACACAGAAATTGCATCGGAATTATATACCAAAAGCACAATGCCGACTTAAGTACATGAAGACCGACACTTCTTACTGACTATGTTTTGAACCATTCCTGTGACACTAGTTATAGATTCCGATGCTTCACTTCAGGTTTACTGTATCCCTTGGACCTTCTTATTGACGATGAAACACAGAAATTGCATCAGAATTAAATACAAAAGGCAGAATGCCGACATATGGACATGAAGATTGACTCTTCCTGCTGACCATTCCTGTGACACTAGTTATAGATTCCGATGCTTCACTTCAGGTTTACTGTATCCCTTGGACCTTTTTATTGATGATAAAACACAGAAATTGCATCGGAAATAATTACAAAAGGCACAATGCCGACTTAAGTACATGAAGACCGACGCTTCTTACTGACTATGTTTTGCACCATTCCTGTGACACTAGTTATAGATTCCGATGCTTCACTTCAGGTTTACTGTATCCCTTGGACCTTCTTATAGACGATAAAACACAGAAATTGCATCGGAATTAAATATAAAATGCACAGCGCCGACTTAAGGACAACAAGACTGACTCTTCCTACTGACCATTCCTGTGACACTAGTTATAGATTCCGATGCTTCACTTCAGGTTTACTGTATCCCTTGGACCTTCTTATTGACGATGAAACACAGAAATTGCATCGGAATTAAATACAATAGGCACAAAGCCGACTTATGGACAAGAAGACTGACTCTTCCTACTGACCATTCCTGTGACACTAATTATAGATTCCGATGCTTCACTTCAGGTTTACTGTATCCTTTCGACCTTCTTATTGACGATGAAATACAGAAATTGCTTCGGAATTAAATACAAAAGGCACATTGCCGACTTAAGGTCAAGAAGACTGACTCTTCCTACTGACCATTCCTGTGACACAAGTTATGGATTCCGATGCTTCACTCCAGGTTTACTGTATCCCTTGGACCTTCTTATTGACGATGAAACACAGAAATTGCATCGGAATAAAATACAAAAGGCACAATGCAGGCTTAAGGACAAGAAGACTGACTCATCCTACTGACCATTCCTGTGACACTAGTTATATATTCCGATGCTTCACTTCAGGTTTATTGTATCCCTTGGACCTTCTTATTGACGATGAAACACAGAAATTGCATCGGAATTAAATACAAAAGGCACAATGCCGACTTAAGTACATGAAGTTCGACACTTCTTACTGACTATACTTTGAACCATTCCTGTGACACTAGTTATAGATTCCGATGCTTCACTTCAGGTTTACTGTATCCCTTGGACCTTCTTATTGACGATGAAACACAGAACTTGCATCGGAAATAAATACAAAAGGCACAATGCCGACTAAAGTACTTGAAGATCGACACTTCTTACTGACTATGTTTTGAACCATTCCTGTGACACTAGTTATAGATTCCGATGCTTCACTTCAGGTTTACTGTATCCCTTGGACCTTCTTATTGACCATAAAACACAGAAATTGCATCGGAATTAAATATAAAATGCACAGCGCCGACTTAAGGACAAGAAGACTGACTCTTCTTACTGATCATTCCTGTGACACTAGTTATATATTCCGATGCTTCACTTCAGGTTTATTGTATCCCTTGGACCTTCTTATTGACGATGAAACACAGAAATTGCATCGGAATTAAATACAAAAGGCACAATGCCGACTTAAGTACATGAAGACCGACACTTCTTACTGACTATATTTTAAACCATTCCTGTGACACTAGTTATAGTTTCCGATGCTTCACTTCAGGTTCACTGTATCCCCTGGACCTTCTTAATGACGATGAAACGCAGAAATTGCATAGGGATTAAATACAAAAGGCACAATGCCGACTTAAGTACATGAAGACCGACAGTTCTTACTGACTATGTTTTGAACCATTCCTGTGACACTAGTTATAGATTCCGATGCTTCACTTCAGGTTTACTGTATCCCTTGGACCTTCTTATTGACGATGAAACACAGAAATTGCATCGGAATTATATACCAAAGGCACAATGCCGACTTAAGTACATGAAGACCGACACTTCTTACTGACTATGTTTTGAACCATTCCTGTGACACTAGTTATAGATTCCGATGCTTCACTTCAGGTTTACTGTATCCCTTGGACCTTCTTATTGACGATGAAACACAGAAATTGCATCAGAATTAAATACAAAAGGCAGAATGCCGACATAAGGACATGAAGATTGACTCTTCCTGCTGACCATTCCTGTGACACTATTTATAGATTCCGATGCTTCACTTCAGGTTTACTGTATACCTTGGACCTTTTTATTGATGATAAAACACAGAAATTGCATCGGAAATAATTACAAAAAGCACAATGCCGACTTAAGTACATGAAGACCGACGCTTCTTACTGACTATGTTTTGAACCATTCCTGTGACACTAGTTATAGATTCCGATGCTTCACTTCAGGTTTACTGTATCCCTTGGACCTTCTTATAGACGATAAAACACAGAAATTGCATCGGAATTAAATATAAAATGCACAGCGCCGACTTAAGGACAAGAAGACTGACTCTTCCTACTGACCATTCCTGTGACACTAGTTATAGATTCCGATGCTTCACTTCAGGTATACTGTATCCCTTGGACCTTCTTATTGACGATGAAACACAGAAATTGCATCGGAATTAAATACAAAAGGCACAATGCCGACTTAAGTACATGAAGACCGACAGTTCTTACTGACTATGTTTTGAACCATTCCTGTGACACTAGTTATAGATTCCGATGCTTCACTTCAGATTTACTGTATCCCTTGGACCTTCTTATTGCCGATGAAACACAGAAATTGCATCGGAATTATATACCAAAGGCACAATGCCGACTTAAGTACATGAAGACCGACACTTCTTACTGACTATGTTTTGAACCATTCCTGTGACACTAGTTATAGATTCCGATGCTTCACTTCAGGTGTACTGTATCCCTTGGACCTTCTTATTGACGATGAAACACAGAAATTGCATCAGAATTAAATACAAAAGGCAGAATGCCGACATAAGGACATGAAAATTGACTCTTCCTGCTGACCATTCCTGTGACACTAGTTATAGATTCCGATGCTTCACTCCAGGTTTACTGTATCCCTTGGACCTTCTTATTGACGATGAAACCCAGAAATTGCATCGGAATTAAATACAAAAGGCACAATGCCGACTTAAGAACTAGAAGACTGACTCTTCCTACTGAACATTCCTGTGACACAAGTTATAGATTCCGATGCTTCACTTCAGGTTTACTGTATCCCTTGGACCTTCTTATTGACGATGAAACACAGAAATTGCATCGGAATTAAATACAAAAGGCACAAAGCCGACTTATGGACAAGAAGACTGACTCTTCCTACTGACCATTCCTGTGACACTAATTATAGATTCCGATGCTTCACTTCAGGTTTACTGTATCCTTTGGACCTTCTTATTGACGATGAAATACAGAAATTGCATCGGAATTAAATACAAAAGGCACATTGCCGACTTAAGGTCAAGAAGACTGACTCTTCCTACTGACCATTCCTGTGACACAAGTTATGGATTCCGATGCTTCACTCCAGGTTTACTGTATCCCTTGGACCTTCTTATTGACGATGAAACACAGAACTTGCATCGGAAATAAATACAAAAGGCACAATGCCGACTAAAGTACTTGAAAACCGACACTTCTTACTGACTATGTTTTGAACCATTCCTGTGACACTAGTTATAGATTCCGATGCTTCACTTCAGGTTTACTGTATCCCTTGGACCTTCTTATTGACGATAAAACACAGAAATGGCATCGGAATTAAATATAAAATGCACAGCGCCGACTTAAGGACAAGAAGACTGACTCTTCCTACTGACCATTCCTGTGACACTAGTTATAGATTCCGATGCTTCACTTCAGGTTTACTGTATCCCTTGGACCTTCATATTGACGATGAAACACAGAATTTGCATCGGAATTAAATACAAAAGGCACAATGCCGACTTAAGTACATGAAGACCGACACTTCTTACTGACTATGTTTTGAACCATTCCTGTGACACTAGTTATAGATTCCGATGCTTCACTTCAGGTTTATTGTATCCCTTGGACCTTCTTATTGACGATGATACACAGAAATTGCATCGGAATTAAATACAAAAGGCACAATGCCGACTTAAGGACAAGAAGACTGACTCTTCCTACTGACCATTCCTGTGACACTAGTTATATATTCCGATGCTTCTCCTCAGGTTTATTGTATCCCTTGGACCTTTTTATTGACGATGAAACACAGAAATTGCATCGGAATTAAATACAAAAGGCACAATGCCGACTTAAGTACATGAAGACCGACACTTCTTACTGACTATATTTTGAACCATTCCTGTGACACTAGTTATAGTTTCCGAAGCTTCACTTCAGGTTCACTGTATCCCTTGGACCTTCTTATTGACGATGAAACGCAGAAATTGCATCGGAATTAAATACAAAAGGCACAATGCCGACTTAAGTACATGAAGACCGACAGTTCATACTGACTATGTTTTGAACCATTCCTGTGACACTAGTTATAGATTCCGATGCTTCACTTCAGGTTTACTGTATCCCTTGGACCTTCTTACTGACGATGAAACACAGAAATTGCATCGGAATTATATACCAAAGGCACAATGCCGACTTAAAAACATGAAGACCGACAATTCTTACTGACTATGTTTTGAACCATTCCTGTGACACTAGTTATAGATTGCGATGCTTCACTTCAGGTTTACTGTATCCCTTGGACCTTCTTATTGACGATGAAACACAGAAATTGCATCAGAATTAAATACAAAAGGCAGAATGCCGACATAAGGACATGAAGATTGACTCTTCCTGCTGACCATTCCTGTGCCACTAGTTATAGATTCCGATGCTTCACTCCAGGTTTACTGTATCCCTTGACCTTCTTATTGACGATGAAACCCAGAAATTGCATCGGAATTAAATACAAAAGGCACAATGCCGACTTAAGGACAAGAAGACTGACTCTTCCTACTGACCATTCCTGTGACACTAGTTATAGATCCCGATGCTTCACTTCAGGTTTACTGTATCCCTTGGACCTTATTATTGACGATGAAACACAGAAATATCATCGGAATTAAATACAAAAGGCACAATGCAGGCTTAAGGACAAGAAGACTGACTCATCCTACTGACCATTCCTGTGACACTAGTTATATATTCCGATGCTTCACTTCAGGTTTATTGTATCCCTTGGACCTTCTTATTGACGATGAAACCCAGAAATTGCATCGGAATTAAATACAAAAGGCACAATGCCGACTTAAGAACAACAAGACTGACTCTTCCTACTGACCATTCCTGTGACACCAGTTATAGATTCCGATGCTTCACTTCAGGTTTACTGTATCCCTTGGACCATCTTATCGACGATGAAACACAGAAATTGCATCGGAATTAAATACAAATGGCACAAAGCCGACTTAAGGACAAGAAGACTGACTATTCCTACTGACCATTCCTGTGACACTAGTTATAGATTCCGATGCTTCACTTCAGGTTTACTGTATCCCTTGGACCTTCTTATTGACGATGAAATACAGAAATTGCATCGGAATTAAATACAAAAGGCTCATTGATGACTTAAGGTCAAGAAGACTGACTCTTCCTACTGACCATTCCTGTGACACAAGTTATCTATTCCGATGCTTCACTCCAGGTTTACTGTATCCCTTGGACCTTCTTATTGACGATGAAACACAGAAATTGCATCGGAATTAAATACAAAAGGCACAATGGCGACTTAAGTACTAGAGGACTGACTCTTCTTACTGACTATGTTTTGAACCATTCCTGCAACACTAGTTATAGATTCCGATGCTTCACTTCAGGTTTACTGTATCCCTTGGACCTTCTTATTGACGATGAAATACAGAAATTGCATCGGAATTAAATACAAAAGGCACATTGCCGACTTAAGGTCAAGAAGACTGACTGTTCCTACTGACCATTCCTGTGACACAAGTTATGTATTCCGATGCTTCACTCCAGGTTTACTGTATCCCTTGGACCTTCTTATTGACGATGAAACACAGAACTTATATTTGAAATAAATACAAAAGGCACAATGCCGACTAAAGTACTTGAAGACCGACACTTCTTACTGACTATGTTTTGAACCATTCCTGTGACACTAGTTATAGATTCCGAAGCTTCACTTCAGGTTTACTGTATCCCTTGGACCTTCTTATTGACCATAAAACACAGAAATTGCATCGGAATTAAATATAAAATGCACAGCGCCGACTTAAGGACAAGAAGACTGACTCTTCTTACTGACCATTCCTGTGACACTAGTTATATATTCCGATGCTTCACTTCAGGTTTATTGTAATCTTGGACCTTCTTATTGACGATGAAACACAGAAATTGCATCGGAATTAAATACAAAAGGCGCAATGCCGACTTAAGTACATGAAGACCGACACATCTTACTGACTATATTTTGAACCATTCCTGTGACACTAGTTATAGTTTCCGATGCTTCTCTTCAGGTTCACTGTATCCCCTGGACCTTCTTAATGACGATGAAACGCAGAAATTGCATCGGGATTAAATACAAAAGGCACAATGCCGACTTAAGTACATGAAGACCGACAGTTCTTACTGACTATGTTTTGAACCATTCCTGTGACACTAGTTATAGATTCCGATGCTTCACTACAGGTTTACTGTATCCCTTGGACCTTCTTATAAACGATAAAACACAGAAAAAGCATCGGAATTAAATATAAAATGCACAGCGCCGACTTAAGGACAAGAAGACTGACTCTTCCTACTGACCATTCCTGTGACACTAGTTATAGTTTCCGATGCTTCACTTCAGGTTTACTGTATCCCTTGGACCTTCTTATTGACGATGAAACACAGAAATTGCATCGGAATTAAATACAAATGGCACAAAGCCGACTTAAGGACAAGAAGACTTACTCTTCCTACTGACCATTCCTGTGACACTAGTTATAGATTCCGATGCTTCACTTCAGTTTTACTGTATCCCTTGGACCTTCTTATTGACGATGAAATACAGAAATTGCATCGGAATTAAATACAAAAGGCTCATTGCCGACTTAAGGTCAAGAAGACTGACTCTTCCTACTGACCATTCCTGTGACACAAGTTATTTATTCCGATGCTTCACTCCAGGTTTACTGTATCCCTTGGACCTTCTTATTGACGATGAAACACAGAAATTGCATCTTAATTAAATACAAAAGGCACAATGGCGACGTAAGTACTAGATAACTGACTCTTCTTACTGACTATGATTTGAACCATTCCTGCAACACTAGTTATAGATTCCGATGCTTCACTTCAGGTTTACTGTATCCCTTGGACCTTCTTATTGACGATGAAACACAGAAATTGCATCGGAATTAAATACAAAAGGCACAAAGCCGACTTAAGGACAAGAAGACTGACTCTTCCTACTGACCATTCCTGTGACACTAGTTAAAGATTCCGATGCTTCACTTCAGGTTTACTGTATCCCTTGGACCTTCTTATTGACGATGAAACACAGAAATTGCATCGGAATTAAATACAAAAGGCACAAAGCCGACTTAAGGACAAGAAGACTGACTCTTCCTACTGACCATTCCTGTGACACTAGTTATAGATTCCGAAGCTTCACTTCAGGTTTACTGTATCCCTTGGACCTTCTTATTGACCATAAAACACAGAAATTGCATCGGAATTAAATATAAAATGCACAGCGCCGACTTAAGGACAAGAAGACTGACTCTTCTTACTGACCATTCCTGTGACACTAGATATATATTCCGATGCTTCACTTGAGGTTTATTGTATCCCTTGGACCTTCTTATTGACGATGAAACACAGAAATTGCATCGGAAGTAAATACAAAAGGCACAATGCCGACTTAAGTACATGAAGACCGACACTTCTTACTGACTATACTTTGAACCATTCCTGTGACACTAGTTATAGTTTCCGATGCTTCACTTCAGGTTCACTGTATCCCCTGGACCTTCTTAATGACGATGAAACGCAGAAATTGCATCGGGATTAAATACAAAAGGCACATTGCCGACTTAAGGTCAAGAAGACTGACTCTTCCTACTGACCATTCCTGTGACACAAGTTATGGATTCCGATGCTTCACTCCAGGTTTACTGTATCCCTCGGACCTTCTTATTGACGATGATACACAGAACTTGCATCGGAAATAAATACAAAAGGCACAATGCCGACTAAAGTACTTGAAAACCGACACTTCTTACTGACTATGTTTTGAACCATTCCTGTGACACTAGTTATAGATTCCGATGCTTCACTTCAGGTTTACTGTATCCCTTGGACCTTCTTATTCACGATAAAACACAGAACTTGTATCGGAATTAAATATAAAATGCACAGCGCCGTCTTAAGGACAAGAAGACTGACTCTTCCTACTGACCATTCCTGTGACACTTGTTATAGATTCCGATGCTTCACTTCAGGTTTACTGTATCCCTTGGACCTTCTTATTGACGATGAAACACAGAATTTGCACCGGAATTAAATACAAAAGGCACAATGCCGACTTAAGTACATGAAGACCGACAGTTCTTACTGACTATGTTTTGAACCATTCCTGTGACACTAGTTAGTGATTCCGATGCTTCACTTCAGGTTTACTGTATCCCTTGGACCTTCTTACTGACGATGAAACACAGAAATTGCATCGGAATTATATACCAAAGGCACAATGCCGACTTAAGTACATGAAGACCGACACTTCTTACTGACTATGTTTGAACCATTCCTGTGACACTAGTTATAGATTGCGATGCTTCACTTCAGGTTTACTGTATCCCTTGGACCTTCTTATTGACGATGAAACACAGAAATTGCATCAGAATTAAATACAAAAGGCAGAATGCCGACATAAGGACATGAAGATTGACTCTTCCTGCTGACCATTCGTGTGACACTAGTTATAGATTCCGATGCTTCACTCCAGGTTTACTGTATCCCTTGACCTTCTTATTAACGATGAAACCCAGAAATTGCATCGGAATTAAATACAAAAAGCACAATGCCGACTTAAGGACAAGAAGACTGACTCTTCCTACTGACCATAACTGTGACACTAGTTATAGATCCCGATGCTTCACTTCAGGTTTACTGTATCCCTTGGACCTTCTTATTGACGATGAAACACAGAAATTGCATCGGAATCAAATACAAAAGGCACAACGCAGGCTTAAGGACAAGAAGACTGACTCATCCTACTGACCATTCCTGTGACACTAGTTATATATTCCGATGCTTCACTTCAGGTTTATTGTATCCCTTGGACCTTCTTATTGACGATGAAACACAGAAATGGCATCGGAATTAAATACAAAAGGCACAATGCCGACTTAAGTACATGAAGACCGACACTTCTTACTGGCTATATTTTGAACCATTCCTGTGACACTAGTTATAGATTCCGATGCTTCACTTTAGGTTTACTGTATCCCTTGGACCTTCTTATTGACGATGAAACGCAGAAATTGCATCGGAATTAAATACAAAAGGCACAATGCCGACTTAAGTACATGAAGACCGACAGTTCTTACTGACTATGTTTTGAACCATTCCTGTGACACTAGTTATAGATTCCGATGCTTCACTTCAGATTTACTGTATCCCTTGGACCTTCTTATTGCCGATGAAACACAGAAATTGCATCGGAATTATATACCAAAGGCACAATGCCGACTTAAGTACATGAAGACCGACACTTCTTACTGACTATGTTTTGAACCATTCCGTTGACTCTAGTTATAGATTCCGATGCTTCACTTCAGGTTTACTGTATCCCTTGGACCTTCTTATTGACGATGAAACACAGAAATTGCATCAGAATTAAATACAAAAGGCAGAATGCCGACATAAGGACATGAAGATTGACTCTTCCTGCTGACCATTCCTGTGACACTAGTTATAGATTCCGATGCTTCACTCCAGGTTTACTGTATCCCTTTGACCTTCTTATTGACGATGAAACCCAGAAATTGCATCGGAATTAAATACAAAAGGCACAATGCCGACTTAAGAACAAGAGGACTAACTCTTCCTACTGACCATTCCTGTGACACTAGTTATAGATTCCGATGCTTCACTTCATGTTTACTGTATCCCTTGGACCTTCTTATTGACGATGAAACACAGAAATTGCATCGGAATTAAATACAAAAGGCACAATGCAGACTTAATGACAAGAAGACTGACTCTTCCTACTGACCATTCCTGTGACACTAGTTATAGATTCCGATGCTTCACTTCAGGTTTACTGTATCCCTTGGACCTTTTTATTGATGATAAAACACAGTAATTGCATCGGAATTAAATACAAAAGGCACAATGCCGACTTAAGTACATGAAGACCGACACTTCTTACTGACATTATTTTGAACCATTCCTGTGACACTAGTTATAGTTTCCGAAGCTTCACTTCAGGTTCACTGTATCCCTTGGACCTTCTTATTGACGATGAAACGCAGAAATTGCATCGGAATTAAATACAAAAGGCACAATGCCGACTTAAGTACATGAAGACCGACAGTTCTTACTGACTATGTTTTGAACCATTCCTGTGACACTAGTTATAGATTCCGATGCTTCACTTCAGGTTTACTGTATCCCTTGGACCTTCTTACTGACGATGAAACACAGAAATTGCATCGGAATTATATACCAAAGGCACAATGCCGACTTAAGTACATGAAGACCGACAATTCTTACTGACTATGTTTTGAACCATTCCTGTGACACTAGTTATAGATTGCGATGCTTCACTTCAGGTTTACTGTATCCCTTGGACCTTCTTATTGACGATGAAACACAGAAATTGCATCAGAATTAAATACAAAAGGCAGAATGCCGACATAAGGACGTGAAGATTGACTCTTCCTGCAGACCATTCCTGTGCCACTAGTTATAGATTCCGATGCTTCACTCCAGGTTTACTGTATCCCTTGACCTTCTTATTGACGATGAAACCGAGAAATTGCATCGGAATTAAATACAAAAGGCACAATGCCGACTTAAGGACAAGAAGACTAAATCTTCCTACTGACCATTCCTGTGACACTAGTTATAGATCCCGATGCTTCACTTCAGGTTTACTGTATCCCTTGGACCTTCTTATTGACGATGAAACACAGAAATTGCATCGGAATTAAATACAAAAGGCACAATGCAGGCTTAAGGACAAGAAGACTGACTCATCCTACTGACCATTCCTGTGACACTAGTTATAAATTCCGATGCTTCACTTCAGGTTTATTGTATCCCTTGGACCTTCTTATTGACGATGAGACACAGAAATTGCATCGGAATTAAATACAAAAGGCACAATGCCGACTTAAGTACATGAAGACCGACACTTCTTACTGACTATATTTTGAACCATTCCTGTGACACTGGTTATAGATTCCGATGGTTCACTTCACGTTTACTGTATCCCTTGGACCTTCTTATTGACGATGAAACGCAGAAATTGCATCGGAATTAAATACAAAAGGCACAATGCCGACTTAAGTACATGAAGACCGACAGTTCTTACTGACTATGTTTTGAACCATTCCTGTGACATTAGTTATAGATTCCGATGCTTCACTTCAGATTTACTGTATCCCTTGGACCTTCTTATTGCCGATGAAACACAGAAATTGCATCGGAATTATATACCAAAGGCACAATGCCGACTTGAGTACATGAAGACCGACACTTCTTACTGACTATGTTTTGAACCATTCCTGTGACACTAGTTATAGATTCCGATGCTTCACCTCATGTTTACTGTATCCCTTGGACCTTCTTATTGACGATGAAACACAGAAATTGCATCAGAATTAAATACAAAAGGCAGAATGCCGACATAGGGACATGAAGATTGACTCTTCCTGCTGACCATTCCCGTGGCACTAGTTATAGATTCCGATGCTTCACTCCAGGTTTACTGTATCCCTTGGACCTTCATATAAACGATAAAACACAGAAATTGCATCGGAATTAAATATAAAATGCACAGCGCCGACTTAAGGACAAGAAGACTGACTCTTCCTACTGACCATTCCTGTGACACTAGTTATAGATTCCGATGCTTCACTTCAGGTTTACTGTATCCCTTGGACCTTCTTATTGACGATGAAACACAGAAATTGCATCGGAATTAAATACAAATGGCACAAAGCCGACTTAAGGACAAGAAGACAGACTCTTCCTACTGACCATTCCTGTGACACTAGTTATAGATTCCGATGCTTCACTTCAGGTTTACTGTATCCCTTGGACCTTCTTATTGACGATGAAATACAGAAATTGCATCGGAATTAAATACAAAAGGCTCATTGATGACTTAAGGTCAAGAAGACTGACTCTTCCTACTGACCATTCCTGTGACACAAGTTATCTATTCCGATGCTTCACTCCAGGTTTACTGTATCCCTTGGACCTTCTTAGTGACGATGAAACACAGAAATTGCATCGGAATTAAATACAAAAGGCACAATGGCGACTTAAGTACTAGAGGACTGACTCTTCTTACTGACTATGTTTTGAACCATTCCTGCAACACTAGTTATAGATTCCGATGCTTCACTTCAGCTTTACTGTATCCATTGGACCTTCTTATTGACGATGAAACACAGAAATTGCATCGGAATTTAATACAAGAGGCACAAAGCCGACTTAAGGACAAGAAGACTGACTCTTCCTACTGACCATTCCTGTGACACTAGTTATAGTTTCCGATGCTTCACTTCAGGTTAACTGTATCCCTTGGATGTTCTTATTGACGATGAAACATAGAAATTGCATCGGAATTAAATACAAAAGGCACAATGCCAACTTAATTACAAGAAGTCTGACTCTTCTTACTGACTATGTTTTGAACCATTCCTGTGACACTAGTTATAGATTCCGAAGCTTCACTTCAGGTTTACTGTATCCCTTGGACCTTCTTATAGACCATAAAACACAGAAATTGCATCGGAATTAAATATAAAATGCACAGCGCCGACTTAAGGACAAGAAGACTGACTCTTCTTACTGACCATTCCTGTGACACTAGTTATATATTCCGATGTTTCACTTCACGTTTATTGTATCCCTTGGACCTTCTTATTGACGATGAAACACAGAAATTGCATCGGAATTAAATACAAAAGGCACAATGCCGACTTAAGTACATGAAGACCGACACTTCTTACTGACTATATTTTGAACCATTCCTGTGACACTAGTTATAGTTTCCGATGCTTCACTTCAGGTTCACTGTATCCCCTGGACCTTCTTAATGACGATGAAACGCAGAAATTGCATCGGGATTAAATACAAAAGGCACAATGCCGACTTAAGTACATGAAGACCGACAGTTCTTACTGACTATGTTTTGAACCATTCCTGTGACACTAGTTATAGATTCCGATGCTTCACTACAGGTTTACTGTATCCCTTGGACCTTCTTATAAACGATAAAACACAGAAATTGCATCGGAATTAAATATAAAATGCACAGCGCCGACTTAAGGACAAGAAGACTGACTCTTCCTACTGACCATTCCTGGGACACTAGTTATAGATTCCGATGCTTCACTTCAGGTTTACTGTATCCCTTGGACCTTCTTATTGGCGATGAAACACAGAAATTGCATCGGAATTAAATACAAATGGCACAAAGCCGACTTAAGGACAAGAAGACTGACTCTTCCTACTGACCATTCCTGTGACACTAGTTATAGATTCCGATGCTTCACTTCAGGTTTACTGTATCCCTTGGACCTTCTTATTGACGATGAAATACAGAAATTGCATCGTAATTAAATACAAAAGGCTCATTGCCGACTTAAGGTCAAGAAGACTGACTCTTCCTACTGACCATTCCTGTGACACAAGTTATCTATTCCGATGCTTCACTCCAGGTTTACTGTATCCCTTGGACCTTCTTATTGACGATGAAACACAGAAATTGCATCGGAATTAAATACAAAAGGCACAATGGCGACGTAAGTACTAGAGGACTGACTCTTCCTACTGACTATGTTTTGAACCATTCCTGCAACACTAGTTATAGATTCCGATGCTTCACTTCAGGTTTACTGTATCCCTTGGACCTTCTTATTGACGATTAAACACAGAAATTGCATCGGAATTAAATACAAAAGGCACAAAGCCGACTTAAGGACAAGAAGACTGACTCTTCCTACTGACCATTCCTGTGACACTAGTTATAGATTTCGATGCTTCACTTCAGGTTTACTGTATCGTTTGGACCTTCTTATTGACGATGAAATACAGAAATTGCATCGGAACTAAATACAAAAGGCACATTGCCGACTTAAGGTCAAGAAGACTGACTGTTCCTACTGACCATTCCTGTGACACAAGTTATGTATTCCGATGCTTCACTCCAGGTTTACTGTATCCCTTGGACCTTCTTATTGACGATGAAACACAGAACTTGCATTGGAAATAAATACAAAAGGCACAATGCCGACTAAAGTACTTGAAGACCGACACTTCTTACTGACTATGTTTTGAACCATTCCTGTGACACTAGTTATAGATTCCGAAGCTTCACTTCAGGTTTACTGTATCCCTTGGACCTTCTTATTGACCATAAAACACAGAAATTGCATCGGAATTAAATATAATATGCACAGCGCCGACTTAAGGACAAGAAGACTGACTCTTCTTACTGACCATTCCTGTGACACTAGTTATATATTCCGATGCTTCACTTCAGGTTTATTGTATCCCTTGGACCCTCTTATTGACGATGAAACACAGAAATTGCATCGGAATTAAATACAAAAGGCACAAGGCCGACTTAAGTACATGAAGACCGACACTTCTTACTGACTATATTTTGAACCATTCCTGTGACACTAGTTATAGTTTCCGATGCTTCACTTCAGGTTCACTGTATCCCCTGGACCTTCTTAATGACGATGAAACGCAGAAATTGCATCGGGATTAAATACAAAAGGCACAATGCCGACTTAAGTACATGAAGACCGACAGTTCTTGCTGACTATGTTTTGAACCATTCCTGTGACACTAGTTATAGATTCCGATGCTTCACTTCAGGTTTACTGTATCCCTTGGACCTTCTTATTGACGATGAAACACAGAAATTGCATCGGAATTATATACCAAAGGCACAATGCCGACTTAAGTACATGCAGACCGACACTTCTTACTGACCATGTTTTGAACCATTCCTGTGACACTAGTTATAGATTCCGAAGCTTCACTTCAGGTTTACTGTATCCCTTGGACCTTCTTATTGACCATAAAACACAGAAATTGCATCGGAATTAAATATAAAATGCACAGCGCCGACTTAAGGACAAGAAGACTAACTCTTCTTACTGACCATTCCTGTGACACTAGTTATATATTCCGATGCTTCACTTCAGGTTTATTGTATCCCTTGGACCTTCTTATTGACGATGAAACACAGAAATTGCATCGGAATTAAATACAAAAGGCACAATGCCGACTTAAGTACATGAAGACCGACACTTCTTACTGACTATATTTTGAACCATTCCTGTGACACTAGTTATAGTTTCCGATGCTTCACTTCAGGTTCACTGTATCCCCTGGACCTTCTTAATGACGATGAAACGCAGAAATTGCATCGGGATTAAATACAAGAGGCACAATGCCGACTTAAGTACATGAAGACCGACAGTTCTTGCTGACTATGTTTTGAACCATTCCTGTGACACTAGTTATAGATTCCGATGCTTCACTTCAGGTTTACTGTATCCCTTGGACCTTCTTATTGACGATGAAACACAGAAATTGCATCAGAATTAAATACAAAAGGCAGAATGCCGACATAAGTACAAGAAGATTGACTCTTCCTGCTGACCATTCCTGTGACACTAGTTATAGATTCCGATGCTTCACTTCAGGTTTACTGTATCCCTTGGACCTTTTTATTGATGATAAAACACAGAAATTGCATCGGAAATAAAAACAAAAGGCACAATGCTGACTTAAGTACATGAAGACCGACGCTTCTTACTGACTATGTTTTGAACCATTCCTGTGACACTAGTTATAGATTCCGATGCTCCACTTCAGGTTTACTGTATCCCTTGGACCTTCTTATCGACGATAAAACACAGAAATTGCATCGGAATTAAATATAAAATGCACAGCGCCGACTTAAGGACAAGAAGACTGACTCTTCCTACTGACCATTCCTGTGACACTAGTTATAGATTCCGATGGTTCAATTCAGGTTTACTGTATCCCTTGGACCTTCTTATAGACGATGAAACACAGAAATTGCATCGGAATTAAATACAAAAGGCACAAAGCCGACTTATGGACAAGAAGACTGACTCTTCCTACTGACCTTTCCTGTGACACTAATTATAGATTCCGATGCTTCACTTCAGGTTTACTGTATCCTTTGGACCTTCTTATTGACGATGAAATACAGAAATTGCATCGGAATTAAATACAAAAGGCACATTGCCGACTTAAGGTCAAGAAGACTGACTCTTCCTACTGACCATTCCTGTGACACAAGTTATGGATTCCGATGCTTCACTCCAGGTTTACTGTATCCCTCGGACCTTCTTATTGACGATGAAACACAGAACTTGCATCGGAAATGAATACCAAAGGCACAATGCCGACTAAAGTACTTGAAAACCGACACTTCTTACTGACTATGTTTTGAACCATTCCTGTGACACTAGTTATAGATTCCGATGCTTCACTTCAGGTTTACTGTATTCCTTGGACCTTCTTATTGACGATAAAACACAGAACTTGCATCGGAATTAAATATAAAATGCACAGCGCCGACATAAGGACAAGAACACTGACTCTTCATACTGACCATTCCTGTGACACTAGTTATAGATTCCGATGCTTCACTTCAGGTTTACTGTATCCCTTGGACCTTCTTATTGACGATGAAACACAGAATTTGCATCGGAATTAAATACAAAAGGCACAATGCCGACTTAAGTACATGAAGACCGACACTTCTTACTGACTATGTTTTGAACCATTCCTGTGACACTAGTTATAGATTCCGATTCTTCACTTCAGGTTTACTGCATCCCTTGGACCTTCTTATTGACGATGAAACACAGAAATTGCATCGGAATTAAAAACAAAAGGCACAATGCCGACTTAAGGACAAGAAGAGTGACTCTTCCTACTGACCATTCCTGTGACACTAGTTATATATTCCGATGCTTCACTTCAGGTTTATTGTATCCCTTGGACCTTTTTATTGACGATGAAACACAGAAATTGCATCGGAATTAAATACAAAAGGCACAATGCCGACTTAAGTACATGAAGACCGACACTTCTTACTGACTATATTTTGAACCATTCCTGTGACACTAGTTATAGTTTCCGAAGCTTCACTTCAGGTTCACTGTATCCCTTGGACCTTCTTATTGACGATGAAACGCAGAAATTGCATCGGAATTAAATACAAAGGGCACAATGCCGACTTAAGTACATGAAGACCGACAGTTCTTACTGACTATGTTTTGAACCATTCCTGTGACACTAGTTACAGATTCCGATGCTTCACTTCAGGTTTACTGTATCCCTTGGACCTTCTTACTGACGATGAAACACAGAAATTGCATCGGAATTATAAACCAAAGCCACAATGCCGACTTAAGTACATGAAGATCGACACTTCTTACTGACTATGTTTTGAACCATTCCTGTGACACTAGTTATAGATTGCGATGCTTCACTTCAGGTTTACTGTATCCCTTGACCTTCTTATTGACGATGAAACCCAGAAATTGCATCGGAATTAAATAAAAAAGGCACAATGCCGACTTAAGGACAAGAAGACTGACTCATCCTACTGACCATAACTGTGACACTAGTTATAGATCCCGATGCTTCACTTCAGGTTTACTGTATCCCTTGGACCTTCTTATTGACGATGAAACACAGAAATTGCATCGGAATCAAATACAAAAGGCACAATGCAGGCTTAAGGACAAGAAGACTGACTCATCTTACTGACCATTCCTGTGACACTAGTTATATATTCCGATGCTTCACTTCAGGTTTATTTTATCCCTTGGACCTTCTTATTGACGATGAAACACAGAAATTGCATCGGAATCAAATACAAAAGGCACAATGCAGGCTTAAGGACATGAAGACCGACACTTCTTACTGACTATATTTTGAACCATTCCTGTGACACTAGTTATAGATTCCGATGCTTCACTTCAGGTTTACTGTATCCCTTGGACCTTCTTATTGACGATGAAACGCAGAAATTGCATCGGAATTAAATGCAAAAGGCACAATGCCGACTTAAGTACATGAAGACCGACAGTTCTTACTGACTATGTTTTGAACCATTCCTGTGACACTAGTTATAGATTCCGATGCTTCACTTCAGATTTACTGTATCCCTTGGATATTGCCGATGAAACACAGAAATTGCATCGGAATTATATACCAAAGGCACAATGCCGACTTAAGTACATGAAGACCGACACTTCTTACTGACTATGTTTTGAACCATTCCGTTGACACTAGTTATAGATTCCGATGCTTCACTTCAGGTTTACTGTATCCCTAGGACCTTCTTATTGACGATGAAACACAGAAATTGCATCAGAATTAAGTACAAAAGGCAGAATGCCGACATAAGGACATGAAGATTGACTCTTCCTGCTGACCATTCCTGTGACACTAGTTATAGATTCCGATGCTTCACTCCAGGTTTACTGTATCCCTTTGACCTTCTTATTGACGATGAAACGCAGAAATTGCATCGGAATTAAATGCAAAAGGCACAATGCCGACTTAAGTACATGAAGACCGACAGTTCTTACTGACTATGTTTTGAACCATTCCTGTGACACTAGTTATAGATTCCGATGCTTCACTTCAGGTTTACTGTATCCCTTGGACCTTTTTATTGATGATAAAACACAGAAATTGCATCGGAAATTATTACAAAAGGCACAATGCCGACTTAAGTACATGAAGACCGACGCTTCTTACTGACTATGTTTTGAACCATTCCTGTGACACTAGTTATAGATTCCGATGCTTCACTTCAGGTTTACTGTATCCCTTGGACCTTCTGATAAACGACAAAACGCAGAAATTGCATCGGAATTAAATATAAAATGCACAGCGCCTACTTAAGGA
Source organism: Schistocerca americana (assembly GCF_021461395.2). NCBI lineage: Eukaryota > Metazoa > Arthropoda > Insecta > Orthoptera > Acrididae > Schistocerca > Schistocerca americana. Next base: position 2,295,741 of record NW_025726093.1, read on the forward strand.
CAAGAAGACTGACTCTTCCTACTGACCATTCCTGTGACACTAGTTATAGATTCCGATGCTTCACTTCAGGTTTACTGTATCCCTTGGACCTTCTTATTGACGATGAAACACAGAAATTGCATCGGAATTAAATACAAATGGCACAAAGCCGACTTAAGGACAAGAAGAATGACTCTTCCTACTGACCATTCCTGTGACACTAGTTATAGATTCCGATGCTTCACTTCAGGTTTACTGTATCCCTTGGACCTTCTTATTGACGATGAAATACAGAAATTGCATCGGAATTAAATACAAAAGGCTCATTGCCGACTTAAGGTCAAGAAGACTGACTCTTCCTACTGACCATTCCTGTGACACAAGTTATCTATTCCGATGCTTCACTCCAGGTTTACTGTATCCCTTGGACCTTCTTATTGACGATGAAACACAGAACTTGCATCGGAAATAAATACAAAAGGCACAATGCCGACTAAAGTACTTGAAGACCGACACTTCTTACTGACTATGTTTTGAACCATTCCTGTGACACTAGTTATAGATTCCGATGCTTCACTTCAGGTTTACTGTATCCCTTGGACCTTCTTATTGACGATGAAACACAGAAATTGCATCAGAATTAAATACAAAAGGCAGAATGCCGACATAAGGACATGAAGATTGACTCTTCCTGCTGACCATTCCTGTGCCACTAGTTATAGATTCCGATGCTTCACTCCAGGTTTACTGTATCCCTTGGACCTTCGTATTGACGATGAAACACAGAAATTGCATCGGAATTAAATACAAAAGGCACAATGCCGACTTCAGTACATGAAGACCGACACTTCCTACTGACTATGTTTTGAACAATTCCTGTGACACTAGTTATAGATTCCGATGCTTCACTTCAGGTTTACTATATCCCATGGCCCTTCTTATTGACGATGAAACACAGAAATTTCATCGGAATGAAATACAAAAGGCACAATGCCGACTTAAGGACAAGAAGACTGACTCTTCCTACTGACCATTCCTGTGACACTAGTTATATATTCCGATGCTTCATTTCAGGTTTATTGTATCCCTTGGACCTTTTTATTGACGATGAAACACGGAAATTGCATCGTAATTAAATACAAAAGGCACAATGCCGACTTAAGTACATGAAGACCGACACTTCTTACTGACTATATTTTGAACCATTCCTGTGACACTAGTTATAGTTTCCGAAGCTTCACTTCAGGTTCACTGTATCCCTTGGACCTTCTTATTGACGATGAAACGCAGAAATTGCATCGGAATTAAATACAAAAGGCACAATGCCGACTTAAGTACATGAAGACCGACAGTTCTTACTGACTATGTTTTGAACCATTCCTGTGACACTAGTTACAGATTCCGATGCTTCACTTCAGGTTTACTGTATCCCTTGGACCTTCTTACTGACGATGAAACACAGAAATTGCATCGGAATTATAAACCAAAGCCACAATGCCGACTTAAGTATATGAAGATCGACACTTCTTACTGACTATGTTATGAACCATTCCTGTGACACTAGTTATAGATTGCGATCCTTCACTTCAGGTTTACTGTATCCCTTGACCTTCTTATTGACGATGAAACACAGAAATTGCATCGGAATTAAATACAAAAGGCACAATGCCGACTTAAGGACAAGAAGACTGACTCATCCTACTGACCATAACTGTGACACTAGTTATAGATCCCGATGCTTCACTTCAGGTTTACTGTATCCCTTGGACCTTCTTATTGACGATGAAACACAGAAATTGCATCGGAATCAAATACAAAATGCACAATGCAGGCTTAAGGACAAGAAGACTGACTCATCCTACTGACCATTCCTGGGCCACTAGTTATATATTCCGATGCTTCACTTCAGGTTTATTTTATCCCTTGGACCTACTTATTGACGATGAAACACAGAAATTGCATCGGAATCAAATACAAAAGGCACAATGCAGGCTTAAGGACAAGAAGACTGACTCATCCTACTGACCATTCCTGTGACACTAGTTATATATTCCGATGCTTCACTTCAGGTTTATTTTATCCCTTGGACCTTCTCATTGACGATGAAACACAGAAATTGCATCGGAATTAAATACAAAAGGCACAATGCCGACTTAAGTACATGAAGACCGACAGTTCTTACTGACCATTCCTGTGACACTAGTTATAGATTCCGATGCTTCACTTCAGGTTTACTGTATCCCTTGGACCTTCTTATTGACGATGAAACACAGAAATTGCATCGGAATTAAATACAAAAGGCACAATGCAGACTTAATGTTAAGAAGACTGACTCTTCCTACTGACCATTCCTGTGACACTAGTTATAGATTCCGATGCTTCACTTCAGGTTTACTGTATCCCTTGGACCTTTTTATTGATGATAAAACACAGAAATTGCATCGGAATTAAATACAAAAGGCACAATGCCGACTTAAGTACATGAAGACCGACGCTTCTTACTGACTATGTTTTGAACCATTCCTGTGACACTAGTTACAGATTCCGATGCTTCACTTCAGGTTTACTGTATCCCTTGGACCTTCTGATAAACGATAAAACACAGAAATTGCATCGGAATTAATAATAAAATGCACAGCGCCTACTTAAGGACAAGAAGACTGACTCTTCCTACTGACCATTCCTGTGACACTAGTTATAGATTCCGATGCTTCACTTCAGGTTTACTGTATCCCTTGGACCTTCTTATTGACGATGAAACACAGAAATTGCATCGGAATTAAATACAAATGGCACAAAGCCGACTTAAGGACAAGAAGACTGACTCTTCCTACTGACCATTAATGTGACACTAGTTATAGATTCCGATGCTTCACTTCAGGTTTACTGTATCCCTTGGACCTTCTTATTGACGATGAAATACAGAAATTGCATCGGAATTAAATACAAAAGGCTCATTGCCGACTTAAGGTCAAGAAGACTGACTCTTCCTACTGACCATACCTGTGACACAAGTTATCTATTCCGATGCTTCACTCCAGGTTTACTGTATCCCTTGGACCTTCTTATTGACGATGAAACACAGAACTTGCATCGGAAATAAATACAAAAGGCACAATGCCGACTAAAGTACTTGAAGACCGACACTTCTTACTGACTATGTTTTGAACCATTCCTATGACACTAGTTATAGATACCGATGCTTCACTTCAGGTTTACTGTATCCCTTGGACCTTCTTATTGACGATAAAACACAGAAATTGCATCGGAATTAAATATAAAATGCACAGCGCCGACTTAAGGACAAGAAGACTGACTCTTCCTACTGACCATTCCTGTGACACTAGTTATAGATTCCGATGCTTCACTCCAGGTTTACTGTATCCCTTGGACCTTCTTATTGACGATGAAACACAGAAATTGCATCGGAATTAAATACAAAAGGCACAATGCAGACTTAATGTTAAGAAGACTGACTCTTCCTACTGACCATTCCTGTGACACTAGTTATAGATTCCGATGCTTCACTTCAGGTTTACTGTATCCCTTTGGAAATTTTTATTGATGATAAAACACAGAAATTGCATCGGAATTAAATACAAAAGGCACAATGCCGACTTAAGTACATGAAGACCGACGCTTCTTACTGACTATGTTTTGAACCATTCCTGTGACACTAGTTATAGATTCCGATGCTTCACTTCAGGTTTACTATATCCCATGGCCCTTCTTATTGACGATGAAACACAGAAATTTCATCGGAATGAAATACAAAAGGCACAATGCCGACTTAAGGACAAGAAGACTGACTCTTCCTACTGACCATTCCTGTGACACTAGTTATATATTCCGATGCTTCATTTCAGGTTTATTGTATCCCTTGGACCTTTTTATTGACGATGAAACACGGAAATTGCATCGTAATTAAATACAAAAGGCACAATGCCGACTTAAGTACATGAAGACCGACACTTCTTACTGACTATATTTTGAACCATTCCTGTGACACTAGTTATAGTTTCCGAAGCTTCACTTCAGGTTCACTGTATCCCTTGGACCTTCTTATTGACGATGAAACGCAGAAATTGCATCGGAATTAAATACAAAAGGCACAATGCCGACTTAAGTACATGAAGACCGACAGTTCTTACTGACTATGTTTTGAACCATTCCTGTGACACTAGTTACAGATTCCGATGCTTCACTTCAGGTTTACTGTATCCCTTGGACCTTCTTACTGACGATGAAACACAGAAATTGCATCGGAATTATAAACCAAAGCCACAATGCCGACTTAAGTACATGAAGATCGACACTTCTTACTGACTATGTTTTGAACCATTCCTGTGACACTAGTTATAGATTGCGATCCTTCACTTCAGGTTTACTGTATCCCTTGACCTTCTTATTGACGATGAAACACAGAAATTGCATCGGAATTAAATACAAAAGGCACAATGCCGACTTAATGACAAGAAGACTGACTCATCCTACTGACCATAACTGTGACACTAGTTATAGATCCCGATGCTTCACTTCAGGTTTACTGTATCCCTTGGACCTTCTTATTGACGATGAAACACAGAAATTGCATCGGAATCAAATACAAAATGCACAATGCAGGCTTAAGGACAAGAAGACTGACTCATCCTACTGACCATTCCTGTGACACTAGTTATATATTCCGATGCTTCACTTCAGGTTTATTTTATCCCTTGGTCCTTCTTATTGACGATGAAACACAGAAATTGCATCGGAATCAAATACAAAAGGCACAATGCAGGCTTAAGGACAAGAAGACTGACTCATCCTACTGACCATTCCTGTGACACTAGTTATATATTCCGATGCTTCACTTCAGGTTTATTTTATCCCTTGGACCTTCTCATTGACGATGAAACACAGAAATTGCATCGGAATTAAATACAAAAGGCACAATGCCGACTTAAGTACATGAAGACCGACACTTCTTACTGACTATATTTTGAACCATTCCTGTGACACTAGTTATAGATTCCGATGCTTCACTTCAGGTTTACTGTATCCCTTGGACCTTCTTATTGACGATGAAACGCAGAAATTGCATCGGAATTAAATGCAAAAGGCACAATGCCGACTTAAGTACATGAAGACCGACAGTTCTTACTGACTATGTTTTGAACCATTCCTGTGACACTAGTTATAGATTCCGATGCTTCACTTCAGATTTACTGTATCCCTTGGACCTTCTTATTGCCGATGGAACACAGAAATTGCATCGGAATTATATACCAAAGGCACAATGCCGACTTAAGTACATGAAGACCGACACTTCTTACTGACTATGTTTTGAACCATTCCGTTGACACTAGTTATAGATTCCGATGCTTCACTTCAGGTTTACTGTATCCCTTGGACCTTCTTATTGACGATGAAACACAGAAATTGCATCAGAATTAAATACAAAAGGCAGAATGCCGACATAAGGACATGAAGATTGACTCTTCCTGCTGACCATTCCTGTGACACTAGTTATAGATTCCGATGCTTCACTCCAGGTTTACTGTATCCCTTTGACCTTCTTATTGACGTTGAAACCCAGAAATTGCATCGGAATTAAATACAAAAGGCACAATGCCGACTTAAGAACAAGAGGACTGACTCTTCCTACTGACCATTCCTGTGACACTAGTTATAGATTCCGATGCTTCACTTCAGGTTTACTGTATCCCTTGGACCTTCTTATTGACGATGAAACACAGAAATTGCATCGGAATTAAATACAAAAGGCACAATGCAGACTTAATGTTAAGAAGACTGACTCTTCCTACTGACCATTCCTGTGACACTAGTTATAGATTCCGATGCTTCACTTCAGGTTTACTGTATCCCTTGGACCTTTTTATTGATGATAAAACACAGAAATTGCATCGGAATTAAATACAAAAGGCACAATGCCGACTTAAGTACATGAAGACCGACGCTTCTTACTGACTATGTTTTGAACCATTCCTGTGACACTAGTTACAGATTCCGATGCTTCACTTCAGGTTTACTGTATCCCTTGGACCTTCTGATAAACGATAAAACAAAGAAATTGCATCGGAATTAATAATAAAATGCACAGCGCCTACTTAAGGACAAGAAGACTGACTCTTCCTACTGACCATTCCTGTGACACTAGTTATAGATTCCGATGCTTCACTTCAGGTTTACTGTATCCCTTGGACCTTCTTATTGACGATGAAACACAGAAATTGCATCGGAATTAAATACAAATGGCACAAAGCCGACTTAAGGACAAGAAGACTGACTCTTCCTACTGACCATTAATGTGACACTAGTTATAGATTCCGATGCTTCACTTCAGGTTTACTGTATCCCTTGGACCTTCTTATTGACGATGAAATACAGAAATTGCATCGGAATTAAATACAAAAGGCTCATTGCCGACTTAAGGTCAAGAAGACTGACTCTTCCTACTGACCATACCTGTGACACAAGTTATCTATTCCGATGCTTCACTCCAGGTTTACTGTATCCCTTGGACCTTCTTATTGACGATGAAACACAGAACTTGCATCGGAAATAAATACAAAAGGCACAATGCCGACTAAAGTACTTGAAGACCGACACTTCTTACTGACTATGTTTTGAACCATTCCTGTGACACTAGTTATAGATACCGATGCTTCACTTCAGGTTTACTGTATCCCTTGGACCTTCTTATTGACGATAAAACACAGAAATTGCATCGGAATTAAATATAAAATGCACAGCGCCGACATAAGGACAAGAAGACTGACTCTTCCTACTGACCATTCCTGTGACACTAGTTATAGATTCCGATGCTTCACTCCAGGTTTACTGTATCCCTTGGACCTTCTTATTGACGATGAAACACAGAAATTGCATCGGAATTAAATACAAAAGGCACAATGCAGACTTAATGTTAAGAAGACTGACTCTTCCTACTGACCATTCCTGTGACACTAGTTATAGATTCCGATGCTTCACTTCAGGTTTACTGTATCCCTTGGACCTTTTTATTGATGATAAAACACAGAAATTGCATCGGAATTAAATACAAAAGGCACAATGCCGACTTAAGTACATGAAGACCGACGCTTCTTACTGACTATGTTTTGAACCATTCCTGTGACACTAGTTATAGATTCCGATGCTTCACTTCAGGTTTACTGTATCCCTTGGACCTTCTGATAAACGATAAAACACAGAAATTGCATCGGAATTAAATATAAAATGCACAGCGCCTACTTAAGGACAAGAAGACTGACTCTTCCTACTGACCATTCCTGTGACACTAGTTATAGATTCCGATGCTTCACTTCAGGTTTACTGTATCCCTTGGACCTTCTTATTGACGATGAAACACAGAAATTGCATCGGAATTAAATACAAATGGCACAAAGCCGACTTAAGGACAAGAAGACTGACTCTTCCTACTGACCATTAATGTGACACTAGTTATAGATTCCGATGCTTCACTTCAGGTTTACTGTATCCCTTGGACCTTCTTATTGACGATGAAATACAGAAATTGCATCGGAATTAAATACAAAAATGTCATTGCCGACTTAAGGTCAAGAAGACTGACTCTTCCTACTGACCATACCTGTGACACAAGTTATCTATTCCGATGCTTCACTCCAGGTTTACTGTATCCCTTTCACCTTCTTATTGACGATGAAACACAGAACTTGCATCGGAAATAAATACAAAAGGCACAATGCCGACTAAAGTACTTGAAGACCGACACTTCTTACTGACTATGTTTTGAACCATTCCTGTGACACTAGTTATAGATTCCGATGCTTCACTTCAGGTTTACTGTATCCCTTGGACCTTCTTATTGACGATAAAACACAGAAATTGCATCGGAATTAAATATAAAATGCACAGCGCCGACTTAAGGACAAGAAGACTGACTCTTCCTACTGACCATTCCTGTGACACTAGTTATAGATTCCGATGCTTCACTTCAGGTTTACTGTATCCCTTGGACCTTCGTATTGACGATGAAACACAGAAATTGCATCGGAATTAAATACAAAAGGCACAATGCCGACTTCAGTACATGAAGACCGACACTTCCTACTGACTATGTTTTGAACAATTCCTGTGACACTAGTTATAGATTCCGATGCTTCACTTCAGGTTTACTATATCCCATGGCCCTTCTTATTGACGATGAAACACAGAAATTGCATCGGAATTAAATACAAAAGGCACAATGCCGACTTAAGGACAAGAAGACTGACTCTTCCTACTGACCATTCCTGTGACACTAGTTATATATTCCGATGCTTCATTTCAGGTTTATTGTATCCCTTGGACCTTTTTATTGACGATGAAACACGGAAATTGCATCGTAATTAAATACAAAAGGCACAATGCCGACGTAAGTACATGAAGACCGACACTTCTTACTGACTATATTTTGAACCATTCCTGTGACACTAGTTATAGTTTCCGAAGCTTCACTTCAGGTTCACTGTATCCCTTGGACCTTCTTATTGACGATGAAACGCAGAAATTGCATCTGAATTAAATACAAAAGGCACAATGCCGACTTAAGTACATGAAGACCGACAGTTCTTACTGACTATGTTTTGAACCATTCCTGTGACACTAGTTACAGAATCCGATGCTTCACTTCAGGTTTACTGTATCCCTTGGACCTTCTTACTGACGATGAAACACAGAAATTGCATCGGAATTATATACCAAAGGCACAATGCCGACTTAAGTACATGAAGACCGACACTTCTTACTGACTATGTTTTGAACCATTCCTGTGACACTAGTTATAGATTCCGATGCTTCACTTCAGGTTTACTGTATCCCTTGGACCTTCTTGTTGACGATGAAACACAGAAATTGCATCAGAATTAAATACAAAAGGCAGAATGCCGACATAAGGAGATGAAGATTGACTCTTCCTGCTGTCCATTCCTGTGACACTAGTTATAGATTCCGATGCTTCACTCCAGGTTTACTGTATCCCTTGGACCTTCTTATTGACGATGAAACCCAGAAATTGCATCGGAATTAAATACAAAAGGCACAATGCCGACTTAAGGACAAGAAGACTGACCCTTCCTACTGACCATTCCTGTGACACTAGTTATAAATTCCGATGCTTCACTTCAGGTTTACTGTATCACTTGGACCTTCTCATTGACGATGAAACACAGAAATTGCATCGGAAGTAAATACAAAAATCACAATGCAGACTTAAGGACAAGAAGACTGACTCTTCCTACTGACTATTCCTGTGACACTAGTTATATATTCCGATGCTTCACTTCAGGTTTATTGTATCCCTTGGACCTTCTTCTTGACGATGAAACACAGAAATTCCATCGGAATTAAATACAAAAGGCACAATGCCGACTTAAGTACATGAAGACAGACACTTCTTACTGACTATATTTTGAATCATTCCTGTGACACTAGTTATAGATTCCGATGCTTCACTTCAGGTTTACTGTATCCCTTGGACCTTCTTATTGACGATGAAACGTAGAAATTGCATCGGAATTAAATACAAAAGGCACAATGCCGACTTAAGTACATGAAGACCGACATTTCTTACTGACTATGTTTTGAACAATTCCTGTGACACTAGTTATAGATTCCGATGCTTCACTTCAGGTTTACTGTATCCCTAGGACCTTCTTATTGACGATGAAACACAGAAATTGCATCGGAATTAAATACAAAAGGCACAATGCAGACTTAAGGACAAGAAGACTGACTCTTCCTACTGACCATTCCTGTGACACTAGTTATATAGTCCGATGCTTCACTTCAGGTTTATTGTATCCCTTGGACCTTCTTATTGACGATGAAACACCGAAATTGCATCGGAATTAAATACAAAATGCACAAAGCCGCCATAAGTACATGAAGACCGACACTTCTTACTGACTATATTTTGTACCATTCCTGTGACACTAGTTATAGTTTCCGATGCTTCACTTCATGTTTACTGTATCCCTTCGACCTTCTTATTGACGATGAAACGCAGAAATTGCATCGGAATTAAATACAAAAGGCACAATGCCGACTTAAGTACATGAAGACCGACAGTTCTTACTGACTATGTTTTGAACCATTCCTGTGACACTAGTTATAGATTCCGATGCTTCACTTCAGGTTTACTGTATCCCTTGGACCTTCTTATTGACGATGAAACACAGAAATTTCATCGGAATTAAATACAAAAGGCACAATGCAAACTTAAGGACAAGAAGACTGACTCTTCCTACTGACCATTCCTGTGACACTAGTTATAGATTCCGATGCTTCACTTCAGGTTTACTGTATCCCTTGGACCTTCTGATAAACGATAAAACACAGAAATTGCATCGGAATTAAATATAAAATGCACAGCGCCTACTTAAGGACAAGAAGACTGACTCTTCCTACTGACCATTCCTGTGACACTAGTTATAGATTCCGATGCTTCACTTCAGGTTTACTGTATCCCTTGGACCTTCTTATTGACGATGAAACACAGAAATTGCATCGGAATTAAATACAAATGGCACAAAGCCGACTTAAGGACAAGAAGACTGACTCTTCCTACTGACCATTAATGTGACACTAGTTATAGATTCCGATGCTTCACTTCAGGTTTACTGTATCCCTTGGACCTTCTTATTGACGATGAAATACAGAAATTGCATCGGAATTAAATACAAAAATGTCATTGCCGACTTAAGGTCAAGAAGACTGACTCTTCCTACTGACCATACCTGTGACACAAGTTATCTATTCCGATGCTTCACTCCAGGTTTACTGTATCCCTTGGACCTTCTTATTGACGATGAAACACAGAACTTGCATCGGAAATAAATACAAAAGGCACAATGCCGACTAAAGTACTTGAAGACCGACACTTCTTACTGACTATGTTTTGAACCATTCCTGTGACACTAGTTATAGATTCCGATGCTTCACTTCAGGTTTACTGTATCCCTTGGACCTTCTTATTGACGATAAAACACAGAAATTGCATCGGAATTAAATATAAAATGCACAGCGCCGACTTAAGGACAAGAAGACTGACTCTTCCTACTGACCATTCCTGTGACACTAGTTATAGATTCCGATGCTTCACTTCAGGTTTACTGTATCCCTTGGACCTTCGTATTGACGATGAAACACAGAAATTGCATCGGAATTAAATACAAAAGGCACAATGCCGACTTCAGTACATGAAGACCGACACTTCCTACTGACTATGTTTTGAACAATTCCTGTGACACTAGTTATAGATTCCGATGCTTCACTTCAGGTTTACTATATCCCATGGCCCTTCTTATTGACGATGAAACACAGAAATTGCATCGGAATTAAATGCAAAAGGCACAATGCCGACTTAAGGACAAGAAGACTGACTCTTCCTACTGACCATTCCTGTGACACTAGTTATATATTCCGATGCTTCATTTCAGGTTTATTGTATCCCTTGGACCTTTTTATTGACGATGAAACACGGAAATTGCATCGTAATTAAATACAAAAGGCACAATGCCGACGTAAGTACATGAAGACCGACACTTCTTACTGACTATATTTTGAACCATTCCTGTGACACTAGTTATAGTTTCCGAAGCTTCACTTCAGGTTCACTGTATCCCTTGGACCTTCTTATTGACGATGAAACGCAGAAATTGCATCTGAATTAAATACAAAAGGCACAATGCCGACTTAAGTACATGAAGACCGACAGTTCTTACTGACTATGTTTTGAACCATTCCTGTGACACTAGTTACAGAATCCGATGCTTCACTTCAGGTTTACTGTATCCCTTGGACCTTCTTACTGACGATGAAACACAGAAATTGCATCGGAATTATATACCAAAGGCACAATGCCGACTTAAGTACATGAAGACCGACACTTCTTACTGACTATGTTTTGAACCATTCCTGTGACACTAGTTATAGATTCCGATGCTTCACTTCAGGTTTACTGTATCCCTTGGACCTTCTTGTTGACGATGAAACACAGAAATTGCATCAGAATTAAATACAAAAGGCAGAATGCCGACATAAGGAGATGAAGATTGACTCTTCCTGCTGTCCATTCCTGTGACACTAGTTATAGATTCCGATGCTTCACTCCAGGTTTACTGTATCCCTTGGACCTTCTTATTGACGATGAAACCCAGAAATTGCATCGGAATTAAATACAAAAGGCACAATGCCGACTTAAGGACAAGAAGACTGACTCTTCCTACTGACCATTCCTGTGACACTAGTTATAAATTCCGATGCTTCACTTCAGGTTTACTGTATCACTTGGACCTTCTCATTGACGATGAAACACAGAAATTGCATCGGAAGTAAATACAAAAGGCACAATGCAGACTTAAGGACAAGAAGACTGACTCTTCCTACTGACTATTCCTGTGACACTAGTTATATATTCCGATGCTTCACTTCAGGTTTATTGTATCCCTTGGACCTTCTTCTTGACGATGAAACACAGAAATTCCATCGGAATTAAATACAAAAGGCACAATGCCGACTTAAGTACATGAAGACAGACACTTCTTACTGACTATATTTTGAATCATTCCTGTGACACTAGTTATAGATTCCGATGCTTCACTTCAGGTTTACTGTATCCCTTGGACCTTCTTATTGACGATGAAACGTAGAAATTGCATCGGAATTAAATACAAAAGGCACAATGCCGACTTAAGTACATGAAGACCGACATTTCTTACTGACTATGTTTTGAACAATTCCTGTGACACTAGTTATAGATTCCGATGCTTCACTTCAGGTTTACTGTATCCCTAGGACCTTCTTATTGACGATGAAACACAGAAATTGCATTGGAATTAAATACAAAAGGCACAATGTAGACTTAAGGACAAGAAGACTGACTCTTCCTACTGACCATTCCTGTGACACTAGTTATATAGTCCGATGCTTCACTTCAGGTTTATTGTATCCCTTGGACCTTCTTATTGACGATGAAACACCGAAATTGCATCGGAATTAAATACAAAATGCACAAAGCCGCCATAAGTACATGAAGACCGACACTTCTTACTGACTATATTTTGTACCATTCCTGTGACACTAGTTATAGTTTCCGATGCTTCACTTCATGTTTACTGTATCCCTTCGACCTTCTTATTGACGATGAAACGCAGAAATTGCATCGGAATTAAATACAAAAGGCACAATGCCGACTTAAGTACATGAAGACCGACAGTTCTTACTGACTATGTTTTGAACCATTCCTGTGACACTAGTTATAGATTCCGATGCTTCACTTCAGGTTTACTGTATCCCTTGGACCTTCTTATTGACGATGAAACACAGAAATTTCATCGGAATTAAATACAAAAGGCACAATGCAAACTTAAGGACAAGAAGACTGACTCTTCCTACTGACCATTCCTGTGGCACTAGTTATATATTCCGATGCTTCACTTCAGGTTTATTGTATCTCTTGGACCTTCTTATTGACGATGAAACACAGAAATTGCATCGGAATTAAATACAAAAGGCACAATGCCGACTTAAGTACATGAAGATTGACTCTTCCTGCTGACCATTCCTGTGACTCTAGTTATAGATTCCGATGCTTCACTCCAGGTTTACTGTATCCCTTGGACCTTCTTATTGACGATGAAACCCAGAAATTGCATCGGAATTAAATTGAAATGGCACAATGCCGACTTACGGACAAGAAGACTGACTCCTCCTAGTGACCATTCCTGTGACACTAGTTATATAGTCCGATGCTTCACTTCAGGTTTATTGTATCCCTTGGACCTTCTTATTGACGATGAAACACCGAAATTGCATCGGAATTAAATACAAAATGCACAAAGCCGACTTAAGTACATCAAAACCGACACTTCTTACTGACTATATTTTGTACCATTCCTGTGACACTAGTTATAGTTTCCGATGCTTCACTTCATGTTTACTGTATCCCTTCGACCTTCTTATTGACGATGAAACGCAGAAATTGCATCGGAATTAAATACAAAAGACACAATGCCGACTTAAGTACATGAAGACCGACAGTTCTTACTGACTATGTTTTGAACCATTCCTGTGACACTAGTTATAGATTCCGATGCTTCACTTCAGGTTTAATGTATCCCTTGGACCTTCTTATTGACGATGAAACACAGAAATTGCATCGGAATTAAATACAAAAGGCACAATGCAGACTTAAGGACAAGCAGACTGACTCTTCCTACTGACCAATCCTGTGGCACTAGTTATATATTCCGATGCTTCACTTCAGGTTTATTGTATCTCTCGGACCTTCTTATTGACGATGAAACACAGAAATTGCATCGGAATTAAATACAAAAGGCACAATGCCGACTTAAGTACATGAAGACCGACACTTCTTACTGACTATATTTTGAACCATTCCTGTGACACTAGTTATAGATTCCGATGCTTCACTTCAGGTTTACTGTATCCCTTGGACCTTCTTATTGACGATGAAACGCAGAAATTGCATCGGAATTAAATACAAAAGACAGAATGCCGACTTAAGTACATGAAGACCGACAGTTCTTACTGGCTATGTTTTGAACCATTCCTGTGTGACTAGTTATAGATTCCGATGCTTCACTTCAGGTTTACTGTATCCCTTGGACCTTCTTATTGACGATGAGACACAGAAATTGCATCGGAATTAAATACAAAAGGCACAATGCCGACTTAAGGACAAGAAGACTGACCCTTCCTACTGACCATTCATGTGACACTAGTTATATATTCCGATGCTTCACTTCAGGTTTATTGTATCCCTTGGACCTTCTTATTGACGATGAAACACAGAAATTGCATCGGAATTAAATACAAAAGGCACAGTGCCAACTTAAGTACATGAAGACCGACACTTCTTACTGACTAAGATTTGAACCATTCCTGTGACACTAGTTATAGATTCTGATGCTTCACTTCAGGTTTACTGTATCCGTTGGACCATCTTATTGACGATGAAATACAGAAATTGCATCAGAATTAAATACAAAAGGCAGTATGCCGACATAAGGACATGAAGATTGACTCTTCCTGCTGACCATTCCTGTGACACTAGTTATAGATTCCGATGCTTCACTCAAGGTTTACTGTATCCCTTGGACCTTCTTATTGACGATGAAACCCAGAAATTGCATCGGAATTAAATACGAAAGGCACAATGCCGACTTAAGGACAAGAAGACTGACTCTTCCTACTGCCCATTCCTGTGACACTAGTTATAGATTCCGATGCTTCACTTCAGGTTTACTGTATCCCTTGGACCTTCTTATTGACGATGAAACACAGAAATTGAATCGGAATTAAATACAAAAGGCACAAAGCCGACTTATGGACAAGAAGACTGACTCTTCCTACTGACCATTCCTGTGACACTAGTTATAGATTCCGATGCTTCACTTCACGTTTACTGTATCCTTTGGACCTTCTTATTGACGATGAAATACAGAAATTGCATCGGAATTAAATACAAAAGGCACATTGCCGACTTAAGGTCAAGAGGACTGACTCTTCCTACTGACCATTCTTGTGACACAAGTTATGGATTCCGATGCTTCACTCCAGGTTTACTGTATCCCTTGGACCTTCTTATTGACGATGAAACACAGAACTTGCATCGGAAATAAATACAAAAGGCACAATGCCGACTAAAGTACTTGAAAACCGACACTTCTTACTGACTATGTTTTGAACCATTCCTGTGACACTAGTTATAGATTTCGATGCTTCACTTCAGGTTTACTTTATCCCTTGGACCGTCTTATTGACGATAAAACACAGAAATTGCATCGGAATTAAATATAAAATGCACAGCGCCGACTTAAGGACAAGAAGACTGACTCTTCCTACTGACCATTCCTGTGACACTAGTTATAGATTCCGATGCTTCACTTCAGGTTTACTGTATCCCTTGGACCTTCTTGTTGACGATGAAACAACGAATTTGCATCGGAATTAAATACAAAAGGCACAATGCCGACTTACGTACATGAAGACCGACACTTCTTACTGACTATGTTTTGAACCATTCCTGTGACACTAGTTATAGGTTCCGATGCTTCACTTCAGGTTTACTGTATCCTTTGGACCTTCTTATTGACGATGAAACACAGAAATTACATCGGAATTAAATACAAAAGGCACAATGCCGACTTAAGGACAAGAAGACTGACTCTTCCTACTGACCATTCCTGTGACACTAGTTATATATTCCGATGCTACACTTCAGGTTCATTGTATCCCTTGGACCTTGGTATTGACGATGAAACACAGAAATTGCATCGGAATTAAATACAAAAGGCACAACGCCGACTTAAGTACATGAAGTCCGACACTTCTTACTGACTATATTTTGAACCATTCCTGTGACACTAGTTATAGTTTCCGAAGCTTCACTTTAGGTTCACTGTATCCCTTGGACCTTCTTATTGACGATGAAACGCAGAAATTGCATCGGAATTAAATACAAAAGGCACAATGCCGACTAAAGTACATGAAGACCGACTGTTCTTACTGAGTATGTTTTGAACCATTCCTGTGACACTAGTTATAGATTCCGATGCTTCCTTCAGGTTTACTGTATCCCTTGGACCTTCTTACTGACGATGAAACACAGAAATTGCATCGGAATTATATACCAAAGGCACAATGCCGACTTAAGTACATGAAGACTGACACTTCTTACTGACTATGTTTTGAACCATTCCTGTGACACTAGTTATAGATTCCGATGCTTCACTTCAGGTTTACTGTATCCCTTGGACCTTCTTATTGACGATGAAACACAGAAATTGCATCAGAATTAAATACAAAAGGCAGAATGCGACATAAGGACATGAAGATTGACTCTTGCTGCTGACCATTCCTGTGACACTGGTTACAGATTCCGATGCTTCACTCCAGGTTTACTGTATCCCTTGACCTTCTTATTGACGATGAAACCCAGAAATTGCATCGGAATTAAATACAAAGGCTCATTGCCGACTTAAGGTCAAGAAGACTGACTCTTCCTACAGACCATTCCTGTGACACAAGTTATCTATTCCGATGCTTCACTCCAGGTTTACTGTATCCCTTGGACCTTCTTATTGACGATGAAACACAGAACTTGCATCGGAAATAATTACAAAAGGCACAATGCCGACTAAAGTACTTGAAGACCGACACTTCTTACTGACTTTGTTTTGAACCATTCCTGTGACACTAGTTATAGTTTCCGATGCTTCACTTCAGGTTTACTATATCCCATGGCCCCTCTTATTGACGATGAAACACAGAAATTGCATCGGAATTAAATACAAAAGGCACAATGCCGACTTAAGGACAAGAAGACTGACTCTTCCTACTGACCATTCCTGTGACACTAGTTATATATTCCGATGCTTCACTTCAGGTTTATTGTATCCCTTGGACCTTTTTATTGACGATGAAACACAGAAATTGCATCGGAATTAAATACAAAAGGCACAATGCCGACTTAAGTAAATGAAGACCGACACTTCTTACTGACTATATTTTGAACCATTCCTGTGACACTAGTTATAGTTTCCGAAGCTTCACTTCAGGTTCACTGTATCCCTTGGACCTTCTTATTGACGATGAAGCGCAGAAATTGCATCGGAATTAAATACAAAAGGCACAATGCCGACTTAAGTACATGAAGACCGACAGTTCTTACTGAACCATGTTTTGAACCATTCCTGTGACACTAGTTATAGAATCCGATGCTTCACTTCAGGTTTACAGTATCCCTTGGACCTTCTTACTGACGATGAAACACAGAAATTGCATCGGAATTATGTACCAAAGGCACAATACCGACTTAAGTACATGAAGACCGACACTTCTTACTGACTATGTTTTGAACCATTCCTGTGACACTAGTTATAGATTCCGATGCTTCACTTCAGGTTTACTGTATCCCTTGGACCTTCTTGTTGACGATGACGATGAAACACAGAAATTGCATCAGAATTAAATACCAAAGGCAGAATGCCGACTTAAGGACAAGGAGACTGACTCTTCCTACTGACCATTCCTGTGACACTAGTTATAGATTCCGATGTTTCACTTCAGGATTACTGTATCCCTTGGACCTTCTTATTGACGTTGAAACACAGAAATTGCATCGGAAGTAAATACAAAAGGCACAATGCAGACTTAAGGACAAGAAGACTGACTCTTCCTACTGACCATTCCTGTGACACTAGTTATATATTCCGATGCTTCACTTCAGGTTTATTGTTTCCCTTGGACCTTCTTATTGACAATGAAACACAGGAATAGCATCAAAATTAAATACAAAAGGCACAATGCCGACTTAAGTACATGAAGACCGACACTTCTTACTGACTATATTTTGAACCAACCCTGTGACATTAGTTATAGATTCCGATGCTTCACTTCAGGTTTACTGTATCCCTTGGACCTTCTTATTAACGGTGAAACGCAGAAATTGCATCGGAATTAAATACAAAAGGCACAATGCCGACATAAGTACATGAAGACCGACATTTCTTACTGACTATGTTTTGAACCATTCCTGTGACACTAGTTATAGATTCCGATGCTTCACTTCAGGTTTACTGTATCCCTTGGACCTTCTTATTGACGATGAGACACAGAAATTGCATCGGAACTAAATACAAAACGCACAATGCCGACTTAAGGACAAAAAGACTGACTCTTCCTACTAACCATTCCCGTGACACTAGTTATATATTCCGATGCTTCACTTCAGGTTTATTGTATCCCTTGGACCTTCTTATTGACAATGAAACACAGGAATAGCATCAAAATTAAATACAAAAGGCACAATGCCGACTTAAGTACATGAAGACCGACACTTCTTACTGACTATATTTTGAACCAACCCTGTGACATTAGTTATAGATTCCGATGCTTCACTTCAGGTTTACTGTATCCCTTGGACTTTCTTATTAACGGTGAAACGCAGAAATTGCATCGGAATTAAATACAAAAGGCACAATGCCGACTTAAGTACATGAAGACCGACACTTCTTACTGACTAAGTTTTCAACCATTCCTGTGACACTAGTTATAGATTCTGATGCTTCACTTCAGGTTTACTGTATCCCTTGGACCTTCTTATTGACGTTGAAACACAGCAATTGCATCGGAAGTAAATACAAAAGGCACAAATCAGACTTAAGGACAAGAAGACTGACTCTTCCTACTGACCATTCCTGTGACACTAGTTATATATTCCGATGCTTCACTTCAGGTTTATTGTATCCCTTGGACCTTCTTATTGACAATGAAACACAGGAATAGCATCAAAATTAAATACAAAAGGCACAATGCCGACTTAAGTACATGAAGACCGACACTTCTTACTGACTATATTTTGAACCAACCCTGTGACATTAGTTATAGATTCCGATGCTTCACTTCAGGTTTACTGTATCCCTTGGACCTTCTTATTAACGGTGAAACGCAGAAATTGCATCGGAATTAAATACAAAAGGCACAATGCCGACTTAAGTACATGAAGACCGACACTTCTTACTGACCAAGTTTTCAACCATTCCTGTGACACTAGTTATAGATTCTGATGCTTCACTTCAGGTGTACTGTATCCGTTGGACCTTCTTATTGACGATGAAATACAGAAATTGCATCAGAATTAAATACAAAAGGCAGAATGCGGACATTAGGACATGAAGATTGACTCTTCCTGCTGACCATTCCTGTGACACTAGTTATAGGTTCCGATGCTTCACTCCAGGTTTACTGTATCCCTTGGACCTTCTTATTGAAGATGAAACCCAGAAATTGCATCGGAATTAAATACAAAAGGCACAATGCCGACTTAAGGACAAGAAGACTGACTCTTCCTACTGCCCAATCCTGTGACACTAGTTATAGATTCCGATGCTTCGCTTCAGGATTACTGTATCCCTTGGACTTTCTTATTGACGATGAAACACAGAAATTGCATCGGAATTAAATACAAAAGGCACAATGCAGACTTAAGGACAAGAAGACTGACTCTTCCTACTGACCATTCCTGTGACACTAGTTATATAGTCCGATGCTTCACTTCAGGTGTATTGTATCCCTTGGACCTTCTTATTGACGATGAAACACCGAAATTGCATCGGAATTAAATACAAAATGCGCAATGCCGACTTAAGTACATGAAGACCGACACTTCTTACAGACTATATTTTGAACCATTCCTGTGACACTAGTTATAGTTTCCGATGCTTCACTTCAGGTTTACTGTATCCCTTGGACCTTCTTATTGACGATGAAACGCAGAAATTGCATCGGAATTAAATACAAAAGGCACAATGCCGACTTAAGTACATGAAGACCGACACTTCTTACTGACTATGTTTTGAACCGTTCCTGTGACACTAGTTATAGATTCCGATGCTTCACTTCAGGTTTACTGTATCCCTTGGACCTTCTTATTGACGATGAAACGCAGAAATTGCATCGGAATTAAATACAAAAGGCACAATGCCGACTTAAGTACATGAAGACCGACAGTTCTTACTGACTATGTTTTGAACCATTCCTGTGACACTAGTTATATAATCCGATGCTTCACTTCAGGTTTACTGTATCCCTTGGACCTTCTTACTGACGATGAAACACAGAAATTGCATCGTAATTATGTACCAAAGGCACAATGCCGACTTAAGTACATGAAGACCGACACTTCTTACTGACTATGTTTTGAACCATTCCTGTGACACTAGTTATAGATTCCGATGCTTCACTTCAGGTTTATTGTATCCCTTGGACCTTCTTGTTGACGATGAAACACAGAAATTGCATCAGAATTAAACACCAGAGGCAGAATGCCGACTTAAGGACAAGGAGACTGACTCTTCCTACTGACCATTCCTGTGACACTAGTTATAGATTCCGATGGTTCACTTCAGGTTTACTGTATCCCTTGGACCTTCTTATTGACGTTGAAACACAGAAATTGCATCGGAAGTAGATACAAAAGGCACAATGCAGACTTAAGGACAAGAAGACTGACTCTTCCTACTGACCATTCCTGTGACACTAGTTATATATTCCGATGCTACACTTCAGGTTTATTGTATCCCTTGGACCTTCTTAGTGACAATCAAACACAGGAATAGCATCGAAATTAAATACAAAAGGCACAATGCCGACATAAGTACATGAAGACCGACACTTCTTACTGACTATATTTTGAACCATTCCTGTGACACTAGTTATAGATTCCGATGCTTCACTTCAGGTTTACTGTATCCCTTGGACCTTCTTATTGACGATGAAACGCAGAAATTGCATCGGAATTAAATTCAAAAGGCACAATGCCGACTTAAGTACATGAAGACCGACATTTCTTACTGACTATGTTTTGAACCATTCCTGTGACACTAGTTATAGATTCCGATGCTTCACTTCAGGTTTACTGTATCCCTTGGACCTTCTTATTGACGATGAGACACAGAAATTGCATCGGAACTAAATACAAAACGCACAATGCCGACTTAAGGACAAAAAGACTGACTCTTCCTACTAACCATTCCCGTGACACTAGTTATATATTCCGATGCTTCACTTCAGGTTTATTGTATCCCTTGGACCTTCTTATTGACGATGAAACACAGAAATTGCATCAGAATTATATACCAAAGGCACAATGCCGACTTAAGTACATGAAGACCGACACTTCTTACTGACTAAGTTTTCAACCATTCCTGTGACACTAGTTATAGATTCTGATGCTTCACTTCAGGTTTACTGTATCCGTTGGACCTTATATTGACGATGAAATACAGAAATTGCATCAGAATTAAATACAAAAGGCAGAATGCGGACATTAGGACATGAAGATTGACTCTTCCTGCTGACCATTCCTGTGACACTAGTTATAGATTCCGATGCTTCACTCCAGGTTTACTGTATCCCTTGGACCTTCTTATTGACGATGAAACCCAGAAATTGCATCGGAATTAAATACAAAAGGCACAATGCCGACTTAAGGACAAGAAGACTGACTCTTCCTACTGCCCAATCCTGTGACACTAGTTATAGATTCCGATGCTTCACTTCAGGATTACTGTATCCCTTGGACTTTCTTATTGACGATGAAACACAGAAATTGCATCGGAATTAAATACAAAAGGCACAATGCAGACTTAAGGACAAGAAGACTGACTCTACCTACTGACCAATCCTGTGACACTAGTTATATATTCCGATGCTTCACTTCAGGTTTATTGTATCTCTTGGACCTTCTAATTGACGATGAAACACAGAAATTGCATCGGAATTAAATACAAAAGGCACAATGGTGACTTAAGTACATGAAGACCGACAATCCTTACTGACTATATTTTGAAAAATTCCTGTGACACTAGTTATAGATTCCGATGCTTCACTCCAGGTTTACTGTATCCCTTGGACCTTCTTATTGACGATGAAACGCAGAAATTTCATCGGAATTAAATACAAAAGCCACAATGCCGACTTAAGTACATGAAGACCGACAGTTCTTACTGACTATGTTTTGAACCATTCCTGTGACACTAGTTATAGAATCCGATGCTTCACTTCAGGTTTACTGTATCCCTTGGAACTTCTTACTGACGATGAAACACAGAAATTGCATCGGAATTATGTACCAAAGGCACAATGCCGACTTAAGTACATGAAGACCGACACTTCTTACTGACTATGTTTTGAACCATTCCTGTGACACTAGTTATAGATTCCGATGCTTCACTTCAGATTTACTGTATCCCTTGGACCTTCTTGTTGACGATGAAACACAGAAATTGCATCAGAATTAAATACCAAAGGCAGAATGCCGACTGAAGGACAAGGAGACTGACTCTTCCTACTGACCATTCCTGTGACACTAGTTATAGATTCCGATGGTTCACTTCAGGTTTACTGTATCCCTTGGACTTTCTTATTGACGATGAAACCCAGAAATTGCATCGGAATTAAATACAAAAGGTACAATGCCGACTTAAGGACAAGAAGACTGACTCTTCCTACTGCCCAATCCTGTGACACTAGTTATAGATTCCGATGCTTCACTTCAGGATTACTGTATCCCTTGGACTTTCTTATTGACGATGAAACACAGAAATTGCATCGGAATTAAATACAAAAGGCACAATGCCGACTTAAGTACATGAAGACCGACACTTCTTACTGACTATATTTTGAACCATTCCTGTGACACTAGTTATAGTTTCCGATGCTTCACTTCAGGTTCACTGTATCCCTTGGACTTTCGTATTGACGATGAAACGCAGAAATTGCATCGGAATTAAATATAAAAGGCACAATGCCGACTTAAGTACATGAAGACCGACAGTTCTTACTGACTATGTTTTGAACCATTCCTGTGACACTAGTTATAGATTCCGATGCTTCACTTCAGGTTTACTGTATCCCTTGGACGTTCTTATTGACGATGAAACACAGAAATTGCATCAGAATTATATACCAAACGCACAATGCCGACTTAACTACATGAAGACCGACACTTCTTACTGACTAAGTTTTCAACCATTTCTGTGACACTAGTTATAGATTCTGATGCTTCACTTCAGGTTTACTGTATCCGTTGGACCTTCTTATTGACGATGAAATACAGAAATTGCATCAGAATTAAATACAAAAGGCAGAATGCGTACATTAGGACATGAAGATTGACTCTTCCTGCTGACCATTCCTGTGACACTAGTTATAGATTCCGATGCTTCACTCCAGGATTACTGTATCCCTTGGACCTTCTTATTGACGATGAAACCCAGAAATTGCATCGGAATTAAATACAAAAGGCACAATGCCGACTTAAGGACAAGAAGACTGACTCTTCCTACTGCCCAATCCTGTGACACTAGTTATAGATTCCGATGCTTCACTTCAGGATTACTGTATCCCTTGGACTTTCTTATTGACGATGAAACACAGAAATTGCATCGGAATTAAATACAAAAGGCACAATGCAGACTTCAGGACAAGAAGACTGACTCTTCCTACTGACCATTCCTGTGACACTAGTTATATAGTCCGATGCTTCACTTCAGGTGTATTGTATCCCTTGGACCTTCTTATTGACGATGAAACACCGAAATTGCATCGGAATTAAATACAAAATGCACAATGCCGACTTAAGTACATGAAGACCGACACTTCTTACTGACTATATTTTGAACCATTCCTGTGACACTAGTTATAGTTTCCGATGCTTCACTTCAGGTTTACTGTATCCCTTGGACCTTCTTATTGACGATGAAACGCAGAAATTGCATCGGAATTAAATACAAAAGGCACAATGCCGACTGAAGTACATGAAGACCGACAGTTCTTACTGACTATGTTTTGAACCATTCCTGTGACACTAGTTATAGATTCCGATGCTTCACTTCAGGTTTGCTGTATCCCTTGGACCTTCTTATTGACGATGAAACACAGAAATTACATCGGAATTAAACACAAAAGGCACAATGCAGACTTAAGGACAAGAAGACTGACTCTTCCTACTGACCAATCCTGTGACACTAGTTATATATTCCGATGCTTCACTTCAGGTTTATTGTATCTCTTGGACCTTCTTATTGACGATGAAACACAGAAATTGCATCGGAATTAAATACAAAAGGCACAATGCCAACTTAAGTACATGAAGACCGACACTTCTTACTGACTATATTTTGAAAAATTCCTGTGACACTAGTTATAGATTCCGATGCTTCACTTCAGGTTTACTGTATCCCTTGGACCTTCTTATTGACGATGAAACGCAGAAATTGCATCGGAATTAAATACAAAAGGCACAATGCCGACTTAAGTACATGAAGACCGACAGTTCTTACTGGCTATGTTTTGAACCATTCCTGTGTCACTAGTTATAGAATCCGATGCTTCACTTCAGGTTTACTGTATCCCTTGGACCTTCTTATTGACGATGAGACACAGAAATCGCATCGGAATTAAATACAAAAGGCACAATGCCGACTTAAGGACAAGAAGACTGACTCTTCATACTGACCATTCATGTGCCACTAGTTATATATTCCGATGCTTCACTTCAGGTTTATTGTATCCCTTGGACCTTCTTATTGACGATGAAACACAGAAATTGCATCGGAATTAAATTCAAAAGGCACAATGAAACTTAAGTACATGAAGACCGACACTTCTTACTGACTAAGATTTGAACCATTCCTGTGACACTAGTTATAGATTCCGATGCCGCACTTCAGGTTTACTGTATCCGTTGGACCTTCTTATTGACGATGAAATACAGAAATTGCATCAGAATTAAATACAAAAGGCAGAATGCCGACATAAGGACATGAAGATTGACTCTTCCTGCTGACCATTCCTGTGACACTAGTTATAGATTCCGATGCTTCACTCCAGGTTTACTGTATCCCTTGGACCTTCTTATTGACGATGAAACCCAAAAATTGCATCGGAAAGAAATACAAAAGGCACAATGCCGACTTAAGGACAAGGAGACTGACTCTTCCTACTGCCCATTCCTGTGACACTAGTTATAGATTCCGATGCTTCACTTCAGGTTTACTGTATATCTTGGACCTTCTTATTGACGATGAAACACAGAAATTGCATCGGAATTAAATACAAAAGGCACAATGCAGACTTAAGTACAAGAAGACTGACTTTTCCTACTGACCATTCCTATGACACTAGTTATATAGTCCGATGCTTCACTTCAGGTTTATTGTATCCCTTGGACCTTCTTATTGACTATGAAACACATAAATTGCATCGGAATTGAATACAAAAGGCACAATGCCGACTTAAGTACATGAAGACCGACACTTCTTACTGACTGCATTTTGAACCATTCCTGTGACACTAGTTATAGTTTCCGATGCTTCACTTCAGGTTTACTGTATCCCTTGGATATTCTTATTGACGATGAAACGCAGAAATTGAATCGGAATTAAATACAAAAGGCACAATGCCGACTTAAGTACATGAAGACCGACAGTTCTTACTGACTATGATTTGAACCGTTCCTGTGACACTAGTTATAGATTCCGATGCTTCACTTCAGGTTTACTGTATCCCTTGGACCTTCTTATTGACGATGACACACAGAAATTACATCGGAATTATATACCAAAGGCACAATGCCGACTTCAGTACATGAAGACTGGCACCTCTTACTGACTATGTTTTGAACCATTCCTGTGACACTAGTTATAGATTCCGATGCTTCACTTCAGGTTTACTGTATCCCTTGGACCTTCTTATTGACGATGAAACACAGAAATTGCATCAGAATTAAATACAAAAGGCAGAATGCCGACATAAGGACATGAAGATAGACTCTTCCTGCTGACCATTCCTGTGATACTAGTTATAGATTCCACTGCTTCACTCCAGGTTTACTGTATCCCTTGGACCTCCTTACTGACGATGAAACCCAGAAATTGCATCGGAATTAAACACAAAAGGCACAATGCCGACCTAAGGACAAGAAGACTGACTCTTCCTACTGACCATTCCATTGACACTAATTATAGATTCCGATGCTTCACTTCAGGTTTAGTGTATCCTTTGGACCTTCTTATTGACGAAGAAACACAGAAATTGCATCGCAATTAAATACAAAATTCACAATGCCGACTTAAGTACATGAAGACCGACACTTCCTACTGACTATATTTTGAACCATTCCTGTGACACTAGTTATAGTCTCCGAAGCTTCACTTCAGGTTCACTGTATCCCTTGGACCTTCTTATTGACGATGAAACGCAGAAATTGCATCGGAATTAAATACAAAAGGCACAATGCCGGCTAAAGTACATGAAGACCGACTGTTCTTACTGACTATGTTTTGAACCATTCCTGTGAAACTAGTTATAGATTCCGATGCTTCACTTCAGGTTTACTATATCCCATGGCCCTTCTTATTGACGATGAAACACAGAAATTGCATCGGAATTAAATACAAAAGGCACAATGCCGACTTAAGGACAAGAAGACTGACTCTTCCTACTGACCATTCCTGTGACACTAGTTATATATTCCGATGCTTCTCTTCAGGTTTATTGTATCCCTTGCACCTTTTTATTGACGATGAAACACAGAAATTGCATCGGAATTAAATACAAAAGGCACAATGCCAACTTAAGTACATGAAGACCGACACTTCTTACTGACTATATTTTGAACCATTCCTGTGACACTAGTTATAGTTTCCGAAGCTTCACTTCAGGTTCACTGTATCCCTTGGACCTTCTTATTGACGATGAAACGCAGAAATTGCATCGGAATGAAATACAAAAGGCACAATGCCGACTTAAGTACATGAAGACCGACACTTCTTACTGACTAAGATTTGAACCATTCCTGTGACACTAGTTATAGATTCCGATGCCGCACTTCAGGTTTACTGTATCCGTTGGACCTTCTAATTGACGATGAAATACAGAAATTGCATCAGAATTAAATACAAAAGGCAGAATGCCGACATAAGGACATGAAGATTGACTCTTCCTGCTGACCATTCCTGTGACACTAGTTATAGATTCCGATGCTTCACTCCAGGTTTACTGTATCCCTTGGACCTTCTTATTGACGATGAAACCCAAAAATTGCATCGGAATGAAATACAAAAGGCACAATGCCGACTTAAGGACAAGGAGACTGACTCTTCCTACTGCCCATTCCTGTGACACTAGTTATAGATTCCGATGCTTCACTTCAGGTTTACTGTATATCTTGGACCTTCTTATTGACGATGAAACACAGAAATTGCATCGGAATTAAATACAAAAGGCACAATGCAGACTTAAGTACAAGAAGACTGACTTTTCCTACTGACCATTCCTATGACACTAGTTATATAGTCCGATGCTTCACTTCAGGTTTATTGTATCCCTTGGACCTTCTTATTGACTATGAAACACATAAATTGCATCGGAATTGAATACAAAAGGCACAATGCCGACTTAAGTACATGAAGACCGACACTTCTTACTGACTGCATTTTGAACCATTCCTGTGACACTAGTTATAGTTTCCGATGCTTCACTTCAGGTTTACTGTATCCCTTGGATATTCTTATTGACGATGAAACGCAGAAATTGAATCGGAATTAAATACAAAAGGCACAATGCCGACTTAAGTACATGAAGACCGACAGTTCTTACTGACTATGATTTGAACCGTTCCTGTGACACTAGTTATAGATTCCGATGCTTCACTTCAGGTTTACTGTATCCCTTGGACCTTCTTATTGACGATGACACACAGAAATTACATCGGAATTATATACCAAAGGCACAATGCCGACTTCAGTACATGAAGACTGGCACCTCTTACTGACTATGTTTTGAACCATTCCTGTGACACTAGTTATAGATTCCGATGCTTCACTTCAGGTTTACTGTATCCCTTGGACCTTCTTATTGACGATGAAACACAGAAATTGCATCAGAATTAAATACAAAAGGCAGAATGCCGACATAAGGACATGAAGATAGACTCTTCCTGCTGACCATTCCTGTGATACTAGTTATAGATTCCACTGCTTCACTCCAGGTTTACTGTATCCCTTGGACCTCCTTACTGACGATGAAACCCAGAAATTGCATCGGAATTAAACACAAAAGGCACAATGCCGACCTAAGGACAAGAAGACTGACTCTTCCTACTGACCATTCCATTGACACTAATTATAGATTCCGATGCTTCACTTCAGGTTTAGTGTATCCTTTGGACCTTCTTATTGACGAAGAAACACAGAAATTGCATCGCAATTAAATACAAAATTCACAATGCCGACTTAAGTACATGAAGACCGACACTTCCTACTGACTATATTTTGAACCATTCCTGTGACACTAGTTATAGTCTCCGAAGCTTCACTTCAGGTTCACTGTATCCCTTGGACCTTCTTATTGACGATGAAACGCAGAAATTGCATCGGAATTAAATACAAAAGGCACAATGCCGGCTAAAGTACATGAAGACCGACTGTTCTTACTGACTATGTTTTGAACCATTCCTGTGAAACTAGTTATAGATTCCGATGCTTCACCTCAGGTTTACTATATCCCATGGCCCTTCTTATTGACGATGAAACACAGAAATTGCATCGGAATTAAATACAAAAGGCACAATGCCGACTTAAGGACAAGAAGACTGACTCTTCCTACTGACCATTCCTGTGACACTAGTTATATATTCCGATGCTTCTCTTCAGGTTTATTGTATCCCTTGGACCTTTTTATTGACGATGAAACACAGAAATTGCATCGGAATTAAATACAAAAGGCACAATGCCAACTTAAGTACATGAAGACCGACACTTCTTACTGACTATATTTTGAACCATTCCTGTGACACTAGTTATAGTTTCCGAAGCTTCACTTCAGGTTCACTGTATCCCTTGGACCTTCTTATTGACGATGAAACGCAGAAATTGCATCGGAATGAAATACAAAAGGCACAATGCCGACTTAAGTACATGAAGACCGACAGTTCTTACTGACTATGTTTTGAACCATTCCTGTGACACTAGTTATGGAATCCGATGCTTCACTTCAGGTTTACTGTATCCTTTGGACCCTCTTACTGACGATGAAACACAGCAATTGCATCGGAATTATGTACCAAAGGCACAATGCCGACTTAAGTACATGAAGACCGACACTTCTTACTGACTATGTTTTGAACCATTCCTGTGACACTAGTTATAGATTCCGATCCTTCACTTCAGGTTTACTGTATCCCTTGGACCTTCTTGTTGACGATGAAACACAGAAATTGCATCAGAATTAAATACCAAAGGCAGAATGCCGACTTAAGGACAAGGAGACTGACTCTTCCTACTGACCATTCCTGTGACACTAGTTATAGATTCCGATGGTTCACTTCAGGTTTACTGTATCCCTTGGACCTTCTTATTGACGTTGAAACACAGAAATTGCATCGGAATTAAATACAAAAGGCACAATGCAGACTTAAGGACAAGAAGACTGACTCTTCCTACTGACCATTCCTGTGACACTAGTTATATATTCCGATGCTTCACTTCAGGTTTATTGTATCCCTTCGACCTTCTTATTGACAATGAAACACAGGAATAGCTTCGGAATTAAATACAAAAGGCACAATGCCGACTTAAGTACATGAAGACCGACACTTCTTACTGACTATATTTTGAACCATTCCTGTGACACTAGTTATAGATTCCGATGCTTCACTTCAGGTTTGCTGTATCCCTTGGACCTTCTTATTGACGATGAGACGCAGAAATTGCATCGGAATTAAATACAAAAGGCACAATGCCGACTTAAGTACATGAAGACCGACATTTCTTACCGACTATGTTTTGAACCATTCCTGTGACACTAGTTATAGATTCCGATGCTTCACTTCAGGTTTACTGTATCCCTTGGACCTTCTTATTGACGATGAGACACAGAAATTGCATCGGAATTAAATACAAAACGCACAATGCCGACTTAAGGACAAAAAGACTGACTCTTCCTACTAACCATTCCCGTGACACTAGTTATATATTCCGATGCTTCACTTCAGGTTTATTGTATCCCTTGGACCTTCTTATTGACGATGAAACACAGAAATTGCATCGGAATTAAATACAAAAGGCACAATGCCGACTTAAGTACATGAAGACCGACACTTCTTACTGACTATATTTTGAACCATTCCTGTGACACTAGTTATAGTTTCCGATGCTTCACTTCAGGTTCACTGTATCCCTTGGACCTTCTTATTGACGATGAAACGCAGAAATTGCATCGGAATTAAATACAAAAGGCACAATGTCGACTTAAGTACATGAAGACCGACAGTTCTTACTGACTATGGTTTGAACCATTCCTGTGACACTAGTTATAGATTCCGATGCTTCACTTCAGGTTTACTGTATCCCTTGGACCTTCTTATTGACGATGAAACACAGAAATTGCATCAGAATTATATACCAAAGGCACAATGCCGACTTAAGTACATGAAGACCGACACTTCTTACTGACTAAGTTTTCAACCAATGCTGTGACACTAGTTATAGATTCTGATGCTTCACTTCAGGTTTTCTGTATCCGTTGGACCTTCTTATTGACGATGAAATACAGAAATTGCATCAGAATTAAATACAAAAGGCAGAATGCCGACATTAGGACATGAAGATTGACTCTTCCTGCTGACCATTCCTGTGACACTAGTTATAGATTCCGATGCTTCACTCCAGGTTTACTGTATCCCTTGGACCTTCTTAATGACGATGAAACCCAGAAATTGCATCGGAATTAAATACAAAAGGCACAATGCCGACTTATGGACAAGAAGACTGACTCTTCCTACTGCCCATTCCTGTGACACTAGTTATAGATTCCGATGCTTCACTTCAGGATTACTGTATCCCTTGGACTTTCTTATTGACGATGAAACACAGAAATTGCATCGGAATTAAATACAAAATGCACAATGCAGACTTATGGACAAGAAGACTCACTCTTCCTACTGACCATTCCTGTGACACTAGTTATATAGTCCGATGCTTCACTTCAGGTTTATTGTATCCCTTGGACCTTCTTGTTGACGATGAAACACCGAAATTGCATCGGAATTAAATACAAAATGCACAATGCCGACTTAAGTACATGAAGACCGACACTTCTTACTGACTATATTTTGAACCATTCCTGTGACACTAGTTATAGTTTCCGATGCTTCACTTCGGGTTGACTGTATCCCTTGGACCTTCTTATTGACGATGAAACGCAGAAATTGCATCGGAATTAAATACAAAAGGCACAATGCCGACTTAAGTACATGAAGACCGACAGTCCTTACTGACTATGTTTTGAACCATTCCTGTGACACTAGTTATAGATTCCGATGCTTCACTTCAGGTTTACTGTATCCCTTGGACCTTCTTATTGACGATGAAACACAGAAATTACATCGGAATTAAATACAAAAGCCACAATGCAGACTTAAGGACAAGAAGACTGACTCTTCCTACTGACCAATCCTGTGACACTAGTTATATATTCCGATGCTTCACTTCAGGTTTATTGTATCTCTTGGACCTTCTTATTGACGATGAAACACAGAAATTGCATCGGAATTAAATACAAAAGGCACAATGCCGACTTAAGTACATGAAGACCGACACTTCTTACTGACTATATTTTGAAAAATTCCTGTGACACTAGTTATAGATTCCGATGCTTCACTTCAGGTTTACTGTATCCCTTGGACCTTCTTATTGACGATGAAACGCAGAAATTGCATTGGAATTAAATACAAAAGGCACAATGCCGACTTAAGTACATGAAGACCGACAGTTCTTACTGGCTATGTTTTGAACCATTCCTGTGTCACTAGTTATAGATTCCGATGCTTCACTTCAGGTTTACTGTATCCCTTGGACCTTCTTATTGACGATGAAACCCAGAAATTGCATCGGAATTAAATACAATGGCTCATTGCCTACTTAAGGTCAAGAAGACTGACTCTTCCTACTGACCATTCCTGTGACACAAGTTATCTATTCCGATGCTTCACTCCAGGTTTACTGTATCCCTTGGACCTTCTTATTGACGATGAAACACAGAACTTGCATCGGAAATAATTACAAAAGGCACAATGCCGACTAGAGTACTTGAAGACCGACGCTTCTTACTGACTATGTTTGAACCATTCCTGTGACACTAGTTATAGAATCCGATGCTTCACTTCGGGTTTACTGTATCCCTTGGACCTACTTATTGACGATAAAACACAGAAATTGCATCGGAATTAAATATAAAATGCACAGCGCCGACTTAAGGACGAGAAGACTGACTCTTCTTACTGACCATTCCTGTGACACTAGTTATAGATTCCGATGCATCACTTCAGGTTTACTGTATCCCTTGGACCTTCTTATTGACGATGAAACACAGAAATTGCATCAGAATTAAATACAAAAGGCAAAATGCCGACATAAGGACATGAAGATTGACTCTTCCTGCTGACCATTTCTGTGACACTAGTTACAGATTCCATTGCTTCACTCCAGGTTTACTGTATCCCTTGGACCTCCTTATTGACGATGAAACCCAGAAATTGCATCGGAAGTAAATACAAAAGGCACAATGCCGACTTAAGGACAAGAAGGCTGACTCTTCCTACTGACCATTCCAGTGACACTAGTTATAGATTCCGATGCTTCACTTCAGGTTTACTGTATCCCTTGGACCTGCTTACTGACGATGAAACACAGAAATTGCATCGGAATTAAATACAAAAGGCACAATGCCGACTTAAGTACATGAGGAAGCGACACTTCCTACTGACTATGATTTGAACCATTCCTGTGACACTAGTTACAGATTCCGATGCATCACTTCAGGTTTACTGTATCCCTTGTACCTTCTTATTGACGATGAAACACAGAAATTGCATCGGAATTAAATACAAAAGGCACAATGCCGACTTAAGTACATGAAGACCGACACTTCTTACTGACTATATTTTGAACCATTCCTGTGACACTAGTTATAGTTTCCGATGCTTCACTTCAGGTTCACTGTATCCCTTGGACCTTCTTATTGACGATGAAACGCAGAAATTGCATCGGAATTAAATACAAAAGGCACAATGTCGACTTAAGTACATGAAGACCGACAGTTCTTACTGACTATGTTTTGAACCATTCCTGTGACACTAGTTATAGATTCCGATGCTTCACTTCATGTTTACTGTATCCCTTGGACCTTCTTATTGACGATGAAACACAGAAATTGCATCAGAATTATATACCAAAGGCACAATGCCGACTTAAGTACATGAAGACCGACACTTCTTACTGACTAAGTTTTCAACCAATGCTGTGACACTAGTTATAGATTCTGATGCTTCACTTCAGGTTTTCTGTATCCGTTGGACCTTCTTATTGACGATGAAATACAGAAATTGCATCAGAATTAAATACAAAAGGCAGAATGCCGACATTAGGACATGAAGATTGACTCTTCCTGCTGACCATTCCTGTGACACTAGTTATAGATTCCGATGCTTCACTCCAGGTTTACTGTATCCCTTGGACCTTCTTATTGACGATGAAACCCAGAAATTGCATCGGAATTAAATACAAAAGGCACAATGCCGACTTATGGACAAGAAGACTGACTCTTCCTACTGCCCATTCCTGTGACACTAGTTATAGATTCCGATGCTTCACTTCAGGATTACTGTATCCCTTGGACTTTCTTATTGACGATGAAACACAGAAATTGCATCGGAATTAAATACAAAAGGCACAATGCAGACTTATGGACAAGAAGACTGACTCTTCCTACTGACCATTCCTGTGACACTAGTTATATAGTCCGATGCTTCACTTCAGGTTTATTGTATCCCTTGGACCTTCTTGTTGACGATGAAACACCGAAATTGCATCGGAATTAAATACAAAATGCACAATGCCGACTTAAGTACATGAAGACCGACACTTCTTACTGACTATATTTTGAACCATTCCTGTGACACTAGTTATAGTTTCCGATGCTTCACTTCGGGTTTACTGTATCCCTTGGACATTCTTATTGACGATGAAACGCAGAAATTGCATCGGAATTGAATACAAAAGGCACAATGCCGACTTAAGTACATGAAGACCGACAGTCCTTACTAACTATGTTTTGAACCATTCCTGTGACACTAGTTATAGATTCCGATGCTTCACTTCAGGTTTACTGTATCCCTTGGACCTTCTTATTGACGATGAAACACAGAAATTACATCGGAATTAAATACAAAAGCCACAATGCAGACTTAAGGACAAGAAGACTGACTCTTCCTACTGACCAATCCTGTGACACTAGTTATATATTCCGATGCTTCAATTCAGGTTTATTGTATCTCTTGGACCTTCTTATTGACGATGAAACACAGAAATTGCATCGGAATTAAATACAAAAGGCACAATGCCGACTTAAGTACATGAAGACCGACACTTCTTACTGACTATATTTTGAAAAATTCCTGTGACACTAGTTATAGATTCCGATGCTTCACTTCAGGTTTACTGTATCCCTTGGACCTTCTTATTGACGATGAAACGCAGAAATTGCATTGGAATTAAATACAAAAGGCACAATGCCGACTTAAGTACATGAAGACCGACAGTTCTTACTGGCTATGTTTTGAACCATTCCTGTGTCACTAGTTATAGATTCCGATGCTTCACTTCAGGTTTACTGTATCCCTTGGACCTTCTTATTGACGATGAAACCCAGAAATTGCATCGGAATTAAATACAAAAGGCAGAATGCGACATAAGGACATGAAGATTGACTCTTCCTGCTGACCATTCCTGTGACACTAGTTATAGATTCCGATGCTTCACTCCAGGTTTACTGCATCCCTTGACCTTCTTATTGACGATGAAACCCAGAAATTGCATCGGAATTAAATACAACGGCTCATTGCCGACTTAAGGTCAAGAAGACTGACTCTTCCTACTGACCATTCCTGTGACACAAGTTATCTATTCCGATGCTTCACTCCAGGTTTACTGTATCCCTTGGACCTTCTTATTGACGATGAAACACAGAACTTGCATCGGAAACAATTACAAAAGGCACAATGCCGACTAGAGTACTTGAAGACCGACGCTTCTTACTGACTATGTTTGAACCATTCCTGTGACACTAGTTATAGAATCCGATGCTTCACTTCGGGTTTACTGTATCCCTTGGACCTACTTATTGACGATAAAACACAGAAATTGCATCGGAATTAAATATAAAATGCACAGCGCCGACTTAAGGACGAGAAGACTGACTCTTCTTACTGACCATTCCTGTGACACTAGTTATAGATTCCGATGCATCACTTCAGGTTTACTGTATCCCTTGGACCTCCTTAATGACGATGAAACCCAGAAATTGCATCGGAAGTAAATACAAAAGGCACAATGCCGACTTAAGGACAAGAAGACTGACTCTTCCTACTGACCATTCCAGTGACACTAGTTATAGATTCCGATGCTTCACTTCAGGTTTACTGTATCCCTTGGACCTGCTTACTGACGATGAAACACAGAAATTGCATCGGAATTAAATACAAAAGGCACAATGCCGACTTAAGTACATGAGGAACCGACACTTCCTACTGACTATGATTTGAACCATTCCTGTGACACTAGTTACAGATTCCGATGCATCACTTCAGGTTTACTGTATCCCTTGTACCTTCTTATTGACGATGAAACACAGAAGTTGCATCGGAATTAAATACAAAAGGCACAATGCCGACTTAAGGACAAGAAGACTGACTCTTCCTACTGACCAATCCTGTGACACTAGTTATATATTCCGATGCTTCACTTCAGGTTTATTGTATCTCTTGGACCTTCTTATTGACGATGAAACACAGAAATTGCATCGGAATTAAATACAAAAGGCACAATGCCGACTTAAGTACATGAAGACCGACACTTCTTACTGACTATATTTTGAAAAATTCCTGTGACACTAGTTATAGATTCCGATGCTTCACTTCAGGTTTACTGTATCCCTTGGACCTTCTTATTGACGATGAAACGCAGAAATTGCATTGGAATTAAATACAAAAGGCACAATGCCGACTTAAGTACATGAAGACCGACAGTTCTTACTGGCTATGTTTTGAACCATTCCTGTGTCACTAGTTATAGATTCCGATGCTTCACTTCAGGTTTACTGTATCCCTTGGACCTTCTTATTGACGATGAAACCCAGAAATTGCATCGGAATTAAATACAAAAGGCAGAATGCGACATAAGGACATGAAGATTGACTCTTCCTGCTGACCATTCCTGTGACACTAGTTATAGATTCCGATGCTTCACTCCAGGTTTACTGCATCCCTTGACCTTCTTATTGACGATGAAACCCAGAAATTGCATCGGAATTAAATACAACGGCTCATTGCCGACTTAAGGTCAAGAAGACTGACTCTTCCTACTGACCATTTCTGTGACACAAGTTATCTATTCCGATGCTTCACTCCAGGTTTACTGTATCCCTTGGACCTTCTTATTGACGATGAAACACAGAACTTGCATCGGAAACAATTACAAAAGGCACAATGCCGACTAGAGTACTTGAAGACCGACGCTTCTTACTGACTATGTTTGAACCATTCCTGTGACACTAGTTATAGAATCCGATGCTTCACTTCGGGTTTACTGTATCCCTTGGACCTACTTATTGACGATAAAACACAGAAATTGCATCGGAATTAAATATAAAATGCACAGCGCCGACTTAAGGACGAGAAGACTGACTCTTCTTACTGACCATTCCTGTGACACTAGTTATAGATTCCGATGCATCACTTCAGGTTTACTGTATCCCTTGGACCTTCTTATTGACGATGAAACACAGAAATTGCATCAGAATTAAATACAAAAGGCAAAATGCCGACATAAGGACATGAAGATTGACTCTTCCTGCTGACCATTTCTGTGACACTAGTTACAGATTCCATTGCTTCACTCCAGGTTTACTGTATCCCTTGGACCTCCTTATTGACGATGAAACCCAGAAATTGCATCGGAAGTAAATACAAAAGGCACAATGCCGACTTAAGGACAAGAAGACTGACTCTTCCTACTGACCATTCCAGTGACACTAGTTATAGATTCCGATGCTTCACTTCAGGTTTACTGTATCCCTTGGACCAGCTTACTGACGATGAAACACAGAAATTGCATCGGAATTAAATACAAAAGGCACAATGCCGACTTAAGTACATGAGGAACCGACACTTCCTACTGACTATGATTTGAACCATTCCTGTGACACTAGTTACAGATTCCGATGCATCACTTCAGGTTTACTGTATCCCTTGTACCTTCTTATTGACGATGAAACACAGAAGTTGCATCGGAATTAAATACAAAAGGCACAATGCCGACTTAAGGACAAGAAGACTGACTCTTCCTACTGACCAATCCTGTGACACTAGCTAAAGATTCCGATGCTTCACTTCAGGTTTACTGTATCCCTTGGACCTTCTTATTGACGATGAAACACAGAAATTGCATCGGAAATAAATACAAAAGGCTCAATGCCGACTTAAGTACATGAAGACCGACACTTCTTACTGACTATGTTTTGAACCATTCCTGTGACACTAGTAATAGATCCCGATGCTTCACTTCAGGGTTACTGTATCCCTTGCACCTTCTTATTGACGATGAAACACAGAAATTTCATCGGAATTAAATACAAAAGGCACAATACCGACTTAGGGACAAGAAGACTGACTCTTATTACTGACCATTCCTGTGTCATTAGTTATAGATTCCGATGCTTCACTTCAGGTTTACTGTATCCCTTAGACCTTCTTATTGACGATGAAACCCAGAAATTGCATCGGAATTAAATACAAAAGGCACAATGCCGACTTAAGTACATGAATACCGACACTTCTTACTGACTATGTTTTGAACCATTCCTGTGACACTAGTGATAGATTCCGATGCTTCACTTCAGGTTTACTGTATCCCAT
The DNA here is from genome assembly GCF_021461395.2 of Schistocerca americana. Classification (NCBI taxonomy): domain Eukaryota; kingdom Metazoa; phylum Arthropoda; class Insecta; order Orthoptera; family Acrididae; genus Schistocerca; species Schistocerca americana. The sequence goes on from NW_025726093.1 coordinate 2,334,307, forward strand.
GGACCTTCTTATTGACGATGAAACACAGAAATTGCATTGAAATTAAATACAAAAGGCATAATGCCGACTTAAGGACAAGAAGTCTGACTCTTCCTACTGACCATTCCTGTGACACTAGTTATAGATTACGATGCTTCACTTCAGGTTTACTGTATCCCTTGGACCTTCTTATTGACGATGAAACACAGAAATTGCATCGGAATTAAATACAAAAGGCACAATGCCGACTTAAGGACAAGCAGACTGAATCTTCCTACTGACCATTCCTGTGACACTAGTTATAGATTCCGATGCTTCACTCAAGGTTTACTGTATCCCTTGGACCTTCTTATTGACGATGAAACACAGAAATTGCATCGGAATTAAATACAAAAGGCACGATGCCGACTTATGTACATGAAGGCCGACACTTCTTGCTGACTATGTTTTGAACCATTCCTGTGACACTAGTTATTGATTCCGATGCTTCAGCTCAGGTTTACGGTATCCCTTGGACCCTCTTATTGACGATGAAACACAGAAATTGCATTGTAATTAAATACAAAAGGCACAATGCCGACTTACGGACAAGAAGACTGACTCTTCCTACTGACCATTCCTGTGACACTAGTTATAGATTCCGATGCTTCACTTCAGGTTTACTGTATCCCTCGGACCTTCTTATTGACGATGAAACGCAGAAATTGCATCGGAATTAAATACAAAAGATACAATGCCGACTTAAGTACATGAAGACCGACACTTTTTACTAACTATGTTTTGAACCATTCCTGTGACACTAGTTATAGATTCCTCATGCTTCACTTCAGGTTTACTGTATCCCTTGGACCTTCTTATTGACGATGGAACACAGAAATTGCATCGGAATTAAATACAAAAGGCACAATGCCGACTTAAGTACATGAAGACCGACACTTCTTATTGACTATGATTTGAACCATTCCTGTGACACTAGTTATAGATTCCGATGCTTCACTTCAGGTTTACTGTATCCCTTGTACCTTCTTATTGACGATGAAAGACAGAAGTTGCATCAGAATTAAATACAAAAGGCACAATGCCGACTTAAGGACAAGAAGACTGACTCTTCCTACTGACCAATCCTGTGACACTAGTTAAAGAATCCGATGTTTCACTTCAGGTTTACTGTATCCCTTGGACTTCTTTTGACGATGAAACACAGAAATTGCGTAGGAATTAAATACAAAAGGCACAATGCCGACTTAAGTACATGAAGACCGACACTTCTTACTGACTAGGTTTTGAACCATTCCTGTGACACTAGTAATAGGTCCCCATGCTTCACTTCAGGTTTACTGTATCCCTTGCACCCTCTTATTGACGATGAACGACAGAAATTGCATCGGAATTAAATATGAAAGGCACAATGCCGACTTAAGGACAAGAAGACTGACTCTTCCTACTGAACATTCCTGTGACACTCGTTATAGATTCCGATGCTTCACTTCAGGTTTACTGTATCTCTTGGACCATCATATTGACGATGAAACACAGAAATTGCATCGGAATTAAATACAAAAGGCACAATGCCGACTGAAGGACAAGCAGACTGATTCTTCCTACTGACGATTCCTGTGCCACTAGTTATAGATTCCGATGCTTCACCCAAGGTTTACTGTATCCCTTGGACCTTCTTATTGACGATGAAACACAGAAATTGCATCGGAATTAAATACAAAAGGCACAATGCCGACTTAAGTACATGAAGGCCGACACTTCTTACTGACTATGTTCTGAACCATTCCTGTGACACTAGTTACAGATTCCGATGCTTCAGTTCAGGTTTACGGTATCCCTTGGACCGTCTTATTGACGATGAAACACAGAAATTGCATCGGAATTAAATACAAAAGGCTCAATGCCGACTTATGGACAAGAAGACTGACTCTTCCTACTGACCATTCCTGTGAAACTAGTTATAGATTCCGATGCATCACTTCAGGTTTACTGTATCCCTTGGACCTTCTTATTGACGATGAAACACAGAAATAGCATCGGATTTAAATACAAAAGGCACAATGCCGACCTAAGTACATGAAGACCAACACTTCTTACTGACTATGTTTTGAACCATTCCTGTGACACTAGTTATAGATTCCGATGCTTCACTTCAGGTTTACTGTATCCCTTGGACCTTCTTATTGACGATAAAACACAGAAATTGCATCGGAATTAAATACAAAAGGCACAATGCCGACTTAGGTACATGAAGACCGACACTTCTTACTGACTATGTTTTGAACCATTCCTGGGACACCAGTTATAGATTCCGTTGCTACACTCCAGGTTTACTGTATCCCTTGGACCTCCTTATTGACGATGAAACACAGAAATTGCTTCGGAATTAAATACAAAAGGCACAATGCCGACTTAAGTTTATGAAGACCGACACTTCTTACTGACTATGCTTTGAACCATTCCTGTAACACTAGTTACAGATTCCGATGCTTCACTTCAGGTTTACTGTATCCCTTGGACCTTCTTATGGACGATGAAGCACAGAAATTGCATCGGAATTAAATACAAAAGGCACAATGCCGACTTAAGGACAAGAAGACTGACTCTTCCTACAGACCCTTTCTGTGACACTAGTTATAGATTCCGATGATTCACTTCAGGTTTACTGTATCCCTTGGACCTTCTTATTGACGATGAAACACAGAAATTGCATCGGAATTAAATACAAAAGGCACAATGCCGACTTAAGGACAAGAAGACTGACTCTTCCTACTGACCATTCCTGTGACACTAGTTATAAATTCCGATGCTTCACTGCAGGTATACTGTATCCCTTGGACCTTCTTATTGACGATGAAACACATATATTGCATCGGAATCAAATACAAATGGCACAATGCCGACTTAAGTACAAGAAGACTGTATCTTCTTACTGACTATGTTTTGATCCATTCCTGTGACACTAGTTATAGATTCCGATGCTTCACTTCAGGTTTACTGTATCCCTTGGACGTTCTTATTGACGATGAAACACGGAAATTGCATCGGAATTAAATACAAAAGGCACAATGCCGACTTAAGTACAAGAAGACTGACTCTTCCTACTGTCTAAGTTTTGAACCATTCCTGTGACACTAGTTATAGATTGTGATGCTTGACTTCAGTTTTACTGTATCCCTTGGACCTTCTTATTGACGATGAAACACAGAAATTGCATCGGAATTAAATACACAAGGCACAAAGCCGACTTAAGTACAAGAGACTGACTCTTCTTACTGACAATGTTTTGAACCATTCCTGTGATACAAGTTGCAGATTCCGATGCTTCACTTCAGGTTTACTGTATCCCTTGGACGTTCTTATTGACGATGAAACACAGAAATTGCATCGGAATTAAACACAAAATGCACAATGCCGACTTAAGTACAAGAAGACTGACCCTTCCTACTGTCTAAGATTTGTACCATTCCTGTGACACTTGTTATAGATTCCGATGTTTGACTTCAGTTTTACTGTATCCCTTGGACCTTCTTATTGACGATGAAACACAGAAATTGCTGCGGAACTAAATACAAAAGGCACATAGCCGACTTAAGAACAAGAGACTGACTCTTCTTACTGACAATGCTTTGAACCATTCCTGTGCCACTAGTTATAGATTCCGATGCTTCACTTCAAATTTACAGTGTCCCTTGGACCTTCTTATTGACGATGAAACACAGAAATTGCATCGGAATTAAATATGAAAGGCACAATGCCGACTTAAGTACAAGAAGACTGACTCTTCCTACTGTCTAAGTTTTGAACCATTCCTGTCACACTGGTTATAGTTTCCGATGTTTGACTTCAGTTTTACTGTATCCCTTGGACCTTCTTGTTGACGATGAAACACAGAAATTGCATCGGAATTAAATACAAAAAGCACAATGCCGACTTAAGTACAAGAAGACTGACTCTTCTTACTGTCTATGTTTTGAACCAATCCTGTGACACTAGTTAGAGATTCCGATGCTTCACTTCAGGTTTACTGCATCCCACTGACCATCTTATTGACGATAAAACACAGAAATTGCATCGGAATTAAATACAAAAGGCACAATGCCGACTTAAGTACAAAAAGACTGACTCTTCTTACTGACTATGTTTTGAACCGTTCATGTGACACTAGTTATAGATTCCGATGCTTCACTTCAGGTTTACTGTATCGCTCTGACCTTCTTATTGATGATGAAACACGGAAATTGCATCGGAATTAAATACAAAAGGCACAATGCCGACTTAATTACAAGAAGTCTGACTCTTCTTACTGACTATGTTTTGAACCATTCCTGTGACACTAGTTATAGATTCCGATGCTTCACTTCAGGTTTACTGTATCCCTCTGACCTTCTTATTGACGATGTAACACTGAAATTGCATCGGAATTAAATAGAAAAGACACAATGCCGACTTAATTAAGAGAAGACTGACTCTTCTTACTGTCTATGTTTTGAACCATTCCTGTGACACTAGTTATAGATTCCGATGTTTGACTTTAGTTTTACTGTATCCCTTGGACCTTCTTATTGACGATGAAACACAGAAATTGCATCGGAATTAAATACAATAGGCACAATGCCGACTTAAGGACGAGAAGACTGACTCTTCCTGCTGACCATTCCTGTGAAACTAGTTATAGATTTCGATGCATCACTTCAGGTTTACTGTATACCTTGGACCTTCTTATTGACGATGAAACACAGAAATAGCATCGGATTTAAATACAAAAGGCACAATGCCGACCTAAGTACATGAAGACCAACACTTCTTACTGACTATGTTTTGAACCACTCCTGTGACACTAGTTATAGATTCCGATGCTTCACTTCTGGTTTACTGTATCCCTTGGACCTTCTTATTGACGATAAAACACAGAAATTGCATCGGAATTAAATACAAAAGGCACAATGCCGACTTAGGTACATGAAGACCGACACTTCTTACTGACTATGTTTTGAACCATTCCTGGGACACCAGTTATAGATTCCGATGCTTCACTCCAGGTTTACTGTATCCCTTGGACCTCCTTATTGACGATGAAACACAGAAATTGGTTCGGAATTAAATACAACAGGCACAATGCCGACTTAAGTTTATGAAGACCGACACTTCCTACTGACTATGCTTTGAACCATTCCTGTAACACTAGTTACAGATTCCGATGCTTCACTTCAGGTTTACTGTATCCCTTGGACTTCTTTTGACGATGAAACACAGAAATTGCGTCGGAATTAAATACAAAAGGCACAATGCCGACTTAAGTACATGAAGACCGACACTTCTTACTGACTATGTTTTGAACCATTCCTGTGACACTAGTAATAGGTCCCCATGCTTCACTTCAGGTTTACTGTATCCCTTGCACCCTCTTATTGACGATGAACGACAGAAATTGCATCGGAATAAAATACAAAAGGCACAATGCCGACTTAAGGACAAGAAGACTGACTCTTCCTACTGAACATTCCTGTGACACTAGTTATAGATTCCTATGCTTCACTTCAGGTTTACTGTATCTCTTGGACCATCATATTGACGATGAAACACAGAAATTGCATCGGAATTAAATACAAAAGGCACAATGCCGACTGAAGGACAAGCAGACTGATTCTTCCTACTGACCATTCCTGTGCCACTAGTTATAGATTCCGATGCTTCACTCAAGGTTTACTGTATCCCTTGGACCTTCGTATTGACGATGAAACACAGAAATTGCATCGGAATTAAATACAAAAGGCACAATGCCGACTTAAGTACATGAAGGCCGACACTTCTTACTGACTATGTTCTGAACCATTCCTGTGACACTAGTTACAGATTCCGATGCTTCAGTTCAGGTTTACGGTATCCCTTGGACCGTCTTATTGACGATGAAACACAGAAATTGCATCGGAATTAAATACAAAAGGCACAATGCCGACTTAAGGACAAGAAGACTGACTCTTCCTACTGACCATTCCTGTGACACTAGTTATAGATTTCGATGCTTCACTTCAGGTTTACTGTATCCCTTGGACCTTCTTATTGACGATGAAACACAGAAATTGCATTGGAATTAAATACAAAAGGCACAATGCCGACTTAAGGACAAGAAGTCTGACTCTTCCTACTGACCATTCCTGTGACACTAGTTATAGATTCCGATTCTTCACTTCAGGTTTACTGTATCCCTTGGACCTTCTTATTGACGATGAAACACAGAAATAGCATCGGATTTAAATACAAAATGCACAATGCCGACTTATGGACAAGAAGACAGACTCTTTTTACTGACCATTCTTGTGACACTAGTTATTATTTCCGATGTTTCACTTCAGGTTTACTGTACCTCTTGAACCTTCTTATTGACGATGAAACACAGAAATTGCATTGGAATTAAATACAAAAGGCACAATGCCGACTTAAGTACATGAAGACCGACACTTCTTACTGACTATGCTTTGAACCATTCCTGTAACACTAGTTATAGATTCCGATGCTTCACTTCAGGTTTACTGTATCCCTTGGACCTTCTTATTGACGATGAAACACAGAAATTGCATCGGAATTAAATACAAAAGGCACAATGCCGTCTTAAGGACAAGAAGACTGACTCTTCCTACTGACCATTCCTGTGAAACTAGTTATAGATTTCGATGCATCACTTCAGGTTTACTGTATACCTTAGACCTTCTTATTGACGATGAAACACAGAAATAGCATCGGATTTAAATACAAAAGGCACAATGCCGACCTAAGTACATGAAGACCAACACTTCTTACTGACTATGTTTGAACCACTCCTGTGACACTAGTTATAGATTCCGATGCTTCACTTCTGGTTTACTGTATCCCTTGGACCTTCTTATTGACGATAAAACACAGAAATTGCATCGGAATTAAATACAAAAGGCACAATGCCGACTTAGGTACATGAAGAATGACACTTCTTACTGACTATGTTTTGAACCATTCCTGGGACACCAGTTATAGATTCCGATGCTTCACTCCAGGTTTACTGTATCCCTTGGACCTCCTTATTGACGATGAAACACAGAAATTGGTTCGGAATTAAATACAAGAGGCACAATGCCGACTTAAGTGTATGAAGACCGACACTTCTTACTGACTACGCTTTGAACCATTCCTGTAACACTAGTTACAGATTCCGATGCTTCACTTCAGGTTTACTGTATCCCTTGGACCTTCTTATTGACGATGAAACACAGAAATTGCATCGGAATTAAATACAAAAGGCACAATGCCGTCTTAAGGACAAGAAGACTGACTCTTCCTACAGACCCTTTCTGTGACACTAGTTATAGATTCCGATGATTCACTTCAGGTTTACTGTATCCCTTGGACCTTCTTATTGACGATGAAACACAGAAATTGCATCGGAATTAAATACAAAATCACAAGGCCTACTTAAGGACAAGAAGACTGACTCTTCCTACTGACCATTCCTGTGACACTAGTTATAGATTCCGATGCTTCACTTCAGGTTTACTGTATCCCTTGGACCATCTTATTGACGATGAAACACAGAAATTGCATCGGAATTAAATACAAAAGGCACAATGCCGTCTTAAGGACAAGAAGACTGACTCTTCCTACTGACCATTCCTGTGACACTAGTTATAAATTCCGATGCTTCACTGCAGGTATACTGTATCCCTTGGACCTTCTTATTGGCGATGAAACACAGATATTGCATCGGAATCAAATACAAATGGCACAATGCCGACTTAAGTACAAGAAGACTGTATCTTCTTACTGACTATGCTTTGATCCATTCCTGTGACACTAGTTATAGATTCCGATGCTTCACTCCAGGTTTACTGTATCCCTTGGACGTTCTTATTGACGATGAAACACGGAAATTGCATCAAAATTAAATACAAAAGCCACAATGCCGACTTAAGTACAAGAAGACTGACTCTTCCTACTGTCTAAGTTTTGAACCATTCCTGTGACACTAGTTATAGATTGTGATGCTTGACTTCAGTTTTACTGTTTCCCTTGGACCTTCTTATTGACGATGAAACACAGAAATTTCATCGGAATTAAATACAAAAGGCACAAAGCCGACTTAAGTACAAGAGACTGACTCTTCTTACTGACAATATTCTGAACCATTCCTGTGATACAAGTTGCAGATTCCGATGCTTCACTTCAGGTGTACTGTATCCCTTGGACGTTCTTATTGACGATGAAACACAGAAATTGCATCGGAATTAAATATAAAATGCACAATGCCGACTTAAGTACAAGAAGACTGACCCTTCCTACTCTCTAAGATTTGTACCATTCCTGTGACACTTGTTATAGATTCCGATGTTGGACTTCAGTTTTACTGTATCCCTTGGACCTTCTTATTGACGATGAAACACAGATATTGCCGCGGAACTAAATACAAAAGGCACAAAGCCGACCTAAGTACAAGAGAGTGACTCTTCTTACTGACAATGTTTTGAACCATTCCTGTGACACTAGTTATAGATTCCGATGCTTCACTTCAAATTTACTGTATCCCTTGGACCTTCTTATTGACGATGAAACACAGAAATTGCATCGGAGTTAAATACAAAAGGCACAATGCCGACTTAAGTACAAGAAGACTGACTCTTCCTACTGTCTAAGTTTTGAACCATTCCTGTGACACTGGTTATAGTTTCCGATGTTTGACTTCAGTTTTACTGTATCCCTTGGACCTTCTTATTGACGATGAAACACAGAAATTGCATCGGAATTAAATACAAAAGGCACAATGCCGACTTAAGTACAAGAAGACTGACTCTTCTTACTGTCTATGATTTGAACCAATCCTGTGACACTAGTTAGAGATTCCGATGCTTCACTTCAGGTTTACTGCATCCCTTTGACCATCTTATTGACGATAAAACACAGAAATTGCATCGGAATTAAATACAAAAGGCACAATGCCGACTTAAGTACAAAATACTGACTCTTCTTACTGACTATGTTTTGAACCGTTCATGTGACACTAGTTATAGATTCCGATGCTTCACTTCAGGTTTACTGTATCCCTCTGACCTTCTTATTGATGATGAAACACGGAAATTGCATCGGAATTAAATACAAAAGGCACAATGCCGACTTAATTACAAGAAGTCTGACTCTTCTTACTGACTATGTTTTGAACCATTCCTGTGACACTAGTTATAGATTCCGATGCTTCACTTCAGGTTTACTGTATCCCTCTGACCTTCTTATTGACGATGTAACACTGAAATTGCATCGGATTTAAATAGAAAAGACACAGTGCCGACTTAAGTAAAAGAAGACTGACTCTTCTTACTGTCCATGTTTTGAACCATTCCTGTGACACTAGTTATAGATTCCGATGTTTGACTTTAGTTTTACTGTATCCCTTGGACCTTCTTATTGACGATGAAACACAGGAATTGCATCGGAATTAAATACAATAGGCACAATGCCGACTTAAGGACGAGAAGACTGACTCTTCCTACTGACCATTCCTGTGAAACTAGTTATAGATTCCGATGCATCACTTCAGGTTTACTGTATCCCTTGGACCTTCTTATTGACGATAAAACACAGAAATTTCATCGGAATTAAATACAAAAGGCGCAATGCCGACTTAGGTACATGAAGACCGACACTTCTTACTGACTATGTTTTGAACCATTCCTGGGACACCAGTTATAGATTCCGATGCTTCACTCCAGGTTTACTGTATCCCTTGGACCTCCTTATTGACGATGAAACACAGAAATTGGTTCGGAATTAAATACAAAAGGCACAATGCCGACTTAAGTTTATGAAGACCGACACTTCTTACTGACTATGCTGTGAACCATTCCTGTAACACTTGTTACAGATTCCGATGCTTCACTTCAGGTTTACTGTATCCCTTGGACCTTCTTATTGACGATGAAACACAGGAATTGCATCGGAATTAAATACAAAATTCACAATGCCGACTTAAGGACAAGAAGACTGACTCTTCCTACAGACCCTTTCTGTGACACTAGTTATAGATTCCGATGATTCACTTCAGGTTTACTGTATCCCTTGGACCTTCTTATTGACGATGAAACACAGAAATTGCATTGGAATTAAAAACAAAAGGCACAATGCCGACTTAAGTATATGAAGACCGACACTTCTTACTGACTATGTTTTGAACCATTCCTGAGACACTAGTTATAGATGCCAATGCTTCACTCTAGGTTTACTGTATCCCTTGGACCTTCTCATTGACGATGAATCACAGAAATTGCATAGGAATTAAATACAAAAGGCACAATCCCGACTTAAGTACATGAAGACCGACACTTCTTACTGACTATGATTTGAACCATTCCTGTAACACTAGTTAAAGATTCCGATGCTTCACTTCAGGTTTACTGTATCCCTTAGACCTTCTTATTGACGATGAAACACAGAAATTTCATCGGAATTAATTACAAAAGGCACAATGCCGACTTAAGGAAAAGAAGACTGACTCTTCCTACTGACCATTCCTGTGACACTAGTCATAAATTCCGATGCTTCACTGCAGGTATACTGTATCCCTTGGACCTTCTTATTGACGATGAAACACAGATATTGCATCGGAATCAAATACAAATGGCACAATGCCGACTTAAGTACAAGAAGACTGACTCTTCCTACTGTCTAAGTTTTGTACCATTCCTGTGACACTAGTTATAGATTGCGATGTTTGACTTCAGTTTTACTGTATCCCTTGGACCTTCTTATTGACGATGAAACACAGAAATTGCATCGGAATTAAATACAAAAGGCACAAAGCCGACTTAAGTACAAGAGACTGACTCTTCTTACTGACAATGTTTTGAACCATTCCTGTGACACTAGTTATAGATTCCGATGCTTCACTTCAAATTTACTGTATCCCTTGGACCTTCTTATTGACGATGAAACACAGAAATTGCATCGGAATTAAATACAAAGGGCACAATGCCGACTTAAGTACAAAAAGACTGACTCTTGTTACTGACTATGTTTTTAACCGTTCATGTGACACTAGTTATAGATTCCGATGTTTCACTTCAGGTTTGCTGTATCCCTTGCACCTCCTTATTGAAGATGAAACACAAAAAATAGCATCGGATTTAAATACAAAAGCCACAATGCCGACTTAAGTACATGAAGACCGACACTTCTTACTGACTATGTTTTGAACCATTCCTGTGACACTAGTTATAGATTCCGATGCTTCACTTCAGGTTTACTGTATCCCTTGGACCTTCTCATTGACGATGAAACACAGAAATTGCATCGGAATTAAATACAAAAGGCACAATGCCGACTTAGGTACATGAAGACCGACACTTCTTACTGACTATGTTTAGAACCATTCCTGGGACACCAGTTATAGATTCCGATGCTTCACTCCAGGTTTACTGTATCCCTTGGACCTTCTTATTGACGATGAAACACAGAAATTGCTTCAGAATTAAATACAAAAGGCACAATGCCGACTTAAGTTTATGAAGACCGACACTTCTTACTGACTAGGTTTTGATCCATTCCTGTAACACTAGTTATAGAGTCCGATGCTTCACTTCAGGTTTACTGTATCGCTTGGACCTTCTTATTTACGATGAAACACAGAAATTGCATCGGAATTAAATACAAAAGGCACAATTCCGACTTAAGGACAAGAAGACTGACTCTTCTTACTGTCTATGTTTTGAACCAACCCTGTGACAGTAGTTAGAGATTCCGATGCTTCACTTCAGGTTTACTGCATCCCTTTGACCTTCTTATTGACAATAAAACACAGAAATTGGATCGGAATTAAATACAAAAAGCACAATGCCGACTTAAGTACAAAAAGACTGACTCTTCTTACTGACTATGTTTAGAACCGTTCATGTGACACTAGTTATAGATTCCGATGCTTCACTTCAGGTTTACTGTATCCCTCTGACCTTCTTATTGATGATGAAACACAGAAATTACATCGGAATTAAATGCAAAAGGCACAAAGCCGACTTAAGTACAAGAGACTGACTCTTCTTACTGACAATGTTTTGAACCATTCCTGTGACACTAGTTATAGATTCCGATGTTTGACTTTAGTTTTACTGTATCCCTTGGTCCTTCGTATTGACGATGAAACACAGAAATTGCATCGGAATTAAATACAATAGGCACAATGCCGACTTATGGACAAGAAGACTGACTCATCCTACTGACCATTCCTGTGAAACTAGTTATAGATTCCGATGCATCACTTCAGGTTTACTGTATCCCTTGGACCTTCTTATTGACGATGAAACACAGAAATAGCATCGGATTTAAATACAAAAGGCACAATGCCGACTTAAGTACATGAAGACCGACACTTCTTTTGACTATGATTTGAACCATTCCAGTGACACTAGTTATAGATTCCGATGCTTCACTTCAGGTTTACTGTATCCCTTGGACCCTCTTATTGACGATAAAACACAGAAATTGCATCGGAATTAAATACAAAAAGCACAATGCCGACTTAGGTACATGAAGACCGACACTTCTTACTGACTATGTTTTGAACCATTCCTGGAACACCAGTTATAGATTCCGATGCTTCACTCCAGGTTTACTGTATCCCTTGGACCTTCTTATTGACGATGAAACACAGAAATTGCTTCTGAATTAAATACAAAAGGCACAATGCCGACTTAAGTATATGAAGACCGACACTTCTTACTCACTATGCTTTGTACCATTCCTGTAACACTAGTTATAGATTCCGATGCTTCACTTCTGGTTTACTGTATCCCTTGGACCTTCTTATTGACGATGAAACACAGAAATTGCATCGGAATTAAATACAAAAGGCACAATGCTGACTTAAGTACAAGAAGACTGACTCTTCCTACAGACCCTTTCTGTGACACTAGTTATAGATTCCGATGATTCACTTCAGGTTTACTGTATCCCTTGGACCTTCTTATTGACGATGAAACACACAAATTGCATCGGAATTAAAAACAAAAGGCACAATGCCGACTTAAGTACATGAAGACCGACACTTCTTACTGACTATGTTTTGAACCATTCCTGAGACACTAGTTATAGATTCCGATGCTTCACTCTAGGTTTACTGTATCCCTTCGACCTTCTTATTGACGATGAATCACAGAAATTGCATAGGAATTAAATACAAAAGGCACAATGCCGACTTAAGTGCATGAAGACCGACATTTCTTACTGACTATGTTTTGAATCATTCCTGTAACACTAATTATAGATTCCGATGCTTCACTTCAGGTATACTGTATCCCTTGGACCTTCATATTTACGATGAAACGCATAAATTGCATAGGAATTAAATATAAAAGGCACAACGCCGACTTAAGGACAGGAAGACTGACTCTTCCTACTGACCATTCCTGTGACACTAGTTATAGATTCCGATGCTTCACTTCAGGTTTACTGTATCCCTCGGACCTTCCTATTGACGATGAAACACAGAAATTGCATCGGAATTAAATACAAAAGGCCCAATGCCGACTTAAGTACATGAAGACCGACACTTCTTACTGACTATGTTTGGAACCATTCCTGTGACACGAGTTATAGATTCCGGTGCTTCACTTCAAGCTTACTGTATCATTTGGACCTTCTTAGTGACGATGAAACACAGAATTTGCATCCGAATTAAATACGAAAGGCACAATGCCGACTTAAGTACATGGAGACCGACACTTCTTACTGACTATGCTTTGAACCATTCCTGTAACACTAGTTATAGATTCCGATGCTTCCCTTCAGGTTTACTGTATCCCTTGGACGTTCTTATTGACGATGAAACACAGATATTGCATCGGAATTAAATACAAAAGGCACAATCCCGACTTAAGTACAAGAAGACTGACTCTTCTTACTGTCTAAGTTTTGAACCATTCCTGTGACACTAGTTATAGATTCCGATGCCTGACTTCAGTTTTACTGTATCCCTTGGACCTTCTTATTGACGATGAAGCACAGAAATTGCATCGGAATTAAATACAAAAGGCACAAAGCCGAATTAAGTACAAGAGACTGACTCTTCTTACTGACAATGTTTTGAACCATTCCTGTGACACTAGTTATACATTCCGATGCTTCCCATCAGGTTTACTGTATCCCTTGGACGTTCTTATTGACGATGAAACACAGATATTGCATCGGAATCAAATTCCAAAGGCACAATGCCGACTTATGTACAAGAAGACTGTATCTTCTTACTGACTATGTTTTGATCCATTCCTGTGAAACTAGTTATAGATTCCGATGCTTCACTTCAGGTTTACTGTATCGGTTGGTCGTTCATATTGAAGATGAAACACAGAAATTGCATCGGAATTAAATACAAAAGGCACAATGCCGACTTAAGTACAAGAAGACTGACTCTTCCTACTGTCTAAGTTTAGAACCATTCCTGGGACACCAGTTATAGATTCCGATGCTTCACTTCAGTTTTACTGTATCCCTTTTTACCTTCTTATTCACGATGAAACACAGAAATTACATCGGAATTAAATACAAAAGGCACAAAGCCGACTTAAGTACAAGAGACTGACTCTTCTTACTGACAATGTTTTGAACCATTCCTGTGACACTAGTAATAGATTCCGATGCTTCACTTCAGGTTTACTGTATCCCTTGGACCTTCTTATTGACGATGAAACACAGAAATTGCATCGGAATTAAATACAAAAGGCACAATGCCGACTTAAGTGCAAGAAGACTGACTCTTCTTACTGACTATGTTTTGAACCAATCCTGTGACACTAGTTAGAGATTCCGATGCTTCACTTCAGGTTTACTGCATACCTTAGACCTTCTTATTGACGATTAAACACAGAATTTGCATCGGAATTAAATACAAAAGGCACAATGCCGACTTAAGTACAAAAAGACTGACTCTTCTTACTGACTATGTTCCAACCGTTCATGTGACACTAGTTATAGATCCCGATGCTTCACTTCAGGTTTACTGTATCCCTTGGACCTCCTTATTGAAGATGAAACACAGGAATAGCATCGGACTTAAATACAAAAATCACAATGCCGACTTAAGTACATGAAGACCGACACTTCTTACTGACTATGTTTTGAACCATTCCTGGGACACCAGTTATAGATTCCGATGCTTCACTCCAGGTTTACTGTATCCCTTGGACCTTCTTATTGACGATGAAACACAGAAATTGCTTCTGAATTAAATACAAAATGCACAATGCCGACTTAAGTATATGAAGACCGACACTTCTTACTCACTATGCTTTGTACCATTCCTGTAACACTAGTTATAGATTCCGATGCTTCACTTCAGGTTTACTGTATCCCTTGGACCTTCTTATTGACGATGAAACACAGAAATTGCATCGGAATTAAATACAAATGGCACAATGCCGACTTAAGGACAGGAAGACTGACTCTTCCTACTGACCATTCCTGTGACACTAGTTATAGATTCCGATGCTTCACTTCAGTTTTACTGTATCCCTTTTTACCTTCTTATTGACGATGAAACACAGAAATTACATCGGAATTAAATACAAAAGGCACAAAGCCGACTTAAGTACAAGAGACTGACTCTTTTTACTGACAATGTTTTGAACCATTCCTGTGACACTAGTTATAGATTCCGATGCTTCACTTCAGGTTTACTGTATCCCTTGGACGTTCTTATTGACGATGAAACACAGAAATTGCATCGGAATTAAATACAAATACACAATGCCGACTTAAGTACAAGAAGACTGACTCATCCTACTGTCTAAGTTTTGAACCATTCCTGTGACACTAGTTATAGATTCCGATGTTTGACTTAAGTTTTACTGTATCCCTTGGACCTTCTTATTGACGATGAAACACAGAAATTGCATCGGAATTAAATACAAAAGGCACAAAGCCGACTTAAGTACAAGAGACTGACTCTTCTTACTGACAATGTTTTGAACCATTCCTGTGACACTAGTTATAGATTCCGATGCTTCACTTCAGGTTTACTGTATCCCTTGGACCTTCTTATTGACGATGAAACACAGAAATTGCATCGGAATTAAATACAAAAAGCACAATGCCGACTTAAGTACAAGAAGACTGACTCTTCTTACTGACTATGTTTTGAACCAATCCTGTGACACTAGTTAGAGATTCCGATGCTTCACTTCAGGGTTACTGCATACCTTTGACCTTCTTATTGACGATTAAACACACAATTTGCATCGGAATTAAATACAAAAGGCACAATGCCGACTTAAGTACAAAAAGACTGACTCTTCTTACTGACTATGTTTCAACCGTTCATGTGACACTAGTTATAGATCCCGATGCTTCACTTTAGGTTTACTGTATCCCTTGGACCTCCTTATTGAAGATGAAACACAGAAATAGCATCGGACTTAAATACAAAAATCACAATGCCGACTTAAGTACATGAAGACCGTTACTTCTTACTGACTATGATTTGAACCATTCCTGTGACACTAGTTATAGATTCCGATGCTTCACTTCAGGTTTACTGTATCCCCTGGACCTTCTTATTGACGATGAAACACAGAAATTGCTTCGGAATTAAATACAAAAATCACAATGCCGACTTAAGTACATGAAGACCGACACTTCTTACTGACTATGTTTTGAACCATTCCTGTGACACTAGTTATAGATTCCGATGCTTCACTTCATGTTTACTGTATCGCTTGGACCTTCTTATTTACGATGAAACACAGAAATTGCATCGGAATTAAATACAAAAGGCACAATGCCGACTTAAGGACAAGAAGTCTGACTCTTCTTACTGTCTATGATTTGAACCAATCCTGTGAACCTATTTAGAGATTCCGATGCTTCACTTCAGGTTTACTGCATCCCTTTGACCTTCTTATTGACGATGAAGCACAGAAATTGCATCGGAATTAAATACAAAAGGCACAAAGCCGACTTAAGTACAAGAGACTGACTCTTCTTACTGACAATGTTTTGAACCATTCCTGTGACACTAGTTATAGATTCCGATGCTTCCCATCAGGTTTACTGTATCCCTCGGACGTTCTTATTGACGATGAAACACAGATATTGCATCGGAATCAAATTCCAAAGGCACAATGCCGACTTAAGTACAAGAAGACTGTATCTTCTTACTGACTATGTTTTGATCCATTCCTGTGAAACTAGTTATAGATTCCGATGCTTCACTTCAGGTTTACTGTATCCCTTGGTCGTTCTTATTGACGATGAAACACATAAATTGCATCGGAATTAAATACAAAACGCACAATGCCGACTTAAGTACAAGAAGACTGACTCTTCCTACTGTCTAAGTTTTGAACCATTCCTGTGACACTAGTTATTGATTCCGATGCTTCACTTCAGTTTTACTGTATCCCTTTTTACCTTCTTATTGACGATGAAACACAGAAATTACATCGGAATTAAATACAAAAGGCACAAAGCCGACTTAAGTACAAGAGACTGACTCTTTTTACTGACAATGTTTTGAACCATTCCTGTGACACTAGTTATAGATTCCGATGCTTCACTTCAGGTTTACTGTATCCCTTGGACGTTCTTATTGACGATGAAACACAGAAATTGCATCGGAATTAAATACAAATACACAATGCCGACTTAAGTACAAGAAGACTGACTCATCCTACTGTCTAAGTTTTGAACCATTCCTGTGACACTAGTTATAGATTCCGATGTTTGACTTAAGTTTTACTGTATCCCTTGGACCTTCTTATTGACGATGAAACACAGAAATTGCATCGGAATTAAAATACAAAAGGCACAAAGCCGACTTAAGTACAAGAGACTGACTCTTCTTACTGACAATGTTTTGAACCATTCCTGTGACACTAGTTATAGATTCCGATGCTTCACTTCAGGTTTACTGTATCCCTTGGACATTCTTATTGACGATGAAACACAGAAATTGCATCGGAATTAAATACAAAAAGCACAATGCCGACTTAAGTACAAGAAGACTGACTCTTCTTACTGACTATGTTTTGAACCAATCCTGTGACACTAGTTAGAGATTCCGATGCTTCACTTCAGGGTTACTGCATACCTTTGACCTTCTTATTGACGATTAAACACACAATTTGCATCGGAATTAAATACAAAAGGCACAATGCCGACTTAAGTACAAAAAGACTGACTCTTCTTACTGACTATGTTTCAACCGTTCATGTGACACTAGTTATAGATCCCGATGCTTCACTTTAGGTTTACTGTATCCCTTGGACCTCCTTATTGAAGATGAAACACAGAAATAGCATCGGACTTAAATACAAAAATCACAATGCCGACTTAAGTACATGAAGACCGTTACTTCTTACTGACTATGATTTGAACCATTCCTGTGACACTAGTTATAGATTCCGATGCTTCACTTCAGGTTTACTGTATCCCCTGGACCTTCTTATTGACGATGAAACACAGAAATTGCTTCGGAATTAAATACAAAAATCACAATGCCGACTTAAGTACATGAAGACCGACACTTCTTACTGACTATGTTTTGAACCATTCCTGTGACACTAGTTATAGATTCCGATGCTTCACTTCATGTTTACTGTATCGCTTGGACCTTCTTATTTACGATGAAACACAGAAATTGCATCGGAATTAAATACAAAAGGCACAATGCCGACTTAAGGACAAGAAGTCTGACTCTTCTTACTGTCTATGATTTGAACCAATCCTGTGAACCTATTTAGAGATTCCGATGCTTCACTTCAGGTTTACTGCATCCCTTTGACCTTCTTATTGACGATGAAGCACAGAAATTGCATCGGAATTAAATACAAAAGGCACAAAGCCGACTTAAGTACAAGAGACTGACTCTTCTTACTGACAATGTTTTGAACCATTCCTGTGACACTAGTTATAGATTCCGATGCTTCCCATCAGGTTTACTGTATCCCTCGGACGTTCTTATTGACGATGAAACACAGATATTGCATCGGAATCAAATTCCAAAGGCACAATGCCGACTTAAGTACAAGAAGACTGTATCTTCTTACTGACTATGTTTTGATCCATTCCTGTGAAACTAGTTATAGATTCCGATGCTTCACTTCAGGTTTACTCTATCCCTTGGTCGTTCTTATTGACGATGAAACACATAAATTGCATCGGAATTAAATACAAAACGCACAATGCCGACTTAAGTACAAGAAGACTGACTCTTCCTACTGTCTAAGTTTTGAACCATTCCTGTGACACTAGTTATTGATTCCGATGCTTCACTTCAGTTTTACTGTATCCCTTTTTACCTTCTTATTGACGATGAAACACAGAAATTACATCGGAATTAAATACAAAAGGCACAAAGCCGACTTAAGTACAAGAGACTGACTCTTTTTACTGACAATGTTTTGAACCATTCCTGTGACACTAGTTATAGATTCCGATGCTTCACTTCAGGTTTACTGTATCCCTTGGACGTTCTTATTGACGATGAAACACAGAAATTGCATCGGAATTAAATACAAATACACAATGCCGACTTAAGTACAAGAAGACTGACTCATCCTACTGTCTAAGTTTTGAACCATTCCTGTGACACTAGTTATAGATTCCGATGTTTGACTTAAGTTTTACTGTATCCTTTGGACCTTCTTATTGACGATGAAACACAGAAATTGCATCGGAATTAAATACAAAAGGCACAAAGCCGACTTAAGTACAAGAGACTGACTCTTCTTACTGACAATGTTTTGAACCATTCCTGTGACACTAGTTATAGATTCCGATGCTTCACTTCAGGTTTACTGTATCCCTTGGACCTTCTTATTGACGATGAAACACAGAAATTGCATCGGAATTAAACACAAAAGGCACAATGCCGACTTAAGTACAAGAAGACTGACTCTTCTTACTGACTATGTTTTGAACCAATCCTGTGACACTAGTTAGAGATTCCGATGCTTCACTTCAGGGTTACTGCATACCTTTGACCTTCTTATTGACGATTAAACACACAATTTGCATCGGAATTAAATACAAAAGGCACAATGCCGACTTAAGTACAAAAAGACTGACTCTTCTTACTGACTATGTTTCAACCGTTCATGTGACACTAGTTATAGATCCCGATGCTTCACTTTGGGTTTACTGTATCCCTTGGACCTCCTTATTGAAGATGAAACACAGAAATAGCATCGGACTTAAATACAAAACTCACAATGCCGACTTAAGTACATGAAGACCGTTACTTCTTACTGACTATGATTTGAACCATTCCTGTGACACTAGTTATAGATTCCGATGCTTCACTTCAGGTTTACTGTATCCCCTGGACCTTCTTATTGACGATGAAACACAGAAATTGCTTCGGAATTAAATACAAAAATCACAATGCCGACTTAAGTACATGAAGACCGACACTTCATACTGACTATGTTTTGAACCATTCCTGTGACACTAGTTATAGATTCCGATGCTTCACTTCATGTTTACTGTATCGCTTGGACCTTCTTATTTACGATGAAACACAGAAATTGCATCGGAATTAAATACAAAAGGCACAATGCCGACTTAAGGACAAGAAGTCTGACTCTTCTTACTGTCTATGTTTTGAACCAATCCTGTGAACCTATTTAGAGATTCCGATGCTTCACTTCAGGTTTACTGCATCCCTTTGACCTTCTTATTGACGATAAAACACAGAAATTGCATCGGAATTAAATACAAAAGGCACAATGCCGACTTAAGTACAAAAAGACTGACTCTTCTTACTGACTATGACTTGAACCGTTCATGTGACACTAGTTATAGATTCCGATGCTTCACTTCAGGTTTACTGTATCCCTCTGACCTTCTTATTGATGATGAAACACAGAAATTGCATCGGAATTAAATACAAAACGCACAATCCCGACTTAATTACAAGAAGTCTGACTCTTCTTACTGACTATGTTTTGAACCATTCCTGTGACACTAGTTATAGATTCCGATGCTTCACTTCAGGTTTACTGTATCCCTCTGACCTTCTTATTGACGACGAAACACTGAAATTGCATCGGAATTAAATAGAAAAGGCACAATGCCGACTTAAGTAAAAGATGACTGACTCTTCTTACTGTCTATGTTTTGAACCATTCCTGTGACACTAGTTATAGATTCCGATGTTTGACTTTAGTTTTACTGCATCCCTTGGACCTTCTTATTGACGATGAAACACAGAAATTGCATCGGAATTAAATACAATAGGCACATGGCCGACTTAAGGACAAGAAGACTGACTCTTCCTACTGACCATTCCTGTGAAACTAGTCATAGATTCCGATGCATCACTTCAGGTTTACTGAATCCCTTGGACCTTCTTATTGACGATGAAGCACAGAAATGGCATCGGATTTAAATACAAAAGGCACAATGCCGACTTAAGTACATGAAGACCGACACTTCATACTGACTATGTTTTGAATAATTCCTGTGACACCAGTTATAGATGCCGATGCTTCACTTCAGGTTTACTGTATCCCTTGGACCTTCTTATTGACGATGAAACACAGAAATTGCATCGGAATTAAATGCAAAAGGCACAATGCCGACTTAAGGACAAGAAGACTGACTCTTCCTACAGACTCTTTCTGTGACACTAGTTATAGATTCCGATGATTCACTTCAGGTTTACTGTATCCCTTAGACCTTCTTATTGACGATGAAACACAGAAA
Organism: Schistocerca americana; assembly: GCF_021461395.2. Taxonomy (NCBI): domain Eukaryota; kingdom Metazoa; phylum Arthropoda; class Insecta; order Orthoptera; family Acrididae; genus Schistocerca; species Schistocerca americana. The sequence goes on from NW_025726093.1 coordinate 2,355,994, forward strand.
TTGCATCGGAATTAAAAACAAAAGGCACAATGCCGACTTAAGTACATGAAGACCGACACTTCTTACTGACTATGTTTTCAACCACTCCTGTGACACGAGTTATAGATTCCGATGCTTCACTTCAAGTTTACTGTATCCCTTGGACCATCTTATTGACGATGAAACACAGAAATTGCATCCGAATTAAATACGAAAGGCACAATGCCGACTTAAGTACATGAGGACCGAAACTTCTTACTGACTATGCTTTGAACCATTCCTGTAACACTAGTTATAGATTCCGATGCTTCACGTCAGGTTTACTGTATCCCTTGGACCTTCTTATTGACGATGAAACACAGATATTGCATCGGAATCAAATACAAAAGGCACAATGCAGACTTAAGTAGAAGAAGACTGACTCTTCCTACTGTCTAAGTTTTGAACCATTCCTGTGACACTAGTTATTGATTCCGATGCTTCACTTCAGTTTTACTGTATCCCTTTTTACCTTCTTATTGACGATGAAACACAGAAATTACATCGGAATTAAATACAAAAGGCACAAAGCCGACTTAAGTACAAGAGACTGACTCTTTTTACTGACAATGTTTTGAACCATTCCTGTGACACTAGTTAGAGATTCCGATGCTTCACTTCAGGGTTACTGCATACCTTTGACCTTCTTATTGACGATTAAACACACAATTTGCATCGGAATTAAATACAAAAGGCACAATGCCGACTTAAGTACAAGAGACTGACTCTTCTTACTGACAATGTTTTGAACCATTCCTGTGACACTAGTTATAGATTCCGATGCTTCACTTCAGGTTTACTGTATCCCTTGGACATTCTTATTGACGATGAAACACAGAAATTGCATCGGAATTAAATACAAAAAGCACAATGCCGACTTAAGTACAAGAAGACTGACTCTTCTTACTGACTATGTTTTGAACCAATCCTGTGACACTAGTTAGAGATTCCGATGCTTCACTTCAGGGTTACTGCATACCTTTGACCTTCTTATTGACGATTAAACACACAATTTGCATCGGAATTAAATACAAAAGGCACAATGCCGACTTAAGTACAAAAAGACTGACTCTTCTTACTGACTATGTTTCAACCGTTCATGTGACACTAGTTATAGATCCCGATGCTTCACTTTAGGTTTACTGTATCCCTTGGACCTCCTTATTGAAGATGAAACACAGAAATAGCATCGGACTTAAATACAAAAATCACAATGCCGACTTAAGTACATGAAGACCGTTACTTCTTACTGACTATGATTTGAACCATTCCTGTGACACTAGTTATAGATTCCGATGCTTCACTTCAGGTTTACTGTATCCCCTGGACCTTCTTATTGACGATGAAACACAGAAATTGCTTCGGAATTAAATACAAAAATCACAATGCCGACTTAAGTACATGAAGACCGACACTTCTTACTGACTATGTTTTGAACCATTCCTGTGACACTAGTTATAGATTCCGATGCTTCACTTCATGTTTACTGTATCGCTTGGACCTTCTTATTTACGATGAAACACAGAAATTGCATCGGAATTAAATACAAAAGGCACAATGCCGACTTAAGGACAAGAAGTCTGACTCTTCTTACTGTCTATGATTTGAACCAATCCTGTGAACCTATTTAGAGATTCCGATGCTTCACTTCAGGTTTACTGCATCCCTTTGACCTTCTTATTGACGATGAAGCACAGAAATTGCATCGGAATTAAATACAAAAGGCACAAAGCCGACTTAAGTACAAGAGACTGACTCTTCTTACTGACAATGTTTTGAACCATTCCTGTGACACTAGTTATAGATTCCGATGCTTCCCATCAGGTTTACTGTATCCCTCGGACGTTCTTATTGACGATGAAACACAGATATTGCATCGGAATCAAATTCCAAAGGCACAATGCCGACTTAAGTACAAGAAGACTGTATCTTCTTACTGACTATGTTTTGATCCATTCCTGTGAAACTAGTTATAGATTCCGATGCTTCACTTCAGGTTTACTCTATCCCTTGGTCGTTCTTATTGACGATGAAACACATAAATTGCATCGGAATTAAATACAAAACGCACAATGCCGACTTAAGTACAAGAAGACTGACTCTTCCTACTGTCTAAGTTTTGAACCATTCCTGTGACACTAGTTATTGATTCCGATGCTTCACTTCAGTTTTACTGTATCCCTTTTTACCTTCTTATTGACGATGAAACACAGAAATTACATCGGAATTAAATACAAAAGGCACAAAGCCGACTTAAGTACAAGAGACTGACTCTTTTTACTGACAATGTTTTGAACCATTCCTGTGACACTAGTTATAGATTCCGATGCTTCACTTCAGGTTTACTGTATCCCTTGGACGTTCTTATTGACGATGAAACACAGAAATTGCATCGGAATTAAATACAAATACACAATGCCGACTTAAGTACAAGAAGACTGACTCATCCTACTGTCTAAGTTTTGAACCATTCCTGTGACACTAGTTATAGATTCCGATGTTTGACTTAAGTTTTACTGTATCCTTTGGACCTTCTTATTGACGATGAAACACAGAAATTGCATCGGAATTAAATACAAAAGGCACAAAGCCGACTTAAGTACAAGAGACTGACTCTTCTTACTGACAATGTTTTGAACCATTCCTGTGACACTAGTTATAGATTCCGATGCTTCACTTCAGGTTTACTGTATCCCTTGGACCTTCTTATTGACGATGAAACACAGAAATTGCATCGGAATTAAACACAAAAGGCACAATGCCGACTTAAGTACAAGAAGACTGACTCTTCTTACTGACTATGTTTTGAACCAATCCTGTGACACTAGTTAGAGATTCCGATGCTTCACTTCAGGGTTACTGCATACCTTTGACCTTCTTATTGACGATTAAACACACAATTTGCATCGGAATTAAATACAAAAGGCACAATGCCGACTTAAGTACAAAAAGACTGACTCTTCTTACTGACTATGTTTCAACCGTTCATGTGACACTAGTTATAGATCCCGATGCTTCACTTTGGGTTTACTGTATCCCTTGGACCTCCTTATTGAAGATGAAACACAGAAATAGCATCGGACTTAAATACAAAACTCACAATGCCGACTTAAGTACATGAAGACCGTTACTTCTTACTGACTATGATTTGAACCATTCCTGTGACACTAGTTATAGATTCCGATGCTTCACTTCAGGTTTACTGTATCCCCTGGACCTTCTTATTGACGATGAAACACAGAAATTGCTTCGGAATTAAATACAAAAATCACAATGCCGACTTAAGTACATGAAGACCGACACTTCATACTGACTATGTTTTGAACCATTCCTGTGACACTAGTTATAGATTCCGATGCTTCACTTCATGTTTACTGTATCGCTTGGACCTTCTTATTTACGATGAAACACAGAAATTGCATCGGAATTAAATACAAAAGGCACAATGCCGACTTAAGGACAAGAAGTCTGACTCTTCTTACTGTCTATGTTTTGAACCAATCCTGTGAACCTATTTAGAGATTCCGATGCTTCACTTCAGGTTTACTGCATCCCTTTGACCTTCTTATTGACGATAAAACACAGAAATTGCATCGGAATTAAATACAAAAGGCACAATGCCGACTTAAGTACAAAAAGACTGACTCTTCTTACTGACTATGACTTGAACCGTTCATGTGACACTAGTTATAGATTCCGATGCTTCACTTCAGGTTTACTGTATCCCTCTGACCTTCTTATTGATGATGAAACACAGAAATTGCATCGGAATTAAATACAAAACGCACAATCCCGACTTAATTACAAGAAGTCTGACTCTTCTTACTGACTATGTTTTGAACCATTCCTGTGACACTAGTTATAGATTCCGATGCTTCACTTCAGGTTTACTGTATCCCTCTGACCTTCTTATTGACGACGAAACACTGAAATTGCATCGGAATTAAATAGAAAAGGCACAATGCCGACTTAAGTAAAAGATGACTGACTCTTCTTACTGTCTATGTTTTGAACCATTCCTGTGACACTAGTTATAGATTCCGATGTTTGACTTTAGTTTTACTGCATCCCTTGGACCTTCTTATTGACGATGAAACACAGAAATTGCATCGGAATTAAATACAATAGGCACATGGCCGACTTAAGGACAAGAAGACTGACTCTTCCTACTGACCATTCCTGTGAAACTAGTCATAGATTCCGATGCATCACTTCAGGTTTACTGAATCCCTTGGACCTTCTTATTGACGATGAAGCACAGAAATGGCATCGGATTTAAATACAAAAGGCACAATGCCGACTTAAGTACATGAAGACCGACACTTCATACTGACTATGTTTTGAATAATTCCTGTGACACCAGTTATAGATGCCGATGCTTCACTTCAGGTTTACTGTATCCCTTGGACCTTCTTATTGACGATGAAACACAGAAATTGCATCGGAATTAAATGCAAAAGGCACAATGCCGACTTAAGGACAAGAAGACTGACTCTTCCTACAGACTCTTTCTGTGACACTAGTTATAGATTCCGATGATTCACTTCAGGTTTACTGTATCCCTTAGACCTTCTTATTGACGATGAAACACAGAAATTGCATCGGAATTAAAAACAAAAGGCACAATGCCGACTTAAGTACATGAAGACCGACACTTCTTACTGACTATGTTTTCAACCACTCCTGTGACACGAGTTATAGATTCCGATGCTTCACTTCAAGTTTACTGTATCCCTTGGACCATCTTATTGACGATGAAACACAGAAATTGCATCCGAATTAAATACGAAAGGCACAATGCCGACTTAAGTACATGAGGACCGAAACTTCTTACTGACTATGCTTTGAACCATTCCTGTAACACTAGTTATAGATTCCGATGCTTCACGTCAGGTTTACTGTATCCCTTGGACCTTCTTATTGACGATGAAACACAGATATTGCATCGGAATCAAATACAAAAGGCACAATGCAGACTTAAGTAGAAGAAGACTGACTCTTCCTACTGTCTAAGTTTTGAACCATTCCTGTGACACTAGTTATTGATTCCGATGCTTCACTTCAGTTTTACTGTATCCCTTTTTACCTTCTTATTGACGATGAAACACAGAAATTACATCGGAATTAAATACAAAAGGCACAAAGCCGACTTAAGTACAAGAGACTGACTCTTTTTACTGACAATGTTTTGAACCATTCCTGTGACACTAGTTATAGATTCCGATGCTTCACTTCAGGTTTACTGTATCCCTTGGACGTTCTTATTGACGATGAAACACAGAAATTGCATCGGAATTAAATACAAATACACAATGCCGACTTAAGTACAAGAAGACTGACTCATCCTACTGTCTAAGTTTTGAACCATTCCTGTGACACTAGTTATAGATTCCGATGTTTGACTTAAGTTTTACTGTATCCCTTGGACCTTCTTATTGACGATGAAACACAGAAATTGCATCGGAATTAAAATACAAAAGGCACAAAGCCGACTTAAGTACAAGAGACTGACTCTTCTTACTGACAATGTGTTGAACCATTCCTGTGACACTAGTTATAGATTCCGATGCTTCACTTCAGGTTTACTGTATCCCTTGGACATTCTTATTGACGATGAAACACAGAAATTGCATCGGAATTAAATACAAAAAGCACAATGCCGACTTAAGTACAAGAAGACTGACTCTTCTTACTGACTATGTTTTGAACCAATCCTGTGACACTAGTTAGAGATTCCGATGCTTCACTTCAGGGTTACTGCATACCTTTGACCTTCTTATTGACGATTAAACACACAATTTGCATCGGAATTAAATACAAAAGGCACAATGCCGACTTAAGTACAAAAAGACTGACTCTTCTTACTGACTATGTTTCAACCGTTCATGTGACACTAGTTATAGATCCCGATGCTTCACTTTAGGTTTACTGTATCCCTTGGACCTCCTTATTGAAGATGAAACACAGAAATAGCATCGGACTTAAATACAAAAATCACAATGCCGACTTAAGTACATGAAGACCGTTACTTCTTACTGACTATGATTTGAACCATTCCTGTGACACTAGTTATAGATTCCGATGCTTCACTTCAGGTTTACTGTATCCCCTGGACCTTCTTATTGACGATGAAACACAGAAATTGCTTCGGAATTAAATACAAAAATCACAATGCCGACTTAAGTACATGAAGACCGACACTTCTTACTGACTATGTTTTGAACCATTCCTGTGACACTAGTTATAGATTCCGATGCTTCACTTCATGTTTACTGTATCGCTTGGACCTTCTTATTTACGATGAAACACAGAAATTGCATCGGAATTAAATACAAAAGGCACAATGCCGACTTAAGGACAAGAAGTCTGACTCTTCTTACTGTCTATGATTTGAACCAATCCTGTGAACCTATTTAGAGATTCCGATGCTTCACTTCAGGTTTACTGCATCCCTTTGACCTTCTTATTGACGATGAAGCACAGAAATTGCATCGGAATTAAATACAAAAGGCACAAAGCCGACTTAAGTACAAGAGACTGACTCTTCTTACTGACAATGTTTTGAACCATTCCTGTGACACTAGTTATAGATTCCGATGCTTCCCATCAGGTTTACTGTATCCCTCGGACGTTCTTATTGACGATGAAACACAGATATTGCATCGGAATCAAATTCCAAAGGCACAATGCCGACTTAAGTACAAGAAGACTGTATCTTCTTACTGACTATGTTTTGATCCATTCCTGTGAAACTAGTTATAGATTCCGATGCTTCACTTCAGGTTTACTCTATCCCTTGGTCGTTCTTATTGACGATGAAACACATAAATTGCATCGGAATTAAATACAAAACGCACAATGCCGACTTAAGTACAAGAAGACTGACTCTTCCTACTGTCTAAGTTTTGAACCATTCCTGTGACACTAGTTATTGATTCCGATGCTTCACTTCAGTTTTACTGTATCCCTTTTTACCTTCTTATTGACGATGAAACACAGAAATTACATCGGAATTAAATACAAAAGGCACAAAGCCGACTTAAGTACAAGAGACTGACTCTTTTTACTGACAATGTTTTGAACCATTCCTGTGACACTAGTTATAGATTCCGATGCTTCACTTCAGGTTTACTGTATCCCTTGGACGTTCTTATTGACGATGAAACACAGAAATTGCATCGGAATTAAATACAAATACACAATGCCGACTTAAGTACAAGAAGACTGACTCATCCTACTGTCTAAGTTTTGAACCATTCCTGTGACACTAGTTATAGATTCCGATGTTTGACTTAAGTTTTACTGTATATTTTGGACCTTCTTATTGACGATGAAACACAGAAATTGCATCGGAATTAAATACAAAAGGCACAAAGCCGACTTAAGTACAAGAGACTGACTCTTCTTACTGACAATGTTTTGAACCATTCCTGTGACACTAGTTATAGATTCCGATGCTTCACTTCAGGTTTACTGTATCCCTTGGACCTTCTTATTGACGATGAAACACAGAAATTGCATCGGAATTAAACACAAAAGGCACAATGCCGACTTAAGTACAAGAAGACTGACTCTTCTTACTGACTATGTTTTGAACCAATCCTGTGACACTAGTTAGAGATTCCGATGCTTCACTTCAGGGTTACTGCATACCTTTGACCTTCTTATTGACGATTAAACACACAATTTGCATCGGAATTAAATACAAAAGGCACAATGCCGACTTAAGTACAAAAAGACTGACTCTTCTTACTGACTATGTTTCAACCGTTCATGTGACACTAGTTATAGATCCCGATGCTTCACTTTGGGTTTACTGTATCCCTTGGACCTCCTTATTGAAGATGAAACACAGAAATAGCATCGGACTTAAATACAAAACTCACAATGCCGACTTAAGTACATGAAGACCGTTACTTCTTACTGACTATGATTTGAACCATTCCTGTGACACTAGTTATAGATTCCGATGCTTCACTTCAAGTTTACTGTATCCCCTGGACCTTCTTATTGACGATGAAACACAGAAATTGCTTCGGAATTAAATACAAAAATCACAATGCCGACTTAAGTACATGAAGACCGACACTTCATACTGACTATGTTTTGAACCATTCCTGTGACACTAGTTATAGATTCCGATGCTTCACTTCATGTTTACTGTATCGCTTGGACCTTCTTATTTACGATGAAACACAGAAATTGCATCGGAATTAAATACAAAAGGCACAATGCCGACTTAAGGACAAGAAGTCTGACTCTTCTTACTGTCTATGTTTTGAACCAATCCTGTGAACCTATTTAGAGATTCCGATGCTTCACTTCAGGTTTACTGCATCCCTTTGACCTTCTTATTGACGATAAAACACAGAAATTGCATCGGAATTAAATACAAAAGGCACAATGCCGACTTAAGTACAAAAAGACTGACTCTTCTTACTGACTATGACTTGAACCGTTCATGTGACACTAGTTATAGATTCCGATGCTTCACTTCAGGTTTACTGTATCCCTCTGACCTTCTTATTGATGATGAAACACAGAAATTGCATCGGAATTAAATACAAAACGCACAATCCCGACTTAATTACAAGAAGTCTGACTCTTCTTACTGACTATGTTTTGAACCATTCCTGTGACACTAGTTATAGATTCCGATGCTTCACTTCAGGTTTACTGTATCCCTCTGACCTTCTTATTGACGACGAAACACTGAAATTGCATCGGAATTAAATAGAAAAGGCACAATGCCGACTTAAGTAAAAGATGACTGACTCTTCTTACTGTCTATGTTTTGAACCATTCCTGTGACACTAGTTATAGATTCCGATGTTTGACTTTAGTTTTACTGCATCCCTTGGACCTTCTTATTGACGATGAAACACAGAAATTGCATCGGAATTAAATACAATAGGCACATGGCCGACTTAAGGACAAGAAGACTGACTCTTCCTACTGACCATTCCTGTGAAACTAGTCATAGATTCCGATGCATCACTTCAGGTTTACTGAATCCCTTGGACCTTCTTATTGACGATGAAGCACAGAAATGGCATCGGATTTAAATACAAAAGGCACAATGCCGACTTAAGTACATGAAGACCGACACTTCATACTGACTATGTTTTGAATAATTCCTGTGACACCAGTTATAGATGCCGATGCTTCACTTCAGGTTTACTGTATCCCTTGGACCTTCTTATTGACGATGAAACACAGAAATTGCATCGGAATTAAATGCAAAAGGCACAATGCCGACTTAAGGACAAGAAGACTGACTCTTCCTACAGACTCTTTCTGTGACACTAGTTATAGATTCCGATGATTCACTTCAGGTTTACTGTATCCCTTAGACCTTCTTATTGACGATGAAACACAGAAATTGCATCGGAATTAAAAACAAAAGGCACAATGCCGACTTAAGTACATGAAGACCGACACTTCTTACTGACTATGTTTTCAACCACTCCTGTGACACGAGTTATAGATTCCGATGCTTCACTTCAAGTTTACTGTATCCCTTGGACCATCTTATTGACGATGAAACACAGAAATTGCATCCGAATTAAATACGAAAGGCACAATGCCGACTTAAGTACATGAGGACCGAAACTTCTTACTGACTATGCTTTGAACCATTCCTGTAACACTAGTTATAGATTCCGATGCTTCACGTCAGGTTTACTGTATCCCTTGGACCTTCTTATTGACGATGAAACACAGATATTGCATCGGAATCAAATACAAAAGGCACAATGCAGACTTAAGTAGAAGAAGACTTTATCTTCTTACTGAATATGTTTTGATCCATTCCTGTGACACTAGTTATGGATTCCGATGCTTCACTTCAGGTTTACTGTATCCCTTGGACGTTCTTATTGACGATGAAACACAGAAATTGCATCGGAATTAAATACAAAAGGCACAATGCCGACTTAAGTACAAGAAGACTGATTCTTCCTACTGTCTAAGTTTTGAACCATTCCTGTGACACTAGTTATAGATTCCGATGCTTGACTTCAGTTTTACTGTATCCCTTGGACCTTCTTATTGACGATGAAACACAGAAATTGCATCGGAATTAAATACAAAAGGCACAAAGCCGACTTAAGTACAAGAGACTGACTCTTCTTACTGACAATGATTTGAACCATTCCTGTGACACTAGTTATAGATTCCGATGCTTCACTTCAGGTTTACTGTATCCCTTGGATGTTCTTATTGACGATGAAACATAGAAATTGCATCGGAATTAAATACAAAAGACACAATGCCAACTTAATTACAAGAAGTCTGACTCTTCTTACTGACTATGTTTTGAACCATTCCTGTGACACTAGTTATAGAATCCGATGCTTCACTTCAGGTTTACTGTATCCCTCTGACCATCTTATTGACGATGAAACACTGAAATTGCATCGGAATTAAATAGAAAAGGCACAATGCCGACTTAAGTAAAAGAAGACTGACTCTTCTTACTGTCTATGTTTTGAACCATTCCTGTGACACTAGTTATAGATTCCGATGCTTCACTTCAGGTTTACTGTATCCCTTGGACCTCCTTATTGAAGATGAAACACAGAAATAGCATCGGATTTAAATACAAAAGGCACAATGCCGACTTAGGTACATGAAGACCGACACTTCTTACTGACTATGTTTTTAACCATTCCGGGGACACCAGTTATAGATTCCGATGCTTCACTCCAGGTTTACTGTATCCCTTGGACCTTCTTATTGACGATGAAACACAGAAATTGCATCGGAATTAAATACAAAAGGCACACTGCCGACTTAAGGACAAGAAATCTGACTCTTCTTACTGACCCTTTCTGTGACACTAGTTATAGATTCCGATGCTTCACTTCAGGTTAACTGTATCCCTTGCACCTTCTTATTGACGATGAAACACAGAAATTGCATCGGAGTTAAATACAAAAGACACAATGCCGACTTAAGTACATGAAGACCCACACTTCTTCCTGACTATGTTTTGAACCATTCCTATAACACTAGTTATAGATTCCGATGCTTCACTTCAGGTTCACTGTATCCCTTGGACCTTCTTATTGACGATGAAACACAGAAATTGCATCGGAATTAAATACAAAAGGCACAATGCCGACTTAAGGACAAGAAGACTGACTCTTCTTACTGACCATTCCTGTGACACTAGTTATAGATTCCGATGCTACACTTCAGGTTTACTGTATCCCTTGGACCTTCTTATTGACGATGAAACACAGAAATAGCAGCGGAATTAAATACAAAAGGCACAATGCCGACTTAAGTACATGAAGACCGACACTTCTTACTGACTATGATTTGAACCATTCCTGTGACACTAGTTATAGATTCCGATGCTTCACTTCAGGTTTACTGTATCCCTTGGACCTTCTTATTGACGATGAAACACAGAAATTGCACCGGAATTAAATACAAAAGGCACAATGCCGACTTGAGGGCAAGAAGACTGATTTTTTCTACTGACCATTCCCGTGACACTAGTTATAGATTCCGATGCTTCACTTCGCGTTTACTGTATCCTTTGGACCTTTTTACCGACGATGAATCACAGAAATTGCATCGGAATTAAATACGATAGGCACAATGCCGACTTAAGGACAAGCAGACTGACTCTTCCTACTGACCATTCTTGTGAAACTAGTCATAGATTCCGATGCATCACTTCAGGTTTACTGTATCCCTTGGACCTTCTTATTGACGATGAAGCACAGAAATGGCATCGGATTTAAATACAAAAGGCACAATGCCGACTTAAGTACATGAAGACCGACACTTCATACTGACTATGTTTTGTACCATTCCTGTGACACTAGTTATAGATTCCGATGCTTCACTTCAGGTTTACTGTATCCCTTGGACCTTCATATTGTCGATAAAATACAGATAATGCATCAGAATTAAATACAAAAGGCACAATGCCGACTTAGGTACATGAAGACCGACACTTCTTACTGACTATGTTTTGAACCATTCCTGGGACACCAGTTATAGATTCCGATGCTTCACTCCAGGTTTACTGTATCCCTTGAACCTTCTTATTGACGATGAAACACAGAAATTGCTTCGGAATTAAATACAAAAGGCACAATGCCGACTTAAGTTTATGAAGACCGACACTTCTTACTCACCATGCTTTGTACCATTCCTGTAACACTAGTTGTAGATTCCGATGCTTCACTTCAGGTTTACTGTATCCCTTGGACCTTCTTATTGACGATGAAACACAGAAATTGCATCGGAATTAAATGCAAAAGGCACAATGCCGACTTAAGGACAAGAAGACTGACTCTTCTTACAGACTCTTTCTGTGACACTAGGTATAGATTCCGATGATTCACTTCAGGTTTACTGTATCCCTTAGACCTTCTAATTGACGATGAAACACAGAAATTGCATCGGAATTAAAAACAAAAGGCACAATGCCGACATAAGTACATGAAGACCGACACTTCTTACTGACTATGTTTTGAACTATTCCTGAGACACTAGTCATAGATTCCGATGCTTCACTCTAGGTTTACTGTATCCCTTGGACATTCTTATTGACGATGAGTCACAGAAATTGCATAGGAATTAAATACAAAAGGCACAATGCCGACTTAAGTACATGAAGACCGACACTTCTTACTGACTATGTTTTGAACCATTCCTGTAACACTAGTTATAGATTCCGATGCTTGACTTCAGGTTTACTGTATCACTTGGACCTTCGTATTGACGATGAAACACAGATATTGCATCGGAATAAAATACAATAGGCACAATGCCGACTTAAGGACAAGCAGACTGACTCTTCCTACTGACCATTCCTGTGAAACTAGTCATAGATTCCGATGCATCCCTTCAGGTTTACTGTATCCCTTGGACCTTCTTATTGACAATGAAGCACAGAAATGGCATCGGATTTAAATACAAAACTCACAATGCCGATTAAAGTACATGAAGACCGACACTTCTTACTGACTATGTTTTTAACCATTCCTGGGACACCAGTTATAGATTCCGATGCTTCACTCCAGGTTTACTGTATCCCTTGGATCTTCTTATTGACGATGAAACACAGAAATTGCTTCGGAATTAAATACAAAAGGCACAATGCCGACTTAAGTACATGAAGACCGTCACTTCTTACTGACTATGATTTGAACCATTCCTGTAACACTAGTTATAGATTCCGATGCTTCACTTCAGGTTTACTGTATCGCTTGGACCTTCTTATTTACGATGAAACACAGAAATTGCATCGTAATTAAATACAAAAGGCACAATGCCGACTTAAGGACAAGAAGACTGACTCTTCTTACTGACCCTTTCTGTGACACTAGTTATAGATTCCGATGCTTCACTTCAAGTTAACTGCATCCCTTGCACCTTCTTATTGACGATGAAACACAGAAATTGCATCGGAATTAAATACAAAAGGCACAATGCCGACTTAAGTACATGAAGACCGACACTTCTTACTGACTATGTTTTGAACCATTCCTGAACACTAGTTACAGATTCCGATGCTTCACTCTAGGTTTACTGTATCCCTTGGACATTCTTATTGACGATGAGTCACAGAAAGTGCATAGGAATTAAATACAAAAGGCACAATGCCGACTTAAGTACATGAAGACCGACACTTCTTACTGACTATGTTATGAACCATTCTTGTAACACTAGTTATAGATTCCGATGCTTCACTGCAGGTTTACTGTATCTCTTGGACCTTCTTATTGACGATGAAACACAGAAACTGCATATGAATTAAGTATAAAAGGCACAATGCCGACTTAAGGACAAGAAGACTGACTCTTCCTACTGACCATTCCTGTCACACTAGTTATAGATTCCGATGCTTCACTTCAGGTTTACTGTATCCTCGGACCTTCTTATTGACGATGAAACACAGAAATTGCATCCGAATTAAATACGAAAGGCACAATGCCGACTTATGTATATGAGGACCGAAACATCTTACTGACTATGCTTTGAACCATTCCTGTAACACTAGTTATAGATTCCGATGCTTCACGTCAGGTTTACTGTATCCCTTGGACCTTCTTATTGACGATGAAACACAGAAATAGCATCGGAATTAAATACAAAAGGCACAATGCCGTCTTAAGGACAAGAAGACTGACTCTTCCTACTGACCATTCCTGTGACACTAGTTATATATTCCGATGCTTCACTTCAGGTATACTGTATCCCTTGGTCCTTCTTATTGACGATGAAACACAGATATTGCATCGGAATCAAATACAAAAGGGGCAATGCTGACTTAAGTAGAAGAAGCCTTTATCTTCTTACTGACTATGTTTTGATTCATTCCTGTGACACTAGTTATGGATTCCGATGCTTCACTTCAGGTTTACTGTATCCCTTGGACGTTCTTATTGACGATGAAATGCAGAAATTGCATCGGAATTAAATACAAAAGGCACAATGCCGACTTAAGTACAAGAAGACTGACTCTTCCTACTGTCTAAGTTTTGAACCATTCCTGTGACACTAGTTATAGATTCCGATGCTTGACTTCAGTTTTACTGTATCCCTTGGACCTTCTTATTGACGATGAAGCACAGAAATTGCATCGGAATTAAATACAAAAGGCACAAAGCCGACTTAAGTACAAGAGACTGACTCTTCTTACTGACAATGATTTGAACCATTCCTGTGACACTAGTTATAGATTCCGATGCTTCACTTCAGGTTTACTGTATCCCTTGGATGTTCTTATTGACGATGAAACATAGAAATTGCATCGGAATTAAATACAAAAGGCACAATGCCAACTTAATTACAAGAAGTCTGACTCTTCTTACTGACTATGTTTTGAACCATTCCTGTGACACTAGTTATAGATTCCGATGCTTCACTTCAGGGTTACTGTATCCCTCTGACCATCTTATTGACGATGAAACACTGAAATTGCATCGGAATTAAATAGAAAACGCACAATGCCGACTTAAGTAAAAGAAGACTGACTCTTCTTACTGTCTATGTTTTGAACCATTCCTGTGACACTAGTTATAGATTCCGATGTTTGACTTCACTTTTACTGTATCCCTCGGACCTCCTTATTGAAGATGAAACACAGAAATAGCATCGGATTTAAATACAAAAGGCACAATGCCGACTTAAGTACATGAACACCGACACATCTTACTGACCATGTTTTGAACCATCCTATGACACTAGTTATAGATTCCGATGCTTCACTTCAGGTTTACTGTATCCCTTGGACCTTCGTATTGACGATGAAACACAGAAATTGCATCGGAATTAAATACAAAAGGCACAATGCCGACTTAGGTACATGAAGACCGACACTTCTTACTGACTATGTTCTTAACCATTCTTGGGACACCAGTTATAGATTCCGATGCTTCACTCCAGGTTTACTGTATCCCTTGGATCTTCTTATTGACGATGAAGCACAGAAATTGCTTCGGAATTAAATACAAAAGGCACAATTACGACTTAAGTACATGAAGACCGACACTTCTTACTGACTACGTTTTGAACCATTCCTGTAACACTAGTTATAGATTCCGATGCTTCACTTCAGGTTTACTGTATCGCTTGGACTTTCTTATTTACGATGAAACACAGAAATTGCATCGGAATTAAATACAAAAGGCACAATGCCGACTTAAGGACAAGAAGACTGACTCTTCTTACTGACCCTTTCTGTGACACTAGTTATAGATTCCGATGCTTCACTTCAGGTTAACTGTATCCCTTGCACCTTCTTATTGACGATGAAACACAGAAATTGCATCGGAAATAAATACAAAAGGCACAATGCCGACTTAAGTACATGAAGACCGACACTTCTTACTGACTATGTTTTGAACCATTCCTGAACACTAGTTACAGATTCCGATGCTTCACTTCAGTTTTACTGTATCCCTTGGACCATCTTAGTGTCGATGAAACATAGATATTGCATCGGAACTAAATACAAAAGACACAATGCCGACTTAAGTACATGAAGACCGACACTTCTTCCTGACTATGTTTTGAACCATTCCTATAACACTAGTTATAGATTGCGATGCTTCACGTCAGGTTCACTGTATCCCTTGGACCTTCTTATTGACGATGAAACACAGAAATTGCATCGGAATTAAATACAAAAGGCACAATGCCGACTTAAGGACAAGAAGACTGACTCTTCTTACTGACCATTCCTGTGACACTAGTTATAGATTCCGATGCTTCACTTCAGGTTTACTGTATCCCTTGGACCTTCTTATTGACGATGAAACACAGAAATAGCAGCGGAATTATATACAAAAGGCACAATGCCGACTTAAGTACATGAAGACCGACACTTGTTACTGGCTATGATTTGAACCATTCCTGTGACACTAGTTATAGATTCCGATTCTTCACTTCAGGTTTACTGTATCCCTTGGACCTTCTTATTGACGATGAAACACAGAAATTGCATCGGAATTAAATACAAAAGGCACAATGCCGACTTGAGGGCAAGAAGACTGACTCTTTCTACTGACCATTCCCGTGACACTAGTTATAGATTCCGATGCTTCACTTCACGTTTACTGTATCCTTTGAACCTTTTTACCGACGATGAATCACAGAAATTGCATCGGAATTAAATACAAAAAGCACAATGCCGACTTAAGTACATGATGACCGACACTTCGTACTGACAATGCTTTGAACCATTCCTGTGACACTAGTTATAGATTCCGATGCTTCACTCCAGGTTTACTGTATCCCTTGGAGCTTCTTATTAACGATGAAACACAGAAATTGCATCGGAATTAAATACAAAAGGCACAATGCCGACTTAAGGACAAGAAGACTGACTCTTCCTACTGACCATTCCTGTGAAACTAGTTATAGATTCCGATGCATCACCTCAGGTTTACTGTATCCCTTGGACCTTCTTATTGACGATGAAACACAGAAATAGCATCGGATTTAAATACAAAAGGCACAATGCCGACTTAAGTACATGAAGACCGACACTTCTTACTGACTGTGTTTTGAACCATTCCTGTGACACTAGTTATAGATTCCGATGCTTCACTTCAGGTTTACTGTATCCCTTGGACCTCCTTATTGACGATGAAACACAGAAATTGCATCGGAATTAAATACAAAAGGCACAATGCCGACTTAGGTACATGAAGACCGACACTTCTTACTGACTATGCTTTGAACCATTCCTGGGACACCAGTTATAAATTCCGATGCTTCACTCCAGGTTTACTGTATCCCTATGACCTTCTTATTGACGATGAATCACAGAAATTGCTTCGGAATTTAATACAAAAGGCACAATGCCGACTTTAGTTTATGAAGACCGACACTTCTTACTGACTATGTTTTGAACCATTCCTGTAACACTAGTTATAGTTTCCGATGCTTCACTTCAGGTTTACTGTATCCCTTGGACCTTCTTATTGACGATGAAACACAGAAATTGCATCGGAATTCAATACAAAAGGCACAATGCCGACATAAGGACAAGAAGACTGACTCTTCCTACTGACCCTTTCTGTGACACTAGTTATAGATTCCGATGCTTCACTTCAGGTTTACTGTATCCCTTGGACCTTCTTATTGACGATGAAACACAGAAACTGCATCGGAATTAAATACAAAAGGCACAATGCCGACTTAAGTACATGAAGAATTACACTTCTTACTGTCTATGTTTTGAACCATTTCTGTAACACTAGTTATAGATTCCGATGCTTCACTTCGGGTTTACTGTATCTCTTGGACCATCTTAGTGACGATGAAACACAGAAATTGCATCGGAATTGAATACAAAAGGCACAATATCGACTTAAGTACATGACGACCGACACTTCGTACTGACTATGTTTTGAACCATTCCTGTAACACTAGTTAAAGATTCCGATGCTTCACTTCAGGTTTACTGTATCCCTTGGACCTTCTTATTGACGATGAAACACAGAAAATGCATCGGAATTAAATACAAAAGGCACAATGCCGACTTAAAGACAAGAAGACTGACTCTTCTCACTGACCATTCCTGTGGCACTAGGTATAGATTCCGATGCTTCACTTCAGGTTTACTGTATCCCTTGGACCTTCTTATTGACGATGAAACACAGAAATTGCATCGGAATTAAATATAAAAAGCACAATGCCGACTTTAGGACAAGAAGACTGACTCTTCCTACTGACCATTCCTGTGACACTAGTTATAGATTCCGATGCTTCACTTCAGGTTTACTGTATCCCTTGGACCTTCTTATTGACGATGAAACACAGAAACTGCATCGGAATTAAATACAAAAGGCACAATGCCGACTTAAGTACATGAAGACCTACACTTCTTACTGTCTATGTTTTGAACCGTTTCTGTAACACTAGTTATAGATTCCGATGCTTCACTTCGGGTTTACTGTATCTCTTGGACCATGTTAGTGACGATGAAACACAGAATTTGCATCGGAATTGAATACAAAAGGCACAATATCGACTTAAGTACATGACGACCGACACTTCTTACTGACTATGTTTTGAACCATTCCTGTGACACTAGTTAAAGATTCCGATGCTTCACTTCAGGTTTACTGTATCCCTTGGACCTTCTTATTGACGATGAAACACAGAAATTGCATCGGAATTAAATACAAAAGGCACAATGCCGACTTAAGTACATGAAGACCGACACTTCTTACTGGTTATGTTTTGAACCATTCCTGTGACACTAGTTATAGATTCCGATGCTTCACTTCAGGTTTACTGTATCCCTTGGACCTTTTTACCGACGATGAAACACAGAAATTGCATCGGAATTAAATACAAAAGGCACAATGCCGACTTAAGTACATGAAGACCGACACTTCTTACTGACTATGCTTTGAACCATTCCTGTGACACTAGTTACTGATTCCGATGCTTCACGTCAGGTTTACTGTATCCCTTGGACCTTCTTATTGACGATGAAACACAGAAATTGCATCGGAATTAAATACAAAAAGCACAATGCCGACTTAAGGACAAGAAGACTGACTCTTCCAACTGACCATTCCTCTGACACTAGTTATAGATTCCGATGCTTCACTTCAGGTTTACTGTATCCCTTGCACCTTCTTGTTGACGATGTAACACAGAAATTGCATCGGAATTAAATACAAAAGACACAATGCCGACTTAAGTACATGAAGACCGACACTTCGTACTGACAATGTTTTGAACCATTCCTGTGACACTGGTTATAGATTCCGATGCATCACCTCAGGTTTACTGTATCCCTTGGACCTTCTTATTGACGATGAAACACAGAAATAGCATCGGATTTAAATACAAAAGGCACAATGCCGACATAGGTACACGAAGACCGACACTTCTTACTGACTATGTTTTGAACCATTCCTGTGACACTAGTTATAGATTCCGATGCTTCACTTCAGGTTTAATGTATCCCTTGGACCTTCTTATTGACGATGAAACACAGAAAATGCATCGGAATTAAATACAAAAGGCACAATGCCGACTTAAAGACAAGAAGACTGACTCTTCTCACTGACCATTCCTGTGACACTAGGTATAGATTCCGATGCTTCACTTCAGGTTTACTGTATCCCTTGGACCTTCTTATTGACGATGAAACACAGAAATTGCATCGGAATTAAATACAAAAGGCACAATGCCGACTTAAGTACATGAAGACCGACACTTCTTACTGGTTATGATTTGAACCATTCCTGTGACACTAGTTATAGATTCCGATGCTTCACTTCAGGTTTACTGTATCCCTTGGACCTTCTTATTGACGATGAAACACATAAATAGCAGCGGAATTAAATACAAAAGGCACAATGCCGACTTAAGTACATGAAGACCGACACTTCTTACTGACTGTGTTTTGAACCATTCCTGTGACACTAGTTATAGATTCCGATGCGTCACTTCAGGTTTACTGTATCCCTTGGACCTCCTTATTGACGATGAAACACAGAAATTGCATCGGAATTAAATACAAAAGGCACAATGCCGACTTAGGTACATGAAGACCGACACTTCTTACTGACTATGCTTTGAACCATTCCTGGGACACCAGTTATAAATTCCGATGCTTCACTCCAGGTTTACTGTATCCCCATGACCTTCTTATTGACGATGAATCACAGAAATTGCTTCGGAATTTAATACAAAAGGCACAATGCCGACTTTAGTTTATGAAGACCGACACTTCTTACTGACTATGTTTTGAACCATTCCTGTAACACTAGTTATAGTTTCCGATGCTTCACTTCAGGTTTACTGTATCCCTTGGACCTTCTTATTGACGATGAAACACAGAAATTGCATCGGAATTCAATACAAAAGGCACAATGCCGACATAAGGACAAGAAGACTGACTCTTCCTACTGACCCTTTCTGTGACACTAGTTATAGATTCCGATGCTTCACTTCAGGTTTACTGTATCCCTTGGACCTTCTTATTGACGATGAAACACAGAAACTGCATCGGAATTAAATACAAAAGGCACAATGCCGACTTAAGTACATGAAGAATTACACTTCGTACTGACTACGTTTTGAACCATTCCTGTAACACTAGTTAAAGATTCCGATGCTTCACTTCAGGTTTACTGTATCCCTTGGACCTTCTTATTGACGATGAAACACAGAAAATGCATCGGAATTAAATACAAAAGGCACAATGCCGACTTAAAGACAAGAAGACTGACTCTTCTCACTGACCATTCCTGTGACACTAGGTGTAGATTCCGATGCTTCACTTCAGGTTTACTGTATCCCTTGGACCTTCTTATTGACGATGAAACACAGAAATTGCATCGGAATTAAATACAAAAGGCACAATGCCGACTTAAGTACATGAAGACCGACACTTCTTACTGGTTATGTTTTGAACCATTCCTGTGACACTAGTTATAGATTCCGATGCTTCACTTCAGGTTTACTGTATCCCTTGGACCTTCTTATTGACGATGAAACACAGAAATTGCATCGGAATTAAATACAAAAGGCACAATGCCGACTTGAGGGCAAGAAGACTGACTCTTTCTACTGACCATTCCCGTGACACTAGTTATAGATTCCGATGCTTCACTTCACGTTTACTGTATCCTTTGGACCTTTTTACCGACGATGAATCATAGAAATTGCATCGGAATTAAATACAAAAGGCACAATGCCGACTTAAGGACATGAAGACCGACACTTCTTACTGACTATGTTTTGAACCATTCCTGTGACACTAGTTACAGATTCCGATGCTTCACTTCAGGTTTACTGTATCCCTTGGACCTTCTTATTGACGATGAAACACAGAAATTGCATCGGAATTAAATACAAAAAGCACAATGCCGACTTTAGGACAAGAAGACTGACTCTTCCTACTGACCATTCCTGTGACACTAGTTATAGATTCCGATGCTTCACTTCAGGTTTACTGTATCCCTTGGACCTTCTTATTGACGATGAAACACAGAAACTGCATCGGAATTAAATACAAAAGGCACAATGCCGACTTAAGTACATGAAGACCTACACTTCTTACTGTCTATGTTTTGAACCGTTTCTGTAACACTAGTTATAGATTCCGATGCTTCACTTCGGGTTTACTGTATCTCTTGGACCATGTTAGTGACGATGAAACACAGAAATTGCATCGGAATTGAATACAAAAGGCACAATATCGACTTAAGTACATGACGACCGACACTTCTTACTGACTATGTTTTGAACCATTCCTGTGACACTAGTTAAAGATTCCGATGCTTCACTTCAGGTTTACTGTATCCCTTGGACCTTCTTATTGACGATGAAACACAGAAATTGCATCGGAATTAAATACAAAAGGCACAATGCCGACTTAAGTACATGAAGACCGACACTTCTTACTGGTTATGTTTTGAACCATTCCTGTGACACTAGTTATAGATTCCGATGCTTCACTTCAGGTTTACTGTATCCCTTGGACCTTTTTACCGACGATGAAACACAGAAATTGCATCGGAATTAAATACAAAAGGCACAATGCCGACTTAAGTACATGAAGACCGACACTTCTTACTGACTATGTTTTGAACCATTCCTGTGACACTAGTTACAGATTCCGATGCTTCACGTCAGGTTTACTGTATCCCTTGGACCTTCTTATTGACGATGAAACACAGAAATTGCATCGGAATTAAATACAAAAAGCACAATGCCGACTTAAGGACAAGAAGACTGACTCTTCCAACTGACCATTCCTCTGACACTAGTTATAGATTCCGATGCTTCACTTCAGGTTTACTGTATCCCTTGCACCTTCTTGTTGACGATGTAACACAGAAATTGCATCGGAATTAAATACAAAAGACACAATGCCGACTTAAGTACATGAAGACCGACACTTCGTACTGACAATGTTTTGAACCATTCCTGTGACACTGGTTATAGATTCCGATGCATCACCTCAGGTTTACTGTATCCCTTGGACCTTCTTATTGACGATGAAACACAGAAATAGCATCGGATTTAAATACAAAAGGCACAATGCCGACATAGGTACACGAAGACCGACACTTCTTACTGACTATGTTTTGAACCATTCCTGTGACACTAGTTATAGATTCCGATGCTTCACTTCAGGTTTAATGTATCCCTTGGACCTTCTTATTGACGATGAAACACAGAAAATGCATCGGAATTAAATACAAAAGGCACAATGCCGACTTAAAGACAAGAAGACTGACTCTTCTCACTGACCATTCCTGTGACACTAGGTATAGATTCCGATGCTTCACTTCAGGTTTACTGTATCCCTTGGACCTTCTTATTGACGATGAAACACAGAAATTGCATCGGAATTAAATACAAAAGGCACAATGCCGACTTAAGTACATGAAGACCGACACTTCTTACTGGTTATGTTTTGAACCATTCCTGTGACACTAGTTATAGATTCCGATGCTTCACTTCAGGTTTACTGTATCCCTTGGACCTTCTTATTGACGATGAAACACATAAATAGCAGCGGAATTAAATACAAAAGGCACAATGCCGACTTAAGTACATGAAGACCGACACTTGTTACTGACTGTGTTTTGAACCATTCCTGTGACACTAGTTATAGATTCCGATGCGTCACTTCAGGTTTACTGTATCCCTTGGACCTCCTTATTGACGATGAAACACAGAAATTGCATCGGAATTAAATACAAAAGGCACAATGCCGACTTAGGTACATGAAGACCGACACTTCTTACTGACTATGCTTTGAACCATTCCTGGGACACCAGTTATAAATTCCGATGCTTCACTCCAGGTTTACTGTATCCCTATGACCTTCTTATTGACGATGAATCACAGAAATTGCTTCGGAATTTAATACAAAAGGCACAATGCCGACTTTAGTTTATGAAGACCGACACTTCTTACTGACTATGTTTTGAACCATTCCTGTAACACTAGTTATAGTTTCCGATGCTTCACTTCAGGTTTACTGTATCCCTTGGACCTTCTTATTGACGATGAAACACAGAAATTGCATCGGAATTCAATACAAAAGGCACAATGCCGACATAAGGACAAGAAGACTGACTCTTCCTACTGACCCTTTCTGTGACACTAGTTATAGATTCCGATGCTTCACTTCAGGTTTACTGTATCCCTTGGACCTTCTTATTGACGATGAAACACAGAAACTGCATCGGAATTAAATACAAAAGGCACAATGCCGACTTAAGTACATGAAGAATTACACTTCGTACTGACTATGTTTTGAACCATTCCTGTAACACTAGTTAAAGATTCCGATGCTTCACTTCAGGTTTACTGTATCCCTTGGACCTTCTTATTGACGATGAAACACAGAAAATGCATCGGAATTAAATACAAAAGGCACAATGCCGACTTAAAGACAAGAAGACTGACTCTTCACACTGACCATTCCTGTGACACTAGGTATAGATTCCGATGCTTCACTTCAGGTTTACTGTATCCCTTGGACCTTCTTATTGACGATGAAACACAGAAATTGCATCGGAATTAAATACAAAAGGCACAATGCCGACTTAAGTACATGAAGACCGACACTTCTTACTGGTTATGTTTTGAACCATTCCTGTGACACTAGTTATAGATTCCGATGCTTCACTTCAGGTTTACTGTATCCCTTGGACCTTCTTATTGACGATGAAACTCATAAATAGCAGCGGAATTAAATACAAAAGGCACAATGCCGACTTAAGTACATGAAGACCGACACTTGTTACTGGCTATGATTTGAACCATTCCTGTGACACTAGTTATAGATTCCGATGCTTCACTTCAGGTTTACTGTATCCCTTGGACCTTCTTATTGACGATGAAACACAGAAATTGCATCGGAATTAAATACAAAAGGCACAATGCCGACTTAAGGACAAGAAGACTGACTCTTCTTACTGACCATTCCTGTGACACTAGTTATAGATTCGGATGATTCACTTCAGGTTTACTGTATCCCTTGGACCTTCTTATTGACGATGAAACACAGAAATAGCAGCGGAATTAAATACAAAAGGCACAATGCCGACTTAAGTACATGAAGACCGACACTTGTTACTGGCTATGATTTGGACCATTCCTGTGACACTAGTTATAGATTCCGATGCTTCACTTCAGGTTTACTGTATCCCCTGGACCTTCTTATTGACGATGAAACACAGAAATTGCATCGGAATTAAATACAAAAGGCACAATGCCGACTTGAGGGCAAGAAGACTGACTCTTTCTACTGGCCATTCCCGTGACACTAGTTATAGATTCCGATGCTTCACTTCACGTTTACTGTATCCTTTGGACCTTTTTACCGACGATGAATCATAGAAATTGCATCGGAATTAAATACAAAAGGCACAATGCCGACTTAAGCACATGAAGACCGACACTTCTTACTGACTATGTTTTGAACCATTCCTGTGACACTAGTTACAGATTCCGATGCTTCACTTCAGGTTTACTGTATCCCTTGGACCTTCTTATTGACGATGAAACACAGAAATTGCATCGGAATTAAATACAAAAAGCACAATGCCGACTTTAGGACAAGAAGACTGACTCTTCCTACTGACCATTCCTGTGACACTAGTTATAGATTCCGATGCTTCACTTCAGGTTTACTGTATCCCTTGGACCTTCTTATTGACGATGAAACACAGAAACTGCATCGGAATTAAATACAAAAGGCACAATGCCGACTTAAGTACATGAAGACCTACACTTCTTACTGTCTATGTTTTGAACCGTTTCTGTAACACTAGTTATAGATTCCGATGCTTCACTTCGGGTTTACTGTATCTCTTGGACCATGTTAGTGACGATGAAACACAGAAATTGCATCGGAATTGAATACAAAAGGCACAATATCGACATAAGTACATGACGACCGACACTTCTTACTGACTATGTTTTGAACCATTCCTGTGACACTAGTTAAAGATTCCGATGCTTCACTTCAGGTTTACTGTATCCCTTGGACCTTCTTATTGACGATGAAACACAGAAATTGCATCGGAATTAAATACAAAAGGCACAATGCCGACTTAAGTACATGAAGACCGACACTTCTTACTGGTTATGTTTTGAACCATTCCTGTGACACTAGTTATAGATTCCGATGCTTCACTTCAGGTTTACTGTATCCCTTGGACCTTTTTACCGACGATGAAACACAGAAATTGCATCGGAATTAAATACAAAAGGCACAATGCCGACTTAAGTACATGAAGACCGACACTTCTTACTGACTATGTTTTGAACCATTCCTGTGACACTAGTTACAGATTCCGATGCTTCACGTCAGGTTTACTGTATCCCTTGGACCTTCTTATTGACGATGAAACACAGAAATTGCATCGGAATTAAATACAAAAAGCACAATGCCGACTTAAGGACAAGAAGACTGACTCTTCCAACTGACCATTCCTCTGACACTAGTTATAGATTCCGATGCTTCACTTCAGGTTTACTGTATCCCTTGCACCTTCTTGTTGACGATGTAACACAGAAATTGCATCGGAATTAAATACAAAAGACACAATGCCGACTTAAGTACATGAAGACCGACACTTCGTACTGACAATGTTTTGAACCATTCCTGTGACACTGGTTATAGATTCCGATGCATCACCTCAGGTTTACTGTATCCCTTGGACCTTCTTATTGACGATGAAACACAGAAATAGCATCGGATTTAAATACAAAAGGCACAATGCCGACATAGGTACACGAAGACCGACACTTCTTACTGACTATGTTTTGAACCATTCCTGTGACACTAGTTATAGATTCCGATGCTTCACTTCAGGTTTAATGTATCCCTTGGACCTTCTTATTGACGATGAAACACAGAAATTGATTCGGAATTAAATACAAAAGGCACAATGCCGACTTAGGTACATGAAGACCGACACTTCTTACTGACTATGTTTTGAACCATTCCTGGGACACCAGTTATAGATTCCGATGCTTCACTCCAGGTTTACTGTATCCCTTGGACCTTCTTATTGACGATGAAACACAGAAATTGCTTCGGAATTAAATACAAAAGGCACAATGCCGACTTTAGTTTATGAAGACCGACACTTCTTACTGACTATGTTTTGAACCATTCCTGTAACACTAGATATAGATTCCGATGCTTCACTGAGGTTTACTGTATCCCTTGGACCTTCTTATTGACGATGAAACACACAAATTGCATCGGAATTCAATACAAAAGGCACAATGCCGACGTAAGGACAAGAAGACTGACTCTTCCTACTGACCCTTCCTGTGACACTAGTTATAGATTCCGATGCTTCACTTCAGGTTTACTGTATCCCTTGGACCCTCTTATTGACGATGAAACACAGAAATTGCATCGGAATTAAATACAAGAGGCACAATGCCCACTTAAGTACATGAAGACCTACACTTCTTACTGTCTATGTTTTGAACCATTCCTGTAACACTAGTTATAGATTCCGATGCTTCACTTCAGGTTTACTGTATCCCTTGGACCATCTTAGTGACGATGAAACACAGAAATTCCATCGGAATTAAATACAAAAGGCACAATGCCGACTTAAGGACAAGAAGACTGACTCTTCTTACTGACCATTCCTGTGACGCTAGTTATAGATTCCGATGCTTCACTTCAGGTTTACTGTGTCCCTTGGACCTTCTTATTGACGATGAAACACAGAAATTGCATCGGAATTAAAAAAAAACTCACAATGCCGACTTAAGTACATGAAGACCGACACTTCTGACTGGTTATGTTTTGAACCATTCCTGTGACACTAGTTATAGATTCCGATGCTTCACTTCAGGTTTACTGTATCCCTTGGACCTTCTTATTGACGATGAAACACAGAAATTGCATCGGAATTAAATACAAAAGGCGCAATGCCGACTTAAGGGCAAGAAGACTGACTCTTCCTACTGACCATTTCTGTGACACTAGTTATAGATTCCGATGCTTCACTTCAGGTTTACTGTATCCCTTGGACCTTTTTACCGACGATGAAACACAGAAATTGCATCGGAATTAAATACAAAATGCACAATGCCGACTTAAGTACATGAAGACCGACACTTCTTACTGACTATGTTTGAACCATTCCTGTGACACTAGTTACAGATTCCGATGCTTCACTTTAGGTTTACTGTATCCCTTGGACCTTCTTATTGACGATGAAACACAGAAATTGCATCGGAATTAAATACAAAAAGCACAATGCCGACTTAAGGACAAGAAGACTGACTCTTCCTACTGACCATTCCTGTGACACTAGTTATAGATTCCGATGCTTCACGTCAGGTTTACTGTATCCCTTGGACCTTCTTATTGACGATGAAACACAGAAATTGCATCGGAATTAAGTACAAAAGGCACAATGCCGACTTAAGTACATGAAGACCGACACTTCGTACTGACGATGTTTTGAACCATTCCTGTGACACTGGTTATAGATTCCGATGCATCACCTCAGGTTTACTGTATCCCTTGGACCTTCTTATTGACGATGAAACACAGAAATAGCATCGGATTTAAATACAATAGGCACAATGCCGACCTAAGTACATGAAGACCGACACTTCTTACTGTCTATGGTTTGAACCATTCCTGTGACACTAGTTAAAGATTCCGATGCTTCACTTCAGGTTTACTTTATCCCTTGGACCTTCTTATTGACGATGAAACACAGAAATTGCACCTGAATTAAATACAAAAGGCACAATGCCGACTTAGGTACATAAAGACCGACACTTCTTACTGACTATGTTTTGAACCATTCCTGGGACACCAGTTATAGATTCCGATGCTTCACTCCAGGTTTACTGTATCCCTTGGACCTTCTTATTGACGATGAAACACAGAAATTGCTTCGGAATTAAATACAATAGGCACAATGCCGACTTTAGTTTATGAAGACCGACACTTCTCACTGACTATTTTTTGAACCATTCTTGTAACACTAGTTATAGATTCCGATGCTTCACTTCAGGTTTACTGTATCCCTTGGACCTTCTTATTGACGATGAAACACACAAATTGCATCGGAATTCAATACAAAAGGCACAATGCCGACGTAAGGACAAGAAGACTGACTCTTGTTACTGACCCTTTCTGTGACACTAGTTATAGATTACGATGCTTCACTTCAGGTTTACTGTATCCCCTGGACCTTCTTATTGACGATGAAACACGGAAATTGCATCGGAATTAAATACAAAAGGCACAATGCCGACTTAAGTACATGAAGACCTACATTTCTTACTGTCTATGTTTTGAACCATTCCTGTAACACTAGTTATAGATTCCGATGCTTCACTTCAGGTTTACTGAATCCCTTGGACCTTCTTATTGACGATGAAACACAGAAATTGCATCGGAATTAAATAGAAAAGGCACAATGCCGACTTAAGGACAAGAAGACTGTCTCTTCTTACTGACCATTCCTGTGACACTAGTTATAGATTACGATGCTTCACTTCAGGTTTACTGTGTCCCTTGGACCTTCTTATTGACGATGAAACACAGAAATTGCATCGGAATTAAATACAAAAGGCACAATGCCGACTTAAGTACATGAAGACCGACACTTCTTACTGGTTATGTTTTGAACCATTCCTGTGACACTAGTTATAGATTCCGATGCTTCACTTCAGGTTTACTGTATCCCTTAGACCTTCTTATTGACGATGAACACAGAAATTGCATCGGAATTAAGTACAAAAGGCGCAATGCCGACTTAAGGGCAAGAAATCTGACTCTTCCGAATGACCATTTCTGTGACACTAGTTATAGATTCCGATGCTTCACTTCAGGTTTACTGTATCCCTTGGACCTTTTTACCGACGATGAAACACAGAAATTGCATCGGAATTAAATACAAAAGGCACAATGCCGACTTAAGTACATGAAGACCGACACTTCTTACTGACTATGTTTTGAACCATTCCTGTGACACTAGTTACAGATTCCGATGCTTCACTTCAGGTTTACTGTATCCCTTGGACCTTCTTATTGACGATGAAACACAGAAATTGCATCGGAATTAAATACAAAAAGCACAATGCCGACTTAAGGACGAGAAGACTGACTCCTCCTACTGACCATTCCTGTGACACTAGTTATGGATTCCGATGCTTCACTTCAGGTTTACTGTATCCCTTGGACCTTCTTATTGACGATGAAACACAGAAATTGCATCGGAATTAAATACAAAAGGCACAATGCCGACTTAAGTACATGAAGACCGACACTTCGTACTGACAATGTTTTGAACCATTCCTGTGACACTGGTTATAGATTCCGATGCTTCACTCCAGGTTTACTGTATCCCTTGGACCTACTTATTGTCGATGAAACACAGAAATTGCATCGGAATTACATACAAAAGGCACAATGCCGACTTAAGTACATGAAGACCGACACATCTTACTGAGTATGTTATGATCCATTCCTGTAACACTAGTTACTGATTCTGATGGTTCACCTCAGGTTTACTGTATCCCTTATACCTTCTTATTGACGATGAAACACAGAAATTGCATCGGAATTAAATACAAAAGGCACAATGCCGACTTAAGTACATTAAGACCGACACCTCTTTCTGACTATGTTTTGTACCATTCCTGTGACACTAGTTATAGATTCCGATGGTTCAATCCAGGTCTACTGTATCCCTTGGACCTTCTTATTGACGATGAAACACAGAAATTGCATCAGAATTAAATACAAAAGGCTCACGCCGACTTAAGTAAATGAAGACCGACACCTCTTACTGACTATGTTTTGAACCATTCCTGTAACACTAGTTATAGATTCCGATGCTTCACTTCATGTTTACTGTATCCCTTGGACCTTCTTATTGACGAAGAAACACATAAATTACATCGGAATTAAATACTAAAGGCTCAATGCCGTCTTAAGGACAAGAAGACTGACTCTTCCTACTGATCATTCCTGTGACACTAGTTATAGATTCCGATGCTTCACTTCAGGTATACTGTATCCCTTGGACCTTCTTATTGACGATGAAACACAGAAACTGCATCGGAATTAAATACAAAAGGCACAATGCCGACTTAAGTACATGAAGATCGATACTTCTTACTGACTTTGATTTGAACCATTCCTGTGACACTAGTTATAGATTCCGATGCTTCACTCCAGGTTTACTGTATCCCTTGGACCTTCTTAATGACGATTAAACACAGAAATTGCATCGGAATTAAATACAAAAGGCACAATGCCGACTTAAGTACATGAAGACTGACACTTCCTACGACTATGTTTTGAACCATTCCTGTGACACTAGTTATAGAATCCGATGCTTCACTTCAGGTTTACTGTATCGCTTGGACCATCTTATTGACGATGAAACACAGAAATTGCGTCGGATTAAATACAAAAGGCACAATGCATACTTAAGGACAAGAAGACTGACTCTTCCTACTGACCACTCCTGTGACACTAGTTATAGATTCCGATGCTTCACTTCAGGTTTTCTGTATCACTTGGACCTTCTTATTGACGATGAAACACAGAAATTGCATCGGAATTAAATGCAAAAGGCACAATGACGACTTAAGTACATGAAGACCGACACTTCTCACTGACTATGTTTTGAACCATTGCTGTGACACTAGTTACAGATTCCGATGCTTCACTTCAGGTTGACTGGATCCCTTGGACCTTCTTATTGACGATGAAACAAAGAAATTGCATCGGAATTAAATACAAAAAGCACAATGCCGACTTAAGGACAAGAAGACTGACTCTTCCTACTGACCATTCCTGTGACACTAGTTATAGATTCCGATGCTTCAATTCAGGTTTACTGTATCCCTTGGACCTTCTTATTGACGATGAAACACAGAAATTGCATCGGAATTAAATACAAAAGGCACAATGCCGACTTAAGTACATGAAGACCGACAATTCGTACTGACAATGTTTTGAACCATTTCTGTGACACTAGTTATAGATTCCGATGATTCACTCCAGGTTTACTGTATCCCTTGGACCTTCTAATTGACGATGAAACACAGAAATTGCATCGGAGTTACATACAAAAGGCACAATGCCGACTTAAGTACATGGAGACCGACACTTCTTACTGAGTTTGTTTTGAACCATTCCTGTAACACTAGTTATTGATTCTGATGGTTCACTTCAGGTTACTGTATCCCTTGGACCTTCTTATTGACGATGAGACACAGAAATTGCATCGGAATTAAATACAAATGGCACAATGCCGACTTAAGGACAAGAAGACTGACTCTTCCTACTGACCATTCCTGTGACACTAGTTATGGATTCCGTTGCTTCACTTCAGGTATACTGTATCCCTTGGATCTTCTTATTGACGATAAAACACAGAAACTGCAACGGAATTAAATACATAAGGCACAATGCCGACTTAAGTACATGAAGACCGACACTTCTTACTGACTTTGATTTGAACCATTCCTGTGACACTAGTTATAGATTCCGATGCTTCACTCCAGGTTTACTGTATCCCTTGGACCTTCTTAATGACGATGAAACACAGAAATTGCATCGGAATTAAATACAAAAGGAACAATGCCAACTTAAGTACATGAAGACGGACACTTCCTACTGACTATGTTTTGAACCATTCCTGTGACACTAGTTATAGATTCCGATGCTTCACTTCAGGTTTAGTGTATCCCTTGGACCATCTTATTGACGATGAAACACAGAAATTGCATCCGATTAAATACAAAAGGCACAATGCCGACTTAAGGACAAGAAGACTGACTCTTCCTACTGACCACCCATGTGACACTAGTTGTAGATTCCGATGCTTCACTTCAGGTTTTCTGTATCACTCGGACCTTCTTATTGACGATGAAACACAGAAATTGCATCGGAATTAAATACAAAAGGCACAATGCCGACTTAAATACATGAAGACTGACACTTCTTACTGACTATGTTTTGAACCATTACTGTGACACTAGTTATAGATTCCGATGCTTCACTACAGGTTTACTGTATCCCTTGGACCTTCTTATTGACGATGAAACACAGAAATTGCTTCGGAATTAAATACAAAAGGCACAATGCCGACTTAAGGACAAGAAGACTGACTCTTCTTACTGACCATTACTGTGACACTAGTTATAGATTTCGATGCTTCACTTCAGGATTTCTGTATCCCTTGGACCTTCCTATTGACGATGAAACACAGAAATTGCATCGGGATTAAATACAAAAGGCACAATGCCGACTTAAGTACATTTAGACCGACACTTCTTACTAAATATGTCTTGAACCATTCCTGTGACACTAGTTATAGATTCCGATGCTTCACTTCAGGTTTTCTGTATCCCTTGGACCTTCTTATTGACGATGAAACACAGAAATTGCATCGGAATTAAATACAAAAGGCACAATGTCGACTTGAGTACATGAAGGCCGATACTTCTTACTGACTATGCTATGAACCATTCCTGTGACACTAGTTATAGATTTCGATGCTTCACTTCAGGTTTACTGTATCCCTTGGACCTTCTTATTGACGATGAAACTCAGAAATTGCATCGGAATCAAAAACAAAGGGCACAGTGCCGACTTAAGTACAAGAAGACTGTATCTTCTTACTGTCTATGTTTTGAACCATTCCTGTGGCACTAGTTATAGATTCCGATACTTCACTTCTGGTTTACTGTATCGCTTGGACGTTCTTATTGACGATGAAACACAGAAATTGCATCGGAATTGAATACAAAAGGCACAATGCCGACTTAAGTACAAGAAGACTGACTCTTCCTACTGTCTAAGTTTTGAACCATTCCTGTGACACTAGTTATAGATTCCGATGTTTGACTTCAGTTTTACTGTATCCCTTGGACCTTCTTATTGACGATGAAACACAGAAATTGCATCGGAATTAAATACAAAAGGCACAATGCCGACTTATGTACAAGAGACTGACTCTTCTTACTGACTATGTTTTGAACCATTCCTGTAACTAGTCATAGATTCCGATGCCTCACTTCAGGTTTACTGTATCCCTTGGACCTTCTTATTGACGATGGAACACAGAAATTGCATCGGAATTATATACAAAAGGCACAATGCCGACTTAAGTACAAGAGACTGACTCTTTTTACTGTCTATGTTTTGAACCATTCCTGTGACACTAGTTATTGATTCCGATGCTTCACTTCTAGTTCACTGTATCCCTTGGACCTTCTTATTGACGATGAAACACAGAAATTGCATCGGAATTAAATACAAAAGGCACAATGCCGACTTAAGTACAAGAAGACTGACTCTTCTTACTGTCTATGTTTTGAACCAATCCTGTTACACTAGTTAGAGATTCCGATGCTTCACTGCAGGTTTACTGCATCCCTTGGACCTTCTTATTGACAATGAAACACAGAAATAGCATCGGAATTAAATACAAAATGCACAATGCCGACTTAAGTACAAAAAGACTGACTCTTCTTACTGACTATGTTTTGAACTGTTCCTGTGACACTAGTTATATATTCCGATGCTTCACTTCAGGGTTACTGTATCCCTCTGACCTTCTTATGGATGATGAAACACAGAAATTGCATCGGAATTAAATACAAAAGACACAATGCCGGCTTAAGTACAAGAAGACTGACACTTCTTACTGACTATGTTTTGAACCATTCCTGTGACACTACTTGTAGATTCCGAGGCATCACTTCACGTTTACTGTACCCCTCTGACCTTCTTATTGACGATGGAACACTGAAATTGCATCGGAATTAAATACAAAAGGCACAATGCCGACTTAAGTACAAGAGACTGATTCTTCTTACTGACTATCTTTGAACCATTCCTGTGACACTAAATTTAGTTTCCGATGCTTGACTTCAGATTTACGGTATCCCTCTGACGTTCTTATTGACGATGAAACACAGAAATTGCATCGGAATTAAATAGAAAAGGCACAATGCCGACTTAAGTACAAGAAGATCGACTCTTCTTACAGACTATGTTTTGAACCATTCCTGTGACACTAGATATAGATTCCGATGCTTCTCTTCAGATTTACTGTATCCCTCTGACCTTCTTGTTGACTTAGAACACAGAAATTGCATCGGAATTAAATAGAAAAGGCACAATGCAGACTTAAGTACAAGAGGACTGACTCTTCTCACTGTCTATGTTTTGAACCATTCCTGTGACACTAGTTATAGTTTCCGATTCTTCACTCCAGGATTACTGTACCCCTTGGACCTTCTTATTGACGATGAAAACAGAAGTTGCTTCGGAATTAATTACAAAAGGGATAAGGCCGACTTAAGGACAAGAAGACTGTCTCCTCTTACTGACTATGATTTGAACCATTCCTGTGACATTAGTTATAGATTCCGATGCTTCACATCAGGTTTACTGTATCCCTCTGACCTTCTTATTGACGATGAAACACAGACATTGCACCGGAATTAAATACGAACGGCACAATGCCGACTTAAGTACAAGAAGACTGACTCTTGTCACTGTCTATGTTTTGAACCATTCCATTGACACTAGTTATAGATTCCGATGCTTCACTCTAGGTTTACTGTATCCCTTGGACCATCTTATTGACGATGAAACACTGAAATTGCATCGGAATTAAATAGAAAAGGCACAATGCCGACTTAAGTACAAGAAGACTGACTCTTGTTACTGTCTATGTTTTGAACCATTCCTGCGACACTAGTTATGGATTCCGATGCTTGACTTCAGTTTCACTGTATCCCTTGGACCTTCTTATTGACGATGAGACACAGAAATTGCATCGGAATAAAATTCAAAAGGCACAATGCCGACTTAAGTACAGGAGACTGACTCTTCTTACAGTCTATGATTTGAACCATTCCTGTGACACTAGTTATAGATTTCGATGCTTCACTTCAGGTTTACTGTAATCCTTGGACCTTTTTATTGACGATGAAACACAGAAATTACATCGGAATTAAATACAAAAGGCACAATGACGACTTAAGTACATGAAGACTGACTCTTCCTACTGACTATGTTTTGAACCATACCTGTGACACTAGTTATAGATTCCGATGCTACACTCCAGGTTTACTGTATCCCTTGGACCTTCTTATAGACGATGAAACACAGAAATTGCATCGGAAAAAATACTAAAGGCACAATGCAGACTTAAGGACAACAAGACTGACTCTTCTTACTGACTATGTTTTGAACCATTCCTGTGACACTAGTTATAGATTCCGATGCTTCACATCAGGTTTACTGTATCCCTCTGACCATCTTATTGACGATGAAACACTGAAATTGCATCGGAATTAAATAGAATAGCACAATGCCGTCTTAAGTACAAGAAGACTGACTCTTCTTACTGTCTATGTCTTGAACCAATCCTGTGACACTAGTTATAGATTCCGATGCTTCTCTTCAGGTTTACTGTATCCCTTCCGTCCTTCTTATTGACGATGAAACACAGAAATTGCTTTGGAATTAAATACAAAAGGCACAATGCCGACTTAAGTACAAAAAGACTGACTCTTCTTACTGACTATGTTTTGAACCATTTCTGTGACACTAGTTATAGATTCCGATGCTTCACTTTAGGTTTGCTGTATCCCTCTGACCTTCTTAGTGACCATGAAACACAGAAATTGCATCGGAATTAAATAAAAATACACAATGCCGAATTAAGTACCAGAAGACTGACTCTTCTTACTGACAATGTTTTGAACCATTCCTGTGACACTAGTTATGGATTCCGATGCTTCACTTCAGGTTTACTGTATCCCTCTGATCTTCTTATTGGCGATGAAACACCGAAATTGCATCGGAATTAAATGCAAAAGGCACGATGCCGACTTAAGTACAAGAAGACTGACTCTTCTTACTGTCTATGTTTTGAACCATTCCTCTGACACTAGTTATAGATTCCGATGCTTCACTTCAGGTTTACTGTATCCCTTGCACCTTCTTGTTGACGATGTAACACAGAAATTGCATCGGAATTAAATACAAAAGACACAATGCCGACTTAAGTACATGAAGACCGACACTTCGTACTGACAATGTTTTGAACCATTCCTGTGACACTGGTTATAGATTCCGATGCATCACCTCAGGTTTACTGTATCCCTTGGACCTTCTTATTGACGATGAAACACAGAAATAGCATCGGATTTAAATACAAAAGGCACAATGCCGACATAGGTACACGAAGACCGACACTTCTTACTGACTATGTTTTGAACCATTCCTGTGACACTAGTTATAGATTCCGATGCTTCACTTCAGGTTTAATGTATCCCTTGGACCTTCTTATTGACGATGAAACACAGAAATTGATTCGGAATTAAATACAAAAGGCACAATGCCGACTTAGGTACATGAAGACCGACACTTCTTACTGACTATGTTTTGAACCATTCCTGGGACACCAGTTATAGATTCCGATGCTTCACTCCAGGTTTACTGTATCCCTTGGACCTTCTTATTGACGATGAAACACAGAAATTGCTTCGGAATTAAATACAAAAGGCACAATGCCGACTTTAGTTTATGAAGACCGACACTTCTTACTGACTATGTTTTGAACCATTCCTGTAACACTAGATATAGATTCCGATGCTTCACTCAGGTTTACTGTATCCCTTGGACCTTCTTATTGACGATGAAACACAGTAATTGCATCGGAATTCAATACAAAAGGCACAATGCCGACGTAAGGACAAGAAGACTGACTCTTCCTACTGACCCTTCCTGTGACACTAGTTATAGATTCCGATGCTTCACTTCAGGTTTACTGTATCCCTTGGACCTTCTTATAGACGATGAAACACAGAAATTGCATCGGAATTAAA
Source organism: Schistocerca americana (assembly GCF_021461395.2). Classification (NCBI taxonomy): domain Eukaryota; kingdom Metazoa; phylum Arthropoda; class Insecta; order Orthoptera; family Acrididae; genus Schistocerca; species Schistocerca americana. The sequence continues at coordinate 2,393,395 of NW_025726093.1, forward strand.
TACAAGAGGCACAATGCCCACTTAAGTATATGAAGACCTACACTTCTTACTGTCTATGTTTTGAACCATTCCTGTAACACTAGTTATAGATTCCGATGCTTCACTTCAGGTTTACTGTATCCCTTGGACCATCTTAGTGACGATGAAACACAGAAATTGCATCGGAATTAAATACAAAAGGCACAATGCCGACTTAAGGACAAGAAGACTGACTCTTCTTACTGACCATTCCTGTGACGCTAGTTATAGATTCCGATGCTTCACTTCAGGTTTACTGTGTCCCTTGGACCTTCTTATTGACGATGAAACACAGAAATTGCATCGGAATTAAATACAAAAGGCACAATGCCGACTTAAGTACATGAAGACCGACACTTCTGACTGGTTATGTTTTGAACCATTCCTGTGACACTAGTTATAGATTCCGATGCTTCACTTCAGGTTTACTGTATCCCTTGGACCTTCTTATTGACGATGAAACACAGAAATTGCATCGGAATTAAATACAAAAGGCGCAATGCCGACTTAAGGGCAAGAAGACTGACTCTTCCTACTGACCATTTCTGTGACACTAGTTATAGATTCCGATGCTTCACTTCAGGTTTACTGTATCCCTTGGACCTTTTTACCGACGATGAAACACAGAAATTGCATCGGAATTAAATACAAAATGCACAATGCCGACTTAAGTACATGAAGACCGACACTTCTTACTGACTATGTTTTGAACCATTCCTGTGACACTAGTTACAGATTCCGATGCTTCACTTTAGGTTTACTGTATCCCTTGGACCTTCTTATTGACGATGAAACACAGAAATTGCATCGGAATTAAATACAAAAAGCACAATGCCGACCTAAGGACAAGAAGACTGACTCTTCCTACTGACCATTCCTGTGACACTAGTTATAGATTCCGATGCTTCACGTCAGGTTTACTGTATCCCTTGGACCTTCTTATTGACGATGAAACACAGAAATTGCATCGGAATTAAGTACAAAAGGCACAATGCCGACTTAAGTACATGAAGACCGACACTTCGTACTGACGATGTTTTGAACCATTCCTGTGACACTGGTTATAGATTCCGATGCATCACCTCAGGTTTACTGTATCCCTTGGACCTTCTTATTGACGATGAAACACAGAAATAGCATCGGATTTAAATACAATAAGCACAATGCCGACCTAAGTACATGAAGACCGACACTTCTTACTGTCTATGGTTTGAACCATTCCTGTGACACTAGTTAAAGATTCCGATGCTTCACTTCAGGTTTACTTTATCCCTTGGACCTTCTTATTGACGATGAAACACAGAAATTGCACCTGAATTAAATACAAAAGGCACAATGCCGACTTAGGTACATAAAGACCGACACTTCTTACTGACTATGTTTTAAACCATTCCTGGGACACCAGTTATAGATTCCGATGCTTCACTCCAGGTTTACTGTATCTCTTGGACCTTCTTATTGACGATGAAACACAGAAATTGCTTCGGAATTAAATACAATAGGCACAATGCCGACTTTAGTTTATGAAGACCGACACTTCTCACTGACTATGTTTTGAACCATTCTTGTAACACTAGTTATAGATTCCGATGCTTCACTTCAGGTTTACTGTATCCCTTGGACCTTCTTATTGACGATGAAACACACAAATTGCATCGGAATTCAATACAAAAGGCACAATGCCGACGTAAGGACAAGAAGACTGACTCTTGTTACTGACCCTTTCTGTGACACTAGTTATAGATTACGATGCTTCACTTCAGGTTTACTGTATCCCCTGGACCTTCTTATTGACGATGAAACACGGAAATTGCATCGGAATTAAATACAAAAGGCACAATGCCGACTTAAGTACATGAAGACCTACATTTCTTACTGTCTATTTTTGAACCATTCCTGTAACACTAGTTATAGATTCCGATGCTTCACTTCAGGTTTACTGAATCCCTTGGACCTTCTTATTGACGATGAAACACAGAAATTGCATCGGAATTAAATAGAAAAGGCACAATGCCGACTTAAGGACAAGAAGACTGTCTCTTCTTACTGACCATTCCTGTGACACTAGTTATAGATTACGATGCTTCACTTCAGGTTTACTGTGTCCCTTGGACCTTCTTATTGACGATGAAACACAGAAATTGCATCGGAATTAAATACAAAAGGCACAATGCTGACTTAAGTACATGAAGACCGACACTTCTTACTGGTTATGTTTTGAACCATTCCTGTGACACTAGTTATAGATTCCGATGCTTCACTTCAGGTTTACTGTATCCCTTAGACCTTCTTATTGACGATGAACACAGAAATTGCATCGGAATTAAGTACAAAAGGCGCAATGCCGACTTAAGGGCAAGAAAACTGACTCTTCCTAATGACCATTTCTGTGACACTAGTTATAGATTCCGATGCTTCACTTCAGGTTTACTGTATCCCTTGGACCTTTTTACCGACGATGAAACACAGAAATTGCATCGGAATTAAATACAAAAGGCACAATGCCGACTTAAGTACATGAAGACCGACACTTCTTACTGACTATGTTTTGAACCATTCCTGTGACACTAGTTACAGATTCCGATGCTTCACTTCAGGTTTACTGTATCCCTTGGACCTTCTTATTGACGATGAAACACAGAAATTGCATCGGAATTAAATACAAAAAGCACAATGCCGACTTAAGGACAAGAAGACTGACTCCTCCTACTGACCATTCCTGTGACACTAGTTATGGATTCCGATGCTTCACTTCAGGTTTACTGTATCCCTTGGACCTTCTTATTGACGATGAAACACAGAAATTGCATCGGAATTAAATACAAAAAGCACAATGCCGACTTAAGTACATGAAGACCGACACTTCGTACTGACAATGTTTTGAACCATTCCTGTGACACTGGTTATAGATTCCGATGCTTCACTCCAGGTTTACTGTATCCCTTGGACCTACTTATTGTCGATGAAACACAGAAATTGCATCGGAATTACATACAAAAGGCACAATGCCGACTTAAGTACATGAAGACCGACACATCTTACTGAGTATGTTATGATCCATTCCTGTAACACTAGTTACTGATTCTGATGGTTCACCTCAGGTTTACTGTATCCCTTATACCTTCTTATTGACGATGAAACACAGAAATTGCATCGGAATTAAATACAAAAGGCCAATGCCGACTTAAGTACATTAAGACCGACACCTCTTTCTGACTATGTTTTGTACCATTCCTGTGACACTAGTTATAGATTCCGATGGTTCAATCCAGGTCTACTGTATCCCTTGGACCTTCTTATTGACGATGAAACACAGAAATTGCATCAGAATTAAATACAAAAGGCTCACGCCGACTTAAGTAAATGAAGACCGACACCTCTTACTGACTATGTTTTGAACCATTCCTGTAACACTAGTTATAGATTCCGATGCTTCACTTCATGTTTACTGTATCCCTTGGACCTTCTTATTGACGAAGAAACACATAAATTACATCGGAATTAAATACTTAAGGCTCAATGCCGTCTTAAGGACAAGAAGACTGACTCTTCCTACTGATCATTCCTGTGACACTAGTTATAGATTCCGATGCTTCACTTCAGGTATACTGTATCCCTTGGACCTTCTTATTGACGATGAAACACAGAAACTGCATCGGAATTAAATACAAAAGGCACAATGCCGACTTAAGTACATGAAGATCGATACTTCTTACTGACTTTGATTTGAACCATTCCTGTGACACTAGTTATAGATTCCGATGCTTCACTCCAGGTTTACTGTATCCCTTGGACCTTCTTAATGACGATTAAACACAGAAATTGCATCGGAATTAAATACAAAAGGCACAATGCCGACTTAAGTACATGAAGACTGACACTTCCTACTGACTATGTTTTGAACCATTCCTGTGACACTAGTTATAGAATCCGATGCTTCACTTCAGGTTTACTGTATCGCTTGGACCATCTTATTGACGATGAAACACAGAAATTGCATCGGATTAAATACAAAAGGCACAATGCCGACTTAAGGACAAGAAGACTGACTCTTCCTACTGACCACTCCTGTGACACTAGTTATAGATTCCGATGCTTCACTTCAGGTTTTCTGTATCACTTGGACCTTCTTATTGACGATGAAACACAGAAATTGCATCGGAATTAAATGCAAAAGGCACAATGGCGACTTAAGTACATGAAGACCGACACTTCTCACTGACTATGTTTTGAACCATTGCTGTGACACTAGTTACAGATTCCGATGCTTCACTGCAGGTTGACTGGATCCCTTGGACCTTCTTATTGACGATGAAACAAAGAAATTGCATCGGAATTAAATACAAAAAGCACAATGCCGACTTAAGGACAAGAAGACTGACTCTTCCTACTGACCATTCCTGTGACACTAGTATAGATTCCGATGCTTCAATTCAGGTTTACTGTATCCCTTGGACCTTCTTATTGACGATGAAACACAGAAATTGCATCGGAATTAAATACAAAAGGCACAATGCCGACTTAAGTACATGAAGGCCGACAATTCGTACTGACAATGTTTTGAACCATTTCTGTGACACTAGTTATAGATTCCGATGATTCACTCCAGGTTTACTGTATCCCTTGGACCTTCTAATTGACGATGAAACACAGAAATTGCATTGGAGTTACATACAAAAGGCACAATGCCGACTTAAGTACATGGAGACCGACACTTCTTACTGAGTTTGTTTTGAACCATTCCTGTAACACTAGTTATTGATTCTGATGGTTCACTTCAGGTTACTGTATCCCTTGGACCTTCTTATTGACGATGAGACACAGAAATTGCATCGGAATTAAATACAAATGGCACAATGCCGACTTAAGGACAAGAAGACTGACTCTTCCTACTGACCATTCCTGTGACGCTAGTTATGGATTCCGTTGCTTCACTTCAGGTATACTGTATCCCTTGGATCTTCTTATTGACGATAAAATACAGAAACTGCAACGGAATTAAATACATAAGGCACAATGCCGACTTAAGTACATGAAGACCGACACTTCTTACTGACTTTGATTTGAACCATTCCTGTGACACTAGTTATAGATTCCGATGCTTCACTCCAGGTTTACTGTATCCCTTGGACCTTCTTAATGACGATGAAACACAGAAATTGCATCGGAATTAAATACAAAAGGCACAATGCCAACTTAAGTACATGAAGACGGACACTTCCTACTGACTATGTTTTGAACCATTCCTGTGACACTAGTTATAGATTCCGATGCTTCACTTCAGGTTTAGTGTATCCCTTGGACCATCTTATTGACGATGAAACACAGAAATTGCATCCGATTAAATACAAAAGGCACAATGCCGACTTAAGGACAAGAAGACTGACTCTTCCTACTGACCACCCATGTGACACTAGTTGTAGATTCCGATGCTTCACTTCAGGTTTTCTGTATCACTCGGACCTTCTTATTGACGATGAAACACAGAAATTGCATCGGAATTAAATACAAAAGGCACAATGCCGACTTAAATACATGAAGACTGACACTTCTTACTGACTATGTTTTGAACCATTACTGTGACACTAGTTATAGATTCCGATGCTTCACTACAGGTTTACTGTATCCCTTGGACCTTCTTATTGACGATGAAACACAGAAATTGCTTCGGAATTAAATACAAAAGGCACAATGCCGACTTAAGGACAAGAAGACTGACTCTTCTTACTGACCATTACTGTGACACTAGTTATAGATTTCGATGCTTCACTTCAGGATTTCTGTATCCCTTGGACCTTCCTATTGACGATGAAACACAGAAATTGCATCGGGATTAAATACAAAAGGCACAATGCCGACTTAAGTACATTTAGACCGACACTTCTTACTAAATATGTCTTGAACAATTCCTGTGACACTAGTTATAGATTCCGATGCTTCACTTCAGGTTTTCTGTATCCCTTGGACCTTCTTATTGACGATGAAACACAGAAATTGCATCGGAATTAAATACAAAAGGCACAATGTCGACTTGAGTACATGAAGGCCGATACTTCTTACTGACTATGTTATGAACCATTCCTGTGACACTAGTTATAGATTTCGATGCTTCACTTCAGGTTTACTGTATCCCTTGGACCTTCTTATTGACGATGAAACACAGAAATTGCATCGGAATCAAAAACAAAGGGCACAGTGCCGACTTAAGTACAAGAAGACTGTATCTTCTTACTGTCTATGTTTTGAACCATTCCTGTGGCACTAGTTATAGATTCCGATACTTCACTTCTGGTTTACTGTATCGCTTGGACGTTCTTATTGACGATGAAACACAGAAATTGCATCGGAATTGAATACAAAAGGCACAATGCCGACTTAAGTACAAGAAGACTGACTCTTCCTACTGTCTAAGTTTTGAACCATTCCTGTGACACTAGTTATAGATTCCGATGTTTGACTTCAGTTTTACTGTATCCCTTGGACCTTCTTATTGACGATGAAACACAGAAATTGCATCGGAATTAAATACAAAAGGCACAATGCCGACTTATGTACAAGAGACTGACTCTTCTTACTGACTATGTTTTGAACCATTCCTGTAACTAGTCATAGATTCCGATGCCTCACTTCAGGTTTACTGTATCCCTTGGACCTTCTTATTGACGATGAAACACAGAAATTGCATCGGAATTATATACAAAAGGCACAATGCCGACTTAAGTACAAGAGACTGACTCTTTTTACTGTCTATGTTTTGAACCATTCCTGTGACACTAGTTACTGATTCCGATGCTTCACTTCTGGTTCACTGTATCCCTTGGACCTTCTTATTGACGATGAAACACAGAAATTGCATCGGAATTAAATACAAAAGGCACAATGCCGACTTAAGTACAAGAAGACTGACTCTTCTTACTGTCTATGTTTTGAACCAATCCTGTTACACTAGTTAGAGATTCCGATGCTTCACTGCAGGTTTACTGCATCCCTTGGACCTTCTTATTGACAATGAAACACAGAAATAGCATCGGAATTAAATACAAAATGCACAATGCCGACTTAAGTACAAAAAGACTGACTCTTCTTACTGACTATGTTTTGAACTGTTCCTGTGACACTAGTTATATATTCCGATGCTTCACTTCAGGGTTACTGTATCCCTCTGACCTTCTTATGGATGATGAAACACAGAAATTGCATCGGAATTAAATACAAAAGACACAATGCCGGCTTAAGTACAAGAAGACTGACACTTCTTACTGACTATGTTTTGAACCATTCCTGTGACACTACTTGTAGATTCCGAGGCATCACTTCACGTTTACTGTACCCCTCTGACCTTCTTATTGACGATGGAACACTGAAATTGCATCGGAATTAAATACAAAAGGCACAATGCCGACTTAAGTACAAGAGACTGATTCTTCTTACTGACTATCTTTGAACCATTCCTGTGACACTAAATTTAGTTTCCGATGCTTGACTTCAGATTTACGGTATCCCTCTGACGTTCTTATTGACGATGAAACACAGAAATTGCATCGGAATTAAATAGAAAAGGCACAATGCCGACTTAAGTACAAGAAGATCGACTCTTCTTACAGACTATGTTTTGAACCATTCCTGTGACACTAGATATAGATTCCGATGCTTCTCTTCAGATTTACTGTATCCCTCTGACCTTCTTGTTGACTATGAAACACAGAAATTGCATCGGAATTAAATAGAAAAGGCACAATGCAGACTTAAGTACAAGAGGACTGACTCTTCTCACTGTCTATGTTTTGAACCATTCCTGTGACACTAGTTATAGTTTCCGATTCTTCACTCCAGGATTACTGTACCCCTTGGACCTTCTTATTGACGATGAAAACAGAAGTTGCTTCGGAATTAATTACAAACGGGATAAGGCCGACTTAAGGACAAGAAGACTGTCTCCTCTTACTGACTATGATTTGAACCATTCCTGTGACATTAGTTATAGATTCCGATGCTTCACATCAGGTTTACTGTATCCCTCTGACCTTCTTATTGACGGTGAAACACAGACGTTGCACCGGAATTAAATACGAACGGCACAATGCCGACTTAAGTACAAGAAGACTGACTCTTGTCACTGTCTATGTTTTGAACCATTCCATTGACACTAGTTATAGATTCCGATGCTTCACTCTAGGTTTACTGTATCCCTTGGACCATCTTATTGACGATGAAACACTGAAATTGCATCGGAATTAAATAGAAAAGGCACAATGCCGACTTAAGTACAAGAAGACTGACTCTTGTTACTGTCTATGTTTTGAACCATTCCTGCGACACTAGTTATGGATTCCGATGCTTGATTTCAGTTTCACTGTATCCCTTGGACCTTCTTATTGACGATGAGACACAGAAATTGCATCGGAATAAAATTCAAAAGGCACAATGCCGACTTAAGTACAGGAGACTGACTCTTCTTACAGTCTATGATTTGAACCATTCCTGTGACACTAGTTATAGATTCCGATGCTTCACATCAGGTTTACTGTATCCCTCTGACCATCTTATTGACGATGAAACACTGAAATTGCATCGGAATTAAATAGAATAGCACAATGCCGTCTTAAGTACAAGAAGACTGACTCTTCTTACTGTCTATGTCTTGAACCAATCCTGTGACACTAGTTATAGATTCCGATGCTTCTCTTCAGGTTTACTGTATCCATTCCGTCCTTCTTATTGACGATGAAACACAGAAATTGCTTTGGAGTTAAATACAAAAGGCACAATGCCGACTTAAGTACAAAAAGACTGACTCTTCTTACTGACTATGTTTTGAACCATTTCTGTGACACTAGTTATAGATTCCGATGCTTCACTTTAGGTTTGCTGTATCCCTCTGACCTTCTTAGTGACCATGAAACACAGAAATTGCATCGGAATTAAATAAAAATACACAATGCCGAATTAAGTACCAGAAGACTGACTCTTCTTACTGACAATGTTTTGAACCATTCCTGTGACACTAGTTATGGATTCCGATGCTTCACTTCAGGTTTACTGTATCCCTCTGATCTTCTTATTGGCGATGAAACACCGAAATTGCATCGGAATTAAATGCAAAAGGCACGATGCCGACTTAAGTACAAGAAGACTGACTCTTCTTACTGTCTATGTTTTGAACCATTCCTGTGACACTAATTATAGATTCCGATATTTGACTTCAGTTTTAGTGTATCCCTTGGACCTTCTTATTGACGATGAAACACAGAAATTGCATCGGAATTAAATACAAAAGGCACAATGCCGACTTAAGTACATAAAGACCGACACTTCTTACTGACTATGTTTTTAACCATTCCTGTGACACTAGTTATAGTTTCCGATGCTTCACTTCTGGTTTACTGTACCCTTGGACAATCTTATTGACGATGAAACACAGAATCTGCATCGGAATTAAATACAAAAGGCACAAACCGACTTAAGTACATGAAGACCGACACTTCTTAGTTACTATGGTTTGAACCATTCCTGTGACACTAGTTATAGATTCCGATGCTTCACTCCAGGTTTACTGCATCCCTTGGACCTTATTATTGACGATGAAACACAGAAATTGCATCATAATTAAATACAAAAGACACAATGCCGACTTAAGTACATGAAGACCGACACTTCTCACTGACTATTATTTTGAACCATTCCTGTGACACTAGTTATAGATTCCGATGCTTCACTTCAGGTTTACTGTATCCCTTGGACCTTCTTATTGACGATGAAAGACAGAGATTGCATCGGAATTAAATACAAAAGGCACAATGCCGACATAAGGACAAGAAGACTGACTCTTCCTACTGACCACTCCTGTGACTCTAGTTATAGATTCCGATGCTTCACTTCAGGTTTACTGTATCCCTTGGACCTTTTATTGACGATGAAACACAGAAATTGCATCGGAATTAAATACAAAAGGCACAATGCCGACTTAAGTACGTGAAGACCGACACTTCATACTGACTATGTTTTGAACCATTCCTGTGACACTAGTTATAGATTCCGATGCTTCACTTCAGGTTTACTGTATCCCTTGGACCTTCTTATTGGCGATGAAACACAGATTTTGCATCGGAATTAAATACAAAAGGCACAATGCCGACATAAGGACAAGAAGACTGACTCTTCCTACTGACCACTCCTGTGACACTAGTTATAGATTCCGATGCTTCACTTCAGGTTTACTGTATCCCTTGGACCTTTTATTGACGATGAAACACAAAAATTGCATCGGATTTAAATACGAAAGGCACAAAGCCGACTTAAGCACATGAAGACCGACACATCTTACTGACTATGTTTTGAACCTTTCCTGTGACACTAGTTATAGATCCGATGCTTCACTTCAGGTTTACTGTATCCCTTGGTCCTTCTTATTGACGATGAAACACAGAATTTGCATCGGAATTAAATACAAAAGGCACAATGCTGTTCTAAGGACGAGATAACGGACTCTTCCGACTGACCGTTCCTGTGACACTAGTTATAGATTCCGATGCTTCACTTCAGGTTTACTGTATCCCTTGGACCTTCTTGTTGACGATTAAACACAGAAATTGCATCGGAATTAAATACAAAAGGCACAATGCCGACTTCTGTACATGAAGGCCGACACTTCTTACTGACAATGTTTTGAATCATTCCTGTGACACTAGTTATAGATTCCGATGCTTCACTCCAGGTTTACTGTATCCCTTGGACGTTCTTATTGATGATGTAACACAGAAATTCCATCGGGATTAAATACAAAAGGCACAATGCCGACTTAAGTACACGAAGACCGACACTTCTTACTGACTAAGTTTTGAACCATTCCTGTAACACTACTTATAGATTGCGATGCTTCACTTCAGGTTTACTGTATCCCTTAGACCTTCGTATTGACGATTAAACACAGAAATTGCATCGGAATTAAATACAAAAGGCACAATGCCGACTTAAGGACAAGAAGACTGACTCTTCCTACTGACCATTCCTGTGACACTAGTTATAGATTCCGATGCTTCACTTCAGGTTTACTGTATCCCTTGGACCATCTTATTGACGATGAAACACTGAAATTGCATCGGAATAAAATTCAAAAGGCACTATGCCGACTTAAGTACAAGAAGACTGACTCTTCTTACTGTCTGTGTTTTGAACCAATCCTGTTACACTAGTTAGCGATTCCGATGCTTCACTGCAGGTTTACTGCATCCCTTGGAACTTCTTATTGACAATGAAACACAGAAATTGCATCGGAATTAAATACAAAATGCACAATGCCGACTTAAGTACAAAATGACTGACTCTTCTTACTGACTATGTTTTGAACCGTTCCTGTGACACTAGTTATAGATTCCGATGCTTCACTTCAGGGTTACTGTATCCCTCTGACCTTCTTATGGATGATGAAACACAGAAATTGCATCGGAATTAAATTCAAAAGGCACAATGCCGATTTAAGTACTGTCTATGTTTTGAACCATTCCTGTGACACTAGTTATAGATTCCGATTCTTCACTCCACGTTTACTGTATCCCTTGGACCATCTTATTGACGATGAAACACTGAATTTGCATCGGAATTAAATAGAAAATTCACAATGCCGACTTAAGTACATGAAGACTGACTCTTCTTACTGACTATGTTTTGAACCATACCTGTGACACTAGTTATAGATTCCGATGCTACACTCCAGGTTTACTGTATCCCTTGGACCATCTTATTGACGATGATACACAGAAATTGCATCGGAATTAAATACAAAAGGCACAATGCCGACTTAAGTACATGAAGACCGACACTTCTTACTTACTATGTTTTGAACCATTCCTGTGACACTAGTTATAGATTCCGATGCTTCACTCTAGGTTTACTGCATCCCTTGGACCTTCTTATTGACGATGAAACACAGAAATTGCATCGGAATTAAATACAAAAGGCACAATGCCGACTTAAGTACAAGAGACTGATTCTTCTTACTGACTATCTTTTGAACCATTCCTGTGACACTAAATTTAGATTCTGATGCTTCACTTCAGATTTACTGTATCCCTCTGACGTTCTTATTGACGATGAAACACAGAAATTGCATCGGAATTAAATAGAAAAGGCACAATGCCGACTTAAGTACAAGAAGACTGACTCTTCTTACAGACTATGTTTTGAACCATTCCTGTGACACTAGATATAGATTCCGATGCTTCTCTTCAGATTTACTGTATTCCTCTGACCTTCTTGTTGACTATGAAACACAGAAATTGCATCGGAATTAAATAGAAAAGGCACAATGCCGACTTAAGTACAAGAGGACTGACTCTTCCTACTGTCTATGTTTTGAACCATTCCTGTGACACTAGTTATAGATTCCGATGCTTCACTTCAGGTTTACTGTATCCCTTGCACCTTCGTATTGTCGATGAAACACAGAGATTGCATCGGAATTAAATACAAAAGGCACAATGCCGATTTAAGTACTGTCTATGTTTTGAACCATTCCTGTGACACTAGTTATAGATTCCGATTCTTCACTCCAGGATTACTGTATCCCTTGGACTTTCTTATTGACGATGAAAACAGAAGTTGCATCGGAATTAATTACAAAAGGGATAAGGCCGACTTAAGGACAAGAAGACTGTCTCCTCTTACTGACTATGTTTTGAACCATTCCTGTGGCATTAGTTATAGATTCCGATGCTTCACATCAGGTTTACTGTATCACTCTGACCTTCTTATTGACGATGAAACAAAGACATTGCACCGGAATTAAATACAAACGGCACAATGCCGACTTATGTACAAGAAGACTGACTCTTCTCACTGTCTATGTTTTGAACCATTCCATTGACACTAGTTATAGATTCCGATGCTTCACTCTAGGTTTACTGCATACCTTGGACCTTCTTATTGACGATGAAACACAGAAATTGCATCATAATTAAATACAAAAGACACAATGCCGACTTATGTACATGAAGACCGACACTTCTTACAGACTATTATTTTGAACCATTCCTGTGACACTAGTTATAGTTTCCGATGCTTCACTTCAGGATTACTGTATCCCTTGGACCTTCTTATTGACGATGAAACACAGAAATTGCATCGGAATTAAATACAAAAGGCACAATGCCAACTTAAGTACATGAAGACCGACACTTCTTACTGACTATCTTTTGAACCATTTCTGTAACACTAGTTATAGATTCCGATGCTTCACTTCAGGTTTACTGTATCCCTCTGACCATCTTATTGACGATGAAACACTGAAATTGCATCGGAATTAAATAGAATAGCACAATGCCGTCTTAAGTACAAGAAGCCTGACTCTTCTTACTGTCTATGTCTTGAACCAATCCTGTGACACTAGTTATAGATTCCTATGCTTCTCTTCAGGTTTACTGTATCCCTTCCGTATTTCTTATTGACGATGAAACACAGAAATTGCATCGGAATTAAATACAAAAGGCACAATGCCGACTTAAGTACAATAAGACTGACTCTTCTTACTGACTATGTTTTGAACCATTTCTGTGACACAAGTTATAGATTCCGATGCTTCACTTGAGGTTTGCTGTATCCCTCTGACCTTCTTAGTGACCATGGAACACATAAATTGCATCGGAATTAAATAAAAATGCACAATGCCGAATTAAGTACCAGAGGACTGACACTTCTTACTGACTATGTTTTGAATCATTCGTGTGACACTAGTTATGGATTCCGATGCTTCACTTCAGGTTTACTGTATCCCTCTGATCTTCTTATTGTCGATGAAACACCGAAATTGCATCGGAATTAAATGCAAAAGGCACAATGCCGACTTAAGTACAAAATGACTGACTCTTCTTACTGACTATGTTTTGAACCGTTCCTGTGACACTAGTTATAGATTCCGATGCTTCACTTCAGGGTTACTGTATCCCTCTGACCTTCTTATGGATGATGAAACACAGAAATTGCATCGGAATTAAATTCAAAAGGCACAATGCCGATTTAAGTACTGTCTATGTTTTGAACCATTCCTGTGACACTAGTTATAGATTCCGATTCTTCACTCCACGTTTACTGTATCCCTTGGACCATCTTATTGACGATGAAACACTGAAATTGCATCGGAATTAAATAGAAAAGTCACAATGCCGACTTAAGTACATGAAGACTGACTCTTCTTACTGACTATGTTTTGAACCATACCTGTGACACTAGTTATAGATTCCGATGCTACACTCCAGGTTTACTGTATCCCTTGGACCATCTTATTGACGATGATACACAGAAATTGCATCGGAATTAAATACAAAAGGCACAATGCCGACTTAAGTACATGAAGACCGACACTTCTTACTTACTATGTTTTGAACCATTCCTGTGACACTAGTTATAGATTCCGATGCTTCACTCTAGGTTTACTGCATCCCTTGGACCTTCTTATTGACGATGAAACACAGAAATTGCATCGGAATTAAATACAAAAGGCACAATGCCGACTTAAGTACAAGAGACTGATTCTTCTTACTGACTATCTTTTGAACCATTCCTGTGACACTAAATTTAGATTCTGATGCTTCACTTCAGATTTACTGTATCCCTCTGACGTTCTTATTGACGATGAAACACAGAAATTGCATCGGAATTAAATAGAAAAGGCACAATGCCGACTTAAGTACAAGAAGACTGACTCTTCTTACAGACTATGTTTTGAACCATTCCTGTGACACTAGATATAGATTCCGATGCTTCTCTTCAGATTTACTGTATTCCTCTGACCTTCTTGTTGACTATGAAACACAGAAATTGCATCGGAATTAAATAGAAAAGGCACAATGCCGACTTAAGTACAAGAGGACTGACTCTTCCTACTGTCTATGTTTTGAACCATTCCTGTGACACTAGTTATAGATTCCGATGCTTCACTTCAGGTTTACTGTATCCCTTGCACCTTCGTATTGTCGATGAAACACAGAGATTGCATCGGAATTAAATACAAAAGGCACAATGCCGATTTAAGTACTGTCTATGTTTTGAACCATTCCTGTGACACTAGTTATAGATTCCGATTCTTCACTCCAGGATTACTGTATCCCTTGGACTTTCTTATTGACGATGAAAACAGAAGTTGCATCGGAATTAATTACAAAAGGGATAAGGCCGACTTAAGGACAAGAAGACTGTCTCCTCTTACTGACTATGTTTTGAACCATTCCTGTGGCATTAGTTATAGATTCCGATGCTTCACATCAGGTTTACTGTATCACTCTGACCTTCTTATTGACGATGAAACAAAGACATTGCACCGGAATTAAATACAAACGGCACAATGCCGACTTATGTACAAGAAGACTGACTCTTCTCACTGTCTATGTTTTGAACCATTCCATTGACACTAGTTATAGATTCCGATGCTTCACTCTAGGTTTACTGCATACCTTGGACCTTCTTATTGACGATGAAACACAGAAATTGCATCATAATTAAATACAAAAGACACAATGCCGACTTATGTACATGAAGACCGACACTTCTTACAGACTATTATTTTGAACCATTCCTGTGACACTAGTTATAGTTTCCGATGCTTCACTTCAGGATTACTGTATCCCTTGGACCTTCTTATTGACGATGAAACACAGAAATTGCATCGGAATTAAATACAAAAGGCACAATGCCAACTTAAGTACATGAAGACCGACACTTCTTACTGACTATCTTTTGAACCATTTCTGTAACACTAGTTATAGATTCCGATGCTTCACTTCAGGTTTACTGTATCCCTCTGACCATCTTATTGACGATGAAACACTGAAATTGCATCGGAATTAAATAGAATAGCACAATGCCGTCTTAAGTACAAGAAGCCTGACTCTTCTTACTGTCTATGTCTTGAACCAATCCTGTGACACTAGTTATAGATTCCTATGCTTCTCTTCAGGTTTACTGTATCCCTTCCGTATTTCTTATTGACGATGAAACACAGAAATTGCATCGGAATTAAATACAAAAGGCACAATGCCGACTTAAGTACAATAAGACTGACTCTTCTTACTGACTATGTTTTGAACCATTTCTGTGACACAAGTTATAGATTCCGATGCTTCACTTGAGGTTTGCTGTATCCCTCTGACCTTCTTAGTGACCATGGAACACATAAATTGCATCGGAATTAAATAAAAATGCACAATGCCGAATTAAGTACCAGAGGACTGACACTTCTTACTGACTATGTTTTGAATCATTCGTGTGACACTAGTTATGGATTCCGATGCTTCACTTCAGGTTTACTGTATCCCTCTGATCTTCTTATTGTCGATGAAACACCGAAATTGCATCGGAATTAAATGCAAAAGGCACAATGCCGACTTAAGTACAAGAAGACTGACTCTTCTTCCTGTGTATGTTTTGAACCATTCCTGTGACACTAGTTATAGATTCCGATGTTTGACTTCAGTTTTACTGTATCCCTTGGACCTTCTTATTGACGATGAAACACAGAAATTGCTTGGGAATTAAATACAAAAGGCACAATGCCGACATAAGTACATGAAGACCGACACTTCTTACTTACTATGTTTTGAACCATTCCTGTGACACTAGTTATAGATTCCGATGCTTCACTCCAGGTTTACTGTATCCCTCTGACCTTCTTATTGACGATGAAACACAGAAATTGCATCATAATTAAAAACAAAAGACACAATGCCGACTTAAGTACATGAAGACCGACACATCTTACTGACTATTATTTTGAACCATTCCTGTGACACTAGTTATAGATTCCGATCCTTCACTTCAGGATTACTGTATCCCTTGGACCTTCTTATTGACGATGAAACACAGAAATTGCATCGGAATTAAATACAAAAATCACAATGCCAACTTAAGTACATGAAGACCGACACTTCTTACTGACTATCTTTTGAACCATTTCTGTAACACTAGTTATAGATTCCGATGCTTCACTTCAGGTTTACTGTATCCCTTGGACCTTCTTATTGACGATGAAAGACAGAGAGTGCATCGGAATTAAATACAAAAGGCACTATGCCGACTTAGGGACGAGAAGACTGACTCTTCCTACTGACCATTCCTGTGACACTAGTTATATATTACGATGCTTCACTTCAGGTTTACTGTATCCCTTCGACTTTCTTATTGACGATGAAACACAAAAATTGCATCGGATTTAAATTCAAAAGGCACAAAGCCGACTGAAGCACATGAAGACCGACACATCTTACTGACTATGTTTTGAACCATTCCTGTGACACTAGTTATAGATTCCGATGCTTCACTTCAGGTTTACTGTATCCCTTGGTCCTTCTTATTGACGATGAAACACAGAATTTGCATCGGAATTAAATACAAAAGGCACAATGCTGACTTAAGGACGAGATAACTGAATCTTCCGACTGACCATTCCTGTGACACTAGTTATAGATTCCGATGCTTCACTTCAGGTTTACTGTATCCCTTGGACCTTCTTATTGACGATGTACCACAGAAATTCCATCGGAATTAAATACAAAAGGCACAATGCCGACTTAAGTACACGAAGACCGACACTTCTTACTGACTAAGTTTTGAACCATTCCTGTAACACTAGTTATAGATTCCGATGCTTCACTTCAGGTTTACTGTATCCCTTGGACCTTCTTATTGACGATGAAACACACAAAATGCATCGGAATTAAATACAAAAGGCACAATGCCGACTTAAGGACAAGAAGACTGACTCTTCCTACTGACCATTCCTGTGACACTAGTTATAGATTCCGATGCTTTACTTCAGGTTTACTGTATCCCTTGGACCTTCTTATTGACGGTGAAACACAGAAATTGCATCGGAATTAAATACAAAAGGCACAATGCCAACTGAAGTACATGAAGACCGACACTTCTTACTGACTTTGTTTTGAACCATTCCTGTGACACTAGTTATAGATTCCAATGCTTCACTCCACGTTTACTGTATCCCTTGGACCTTCTTATTGACGATGAAAGACAGAAATTGAATCGGAATTAAATACAAAAGGCCCAATGCCGACTTAAGTTCATGAAGACGGACACATCGTACTGACTATGTTTTCAACCATTCCTGTGACACTAGTTATAGATTCCGATGCTTCACTTCAGGTATACTGTATCCCTTGGATCATCTTATTGACGATGAAACACAGAAATAGCATAGGAATTAAATACAAAAGGCACAATGCCGACTTAAGGACAAGAAGACTGACACTTCCTACTGACCAATCCTGTGACACTAGTTATAGATTTCGATGCTTCACGTCAGGTTTACTGTATCCCTTGGACCTTCTTATTGACGATGAACCACAGAAATTGCATTGGAATTAAATACAAAAGGCACAATGCCGACTTAAGTACATGAAGACCGACACTTCTTACTGACTATGTTTTGAACCATTCCTGTGACACTAGTTATAGATTCCGATGCTACACTCCAGGTTTACTGTATCCCTTGAACCTTCTTAGTGACGATGAAATACAGAAATTGCATCGGAATTAAATACAAAAGGCACAAAGCCAACTTAAGTACAAGAGACTGACTCTTCTTACTGACAATGTTTTGAACCATTCCTGTGACACTAGTTATAGATTCCGATGCTTCACTGCAAATTTACTGTATCCCTTGGACGTTCTTATTGGCGATGAAACACAGAAATTGCATCGGAATTAAATACAAAAGGCACAATGGCGACTTAAGTACAAGAAGACTGACTCGTCCTACTGTCTAAGATTTGAACTATTCCTGTGACACTAGTTATAGATTCCGATGTTTGACTTCAGTTTTACTGTATCCCTTGGACCTTCTTATTGACGATGAAACACAGAAATTGCATCGGAATGTAATACAAAAGGCACAAAGCCGACTTAAGTACAAGAGACTGACTCTTCTTAATGACAATGTTTTGAACCATTCCTGTGACACTAGTTATAGATTCCGATGCTTCACTTCAGGTTTACTGCATCCCTTGGACCTTCTTATTGACGGTGAAACACAGAAATTGCATCGGAATTAAATACAAAAGGCACAATGCCGACTTAAGTACAAGGAGACAGACTCTTCTTACTGTCTATGCTTTGAACCAATCCTGTGTTACTAGTTAGAGATTCCGATGCTTCAGTTCAGGTTTACTGCATCCCTTTGACCTTCTTATTGACGATTAAACACAGAAATTGCATCGGAATTAAATACAAAAGGCACAATGAGGACTTAAGTACAAAAAGAGTGACTCTTCTTACTGACTATGTTTTGAACCGTTCATGTGACACTAGTTATAGATTCCGATTCTTCACTTCAGGTTTACTGTATCCCTCTGACCTTCTGATTGATGATGAAACACAGAAATTGCATCGGAATTAAATACAAAAGGCACAATGCCGTCTTAATTACAAGAAGGGTGACTCTTCTTACTGACTATGTTTTGAACGATTCCTGTGACACTTGTTATAGATTCCGATGCTTCACTTCAGGTTTTCTGTATCCCTCTGACCTTCTTATTGACGATGAAACACTGAAATTGCATCGGAATTAAATAGAAAAGGAACAATGCCGACTTAAGTAAAAGAAGACTGACTCTTCTTACTGTCTATGTTTTTAACCATTCCTGTGACACTAGTTATAGATTCCGATGCATCACTTCAGGTTTACTGTATCCTTGGACTTTCTTATTGACGATGAAACACAGAAATTGCATCGGAATTAAATACAAAAGGCACAATGCCGACCTAGGTACATGAAGACCGACACTTCTTAATGACTACGTTTTGAACCATTCCTGGGACACCAGTTATAGATTCCGATGCTTCACTCCAGGTTAACTGTATCCCTTGGGCCTTCTTATTGACGATGAAACACAGAAATTGCTTCGGAATTAAATACAAAAGGCACAGTGCCGATTTCAGTTTATGAAAACCGACACATCTTACTGACTATGATTTGAACCATTCCTGTAACACTAGTTATAGATTCCGATGCTTCACTTCAGGTTTACTGTATCGCTTGGACCTTCTTATTTACGATGAAACACAGAAATTGCATCGGAATTAAATACAAAAGGCACAATGCCGACTTAAGGACAAGAAGACTGACTCTTCCTACTGACCCTTACTGAGACACTAGTTATAGATACCGATGCTTCACTTCAGGGTTACTGTATCCCTTGGACCTTCTTATTGACGATGAAACACAGAAATTGCATCGGAATTAAATACAAAAGGCACAATGCCGACTTAAGTACATGAAGACCGACACTTCTTCCTGACAATGCTTTGAACCATTCCTGTAACACTAGTTATAGATTCCGATGCTTCACTTCAGGTTTACTGTATCCCTTGGACCTTCTTATTGACGATGAAACACAGAAATTGCATCGGAATTAAATACAAAAGGCACAATGCCGACTTCCGTACATGAAGACCGACACATCTTACTGACTATGTTTTGAACCATTCCTGTAACACTAGTTACAGATTCCGATGCTTCACTTCAGGTTTACTGTATCCCTTGGACCTTCTTATTGACGATGAAACACAGAAATTGCATCGGAATTAAATACAAAATGCACAATGCCGACTTAAGTACAAAATGACTGACTCTTCTTACTGACTATGTTTTGAACCGTTCCTGTGACACTAGTTATAGATTCCGATGCTTCACTTCAGGGTTACTGTATCCCTCTGACCTTCTTATGGATGATGAAACACAGAAATTGCGTCGGAATTAAATTCAAAAGGCACAATGCCGATTTAAGTACTGTCTATGTTTTGAACCATTCCTGTGACACTAGTTATAGATTCCGATTCTTCACTCCACGTTTACTGTATCCCTTGGACCATCTTATTGACTATGAAACACTGAAATTGCATCGGAATTAAATAGAAAAGTCACAATGCCGACTTAAGTACATGAAGACTGACTCTTCTTACTGACTATGTTTTGAACCATACCTGTGACACTAGTTATAGATTCCGATGCTACACTCCAGGTTTACTGTATCCCTTGGACCATCTTATTGACGATGATACACAGAAATTGCATCGGAATTAAATACAAAAGGCACAATGCCGACTTAAGTACATGAAGACCGACACTTCTTACTTATGAAGTTTTGAACCATTCCTGTGACACTAGTTATAGATTCCGATGCTTCACTCTAGGTTTACTGCATCCCTTGGACCTTCTTATTGACGATGAAACACAGAAATTGCATCGGAATTAAATACAAAAGGCACAATGCCGACTTAAGTACAAGAGACTGATTCTTCTTACTGACTATCTTTTGAACCATTCCTGTGACACTAAATTTAGATTCTGATGCTTCACTTCAGATTTACTGTATCCCTCTGACGTTCTTATTGACGATGAAACACAGAAATTGCATCGGAATTAAATAGAAAAGGCACAATGCCGACTTAAGTACAAGAAGACTGACTCTTCTTACAGACTATGTTTTGAACCATTCCTGTGACACTAGATATAGATTCCGATGCTTCTCTTCAGATTTACTGTATTCCTCTGACCTTCTTGTTGACTATGAAACACAGAAATTGCATCGGAATTAAATAGAAAAGGCACAATGCCGACTTAAGTACAAGAGGACTGACTCTTCCTACTGTCTATGTTTTGAACCATTCCTGTGACACTAGTTATAGATTCCGATGCTTCACTTCAGGTTTACTGTATCCCTTGCACCTTCGTATTGTCGATGAAACACAGAGATTGCATCGGAATTAAATACAAAAGGCACAATGCCGATTTAAGTACTGTCTATGTTTTGAACCATTCCTGTGACACTAGTTATAGATTCCGATTCTTCACTCCAGGATTACTGTATCCCTTGGACTTTCTTATTGACGATGAAAACAGAAGTTGCATCGGAATTAATTACAAAAGGGATAAGGCCGACTTAAGGACAAGAAGACTGTCTCCTCTTACTGACTATGTTTTGCACCATTCCTGTGGCATTAGTTATAGATTCCGATGCTTCACATCAGGTTTACTGTATCACTCTGACCTTCTTATTGACGATGAAACAAAGACATTGCACCGGAATTAAATACAAATGGCACAATGCCGACTTATGTACAAGAAGACTGACTCTTCTCACTGTCTATGTTTTGAACCATTCCATTGACACTAGTTATAGATTCCGATGCTTCACTCTAGGTTTACTGCATACCTTGGACCTTCTTATTGACGATGAAACACAGAAATTGCATCATAATTAAATGCAAAAGACACAATGCCGACTTATGTACATGAAGACCGACACTTCTTACAGACTATTATTTTGAACCATTCCTGTGACACTAGTTATAGTTTCCGATGCTTCACTTCAGGATTACTGTATCCCTTGGACCTTCTTATTGACGATGAAACACAGAAATTGCATCGGAATTAAATACAAAAGGCACAATGCCAACTTAAGTACATGAAGACCGACACTTCTTACTGACTATCTTTTGAACCATTTCTGTAACACTAGTTATAGATTCCGATGTTTCACTTCAGGTTTACTGTATCCCTCTGACCATCTTATTGACGATGAAACACTGAAATTGCATCGGAATTAAATAGAATAGCACAATGCCGTCTTAAGTACAAGAAGCCTGACTCTTCTTACTGTCTATGTCTTGAACCAATCCTGTGACACTAGTTATAGATTCCTATGCTTCTCTTCAGGTTTACTGTATCCCTTCCGTATTTCTTATTGACGATGAAACACAGAAATTGCATCGGAATTAAATACAAAAGGCACAATGCCGACTTAAGTACAATAAGACTGACTCTTCTTACTGACTATGTTTTGAACAATTTCTGTGACACAAGTTATAGATTCCGATGCTTCACTTGAGGTTTGCTGTATCCCTCTGACCTTCTTAGTGACCATGGAACACATAAATTGCATCGGAATTAAATAAAAATGCACAATGCCGAATTAAGTACCAGAGGACTGACACTTCTTACTGACTATGTTTTGAATCATTCGTGTGACACTAGTTATGGATTCCGATGCTTCACTTCAGGTTTACTGTATCCCTCTGATCTTCTTATTGTCGATGAAACACCGAAATTGCATCGGAATTAAATGCAAAAGGCACAATGCCGACTTAAGTACAAGAAGACTGACTCTTCTTCCTGTGTATGTTTTGAACCATTCCTGTGACACTAGTTATAGATTCCGATGTTTGACTTCAGTTTTACTGTATCCCTTGGACCTTCTTATTGACGATGAAACACAGAAATTGCTTGGGAATTAAATACAAAAGGCACAATGCCGACATAAGTACATGAAGACCGACACTTCTTACTTACTATGTTTTGAACCATTCCTGTGACACTAGTTATAGATTCCGATGCTTCACTCCAGGTTTACTGTATCCCTCTGACCTTCTTATTGACGATGAAACACAGAAATTGCATCATAATTAAAAACAAAAGACACAATGCCGACTTAAGTACATGAAGACCGACACATCTTACTGACTATTATTTTGAACCATTCCTGTGACACTAGTTATAGATTCCGATCCTTCACTTCAGGATTACTGTATCCCTTGGACCTTCTTATTGACGATGAAACACAGAAATTGCATCGGAATTAAATACAAAAGGCACAATGCCAACTTAAGTACATGAAGACCGACACTTCTTACTGACTATCTTTTGAACCATTTCTGTAACACTAGTTATAGATTCCGATGCTTCACTTCAGGTTTACTGTATCCCTTGGACCTTCTTATTGACGATGAAAGACAGAGAGTGCATCGGAATTAAATACAAAAGGCACTATGCCGACTTAGGGACGAGAAGACTGACTCTTCCTACTGACCATTCCTGTGACACTAGTTATATATTACGATGCTTCACTTCAGGTTTACTGTATCCCTTCGACTTTCTTATTGACGATGAAACACAAAAATTGCATCGGATTTAAATTCAAAAGGCACAAAGCCGACTGAAGCACATGAAGACCGACACATCTTACTGACTATGTTTTGAACCATTCCTGTGACACTAGTTATAGATTCCGATGCTTCACTTCAGGTTTACTGTATCCCTTGGTCCTTCTTATTGACGATGAAACACAGAATTTGCATCGGAATTAAATACAAAAGGCACAATGCTGACTTAAGGACGAGATAACTGAATCTTCCGACTGACCATTCCTGTGACACTAGTTATAGATTCCGATGCTTCACTTCAGGTTTACTGTATCCCTTGGACCTTCTTATTGACGATGTACCACAGAAATTCCATCGGAATTAAATACAAAAGGCACAATGCCGACTTAAGTACACGAAGACCGACACTTCTTACTGACTAAGTTTTGAACCATTCCTGTAACACTAGTTATAGATTCCGATGCTTCACTTCAGGTTTACTGTATCCCTTGGACCTTCTTATTGACGATGAAACACACAAAATGCATCGGAATTAAATACAAAAGGCACAATGCCGACTTAAGGACAAGAAGACTGACTCTTCCTACTGACCATTCCTGTGACACTAGTTATAGATTCCGATGCTTTACTTCAGGTTTACTGTATCCCTTGGACCTTCTTATTGACGGTGAAACACAGAAATTGCATCGGAATTAAATACAAAAGGCACAATGCCAACTGAAGTACATGAAGACCGACACTTCTTACTGACTTTGTTTTGAACCATTCCTGTGACACTAGTTATAGATTCCAATGCTTCACTCCACGTTTACTGTATCCCTTGGACCTTCTTATTGACGATGAAAGACAGAAATTGAATCGGAATTAAATACAAAAGGCCCAATGCCGACTTAAGTTCATGAAGACGGACACATCGTACTGACTATGTTTTCAACCATTCCTGTGTCACTAGTTATAGATTCCGATGCTTCACTTCAGGTATACTGTATCCCTTGGATCATCTTATTGACGATGAAACACAGAAATAGCATAGGAATTAAATACAAAAGGCACAATGCCGACTTAAGGACAAGAAGACTGACACTTCCTACTGACCAATCCTGTGACACTAGTTATAGATTTCGATGCTTCACGTCAGGTTTACTGTATCCCTTGGACCTTCTTATTGACGATGAACCACAGAAATTGCATTGGAATTAAATACAAAAGGCACAATGCCGACTTAAGTACATGAAGACCGACACTTCTTACTGACTATGTTTTGAACCATTCCTGTGACACTAGTTATAGATTCCGATGCTACACTCCAGGTTTACTGTATCCCTTGAACCTTCTTAGTGACGATGAAATACAGAAATTGCATCGGAATTAAATACAAAAGGCACAAAGCCAACTTAAGTACAAGAGACTGACTCTTCTTACTGACAATGTTTTGAACCATTCCTGTGACACTAGTTATAGATTCCGATGCTTCACTGCAAATTTACTGTATCCCTTGGACGTTCTTATTGGCGATGAAACACAGAAATTGCATCGGAATTAAATACAAAAGGCACAATGGCGACTTAAGTACAAGAAGACTGACTCGTCCTACTGTCTAAGATTTGAACTATTCCTGTGACACTAGTTATAGATTCCGATGTTTGACTTCAGTTTTACTGTATCCCTTGGACCTTCTTATTGACGATGAAACACAGAAATTGCATCGGAATGTAATACAAAAGGCACAAAGCCGACTTAAGTACAAGAGACTGACTCTTCTTAATGACAATGTTTTGAACCATTCCTGTGACACTAGTTATAGATTCCGATGCTTCACTTCAGGTTTACTGCATCCCTTGGACCTTCTTATTGACGGTGAAACACAGAAATTGCATCGGAATTAAATACAAAAGGCACAATGCCGACTTAAGTACAAGGAGACAGACTCTTCTTACTGTCTATGCTTTGAACCAATCCTGTGTTACTAGTTAGAGATTCCGATGCTTCAGTTCAGGTTTACTGCATCCCTTTGACCTTCTTCTTGACGATTAAACACAGAAATTGCATCGGAATTAAATACAAAAGGCACAATGAGGACTTAAGTACAAAAAGAGTGACTCTTCTTACTGACTATGTTTTGAACCGTTCATGTGACACTAGTTATAGATTCCGATTCTTCACTTCAGGTTTACTGTATCCCTCTGACCTTCTGATTGATGATGAAACACAGAAATTGCATCGGAATTAAATACAAAAGGCACAATGCCGTCTTAATTACAAGAAGGGTGACTCTTCTTACTGACTATGTTTTGAACGATTCCTGTGACACTTGTTATAGATTCCGATGCTTCACTTCAGGTTTTCTGTATCCCTCTGACCTTCTTATTGACGATGAAACACTGAAATTGCATCGGAATTAAATAGAAAAGGAACAATGCCGACTTAAGTAAAAGAAGACTGACTCTTCTTACTGTCTATGTTTTTAACCATTCCTGTGACACTAGTTATAGATTCCGATGCATCACTTCAGGTTTACTGTATCCTTGGACTTTCTTATTGACGATGAAACACAGAAATTGCATCGGAATTAAATACAAAAGGCACAATGCCGACCTAGGTACATGAAGACCGACACTTCTTAATGACTACGTTTTGAACCATTCCTGGGACACCAGTTATAGATTCCGATGCTTCACTCCAGGTTAACTGTATCCCTTGGACCTTCTTATTGACGATGAAACACAGAAATTGCTTCGGAATTAAATACAAAAGGCACAGTGCCGATTTCAGTTTATGAAAACCGACACATCTTACTGACTATGATTTGAACCATTCCTGTAACACTAGTTATAGATTCCGATGCTTCACTTCAGGTTTACTGTATCGCTTGGACCTTCTTATTTACGATGAAACACAGAAATTGCATCGGAATTAAATACAAAAGGCACAATGCCGACTTAAGGACAAGAAGACTGACTCTTCCTACTGACCCTTACTGAGACACTAGTTATAGATACCGATGCTTCACTTCAGGGTTACTGTATCCCTTGGACCTTCTTATTGACGATGAAACACAGAAATTGCATCGGAATTAAATACAAAAGGCACAATGCCGACTTAAGTACATGAAGACCGACACTTCTTCCTGACAATGCTTTGAACCATTCCTGTAACACTTGTTATAGATTCCGATGCTTCACTTCAGGTTTACTGTATCCCTTGGACCTTCTTATTGACGATGAAACACAGAAATTGCATCGGAATTAAATACAAAAGGCACAATGCCGACTTCCGTACATGAAGACCGACACATCTTACTGACTATGTTTTGAACCATTCCTGTAACACTAGTTACAGATTCCGATGCTTCACTTCAGGTTTACTGTATCCCTTGGACCTTCTTATTGACGATGAAACACAGAAATTGCATCGGAATTAAATACAAAAAGCATAATGCCGACTTAAGGACAAGATGACTGACTCTTCCTACTGACCATTCCTGTGACACTAGTTATTGATTCCGATGCTTCACTTCAGGTTTACTGTATCCCTTGTACCTTCTTATTGACGATGAAACACAGAAATTGCATCGGAATTAAATACAAAAGGCACAATGCCGACTTAAGTACATGAAGACCGACACTTCTTTCTGACTATGTTTTGAACCATTCCTGTGACACTAGTTATAGATTCCTATGCTTCAATCCAGGTTTACTGTATCCCTTGGACCTTCTTATTGACGATGAAACACAGAAATTGCATTGGAATTAAAAACAAAAGGCACACGGTGACTTAAGTACATGAAGACCGACACTTCTTACTGACTATGTTTTGAACGATTCCTGTAACACTAGTTATAGATTCCGATGCTTCACTTCATGCTTACTGTATCCCTTGGACCTTCTTATTGCCGAAGAAACACATAAATTGCATCGGAATAAAATACAAAAGGCACAATGCTGACTTAGGAACAAGAAGACTGACTCTTCCTACTGACCATTCCTGTGAAACTAGTTATAGATTCCGATGCATCACTTCAGGTTTACTGTATCCCTTGGACCTTCTTATTGACGATGAAACACAGAAATAGCATCGGATTTAAATACAAAAGGCACAATGCCGAATTAAGTACATGAAGACCGACACTTCTTACTGACTATGTTTTGAACGATTCCTGTAACACTAGTTATAGATTCCGATGCATCACTTCAGGTTTACTGTATCCCTTGGACCTTCTTATTGACGATGAAACACAGAAATTGCATCGGAATTAAATACAAAAGGCACAATGCCGACTTAAGGAAAAGAAGACTGACTCTTCTTACTGACCATTCCTGTGACACTAGTTATAGATTCCGATGCTTCACTTCAGGTTTACTGTATCCCTTGGACCTTCTTATTGACGATGAAACACAGAAATTGCATCGGAATTAAATACAAAAGGCACAATGCCGACTTAAGTACATGAAGACCGACACTTCTTACTGACTATGTTTTGAACCATTCCTGTGACACTAGTTATGGATTCCGATGCTTCACGTCAGGTTTACTGTATCCCTTGGACCTTCTTATTGACGATGAAACACAGAAATTGCATCGGAATTAAATACAAGAGGCAAATGCCGACTTAAGGGGAAAGAAGACTGACTCATTCTACTGGTTATTCCTGTGACACTAGTTATAGATTCCGATGCTTCACTTCAGGTTTACTGTATCCCTTGGACCTTTTTACCGACGATGAAACACAGAAATTGCATCGGAATTAAATACAAAAGGCACAATGCCGACTTCCGTACATGAAGACCGACACTTCTTACTGACTATGTTTTGAACCATTCCTGTAACACTAGTTACAGATTCCGATGCTTCACTTTAGGTTTACTGTATCCCTTGGACCTTCTTATTGACGATGAAACACAGAAATTGCATCGGAATTAAATACAAAAAGCATAATGCCGACTTAAGGACAAGAAGACTGACTCTTCCTACTGACCATTCCTGTGACACTAGTTATTGATTCCGATGCTTCACTTCAGGTTTACTGTATCCCTTGTACCTTCTTATTGACGATGAAACACAGAAATTGCATCGGAATTAAATACAAAAGGCACAATGCCGACATAAGTACATGAAGACCGACACTTCTTTCTGACTATGTTTTGAACCATTCCTGTGACACTAGTTATAGATTCCGATGCTTCAATCCAGGTTTACTGTATCCCTTGGACCTTCTTATTGACGATGAAACACAGAAATTGCATTGGAATTAAAAACAAAAGGCACACGGTGACTTAAGTACATGAAGACCGACACTTCTTACTGACTATGTTTTGAACGATTCCTGTAACACTAGTTATAGATTCCGATGCTTCACTTCATGCTTACTGTATCCCTTGGACCTTCTTATTGCCGAAGAAACACATAAATTGCATCGGAATAAAATACAAAAGGCACAATGCTGACTTAGGAACAAGAAGACTGACTCTTCCTACTGACCATTCCTGTGAAACTAGTTATAGATTCCGATGCATCACTTCAGGTTTACTGTATCCCTTGGACCTTCTTATTGACGATGAAACACAGAAATAGCATCGGATTTAAATACAAAAGGCACAATGCCGAATTAAGTACATGAAGACCGACACTTCTTACTGACTATGTTTTGAACCATTCCTGTGACACTAGTTGTAGATTCCGATGCTTCCCTTCAGGTTTACTGTATCCCTTGGACCTTCTTATTGACGACGAAACCCAGAAATTGCATCGGAATTAAATACAAAAGGCTCAATGCCGACATAAGTACATGAAGACCGACACTTCTTACTGACTATGTTTTGAACCATTCCTGTAACACTAGTTATAGATTCCGATGCTTCACTTCAGGTTTACTGTATCCCTAGGACTTTCTTATTGACGATGAAACACAGAAATTGCATCGGAATTAAATACAAAAGGCACAATGCCGACTTAAGGAAAAGAAGACTGACTCTTGTTACTGACCATTCCTGCGACACTAGTTATAGATTCCGATGCCTCACTTCAGGTTTACTGTATCCCTTGGACCTTCTTATTGACGATGAAACACAGAAATTGCATCGGAATTAAATACAAAAGGCACAATGTCGACTGAAGTACATGAAGACCGACACTTCTTACTGACTATGTTTTGAACCATTCCTGTGACACTAGTTATAGATTCCGATGCTTCACTTCACTTTACTGTATCCCGTGGACCTTCTTATTGACGATGAAACACAGAAATTGCATCGGAATTAAATACAAAAGGCACAATGCCGACTTAAGGGGCAACAAGACTGACTCTTTCTACTGACCATTCCTGTGACCCTAGTTATAGATTCCGATGCTTCACTTCAGGTTTACTGTATCCCTTGGACCTTTTTACCGACGATGAAACACAGAAATTGCATCGGAATTAAATACAAAAGGCACAATGCCGACTTCAGTACATGAAGGCCGACACTTCTTACTGACTATGTTTTGAACCATTCCTGTGACACTAGTTACAGATTCCGATGCTTCACTTCAGGTTTACTGTATCCCTTGGACCTTCTTATTGACGATGAAACACAGAAATTGCATCGGAATTAAATACAAAAAGCACAATGCCGACTTAAGGACAAGAAGACTGACTCTTCCTACTGACCATTCCTGTGACACTAGTTATAGATTCCGATGCTTCACTTCAGGTTTACTGTATCCCTTGGACCCTCTTATTGACGATGGAACACAGAAATTGCATCGGAATTACATACAAAAGGCACAATGCCGTCTTATGTACATGAAGACCGACCCTTTTACTGAGTATGCTGTGAACCACTCCTGTAACACTAGTTATTGATTCTGATGGTTCACTTCAGGATTACTGTATCCCTTGGACCTTCTTATTGACGATGAAACACAGAAATTGCATCGGAATTAAATACAAATGGCACAATGCCGACTTATGTACATGTAGACCGACACTTCTTACTGAGTATGCTATGAACCACTCCTGTAACACTAGTTATTGATTCTGATGGTTCACTTCAGGTTTACTGTATCCCTTGGACCTTCTTATTGACGATGAAACACAGAAATTGCATCGGAATTAAATACAAATGGCACAATGCCGACTTAAGGACAAGAAGACTGACTCTCCCTACTGACCATTCCTGTGACACTAGTTATTGATTCCGATGCTTCACGTCAGGTTTACTGTATCCCTTGGACCTTCTTATTGACGATGAAACACAGAAATTGCATCGGAATTAAATACAAAAGGCACAATGCCGAGTTAGGTACATGAAGACCGACACTTCTTACTGACTATGTTTTGAACCATTCCTGTAACACTAGTTACAGATTCCGATGCTTCACTTCAGGTTTACTGTATCCCTTGGACCTTCTTATTGACGATGAAACACAGAAATTGCATCGGAATTAAATACAAAAAGCATAATGCCGACTTAAGGACAAGAAGACTGACTCTTCCTACTGACCATTCCTGTGACACTAGTTATTGATTCCGATGCTTCACTTCAGGTTTACTGTATCCCTTGTACCTTCTTATTGACGATGAAACACAGAAATTGCATCGGAATTAAATACAAAAGGCACAATGCCGACTTAAGTACATGAAGACCGACACTTCTTTCTGACTATGTTTTGAACCATTCCTGTGACACTAGTTATAGATTCCGATGCTTCAATCCAGGTTTACTGTATCCCTTGGACCTTCTTATTGACGATGAAACACAGAAATTGCATTGGAATTAAAAACAAAAGGCACACGGTGACTTAAGTATATGAAGACCGACACTTCTTACTGACTATGTTTTGAACGATTCCTGTAACACTAGTTATAGATTCCGATGCTTCACTTCATGCTTACTGTATCCCTTGGACCTTCTTATTGCCGAAGAAACACATAAATTGCATCGGAATAAAATACAAAAGGCACAATGCTGACTTAGGAACAAGAAGACTGACTCTTCCTACTGACCATTCCTGTGAAACTAGTTATAGATTCCGATGCATCACTTCAGGTTTACTGTATCCCTTGGACCTTCTTATTGACGATGAAACACAGAAATTGCATCGGAATTAAATACAAAAGGCACAATGCCGACTTAAGGAAAAGAAGACTGACTCTTCTTACTGACCATTCCTGTGACACTAGTTATAGATTCCGATGCTTCACTTCAGGTTTACTGTATCCCTTGGACCTTCTTATTGACGATGAAACACAGAAATTGCATCGGAATTAAATAGCAAAAGGCACAATGCCGACTTAAGTACATGAAGACCGACACTTCTTACTGACTATGTTTTGAACCATTCCTGTGACACTAGTTATAGATTCCGATGCTTCACGTCAGGTTTAGTGTATCCCTTGGACCTTCTTATTGACGATGAAACACAGAAATTGCATCGGAATTAAATACAAGATTCACAATGCCGACTTAAAGGGCAAGAAGACTGACTCATTCTACTGTCCATTCCTGTGACACTAGTTATAGATTCCGATGCTTCACTTCAGGTTTACTGTATCCCTTGGACCTTTTTACCGACGATGAAACACAGAAATTGCATCGGAATTAAATACAAAAGGCACAATGCCGACTTCCGTACATGATGACCGACACTTCTTACTGACTATGTTTTGAACCATTCCTGTAACACTAGTTACAGATTCCGATGCTTCACTTCAGGTTTACTGTATCCCTTGGACCTTCTTATTGACGATGAAACACAGAAATTGCATCGGAATTAAATACAAAAAGCATAATGCCGACTTAAGGACAAGAAGACTAACTCTTCCTACTGGCCATTCCTGTGACACTAGTTATTGATTCCGATGCTTCACTTCAGGTTTACTGTATCCCTTGTACCTTCTTATTGACGATGAAACACAGAAATTGCATCGGAATTAAATACAAAAGGCACAATGCCGACTTAAGTACATGAAGACCGACACTTCTTTCTGACTATGTTTTGAACCATTCCTGTGACACTAGTTATAGATTCCGATGCTTCAATCCAGGTTTACTGTATCCCTTGGACCTTCTTATTGACGATGAAACACAGAAATTGCATCGGAATTAAATACAAAAGGCACAATGCCGACATAAGTACATGAAGACCGACAATTCTTACTGACTATGTTTTGAACCATTCCTGTAACACTAGTTACAGATTCCGATGCTTCACTTCAGGTTTACTGTATCCCTTGGACCATCTTAGTGACGATGAAACATAGAAATTGCATCGGAATTAAATACAAAAGGCACAATGCCGACTTATGTACATGAAGACCGACACTTCTTCCTGACTATGTTTTGAACCATTCCTGTAACACTAATTATAGATTCCGATGCTTACTTCAGGTTTACTGTATCCCTAGGACTTTCTTATTGACGATGAAACACAGAAATTGCATCGGAATTAAATACAAAAGGCACAATGCCGACTTAAGGAAAAGAAGACTGACTCTTGTTACTGACCATTCCTGCGACACTAGTTATAGATTCCGATGCCTCACTTCAGGTTTACTGTATCCCTTGGACCTTCTTATTGACGATGAAACACAGAAATTGCATCGGAATTAAATACAAAAGGCACAATGCCGACTTAAGGGGCAAGAAGACTGACTCTTTCTACTGACCATTCCTGTGACCCTAGTTATAGATTCCGATGCTTCACTTCAGGTTTACTGTATCCCTTGGACCTTTTTACCGACGATGAAACACAGAAATTGCATCGGAATTAAATACAAAAGGCACAATGCCGACTTCAGTACATGAAGACCGACACTTCCTACTGACTATGTTTTGAACCATTCCTGTGACACTAGTTACAGATTCCGATGCTTCACTTCAGGTTTACTGTATCCCTTGGACCTTCTTATTGACGATGAAACACAGAAATTGCATCGGAATTAAATACAAAAAGCACAATGCCGACTTAAGGACAAGAAGACTGACTCTTCCTACTGACCATTCCTGTGACACTAGTTATAGATTCCGATGCTTCACTTCAGGTTTACTGTATCCCTTGGACCCTCTTATTGACGATGAAACACAGAAATTGCATCGGAATTACATACAAAAGGCACAATGCCGTCTTATGTACATGAAGACCGACCCTTTTACTGAGTATGCTGTGAACCACTCCTGTAACACTAGTTATTGATTCTGATGGTTCACTTCAGGATTACTGTATCCCTTGGACCTTCTTATTGACGATGAAACACAGAAATTGCATCGGAATTAAATACAAATGGCTCAATGCCGACTTATGTACATGTAGACCGACACTTCTTACTGAGTATGCTATGAACCATTCCTGTAACACTAGTTATTGATTCTGATGGTTCACTTCAGGTTTACTGTATCCCTTGGACCTTCTTATTGACGATGAAACACAGAAATTGCATCGGAATTAAATACAAATGGCACAATGCCGACTTAAGGACAAGAAGACTGACTTTTCCTACTGACCATTCCTGTGACACTAGTTATTGATTCCGATGCTTCACTTCAGGTTTACTGTATCCCTTGGACCTTCTTATTGACGATGAAACACAGAAATTGCATCGGAATTAAATACAAATGGCACAATGCCGACTTAAGGACAAGAAGACTGACTCTTCCTACTGATCATTCCTGTGACACTAGTTATTGATTCCGATGTTTCACTTCAGGTTTACTGTATCCCTTGGACCTTCTTATTGACGATGAAACACAGAAATTGCATCGGAATTAAATACAAAAGGCACAATGCCGACTTAAGTACATGAAGACCCACACTTCTTTCTAAATATGATTTGAACCATTCCTGTGACACTAGTTATAGATTCCGATGCTTCAATCCAGGTTTACTGTATCCCTTGGACCTTCTTATTGACAATGAAACACAGAAATTGCACCGGAATTAAATACAAAATGCACACGGCGACTCAAGTACATGAAGACCGACACTTCTTACTGACTATGTTTGAACGATTCCTGTAACACTAGTTAGAGATTCCGATGCTTCACTTCATGCTTACTGTATCCCTTGGACCTTCTTATTGACGATGAAACACAGAAATTGCATCGGAATTAAATACAAAGGCACAATGCCGACTTAGGTTCATGAGGACCGATACTTCTTACTGACTATGTTTAGAACCATTCCTGGGACACCAGTTGAAGATTCCGATGCTTCACTCCAGGTTTACTGTATCCCTTGAACCTTCTTATTGACGATGAAACACAAAAATTGCTTCAGAATTAAATACAAAAGGCACAATGCCGACTTTAGTTTATGAAGACCGACACTTCTTACTGACAATGTTTTGAACCATTCCTGTAACACTAGTTATAGATTCCGATGCTTCACTTCAGGTTTACTGTATCCCTTGGACCTTATTATTGACGATGAAACACAGAAATTGCATCGGAATTAAATACAAAAGGCACAATGCCGACTAAAGGACAAGAAGACTGACTCTTCCTACTGACCATTCCTGTGACACTAGTTATAGATTCCGATGCTTCACTTCATGCTTACTGTATCCCTTGGACCTTCTTATTGACGATGAAACACAGAAAATGCATCGGAATTAAATACAAAGGCACAATGCCGACTTAGGTTCATGAGGACCGATACTTCTTACTGACTATGTTTTGAACCATTCCTGGGACACCAGTTGAAGATTCCGATGCTTCACTCCAGGTTTACTGTATCCCTTGAACCTTCTTATTGACGATGAAACACAGAAGTTGCTTCGGAATTAAATACAAAAGGCACAATGCCGACTTTAGTTTATGAAGACCGACACTTCTTACTGACAATGTTATGAACCATTCCTGTAACACTAGTTATAGATTCCGATGCTTCACTTCAGGTTTACTGTATCCCTTGGACCTTCTTATTGACGATGAAACACAGAAATTGCATCGGAATTAAATACAAAAGGCACAATGCCGACTAAAGAACAAGAAGACTGACTCTTCCTACTGACCATTCCTGTGACACTAGTTATAGATTCCGATGCTTCACTTCAGTTTTACTGTATCCCTTGGACCCTCTTATTGACGATGAAACACAGAAATTGCATCGGAATTAAATACAAAAGGCACAATGCCGACTTAAGGACAAGAAGACTGACTCTTCCTAATGACCATTCCTGTGAAACTAGTTATAGATTCCGATGCATCACTTCAGGTTTACTGTATCCCTTGGACCTTCGTATTGACGATGAAACACAGAAATAGCATCGGATTGAAATACAAAAGGCACAATGCCGACTTAAGTACATGAAGACCGTCACTTCTTTCTGACTATGTTTTGAACCATTCCTGTGACACTAGTTATAGATTCCGATGCTTCACTTCAGGTTTACTGTATCCCTTGGACCTTCTTCTTGACGATGAAACACAGAAATTGCATCGGATTTAAATACAAAAGGCACAATGCCGACTTACGTACATGAAGACCTACACTTCTTACCGTCTATGTTTTGAACCATTCCTGTTACACTAGTTATAAATTCCGATGCATCACTTCAGGTTTACTGTATCCCTTGGACCATCTTAGTGACGATGAAACACTGAAATTGCATCGGAATTAAATACAATGGGCACAATGCCGACTTATGTACATGACGACCGACACTTCTTACTGACTATGTTTTGAACCATTCCTGTAACACTAGTTATAGATTCCGATGCTTCACTTCAAGTTTACTGTATCCCTTGGACCTTCTTATTGACGATGAAACACAGAAATTGCATCGGAATTAAATACAAAAGGCACAATGCCGACTTAAGGACAAGAAGACTGACTCATCTTACTGACCATTCCTGTGACATTAGTTATAGATTCCGATGCTTCACTTCAGGTTTACTGTATCCCTTGGACCCTCTTATTGACGATGAAACACAGAAATTGCAACAGAATTAAATACAAAAGGCACAATGCCGACATAAGTACATGAAGACCGACACATCTTACTGACTATGTTTTGAACCATTCCTGTGACACTAGTTATAGATTCCGAAGCTTCACTTCAGGTTTACTGTATCCCTTGGACCTTCTTATTGACGATGAAACACAGAAAATGCATCGGAATTAAATACAAAAGGCACAATGTCGACTTAAGGGCAAGAAGACTGACTCTTTCTACTGACCATTCCTGTGACACTAGTTATAAATTCCGATGCTTCACTTCAGGTTTACTGTATCCCTTGGACCTTTTTACCGACGATGAAACACAGAAATTGCATGAGAATTAAATACAAAAGGCACAATGCCGACTTAAGTACATGAAGACCGACACTTCTTTCTGACTATGCTTTGAACCATTCCTGTGACACTAGTTATAGATTCCGATGCTTCACTTCAGGTTTACTGTATCGCTTGGACCTTGTTATTGACAATGAAACACAGAAATTGCATCGGAATTAAATACAAAGGCACAATTCCGACTTAGGTACATGAAGACCGACACTTCTTACTGACTATGTTTTGAACCATTCCTGGGACACCAGTTGAAGATTCCAATGCTTCACTCCAGGTTTACTGTATCCCTTGAACCTTCTTATTGACGATGAAAAACAGAAATTGCTCCGGAATTAAATACAAAAGGCACAATGCCGACTTTAGTTTATGAAGACGACACTTCTTACTGACAATGTTTTGAACCATTCCTGTAACACTAGTTATAGATTCCGATGCTTCACTTCAGGTTTACTGTATCCCTTGGACCTTCTTATTGACGATGAAACACAGAAATTGTATCGGAATTAAATACAAAAGGCACAATGCCGACTTACGTACATGAAGACCTACACTTCTTACCGTCTATGTTTTGAACCATTCCTGTAACACTAGTTATAAATTCCGATGCTTCACTTCAGGTTTACTGTATCCCTTGGACCATCTTAGTGACGATGAAACACTGAAATTTCATCGGA
The DNA here is from genome assembly GCF_021461395.2 of Schistocerca americana. NCBI lineage: Eukaryota > Metazoa > Arthropoda > Insecta > Orthoptera > Acrididae > Schistocerca > Schistocerca americana. The sequence continues at coordinate 2,431,299 of NW_025726093.1, forward strand.
ATTAAGTACAATAGGCACAATGCCGACTTAAGTACATGACGCCCTACACTTCTTACTGACTATGTTTTGAACCATTCCTGTAACACTAGTTATTGATTCTGATGGTTCACTTCAGGTTTACTGTATCCCTTGGACCTTCTTATTGACGATGAAACACAGAAATTGCATCGGAATTAAATACAAATGGCACAATGCCGACTTAAGGACAAGAAGACTGACTTTTCCTACAGACCATTTATGTGACACTAGTTATAGATTCCGATGCTTCACTTCAGGTTTACTGTATCCCTTGAACCTTCTTATTGACGATGAAACACAGAAATTACATCGGAATTAAATACAAGAGGCACAATGCCGACTTAAGTACATGAAGACGGACACTTCCTACTGACTATGTTTTGAACCATTCCTTTGACACTAGTTATAGATTCCGATGCTCCACTTCAGGTTTACTGTATCCCTTGGACCATCTTATTGGCGATGAAACACAGAAATTGCATCGGATTAAATACAAAAGGCACAATGCCGACTTAAGGACAAAAAGCCTGACTCTTCCTACTGACCACTCCTGTGACACTAGTTATAGATTCCGATGCTTCACTTCAGGTATTCTGTATCACTTGGACCTTCTTATTGACGATGAAACACAGAAATTGCATCGGAATTAAATACAAAAGGCACAATGCCGACCTAAGTACATGAAGACCGACACATCTTACTGACTATGTTTTGAACCATTCCTGTGACACTAGTAAAAGATTCCGATGCTTCACTTCAGGTTTACTGTATTCCTTGGGCCTTCTTATTGACGATGAAACACAGAAATTGCATCGGAATGAAATACAAAAAGCACAATGCCGACTTAAGGACAAGAAGACTGACTCTTCCTACTGACCATTCCTGTGACACTAGTTATAGATTCCGATGCTTCACTTCAGGTTCACTGTATCCCTTGGACCAACGTATTGACGATGAAACACAGAAATTGCATTGGAATTAAATACAAAAGGCACAATGCCGACTTAAGTACATGAAGACCGACACTTGTTTCTGACTATGTTTTGAACCATTCCTGTGACACTAGTTATAGATTCCGATGCTTCAATCAAGGTTTACTGTATCCCTTGGACCTTCTTATTGACGATGAAAGACAGAAACTGCATCGGAATTAAATACAAAAGGCACAATGCCGACTTAAGTACATGAAGGCCGACACTTCTTACTGACTAAGTTTTGAACCCTTCCTGTAATACTAGTTATAGATTCCGATGCTTCACTTCAGGTTTACTGTATCCCTTGGACCTTCTTATTGCCGATGAAACACAGAAATTGCATCGGAATCAAAAACAAAGGGCACAATGCCGACTTATGTACAAGAAGATTGGTTCTTCTTACTGTCAATGCTTTGAACCATTCCTGTGACAGTAGTTATAGATTCCGATGCTTCACTTCTGGTTTACTGTATCGCTTAGACGTTCTTATTGACGATGAAACACAGAAATTGCATCGGAATTAAATACAAATGGCACAATGCCGACTTAAGTACAAGAAGACTGACTCTTCCTACTGTCTAAGTTTTGAACCATTCCTGTGACACTAGTTATAGATTCCGATGTTTGACATCAGTTTTACTGTATCCCTTGGACATTCTTATTGACGATGAAACACAGAAATTGCATCGGAATTAAATACAAAAGGCACAATGCCGACTTAAGTACAAGAAGACTGCCCCTTCTTACTGTCTATGTTTTGAACCAATCCTGTGACACTAGTTAGAGATTCCGATGCTTCACTGCAGGTTTACTGCATCCCTTGGACCTTCTTATTGACAATGAAACACAGAAATTGCATCGGAATTAAATACAAAATGCACAATGCCGAATTAAGTACAAATAGACTGACTCTTCTTACTGACTATGGTTTGAACCGTTCCTGTGACACTAGTTATAGATTCCGATGCTTCACTTCAGGGTTACTGTATCCCTCTGACCTTCTTATGGATGGTGAAACACAGAAATTGCATCGGAATTAAATACAGAAGGCACAATGCCGACTTAAGTACAAGAAGACTGACACTTTCTACCGACTATTTTTGAACCATTCCTGTGACACTACTTATAGATTCCGAGGCTTCACTTCACGCTTACTGTACCCCTCTGACCTTCTTATTGACGATGAAACACTGAAATTGCATCGGAATGAAATACAAAAGGCACAATGGCGACTTAAGTACTGTCTATGTTTTGAACCATTCCTGTGACACTAGTTATAGATTCCGATGCTTCACTCCAGGATTACTGTCTCTCTTGGACCTTCTTATTGACGAAGATAACAGAAGTTGCATCGGAATTAATTACAAAAGGGATAAGGCTGACTTAAGGACAAGAAGACTGTCTCCTCTTACTGACTATGTTTTGAACCATTCCTGTGACACTAGTTATAGATTCCGATGCTTCACTCCAGGTTTACTGTATCCCTTGGACCTTCTTATTGACGATGAAACACTGAAATTGCATCGGAATTAAATAGAAAATTCACAATGCCGACTTAAGTACAAGAAGACTGACTCTTGTTACTGTCTATGTTTTGAACTATTCCTGCGACACTAGTTATTGATTCCGATGCTTGACTTCAGTTTTACTGTATCCCTTGGACCTTCTTATTGACGATGAAACACAGAAATTGCATCGGAATTAAATTCAAAAAGCACAATGCCGACTAAAGTACAGGAGACTGACTATTCATACTGTCAATGATTTGAACCATTCCTGTGACACTAGTTATAGATTCTGATGCTTCACTTCAGGTTTACTGTATCCCTTGGACCTTCTTAATGACGATGAAACACAAAAATTGCATCGGAATTAAATTCAAAAGGCACAATGCCGACTTATGAACATGAAGACTGACTCTTCTTACTGACAATGTTTTGAACCATTCCTGTGACACTAGTTATAGATTCCGATGCTACACTCCAGGTTTACTGTATGCCTTGGATCTTCTATTTGACGATGAAACACAGAAATTGCATCGGAAGTAAATACAAAAGGCACAATGCCGATTTATGGACAGCAAGACTGACTCTTCTTACTGACTATGTTTTGAACCATTCCTGTGACACTAGTTATAGATTCCGATGCTTCACTTCAGGTTTACTGTATCCCTCTGACCATCTTATTGCCGATGAAACACTGAAATTGCATCGAAATTAAATAGAAAAGCACAATGCCGTCTTAAGTACAAGAAGACTGTCTCTTCTTACTGTCTATGTTTTGAACCAATCCTGTGACACTAGTTATAGATTCCGATGCTTCTCTTCAGGTTTACTGTATCCCTTCCGTCCTTCTTATTGACGATGAAACACAGAAATTGCATCGGAATTAAATACAAAAGGCACAATGCCTACTTAAGTACAAAAAGACTGACTCTTCTTACTGTCTATGTTTTGAACCATTCCTGTGACACTAGTTATAGATTCCGATGTTTGACTTCAGTTTTACTGTATCCCTTGGACCTTCTTATTGATGATGAAACACAGAAATTGCATCGGAATTAAATACAAAAGGCACAATGCCGACTTAAGTACATGAGGACCGACACTTCTTACTGACTATGCTTTTAACCATTCCTGTGACACTAGTTATAGTTTCCGATGCTTCACTTCTGGTTTACTGTATCCCTTGGGCCATCTTATTGACGATGAAACACAGAAATTGCATCGGAATTAAATACAAAAGGCACAATGCCGACTTAAGTACATGAAGACCGACACTTCTTACTTACTATGTTTTGAACCATTCCTGTGACACTAGTTATAGATTCCGATGCTTCACTCCAGGTTTACTGCATCCCATGGACCTTCTTATTGACGATGAAACACAGAAATTGCATCGGAATTAAATACAAAAGGCACAATGCCGACTTAAGTACATGAAGATCGACACTTCTTACTGACTATTATTTTGAACCATTCTTGTGACACTGGTTATAGATTCCGATGCTTCACTTCAGGATTACTGTATCCCTTGGACCTTCTTATTGACGATGAAACACAGAAATTGCTTCGGAATTGAATACAAAAGGCACAATGCCGACTTACGTACATGAAGACCGATACTTCTTAATGACTATGTTTTTACCATTCCTGTAACACTAGTAATAGATTCCGATGCTTCGCTTCAGGTTTACTGTATCCCTTGGACCTTATTATTGACGATGAAACACAGAAATTGCATCGGAATGAAATACAAAAGGCACAATGCCGACTTAAGGACAAGAAGACTGACTCTTCCTACTGACCATTCCTGTGACACTAGTTATAGATTCCGATGCTTCACTTCTGGTTTACTGTATCCCTTGGACCTTCTTATGGACGATGAAACACAGAAATTGCATCGGAATTAAATACAAAAGGCACAATGCCGACTTAAGTACATGAAGACCGAGACTTCTTACTGACTATTGTTTTGAACCATTCCTGAGACACTAGTTATAGATTCCGATGCTTCTCTTCAGGATTGCTGTATCCCTTGGACCTTTTTATTGACGATGAGACACAGAAATTGAATCGGAATTAAATACAAAAGGCACAATGCCGACTTAAGGACAACAAGACTGACTCTTCTTACTGACTATGTTTTGAACCATTCCTGTGACTCTAGTTATAGATTCCGATGCTTCACTTCAGGTTTACTGTATCCCTCTGACCAACTTATTGACGATGAAACACTGAAATTGCATGGGAATTAAATAGAAAAGCACAATGCCGTCTTAAGTACAAGAAGACTGACTCTTCTTACTGTCTATGTTTTGAACCAATCCTGTGACACTAGTTATAGATTCCGATGCTTCTCTTCAGGTTTACTGTATCCCTTCCGTCCTTCTTATTGACGATGAAACACAGAAATTGCATCGGAATTAAATACAAAAGGCACAATGCCTACTTAAGTACAATAAGACTGACTCTTCTTACTGACTATGATTTGAACCATTTTTGTGACACTAGTTATAGATTCCGATGCTTCACTTTAGGTTTTCTGTATCCCTCTGACCTTCTTATTGACCATGAAACACAGAAATTGCAACGGAATTAAATAAAAATGCACAATGCCGAATTAAGTACCAGAAGACTGACTCTCCTTACTGACTATGTTTTGAACCATTCCTGTGACACTAGTTATGGATTCCGATGCTTCACTTCAGGTTTACTGTATCCCTCGGATCTTCGTATTGACGATGAAACACCGAAATTGCATCGGAATTAAATGCAAAAGGCACAATGCCGACTTGAGTACAAGAAGACTGACTCTTCTTACTGACTATGTTTTAACCATTCCTGTGACACTACTTATAGTTTCCGATGCTTCACTTCAGGTTTACTGTATCCCTTGGGCCATCTTACTGACGATGAAACACAGAAATTGCATCGGAATTATATACAAAAGGCACAATGCCAACATAAGTACATGAAGACCGACACTTCTTACTGACTATTATTTTGAACCATTCCTGTGACACTAGTTATAGATTCCGATACTTCACTTTAGGATTACTGTATCCCTTGGACCTTCTTATTGACGATGAAACACAGAAATTGCTTCGGAATTGAATACAAAAGGCACAATGCCGACTTACGTACATGAAGACCGATACTTCTTACTGACTATGTTTTGAACCATTCCTGTAACACTAGTTATAGATTCCGATGCTTCACTTCTGGTTTACTGTATCCCTTGGACCTTATTATTGACGATGAAACACAGAAATTGCATCGGAATTAAATACAAAAGGCACAATGCCGACTTAAGGACAAGAAGACTGAATCTCCTTACTGACCATTCCTGTGACACTAGTTATAGATTCCGATGCTTCACCTCTGGCTTACTGTATCCCTTGGACCTTCTTATGGACGATGAAACACAGAAATTGCATCGGAATTAAATACAAAAGGCACAATGCCGACTTAAGTACATGAAGACCGACACTTCTTACTGACTATGTTTTGAACCATTCCTGTAACACGAGTTATAGATTCCGATGCTTCACTCCAGGTTTACTATATCCCTTGGACCTTCTTAGTGACGTTGAAACACATAAATTGTATCGAAATTAAATATAAAATTCACAATGCGGACCTAAGTACATGAAGACCGACACTTCTTACTGACTATCTTTTGAACCATTTCTGTAACACTAGTTATAGATTCCGATGCTTTACTTCAGGTTTACTGTATCCCTCTGACCATCTTATTGACGATGAAACACTGAAATTGCATCGGAATTAAATAGAAAAGCACAATGCCGTCTTAAGTACAAGAAGTCTGACTCTTCTTACTGTCTATGTTATGAACCAATCCTGTGACACTAGTTATAGATTCCGATGCTCCTCTTCAGGTTTACTGTATCCCTTCCGTCCTTCTTATTGACGATGACTCACAGAAATTGCATCGGAATTAAATACAAAAGGCACAATGCAGATTTAATTACAAAAAGACTGATTCTTCTTACTGACTATGATTTGAACCATTTTTGTGACACTAGTTATAGATTCCGATGCTTCACTTTAGGATTGCTGTATCCCTCTGACCTTCTAATTGACCATGAAACACAGAAATTGCAACGGAATTAAATAAAAATGCACAATTCCGAATTAAGTACCAGAAGACTGACTCTTCTTACTGACTATGTTTTGAACCATTCCTGTGACACTAGTTATGGATTCCGATGCTTCACTTCAGGTTTACTGTATCCCTCTGATCTTCTTATTGACGATGAAACACCGAAATTGCATCGGAATTAAATGCAAAAGGCACAATGCCGACTTAAGTTCAAGAAGACTGACTCTTCTTACTATCTATGTTTTGAACCATTCCTGTAACACTAGTTATAGATTCCGATGCTTCACTTCAGGTTTACTGTATCCCTCTGATCTTCTTATTGACGATGAAACACAGAAATTGCATCGGAATTAAATACAAAAGGCACAATGCCGACTTAAGGACAACAAGACTGACTCTTCTTACTGACCATTCCTGTGACACTAGTTATTGATTCCGATGCTTGACTTCAGGTTTACTGTATCCCTTGGGCCTTCTTATTGACGATGAAACACAGAAATTGCATCGGAATTAAATACAAAACGCACAATGCCGACTTAAGTACATGAAGACCGACACTTCTTACTGACTATGTTTTGAACCATTCCTGTGACACTAGTTATAGATTCCGATGCTTCACATCAGGTTTACTGTATCCCTTGGACCTTCTTATTGACGATGAAGCACAGAAATTGCATTGGAATTACATACAAAAGACACAATGCCGACTTAAATACATGAAGACCGACACTTCTTACTGAGTATGTTTTGATCCATTCCTGTAACACTAGTTATTGATTCTGATGGTTCACTTCAGGTTTACTGTATCCCTTGAACCTTCTTATTGACGATGAAACACAGAAATTGCATCGGAATTAAATACAAATGGCACAATGCCGACTTAAGGACAAGAAGACTGACTTTTCCTACAGACCATTCCTGTGACACTAGTTATAGATTCCGATGCTTCACTTCAGGTTTACTGTATCCCTTGGACCTTCTTATTGACGATGAAACACAGAAATTGCATCGGAATTAAATACAAAAGGCACAATGCCGACTTAAGGACAAGAAGTCTGAATCTTCTTGCTGACCATTCCTGTGACACTAGTTATAGATTCCGATGCTTCACCTCTGGCTTACTGTATCCCTTGGACCTTCTTATGGACGATGAAACACAGAAATTGCATCGGAATTAAATACAAAAGGCACAATGCCGACTTAAGTACATGAAGACCGACACTTCTTACTGACTATGTTTTGAACCATTCCTGTAACACGAGTTATAGATTCCGATGCTTCACTCCAGGTTTACTATATCCCTTGGACCTTCTTAGTGACGTTGAAACACAGAAATTGTATCGAAATTAAATATAAAATTCACAATGCCGACCTAAGTACATGAAGACCGACACTTCTTACTGACTATGTTTTGAACCATTCCTGTAACACTAGTTATTGATTCTGATGGTTCACTTCTGGTTTACTGTATCCCTTATACCCTCTTGTTGACGATGAGACACAGAAATTGCATCGGAATTAAATACAAATGGCACAATACCGACTAAAGGACAAGAAGACTGACTCTTCCTACTGACCATTCCTGTGACACTAGTTATGGATTTCGATGCTTCACGTCAGGTTTACTGTATCCCTTGGACCTTCTTATTGACGATGAAACACAGAAATTGCATTGGAATAAAATACAAAAGGCACAATGCCGACTTAAGTACATGAAGACCGACACTTGTTTCTGACTATGTTTTGAACCATTCCTGTGACACTAGTTATAGATTCCGATGCTTCAATCAAGGTTTACTGTATCCCTTGGACCTTCTTATTGACGATGAAAGACAGAAACTGCATCGGAATTAAATACAAAAGGCACAATGCCGACTTAAGTACATGAAGACCGACATTTCTTACTGACTTTGATTTGAACCATTCCTGTGACACTAGTTATAGATTCCGATGCTTCACTCCAGGTTTACTGTATCCCTTGGACCTTCTTAATGACGATGAAACACAGAAATTACATCGGAATTAAATACAAAAGGCACAATGCCGACTTAAGTACATGAAGACGGACACTTCCTACTGACTATGTTTTGAACCATTCCTGTGACACTAGTTATAGATTCCGATGCTTCACTTCAGGTTTACTGTATCCCTTGGACCAACGTATAGACGATGAAACACAGAAATTGCATCGGATTAAATACAAAAGGCACAATGCCGACTTAAGGACAAGAAGACTGACTCTTCCTACTGACCACTCCTGTGACACTAGTTGTAGATTCCAATGCTTCATTTCAGGCTTTCTGTATCACTCGGACCTTCTTATTGACGATGAAACACAGAAATTGCATCGGAATTAAATACAAAAGGCACAATCCCGACTTAAGTACATGAAGACTTACACTTCTTACTGACTATGTTTTGAACCATTACTGTGACACGAGTTACAGATTCCGATGCTTCACTTCAGGTTTACCGTATCCCTTGGACCTTCTTTTTGACGATGAAACACAGAAATTGCTTCGGAATTAAATACAAATGGCACAATGAAGACTTAAGGACAAGAAGACTGACTCTTCCTACTGACCATTCCTGTGACACTAGTTATAGATTCCGATGCTTCACTTCAGGATTTCTGTATCCCTTGGACCTTCTTATTGACGATGAAACACAGAAATTGCATCGGAATTAAATACAAAAGGCACAATGCCGACTTAAGTACATAGAGACCGACACTTCTTACTGACTATGTTTTGAACCATTCCTGTGACACTAGTTACAGATTCCGATGCTTCACTTCAGGTTTTCTGTATCCCTTGGATCTTCTTATTGACGATGAAACACAGAAATTGCATCGGAATTAAATACAAAAGGCACAATGCCGACTTAAGGACAAGAAGACTGACTCTTCCTACTGACCATTCCTGTGACACTAGTTACAGATTCCGATGCTTCACTTCAGGTTTCCTGTATACCTTGGACCTTCTTATTGACGATGAAACACAGAAATTGCAACGGAATTAATTACAAAAGGCACAAAGCCGATTTAAGTACATGAAGACCGACACTTCTTACTGACTATGTTTTAAACCATTCCTGTAACACTAGTTATAGATTCCGATGCTTCACTTCAGGTTTTCTGTATCCCTTGGACCTTCTTATTGACGATGAAACACAGAAATTGCATCGGAATTAATTACAAATTGCACAATGCCGACTTAAGGACAAGAAGACTGAATCTTCCTACTGACCATTCCTGTGACACTAGTTATACATTCCGACGCTGCACTTCAGGTTTACTGTAACCCTTAGACCTTCTTATTGACGATGAAACACAGAAATTGCATCGGAATTAAATACAAAAGGCACAATGTCGACTTAAGTACTTGAAGGCCGATACTTCTTACTGACTATGTTATGAACCATTCCTGTGACACTAGTTATAGATTCCGATGCTTCACTTCAGGTTTAGTGTATCCCTTGGACCTTCTTATTGACGATGAAACACAGAAATTGCATCGGAATTAAATACAAGAGGCACAATGCCGACTTAAGTACATGAAGACCGACACTTCTTACTGACTATGCTTTGAACCATTCCTGTGACACTAGTTATAGATGCCGACGCTTCACTCCAGGTTTACTGTCTCCCTTGGACCTTCTTATTGACGATGAAACACAGAAATTGCATCGGAATTAAATACAAAAGGCACAATGCCGACTTAATTACATGAAGGCCGACACTTCATACTGACTAAGTTTTGAACCCTTCCTGTAATACTAGTTATGGATTCCGATGCTTCACTTCAGGTTTACTGTATCCCTTCGACCTTCTTATTGACGATGAAACACAGAAATTGCATCGGAATCAAAAACAAAGGGCACAATGCCGACTTATGTACAAGAAGATTGGATCTTCTTACTGTCAATGTTTTGAACCATTCCTGTGACAGTAGTTATAGATTCCGATGCTTCACTTCTGGTTTACTGTATCCCTTGGACGTTCTTATTGACGATGAAACACAGAAATTGCATCGGAATTAAATACAAATGGCACAATGCCGACTTAAGTACAAGAAGACTGACTCTTCCTACTGTCTAAGTTTTGAACCATTCCTGTGACACTAGTTATAGATTCCGATGTTTGACATCAGTTTTACTGTATCCCTTGGACCTTCTTATTGACGATGAAAACTGAAATTGCATCGGAATTAAATAGAAAATTCACAATGCCGACTTAAGTACAAGAAGACTGACTCTTGTTACTGTCTATGTTTTGAACCATTCCTGCGACACTAGTTATTGATTCCGATGCTTGACTTCAGTTTTACTGTATCCCTTGGACCTTCTTATTGACGATGAAACACAGAAATTGCATCGGAATTAAATTCAAAAAGCACAATGCCGACTAAAGTACAGGAGACTGACTCTTCATACTGTCTATGATTTGAACCATTCCTGTGACACTAGTTATAGATTCTGATGCTTCACTTCAGGTTTACTGTATCCCTTGGACCTTCTTAATGACGATGAAACACAGAAATTGCATTGGAATTAAATTTAAAAGGCACAATGCCGACTTATGAACATGAAGACTGACTCTTCTTACTGACAATGTTTTGAACCATTCTTGTGACACTAGTTATAGACTCTGATGCTACACTCCAGGTTTACTGTATCCCTTGGATCTTCGTATTGACGATGAAACACAGAAATTGCATCGGAAGTAAATACAAAAGGAACAATGCCGATTTAAGGACAGCAAGACTGACTCTTCTTACTGACTATGTTTTGAACCATTCCTGTGACACTAGTTATGGATTCCGATGCTTCACTTCAGGTTTACTGTATCCCTCTGATCTTTTTATTGACGATGAAACACCGAAATTGCATCGGAATTAAATGCAAAAGGCACAATGCCGACTTAAGTACAAGAAGACTGACTCTTCCTACTGTCTATGTTTTGAACCATTCCTGTGACATTAGTTATAGATTCCGATGTTTGACTTCAGTCTTACTGTATCCCTTGGACCTTCTTATTGATGATGAAACACAGAAATTGCATCGGAATTAAATACAAAAGGCACAATGCCGACTTAAGTACATGAAGACCGACACTTCTTACTGACTATGTTTTTAACCATTCCTGTGACACTAGTTATAGTTTCCGATGCTTCACTTCTGGTTTACTGTATCCCTTGGGCCATCTTATTGACGATGAAACACAGAAATTGCATCGGAATTAAATACAAAAGGCACAATGCCGACTTAAGTACATGAAGACCGACACTTCTTACTTACTATGTTTTGAACCATTCCTGTGACACTAGTTATAGATTCCGAGGCTTCACTCCAGGTTTACTGCATCCCTTGGTCCTTCTTATTGACGATGAAACACAGAAATTGCATCGGAAATAAATACAAAAGGCACAATGCCGTCTTAAGTACATGAAGACCGACACTTCTTACTGACTATTATTTTGAACCATTCTTGTGACACTAGTTATAGATTCCGATGCTTCACTTCAGGATAACTGTATCCCTTGGACCTTCTTATTGACGATGAAACACAGAAATTGCTTCGGAATTGAATACAAAAGGCACAATGCCGACTTACGTACATGAAGACCGATACTTCTTACTGACTATGTTTTTACCATTCCTGTAACACTAGTAATAGTTTCCGATGCTTCACTTCAGGTTTACTGTATCCCTTGGACCTTGTTATTGACGATGAAACACAGAAATAGCATCGGAATGAGATACAAAAGGCACAATGCCGACTTAAGGACAAGAAGACTGACTCTCCCTACTGACCATTCCTGTGACACTAGTTATAGATTGCGATGCTTCACTTCAGGTTTACTGTATCCCTTGGACCTTCTTATGGACGATGAAACTCAGAAATTGCATCGGAATTAAATACAAAAAGCACAATGCCGACTTAAGTACATGAAGACCGACACTTCTTACTGACTATATTTTGAACCATTCCTGTAACACTAGTTATAGATTCCGATGCTTCACTCCAGGTTTACGGTATCCCTTGGACCTTCTTAGTGACGATGAAACACAGAAATTGTATCGAAATTAAATACAAAAGTCACAATGCCGACTTAAGTACATGAAGACCGACACTTCTTACTGACTATCTTTTGAACCATTTCTGTAACACTAGTTATAGATTCCGATGCTTCACTTCAGGTTTACTGTATCCCTCTGACCATCTTATCGACGATGAATCACTGAAATTGCATCGGAATTAAATAGAAAAGCACAATGCCGTCTTAAGTACAAGAATACTGACTCTTCTTACTGCCTATGTTTTGAACCAATCCTGTGACACTAGTTATAGATTCCGATGCTTCTCTTCAGGTTTACTGTATCCCTTCCGTCCTTCTTATTGACGATGAAACACAGAAATTGCATCGGAATTAAATACAAAAGGCACAATGCCGACTTAAGTACATGAAGACCGACACTTCTTACTGACTATGTTTTTAACCATTCCTGTGACACTAGTTATAGTTTCCGATGCTTCACTTCTGGTTTACTGTATCCCTTGGGCCATCTTATTGACGATGAAACACAGAAATTGCATCGGAATTAAATACAAAAGGCACAATGCCGACTTAAGTACATGAAGACCGACACTTCTTACTTACTATGTTTTGAACCATTCCTGTGACACTAGTTATAGATTCCGATGCTTCACTCCAGGTTTACTGCATCCCTTGGACCTTCTTATTGACGATGAAACACAGAAATTGCATCGGAATTAAATACAAAAGGCACAATGCCGACTTAAGTACATGATGACCGACACTTCTTACTGACTATTATTTTGAACCATTCTTGTGACACTAGTTATAGATTCCGATGCTTCACTTCAGGATTACTGTATCCCTTGGACCTTCTTATTGACGATGAAACACAGAAATTGCTTCGGAATTGAATACAAAAGGCACAATGCCGACTTACGTACATGAAGACCGATACTTCTTACTGACTATGATTTTACCATTCCTGTAACACTAGTAATAGATTCCGATGCTTCACTTCAGGTTTACTGTATCCCTTGGACCTTATTATTGACGATGAAACACAGAAATTGCATCGGAATGAAATACAAAAGGCACAATGCCGACTTAAGGACAAGAAGACTGACTCTTCCTACTGACCATTCCTGTGACACTAGTTATAGATTCCGATGCTTCACTTCTGGTTTACTGTATCCCTTGGACCTTCTTATGGACGATGAAACACAGAAATTGCATCGGAATTAAATACAAAAGGCACAATGCCGACTTAAGTACATGAAGACCGAGACTTCTTACTGACTATTATTTTGAACCATTCCTGTGACACTAGTTATAGATTCCGATGCTTCACTTCAGGATTGCTGTATCCCTTGGACCTTTTTATTGACGATGAAACACAGAAATTGAATCGGAATTAAATACAAAAGGCACAATGCCGACTTAAGTACATGAAGACTGACTCTTCTTACTGACTATGCTTTGAACCATTCTTGTGACACTAGTTATAGATTCCGATGCTTCACTTCAGGATAACTGTATCCCTTGGACCTTCTTATTGACGATGAAACACAGAAATTGCTTCGGAATTGAATACAAAAGGCACAATGCCGACTTACGTACATGAAGACCGATACTTCTTACTGACTATGTTTTTACCATTCCTGTAACACTAGTAATAGATTCCGATGCTTCACTTCAGGTTTACTGTATCCCTTGGACCTTATTATTGACGATGAAACACAGAAATTGCATCGGAATGAGATACAAAAGGCACAATGCCGACTTAAGGACAAGAAGACTGACTCTTCCTACTGACCATTCCTGTGACACTAGTTATAGATTCCGATGCTTCACTTCTGGTTTACTGTATCCCTTGGACCTTCTTATGGACGATGAAACACAGAAATTGCATCGGAATTAAATACAAAAGGCACAATGCCGACTTAAGTACATGTAGACCGACACTTCTTACTGACTATATTTTGAACCATTCCTGTAACACTAGTTATAGATTCCGATGCTTCACTCCAGGTTTACGGTATCCCTTGGACCTTCTTAGTGACGATGAAACACAGAAATTGTATCGAAATTAAATACAAAAGTCACAATGCCGACTTAAGTACATGAAGACCGACACTTCTTACTGACTATCTTTTGAACCATTTCTGTAACACTAGTTATAGATTCCGATGCTTCACTTCAGGTTTACTGTATCCCTCTGACCATCTTATCGACGATGAATCACTGAAATTGCATCGGAATTAAATAGAAAAGCACAATGCCGTCTTAAGTACAAGAATACTGACTCTTCTTACTGCCTATGTTTTGAACCAATCCTGTGACACTAGTTATAGATTCCGATGCTTCTCTTCAGGTTTACTGTATCCCTTCCGTCCTTCTTATTGACGATGAAACACAGAAATTGCATCGGAATTAAATACAAAAGGCACAATGCCGACTTAAGTACATGAAGACCGACACTTCTTACTGACTATGTTTTTAACCATTCCTGTGACACTAGTTATAGTTTCCGATGCTTCACTTCTGGTTTACTGTATCCCTTGGGCCATCTTATTGACGATGAAACACAGAAATTGCATCGGAATTAAATACAAAAGGCACAATGCCGACTTAAGTACATGAAGACCGACACTTCTTACTGACTATTATTTTGAACCATTCTTGTGACACTAGTTATAGATTCCGATGCTTCACTTCAGGATTACTGTATCCCTTGGACCTTCTTATTGACGATGAAACACAGAAATTGCTTCGGAATTGAATACAAAAGGCACAATGCCGACTTACGTACATGAAGACCGATACTTCTTACTGACTATGATTTTACCATTCCTGTAACACTAGTAATAGATTCCGATGCTTCACTTCAGGTTTACTGTATCCCTTGGACCTTATTATTGACGATGAAACACAGAAATTGCATCGGAATGAAATACAAAAGGCACAATGCCGACTTAAGGACAAGATGACTGACTCTTCCTACTGACCATTCCTGTGACACTAGTTATAGATTCCGATGCTTCACTTCTGGTTTACTGTATCCCTTGGACCTTCTTATGTACGATGAAACACAGAAATTGCATCGGAATTAAATACAAAAGGCACAATGCCGACTTAAGTACATGAAGACCGAGACTTCTTACTGACTATTATTTTGAACCATTCCTGTGACACTAGTTATAGATTCCGATGCTTCACTTCAGGATTGCTGTATCCCTTGGACCTTTTTATTGACGATGAAACACAGAAATTGAATCGGAATTAAATACAAAAGGCACAATGCCGACTTAAGTACATGAAGACTGACTCTTCTTACTGACTATGCTTTGAACCATTCCTGTGACACTAGTTATAGATTCCGATGCTACACTCCAGGTTTACTGTATCCCTTGGACCTTCTTATTGACGATGAAACACAGAAATTGCATCATAAGTAAATACAAAAGGCACAATGCCGACTTAAGGACAACAAGACTGACTCTTCTTTCTGACTATGTTTTGAACCATTCCTGTGACTCTAGTTATAGATTCCGATGCTTCACTTCAGGTTTACTGTATCCCTCTGACCATCTTAATGACGATGAAACACTGATATTGCATCGGAATTAAATAGAAAAGCACAATGCCGTCTTAAGTACAAGAAGACTGACTCTTCTTACTGTCTATGTTTTGAACCAATCCTGTGACACTAGTTATAGATTCCGATGCTTCTCTTCAGGTTTACTGTATCCCTTCCGTCCTTCTTATTGACGATGAAACACAGAAATTGCATCGGAATTAAATACAAAAGGCACAATGCCTACTTAAGTACAAAAAGACTGACTCTTCTTACTGACTATGATTTGAACCATTTTTGTGACACTAGTTATAGATTCCGATGCTTCACTTTAGGTTTTCTGTATCCCTCTGACCTTCTTATTGACCATGAAACACAGAAATTGCAACGGAATTAAATAAAAATGCACAATGCCGAATTAAGTACCGGAAGACTGACTCTCCTTACTGACTATGATTTGAACCATTCCTGTGACACTAGTTATGGATTCCGATGCTTCACTTCAGATTTACTGTATCCCTCTGATCTTCGTATTGACGATGAAACACCGAAATTGCATCGGAATTAAATGCAAAAGGCACAATGCCGACTTGAGTACAAGAAGACTGACTCTTCTTACTGACTATGTTTTAACCATTCCTGTGACACTACTTATAGTTTCCGATGCCTCACTTTTGGTTTACTGTATCCCTTGGGCCATCTTACTGACGATGAAACACAGAAATTGCATCGGAATTATATACAAAAGGCACAATGCCGACTTAAGTACATGAAGACCGACACTTCTTACTGACTATTATTTTGAACCATTCCTGTGACACTAGTTATAGATTCCGATACTTCACTTCAGGATTACTGTATCCCTTGGACCTTCTTATTGACGATGAAACACAGAAATTGCTTCGGAATTGAATACAAAAGGCACAATGCCGACTTACGTACATGAAGACCGATACTTCTTACTGACTATGTTTTGAACCATTCCTGTAACACTAGTTATAGATTCCGATGCTTCACTTCTGGTTTACTGTAACCCTTGGACCTTATTATTGACGATGAAACACAGAAATTGCATCGGAATGAAATACAAAAGGCACAATGCCGACTTAAGGACAAGAAGACTGACTCTTCTTACTGACCATTCCTGTGACACTAGTTATAGATTCCGATGCTTCACCTCTGGCTTACTGTATCCCTTGGACCTTCTTATGGACGATGAAACACAGAAATTGCATCGGAATTAAATACAAAAGGCACAATGCCGACTTAAGTACATGAAGACCGACACTTCTTACTGACTATGTTTTGAACCATTCCTGTAACACGAGTTATAGATTCCGATGCTTCACTCCAGGTTTACTATATCCCTTGGACCTTCTTAGTGACGTTGAAACACAGAAATTGTATCGAAATTAAATACAAAATTCACAATGCCGACCTAAGTACATGAAGACCGACACTTCTTACTGACTATCTTTTGAACCATTTCTGTAACACTAGTTATAGATTCCGATGCTTTACTTCAGGTTTACTGTATCCCTCTGACCATCTTATTGACGATGAAACACTGAAATTGCATCGGAATTAAATAGAAAAGCACAATGCCGTCTTAAGTACAAGAAGACTGACTCTTCTTACTGTCTAAGTTATGAACCAACCCTGTGACACTAGTTATAGATTCCGATGCTTCTCTTCAGGTTTACTGTATCCCTTCCGTCCATCTTATTGACGATGACTCACAGAAATTGCATCGGAATTAAATACAAAAGGCACAATGCAGACTTAAGTACAAAAAGACTGACTCTTCTTACTGACTATCATTTGAACCATTTTTGTGACACTAGTTATCGATTCCGATGCTTCACTTTAGGTTTGCTGTATCCCTCTGACCTTCTAATTGACCATGAAACACAGAAATTGCAACGGATTTAAATAAAAATGCACAATGCCGAATTAAGTACCAGAAGACTGACTCTTCTTACTGACTATGTTTTGAACCATTCCTGTGACACTAGTTATGGATTCCGATGCTTCACTTCAGGTTTACTGTATCCCTCTGATCTTCTTATTGACGATGAAACACCGAAATTGCATCGGAATTAAATGCAAAAGGCACAATGCCGACTTAAGTTCAAGAAGACTGACTCTTCTTACTGTCTATGTTTTGAACCATTCCTGTGACACTAGTTATAGATTCCGATGTTTGACTTCAGTTTTACTGTATCCCTTGGTCCTTCTTATTGATGATGAAACACAGAAATTGCATCGGAATTAAATACAAAAGGCACAATGCCGACTTAAGTACATGAAGACCGACACTTCTTACTGACTACGTTTTTAACCATTCCTGTGACACTAGTTATAGTTTCCGATGCTTCACTTCTGGTTTACTGTATCCCTTGGGCCATCTTATTGACGATGAAACACAGAAATTGCATCGGAATTAAATACAAAAGGCACAATGCCGACCTAAGTACATGAAGACCGACACTTCTTACTTACTATGTTTTGAACCATTCCAGTGACAATAAGTATAGATTCCGATGCTTAACTCCAGGTTTACTACATCCCTTGGACCTTCTTATTGACGACGAAACACAGAAATTGCATCGGAATTAAATACAAAAGGCACAATGCCGACTTAAGTACATGAAGACCGACACTTCTTACTGACTATTATTTTGAACCATTTCTGTGACACTAGTTATAGATTCCGTTGCTTCACTTCAAGATTACTGTTTCCCTTGGACCTTCTTATTGACGATGAAACACAGAAATTGCTTCGGAATTGAATACAAAAGGCACAATGCCGACTTACGTACATGAAGACCGATACTTCTTACTGACTATGTTTTGAACCATTCCTGTAACACTAGTTATAGATTCCGATGCTTCACATCTGGTTCACTGTATCCCTTGGACCTTATTATTGACGATGAAACACAGAAATTGCATCGGAATTAAATACAAAAGGCACAATGCCGACTTAAGGACAAGAAGACTGACTCTTCTTACTGACCATTCCTGTGACACTAGTTACAGATTCCGATGCTTCACCTCTGGCTTACTGTATCCCTTGGACCTTCTTATGGACGATGAATCACAGAAATTGCATCGGAATGAAATACAAAAGGCACAATGCCGACTTAAGTACATGAAGACCGACACTTCTTACTGACTATGTTTTGAACCATTCCTGTAACACGAGTTATAGATTCCGATGCTTCACTCCAGGTTTACTATATCCCTTGGACCTTCTTAGTGACGTTGAAACACAGAAATTGTATCGAAATTAAATACAAAATTCACAATGCCGACATAAGTACATGAAGACCGACACTTCTTACTGACTATCTTTTGAACCATTTCTGTAACACTAGTTATAGATTCCGATGCTTTACTTCAGGTTTACTGTATCCCTCTGACCATCTTATTGACGATGAAACACTGAAATTGCATCGGAATTAAATAGAAAAGCACAATGCCGTCATAAGTACAAGAAGACTGACTCTTCTTACTGTCTATGTTATGAACCAATCCTGTGACACTAGTTATAGATTCCGATGCTTCTCTTCAGGTTTACTGTATCCCTTCCGTCCTTCTTATTGACGATGAATCACAGAAATTGCATCGGAATTAAATACAAAAGGCACAATGCAGACTTAAGTACAAATAGACTGACTCTTCTTACTGACTATGATTTGAACCATTTTTGTGACACTAGTTATAGATTCCGATGCTTCACTTTAGGTTAGCTGTATCCCTCTGACCTTCTAATTGACCATGAAACACAGAAATTGCAACGGAATTAAATAAAAATGCACAATGCCGAATTAAGTACCAGAAGACTGAATCTTCTTACTGACTATGTTTTGAACCATTCCTGTGACACTAGTTATGGATTCCGATGCTTCACTTTAGGTTTACTGTATCCCTCTGATCTTCTTATTGACGATGAAGCACAGAAATTGCTTCGGAATTGAATACAAAAGGCACAATGCCGACTTACGTACATGAAGACCGATACTTCTTACTGACTATGTTTTGAACCATTCCTGTAACATTAGTTATAGATTCCGATGCTTCACTTCAGGTTTACTGTATCCTTGGACCTTATTATTGACGATGAAACACAGAAATTGCATCGGAATTAAATACAAAAGGCACAATGCCGACTTAAGGACAAGAAGACTGACTCTTCCTACTGACCATTCCTGTGACACTAGTTATAGATTCCGATGCTTCACTTCTGATTTACTGTATCCTTTGGACCTTCTTGTGGACGATTAAACACAGAAATTGCATCGGAATTAAATACAAAAGGCACAATGCCGACTTAAGTACATGAAGACCGACACTTCTGACTGACTATGATTTGAACCACTCCTGTAACACTATTTATAGATTCCGATGCTTCACTCCAGGTTTACTGTATCCCTTGGACCTTCTTAGTGACGATGAAACACAGAAATTGTATCGAAATGAAATACAAAAGGCACAATGCCGACTTAAGTACATGAAGACCGACACTTCTTACTGACTATCTTTTGAACCATTCCTGTAACACTAGTTATAGTTTCCGGTGCTTCACTTCAGGTTTACTGTATCCCTTGGACCTTCTTATTGACGATTAAACACTGAAATTGCATCGGAATTAAATACAAAAGGCACAATGCCAACTTAAGGACAAGAAGACTGACTCTTCCTACTGACCATTCCTGTGACACTAGTTACAGATTCCGATGCTTCACTTCAGGTATACTGTATCCCTTGGACCTTCTTATTGACGATGAAACACAGAAATTGCATCGGATTTAAATACAAAAAGCACAATGCCGACTTAACCACATGAAGACCGACACTTCTTACTGACTATGTTTTGAACCACTCCTGTGACACTAGTTATAGTGTCCGATGCTTCACTTCAGGTTTACTGTATCCCTTGGTCCTTCTTATTGACGATGAAACACAGAATTTGCATCGGAATTAAATACAAAAGGCACAATGCCGACTTAAGGACGAGATAACTGACTCTTCCGACTGACCATTCCTGTGACACTAGTTATAGATTCCGATGCTTCACTTCAGGTTTACTGTATCCCTTGGACCTTCTTGTTGACGATGAAACACAGAAATTGCATCGGAATTAAATACAAAAGGCACTATGCCGACTTAATGACGAGAAGACTGACTCTTCCTGCTGACCATTCCTGTGACACTAGTTATAGATTCCGATGCTTCACTTCAGGTATACTGTATCCCTTGGACCTTCTCATTGACGATGAAACACAGAAATTGCATCGGATTTAAATACAGAAGGCACAATGCCGACTTAACCACATGAGGACGGACACTTCTTACTGACTATGTTTTGAACCACTCCTGTGACACTAGTTATAGATTCCGATGCTACACTCTAGGTTTACTGTATCCCTTGGACCTTCTTATTGACGATGAAACACAGAAATTGCATCGGAATTAAATACAAAAGGCACAATCCCGACTTAAGTACATGAAGACCGACACTTCTTACTTATTATGTTTTGAATCATTCCTGTAACACTAGTTATAGAATCCGATGCCTCACTTCAGGTTTACTGTATCCCTTGGACCTTCTTATTGACGATGAAACATAGAAATTGCATCGGAATTAAATACAAAAGGCACAATGCCGACTTAAGGACAAGAAGACTGACTCTTCCTACTGACCATTCCAGTGACACTAGTTACAGATTCCGATGCTTCACATCAGGTTTACTGTATCCCTTGGACCTTCTTAGTGACGATGAAACACAGAAATTGTATCGAAATTAAATATAAAAGGCACAATGCCGACTTAAGTACATGAAAACGGACACATTGTACTGAATATGTTTTGAACCATTCCTGTGACACTAGTTATAGATTCCGATGCTTCACTTCAGGTTTACTGTATCCCTTGGACCATCTTATTGAGGATGAAACACAGAAATAGCATAGGAATTAAATACAAAGGGCACAATGCTGACTTAAGTGAAAGAAGACTGACTCTTCCTACTGACCATCCCTGTGACACTAATTACAGATTCCGATGCTTCACTTCAGATACACTGTATGCCTTGGACCTTCTTGTTGACGATGAAACACAGAAATTGGATCGGAATTAAATACAAAAGGTACAATGCCGACTTAAGTACATGAAGACCGACACTTCTTACTGACTATGTTTTGAACCATTCCTGTGACACTAGTTATAGATTCCGATGCTTCACTTCAGGTTTACTGTATCCCTTGGCCCATCTTATTGACGATGAAACACAGAAATTGCATAGGAATTAAATACAAAAGGCACAATGCCGACTTAAGGACAAGAAGACTGACTCTTCCAACTGACCATTCCTGTGACACTAGTTATAGATTCCGATGCTTCACTTCAGGTTAACTGTATCCCTTGGACCTTCTTATTGACGAAGAAACACAGAAATTGCATCGGAATTAAATACAAAAGGCACGCTGCCAACTTAAGGACAAGAAGATTGACTCTCCTTACTGAACATTCCTGTGATACTAGTTATAGATTCCGATGCTTCACTTCAGGTTTACTGTATCCCTTGGACCTTCTTATTGACGATGAAACACAGAAACTGCATCGGAATTAAATACAAAATGCACAATGCCGACTTAAATACATGAAGACCGACACTTCTTACTGACTACGATTTGAACCATTCCTGTAACACTAGTTATAACTTCAGAAGCTTCTCTTCAGGTTCACAGTATCCCTTGGACCTTCTTATTGACGATGAAACACAGAAATTGCATCGGAATTAAATACAAAAGGCAAAATGCCGACTTAAGGACAAGAAGACTGACTCTTCCTACTGACCATTCCTGTGACACTAGTTATAGATTCCAATGCCTCACTCCAGGTTTACTGTATCTCTTGGACCTTCGTATTGACGATGAAACACGGAAATTGCATCGGAATTAAATACAAAAGGCACAATGCCGACTTAAGTACAAGAAGACCGACACTTCTTACTGACTATGTTTTGAACCATTCCTGTGACACTAGTTATAGATTCCGATGCTTCACTTCAGGTTTACTGTATCCCTTGGCCCATCTTATTGACGATGAAACACAGAAATTGCATCGGAATTAAATACAAAAGGCACAACGCCGACTTAAGGTCAAGAAGACTGACTCTTCCTACTGACCATTCCTGTTACGCTAGTTATAGATTCCGACGCTTCACTTCAGGTTTTCTGTATCCCTTGGATCTTCTTATTGACGATGAAACACAGAAATAACATCGGAATTAAATACAAAAGGCACAATGCCGAATTAAGTACATGAAGGCCGACACCTCTTACTGATTATGTTTTGAACCACTCCTGTGACACTAGTTATAGATTCCGATGCTTCACTTCAGGTTTACTGTATCCCTTGGACCTTCTTATTGACGATGGAACACAGAAATTGCATCGGAATTAAATACAAAAGGCACAATGCCGACTTAAGTACATGAAGACCGACACTTCTTACTGACTATGTTATAAACCATTCCTGTGACACTAGTTATACATTCCGATGCTTCACTCTAGGTTTACTGTATCCCTTGGACCAACTTATTGACGATGAAACACAGAAATTGCATCGGAATTAAGTACAAAAGGCACAATGCCGACTTAAGTACATGAAGACCGACACTTCTTACTGACTATTATTTTGAACCATTCCTGTGATACTAGTTATAGATTCCGATGCTTCACTTCTGGATTACTGTATCCCTTGGACCTTCTTATTGACGATGAAACACAGAAATTGCTTCGGAATTGAATACAAAAGGCACAATGCCGAATTACGTACATGAAGACCGATACTTCTTACTGACTATGCTTTGAACCATTCCTGTAACACTAGTTATAGATTCCGATGCTTCACTTCAGATTTACTGTATCCCTTGGACCTTATTATTGACGATGAAACACAGAAATTGCATCGGAATTAAATACAAAAGGCACAATGCCGACTTAAGGACAAGAAGACTGACTCTTCCTACTGACCACTCCTGTGACACTAGTTATAGATTCCGATGCTTCACTTCTGGTTTACTGTATCCCTTGGGCCTTCTTATGGACGATGAAACACAGAAATTGCATCGGAATTAAATACAAAAGGCACAATGCCGACTTAAGTACATGAAGACCGACACTTCTTACTGACTATGTTTTGAACCAATCCTGTAACACTAGTTATAGATTCCAATGCTTCACTCCAGGTTTACTGTATCCCTTGGACCTTCTTAGTGACGATGAAACACAGAAATTGTATCGAAATTAAATACAAAAGGCACAATGCCGACTTAAATACATGAAGACCGACATTTCTTACTGACTATCTTTTGAACCATTTCTCTAACACTAGTTATAGTTTCCGATGCTTCACTTCAGGTTTACTGTATCCCTTGGACCTTCTTATTGACGATGAAAGACAGAAATTGCATCGGAATTAAATACAAAAGGCACTATGCCGACTTAAGGACGAGAAGACTGAGTCTTCCTACTGACCATTCCTGTGACACTAGTTATATATTCCGATGCTTCACTTCAGGTTTACTGTATCCCTTGGACCTTCTTATTGACGATGAAACACAGAAATTGCATCGGAATTAAATACAAAAGGCACAATGCCGACTTAAGTACATGAAGAACGACACTTCTTACTGACTATGTTTTGAACCATTCCTGTGACACTAATTATAGATTCCGATGCATCACCTCAGGTTTACTGTATCCCTTGGACCTTCTTAGTTACGACGAAACACAGAAAATGTATCGAAATTAAATACAAAAGGCACAATGCCGACTTAAGTACATGAAGACCGCACTTCTTACTGACTATCTTTTGAACCATTCCTGTAACGCTAGTTATAGATTCCGATGCTTCACTTCAGGTTTACTGTATCCCTTGGACCTTCTTATTGACGATGAAAGACAGAAATTGCATCGGAATTAAATACAAAAGGCACTATGTCGACTTAATTACGAGAAGACTGACTCTTCCTGCTGACCATTCCTGTGACACTAGTTATAGATTCCGATGCTTCACTTCAGGTTTACTGTATTCCTTGGTCCTTCTTATTGACGATGGAACACAGTATTTGCATCGGAATTAATTACAAAAGGCACAATGCCGACTTAAGGACGAGATAACTGACTCTTCCGACTGACCATTCCTGTGACACTAGTTATAGATTCCGATGCTTCACTTCAGGTTTACTGTATCCCTTGGACCTTCTTATTGACGGTGAAACACAGAAATTGCATCGGAATTAAATACAAAAGGCACAATGCCGACTTAAGTACATGAAGACCGACACTTCTTACTGACTACGTTTTGAAGCATTCCTGTGACACTACTTATAGATTCCGAAGCTTCACTTCAGGTTTACTGTATCCCTTGGAACTTCTTATTGACGATGAAACATAGAAATTGCATCGGAAATAAATAGAAAAGGCACAATGCCGACTTAAGGCCAAGAAGACTGACTCTTCCTACTGACCATTCCAGTGACACAAGTTATAGATTCCGATGCTTCACATCAGGTTTACTGTACCCTTATACCTTCTTATTGACGATGAAACACAGAAATTGCATCGGAATTAAATACAAAAGGCACAATGCCGACTGAAGTACATGAAGACCGACACCTCTTACTGACTTTGTTTTGAACCATCCTGTGACACTAGTTATAGATTCCAATGCTTCACTCCAGGTTTACTGTATCCCTTGGACCTTCTTATTGACGATGAAACACAGAAATTGCATCGGAATTAAATACAAAGGGCACAATGCCGACTTAAGTAAATGAAGACGGACACATCGTACTGACTATGTTTTGAACCATTCCTGTGACACTAGTTATAGATTCCGATGCTTCACTTCAGGTTTACTGTATCCCTTGTACCTTCTTATTGACGATGAAACACAGAAATAGCATAGGAATTAAATACAAAAGGCACAATTCCGACTTAAGGGCAAGAAGACTGACTTTTCCTACTGACCATTCCTGTGACACTAATTATAGATTCCGATGCTTCACTTCAGGTACACTGGATCCCTTGGACCTTCTTATTGACGATGAAACACAGAAATTGCATCGGAATTAAAAATAAAAGGCACACTTCCAACTTAAGGACAAGAAGACTGACTCTTCCTACTGACCATTCCTGTGATACTAGTTATAGATTTCGATGCTTCACTTCAGGTTTACTGTATCCCTTGGACCTTCTTATTGACGATGGAACACAGAAATTGCATCGGAATGAAATACAAAATGCACAATGCCGACTTAAGTACATGAAGACCGACACTTCTTACTGACTATGTTTTGAACCATTCCTGTGACACTAATTATAGATTCCGATGCTTCACCTCAGGATTACTGTATACCTTGGACCTTCTTAGTGACGATGAAAGACAGAAATTGTATCGAAATTAAATACAAAAGGCACAATGCCGACTTAAGTACATGAAGACCGCACTTCTTACTGACTATCTTTGAACCATTCCTGTAACACTAATTATAGATTCCGATGCATCACTTCAGGTTTACTGTATCCCTTGGACCTTCTTATTGACGATGAAAGACAGAAATTGCATCGGAATTAAATACAAAAGGCACTATGCCGACTTAAGTACGAGAAGACTGACTCTTCCTGCTGACCATTCCTGTGACACTAGTAATAGATTCCGATGCTTCACTTCAGGATTACTGTATCCCTTGGACCTTCTTATTGACGATGAAACACAGAAATTGCATCGGAATTAAATACAAAAGGCACAATGCCGACTTAAGTACATGAAGACCGACACTTCTTACTGATTATGATTTGAATCATTCCTGTAACACTAGTTATAGATTCCGATGCTTCACTTCAGGTTTACTGTATCCC
The DNA here is from genome assembly GCF_021461395.2 of Schistocerca americana. Classification (NCBI taxonomy): domain Eukaryota; kingdom Metazoa; phylum Arthropoda; class Insecta; order Orthoptera; family Acrididae; genus Schistocerca; species Schistocerca americana. The sequence goes on from NW_025726093.1 coordinate 2,458,469, forward strand.
TTGGACCTTCTTATTGACGATGAAACACAGAAATTGCATCGGAATTAAATACAAAAGGCACAATGCCGACTTAAGGCCAAGAAGACTGACTCTTCCTACTGACCATTCCAGTGACACTAGTCATAGATTCCGATGCTTCACATCAGGTTTACTGTATCCCTTGGACCTTCTTATTGACAATGAAACACAGAAATTGCATCGGAATTAAATACAAAAGGCACAACGCCGACTGAAGTACATGAAGACTGACACCTCTTACTGACTTTCTTTTGAACCATTCCTGTGACACTAGTTATAGATTCCAATGCTTCACTCCAGGTTTACTGTATCCCTTGGACCTTCTTATTGACGATGAAACACAGAAATTGCATCGGAATTAAATACAAAAGGCACAATGCCGACTTAAGTACATGAAGACGGACACATCGTACTGACTATGATTTGAACCATTCCTGTGACACTAGTTATAGATTCCGATGCTTCACTTCAGGTTTACTGTATCCTTTGGACCATCTTATTGAGGATGAAACACAGAAATAGCATAGGAATTAAATACAAAAGGCACAATGCCGACTTAAGGGCAAGAAGACTGACGCTTTCAACTGACCATTCCTGTGACACTAGTTATAGATTCCGATGCTTCACTTCTGGTTTACTGTATCCCTTGGACCTTCTTATTGACGATGAAACACAGAGATTGCATCGGAATTAAATACAAAAGGCACAATGCCGACTTAAGTACATGAAGACCGACACTTCTTACTGACTATGTTTTGAACCATTCCTGTGACACTAGTTATAGATTCCGATGCTTCACATCAGGTTTACTGTATCCCTTGGACCTTCTTATTGGCGAAGAAACACAGAAATTGCATCGGAATTAAATGCAAAAGGCACACTGCCAACTTAAGGACAAGAAGACTGACTCTTCCTACTGACCATTCCTGTGATACTAGTAATAGTTTCCGATGCTTCACTTCTGGTTTACTGTATCCCTTGGACCTTCTTATTGACGATGAAACACAGAAATTGCATCGGAATTAAATACAAAAGGCACAATGCCGACTTAAGGACAAGAAGACTGACTCTTCCTACTGACCATTCCTGTGACACTAGTTATAGATTCCGATGCTTTACTTCAGGTATACTGTATCCCTTGGACCTTCTTATTGACGATGAAACACAGAAATTGCATCGGATTTAAATACAAAAGGCACAATGCCGACGTAAGCACATGAAGACCGACACTTCTTACTGACTATGTTTTGAACCATTCCTGTGACACTAGTTATAGATTTCGATGCTTCACTTCAGGTTTACTGTATCCCTTGGTCCTTCTTAATGACGATGAAACACAGAATTTGCATCGGAATTAAATACAAAACTCACAATGCCGACTTACGGACGAGATAACTGACTCTTCCGACTGACCATTCCTGTGACACTAGTTATAGATTCCGATGCTTCACTTCAGGTTTACTGTATCCCTTGGACCTTCTTATTGACGGTGAAACACAGAAATTGCATCGGAATTAAATACAAAAGGCACAATGCCGACTTAAGTACATGAAGACCGACACTTCTTACTGACTATGTTTTGAACCAATCCTGTGAAACTAGTTATAGATTCCGATGCTGCACTCTAGGTTTACTGTATCCCTTGGACCTTCTTATTGACGATGAAACACAGAAATTGCATCGGAATTAAATACAAAAGGCACAATGCCGACTTAAGTACATGAAGACGGACACATCGTACTGACTATGACTTGAACTATTCCTGTGACACTAGTTATAGATTCCGATGCTTCACTTCAGGTTTACTGTATCCCTTGGACCATCTCATTGAGGATGAAACACAGAAATAGCATAGGAATTAAATCCAAAATCACAATGCCGACTTAAGGGCAAGAAGACTGACTCTTCCTACTGACCATTACTGTGCCACTAATTATAGATTCCGATGCTTAACTTCACGTACACTGTATCCCATGGACCTTCTTATTGACGATGAAACACAGAAATTGCATCGGAATTAAATATAAAAGGTACAATGCCGACTTAAGTACATGAAGACCGACACTTCTTACTGACTATGTTTTGAACCATTCCTGTGACACTAGTTATAGATTCCGATGCTTCACTTCAGGTTTACTGTATCCCTTGGACCATCTTATTGGCGATGAAACACAGAAATTGCATAGGAATTAAATACAAAAGGCACAATGCCGACTTAAGGGCAAGAAGACTGACTCTTCCAACTGACCATTCCTGTGACACTAGTTATAGATTCCGATGCTTCACTTGAGGTTTACTGTATCCCTTGGACCTTCTTATTGACGATGAAACACAGAAATTGCATCGGAATTAGATACAAAAGGCACAATGCCGACTTAAGTACATGAAGACCGACACTTCTTACTGACTATGTTTTGAACCATTCCTGTGACACTAGTTATAGATTCCGATGCTTCACATCAGGTTTACTGTATCCCTTGGACCTTCTTATTGACGAAGAAACACAGAAATTGCATCGGAATTAAATACAAAATGCACAATGCCGACTTAAATACATGAAGACCGACACTTCTTACTGACTACGTCTTGAACCATTCCTGTAACACTAGTTATAGATTCAGGAGCTTCACTTCAAGTTTACTGTATCCCTTGGACCGTCTTATTGACGTTGAAACACAGAAATTGCATCGGAATTAAATTCAAAAGGCACTATGCCGACTTAAGGACAAGATGACTGACTCTTCCTACTGACCAGACCTGTAAAACTAGTTATAGATTCCGATGCTTAACTTCAGGTTTACTGTATCCCTTGGTCCATCTTATTGACGATGAAACACAGGAATTGCATCGGAATAAATACAAAAGGCACAATGCCGACTTAAGTACATGAAGACCGACACTTTTTACTGACTACGCTTTGAACCATTCCTGTAACACTAGTTATAGACTCCGATGCCTCACTTCAGGTTTACTGTATCCCTTGGACCTTCTTATTGACGATGAAACACAGAAATTGCATCGGAATTAAATACAAAAGGCACAACGCCGACTTAAGGTGAAGAAGACTGACTCTTCCTACTGAACATTCCTGTTACGCTAGTTATAGATTCCGACGCTTCACTTCAGGTTTTCTGTATCCCTTGGATCTTCTTATTGACGATGAAACAGAGATATTAAATCGGAATTAAATACAAAAGGCACAATGCCGAATTAAGTACATGAAGGCCGACACTTCTTACTGACTATGTTTTGAACCATTCCTGTGACACTAGTTATAGATTCCGAAGCTTCTCTTCAGGTTTACTGTATCCCTTGGACCTTCTTATTGACGATGGAACACAGAAATTGCATCGGAATTAAATGCAAAAGGCACAATGCCGACTTAAGTACATGAAGACCGACACTTCTTACTGACTATTCTTTGAACCATTCCTGTGACCCTAGTTATAGATTCCGATGCTTCACTTCAGGTTTACTGTATCCCTTGGACCTTCGTATTGACGATGAAACACAGAAATTGCATCGGAATTAAATACAAAAGGAACAATGCCGACTTAAGTACAAGAGACTGATTCTTCTTACTGACTATGCTTTGAACCATTCCTGTGATATTAGTTATAGATTCCGATGCTTCACTTCAGATTTACTGTATCTCTTGGACCTTCTTATTGATGATGAAACACAGACATTGCATCGGAATTAAATACAAAAGGCACAATGCCGACTTAAGTACAAGAATGCTGACTCTTCTTACTGACTATGTTTTGAACCATTCCTGTGACACTAGTTATAGATTCCGATGCTTCACTTCAGGTTTACTGTATCCCTTGGACCTTCTAATTGACGAAGAAACACAGAAATTGCATCGGAATTAAATACAAAAGGCACAATGCCGACTTAAATACATGAAGACCGACACTTCTTACTGACTACGTTTTGAACCATTCCTGTAACACTAGTTATAGATTCAGATGCTTCACTTCAGGTTTACTGTATCCCTTGGACCTTCTTATTGATGATGAAACACTGAAATTGCATCGGAATTAAATACAAAAGGCACAATGCCGACTTAAGGACAAGAAGACTGACTGTTCGTACTGACCATTTCTGTGACACTAGTTATAGATTCCGATGCTTCACTTCAGGTTTACTGTATCACTTGGACCTTCTAATTGACGATGTAACACAGAAATTGCATCGGATGTAAATACAAAAGGCACAATGCCGACTTAAGTACAAGAAGACCGACACTTCTTACTGACTACGTTTTGTACCATTCCTGTAACACTAGTTATAGATTCCGATGCTTCACTTCAGGTTTACTGTATCCCATGGACCTTCGTATTGATGATGAAACACAGAAATTGCATCGGAATTAAATTCAAAAGGCACTATGCCGACTTAAGGACAAGATGACTGACTCTTCCTACTGACCAGTCCTGTAAAACTAGTTATAGATTCCGATGCTTCACTTCAGGTTTACTGTATCCCTTGGTCCTTCTTATTGACGATGAATCTCAGAAATTTCATCGGAATAAATACAAAAGGCACAATGCCGACTTAAGTACATGAAGACCGACACTTTTTACTGACTACGCTTTGAACCATTCCTGTAACACTAGTTATAGATTCCGATGCCTCACTTCAGGTTTACTGCATCCCTTGGACCTTCTTATTGACGATGAAACACAGAAATTGCATCGGAATTAAATACAAAAGGCACAACGCCGACTTAAGGCCAAGAAGACTGACTCTTCCTACTGAACATTCCTGTTACGCTAGTTATAGATTCCGACGCTTCACTTCAGGTTTTCTGTATCCCTTGGATCTTCTTATTGACGATGAAACAGAGATATTGCATCGGAATTAAATACAAAAGGCACAATGCCGAATTAAGTTCATGAAGGCCGACACTTCCTACTGACTGTGTTTTGAACCATTCCTGTGACACTAGTTATAGATTCCGAAGCTTCTCTTCAGGTTTACTGTATCCCTTGGACCTTCTTATTGACGATGGAACACAGAAATTGCATCGGAATTAAATGCAAAAGGCACAATGCCGACTTAAGTACATGAAGACCGACACTTCTTACTGACTATTCTTTGAACCATTCCTGTGACCCTAGTTATAGATTCCGATGATTCACTTAAGGTTTACTGTATCCCTTGGACCTTCGTATTGACGATGAAACACAGAAATTGCATCGGAATTAAATACAAAAGGCACAATGCCGACTTAAGTACAAGAAGACTGACTCTTCTTACTGACTATGCTTTAACCATTCCTGTGACACTAGTTATAGATTCCGATGCTTCACGTCAGGTTTACTGTATCCCTTGGACCTTCTTAATGATGATGAAACACAGACATTGCATCGGAATTAAATACAAAAGGCACAATGCCGACTTGAGTACAAGAGGACTGACTCTTCTTAATGTCTATGTTTGAACCATTCCTGCGACACTAGATATAGATTCCGATGCTTGACTTCAGATTTACTGTATCCCTTGGACCTTCTTATTAGCGATGAAACTCAGAAATTGCATCGGAATTAAATACAAAAGGCACAATGATGACTTAAGTACATGAAGACGGACACTTCCTACTGAGTATGTTTTGAACCATTCCTGTGACACTAGTTATAGATTCCGATGCTTCACATCAGGTATACTGTATCCCTTGGACCTTCTTATTGACGATGGAACACAGAAATTGCATCGGAATTAAATACAAAAGACACAATGCCGACTTATGTACATGAAGACCGACACTTCTTACTGACTATGTTTCGAACCATTCCTGTGACACTAGTTATAGATTCCGATGCTTCACTTCAGGTTTACTGTATCCCTTGGACCATCTTATTGACGGTGAAACACAGAAATTACATCAGAATTAAATACAAAAGGCACAATGCCGCCTTAAATACATGAAGACCGACACTTCTTACTGACTACGTTTTGAACCATTCCTGTAACACTAGTTATAGATTCAGATGCTTCACTTCCGGTTTACTGTATCCCTTGGACCTTCTTATTGACGATGAAACACTGAAATTGCATCGGAATGAAATACAAAAGGCACAATGCCGACTTAAGGACAAGAAGACTGACTCTTCGTACTGACCATTCCTGTGACACTAGTTATAGATTCCGATGCTTCACTTCAGGTTTACTGTATCCCTTGGGCCTTCTAATTGACGATGTAACACAGAAATTGCATCGGATGTAAATACAAAAGGCACAATGCCGACTTAAGTACAAGAAGACCGACACTTCTTACTGACTACGTTTTGAACCATTCCTGTAACACTAGTTATAGATTCCGATGCTTCACTTCAGGTTTACTGAAGTGAAGCATCGGAATCTATAACTAGTGTTGCAGGAATGGTTCAAAGCGTAGTCAGTAAAAAGTGTCGGTCTTCATGTACTTAAGTCGGCATTGTGCCTTTTGTATTTATTCCGATGCAATTTCTGTGTTTCATCGTCAATAAGAAGGACCATGGGATACCTTCGTATTGACGATGAAACACAGAAATTGCATCGGAATTAAATTCAAAAGGCACTATGCCGACTTAAGGACAAGATGACTGACTCTTCCTACTGACCAGTCCTGTAACACTAGTTAGAGATTCCGATGCTTCACTTCAGGTTTACTGTATCCCTTAATCCTTCTTATTGATGATGAAACACAGAAATTGCATCGGAATAAATACAAAAGGCACAATGCCGACTTAAGTACATGAAGACCGACACTTTTTACTGACTACGCTTTGAACCATTCCTGTAACACTAGTTATAGATTCCGATGCTTCACTTCAGGTTTACTGTATCCCTTGGACCTTCTTATTGACGATGAAACACAGAAATTGCATCGGAATCAAATACAAAAGGCACAACGCCGACTTAAGGTCAAGAAGACTGACTCTTCCTACTGACCATTCCTGTTACGCTAGTTATAGATTCCGACGCTTCACTTCAGGTTTTCTGTATCCCTTGGATCTTCTTATTGACGATGAAACACAGATATTGCATCGGAATTAAATACAAAAGGCACAATGCCGAATTAAGTACATGAAGGCCGACACTTCTTACTGACTATGTTTTGGACCATTCCTGCGACACTAGATATAGATTCCGATGCTTGACTACAGATTTACTGTATCCCTTGTACCTTCTTATTGACGATGAAACTCAGAAATTGCATCGGAATTAAATACAAAAGGCACAATGATGACTTAAGTACATGAGGACGGACACTTCCTACTGAGTATGTTTTGAACCATTCCTGTGACACTAGTTATAGATTCCGATGCTTCACATCAGGTATACTGTATCCCTTGGACCATCTTATTGTCGATGAAATACAAAAATTGCATAGGAATTAAATGCAAAAGGCACAATGCCGACTTAAGGGCAAGAAGACTGACTCTTCCTGCTGACCATTCCTGTGACACTAGTTATAGATTCCGATGCTTCACTTCAGGTACACTGTATCCCTTGGACCTTCTTATTGGCGATGAAACACAGTAATTGCATCGGAATTAAATACAGAAGACACAATGCCGACTTAAGCACATGAAGACCGACACTTCTTACTGACTATGTTTTGAACCATTCCTGTGACACTAGTTATAGATTCCGATGCTTCACTTCAGGTTTACTGTATACCTTGGACCATCTTATTGACGGTGAAACACAGAAATTGCATAGGAATTACATACAAAAGGCACAACGCCGACTTAAGGGCAAGAAGACTGACTCTTCCTACTGACTACTCCTGTGACACTAGTTATAGATTCCGATGCTTCACTTTAGGTTTACTGTATCCCTTGGACCTTCTTATTGACGATGAAACACAGAAATTGCATCGGAATTAAATACAAAAGGCACAATGCCGAATTAAGTACATGAAGACCGACACTTCTTACTGGCTATGTTTTGAACCATTCCTGTGACACTAGTTATAGTTTCCGATGCTTCACTTCAGGTTTACTGTATCCCTTGTACCTTCTTATTGACGATGAAACACAGAAATTGCATCGAAATTAAATACAAAAGGCACTATGCCGACTTAAATACATGAAGACCGACACTTCTTACTGACTACGATTTGAACCATTCCTGTAACACTAGTTATAGATTCAGATGCTTCACTTCAGGTTTACTGTATCCCTTGGACCTTCTTATTGACGATGAAACACTGAAATTGCATCGGAATTAAATACAAAAGGCAATATGCCGACTTAAGGACAAGAAGACTGACTCTTCCTACTGACCATTCCTGTGACACTAGTTATAGATTCCGATGCTTCACTTCAGGTTTACTGTATCCCTTGGACCTTCTTATTGTCGATGAAACACAGAAATTGCATCGGAATTAAATTCAAAAGGCACTATGCCGACTTAAGGACAAGATGACTGACTCTTCCTACTGACCAGTCCTGTACCACTAGTTATAGATTCCGATGCTTCACTTCAGGTTTACTGTATTCCTTGGTCCTTCTTATTGACGATGAAACACAGAAATTGCATCGGAATAAATACAAAAGCACAATGCCGACTTAAGTACATGAAGACCGACACTTTTTACTGACTACGCTTTGAACCATTCCTGTAACACTAGTTATAGATTCCGATGCTTCACTTCAGGTTTACTGTATCCCTTGTACCTTCAGATTGACGATGAAACACAGAAATTGCATCGGAATTAAATACAAAAGGCACTATGCTGACATAATACATGAAGACCGACACTTCTTACTGACTACGTTTTGAACCATTCCTGTAACACTAGTTATAGATTCAGATGCTTCACTTCAGGTTTACTGTATCCCTTGGACCTTCTTTTTGACGATGAAACACTGAAATTGCATCGGAATTAAATACAAGAGGCACAATGCCGACTTAAGGACAAGAAGACTGACTCTTCCAACTGACCATTCCTGTGACACTAGCTATAGATTCCGATGCTTCACTTCAGGTTCACTGTATCCCTTGGACCTTCTTATTGACGATGAAACACAGAAATTGCATCGGAATTAAATTCAAAAAGCACTATGCCGACTTAAGGACAAGATGACTGACTCTTCCTACTGATCAGTCCTGTACCACTAGTTATAGATTCCGATGCTTCACTTCAGGTTTACTGTATCCCTTGGTCCTTCTTATTGACGATGAAACACAGAAATTGCATCGGAATAAATACAAAAGGCACAATGCCGACTTAAGTACATGAAGACCGACACTTTTTACTGACTACGCTTTGAACCATTCCTGCAACACTAGTTATAGATTCCGATGCTTCACTTCAGGTTTACTGTATCCCTTGGACCTTCTTATTGACGATGAAACACAGAAATTGCATCGGAATTAAATACAAAAGGCACAACGCCGACTTAAGGTCAAGAAGACTGACTCTTCCTACTGGCCATTCCTGTGACACTAGTTATATATTCCGATGCTTCACTTCAGGTTTACTGTATCCCTTGGACCTTCTTATTGACGATGAAACACAGAAATTGCATCGGAATGAAATACAAAAGGCACAACGCCGACTTAAGTTCAAGAAGACTGACTCTTCCTACTGACCATTCCTGTGACATTAGTTATAGATTCCGATGCTTCTTTTCAGGTTTACTGTATCCCTTGGACCATCTTATTGAGGATGAAACACAGAACTAGCATAGGAATTAAATACAAAAGGCACAATGCCGACTTAAGGGCTAGAAGACTGACTCTTCCTACTGACCATTCCTGTGACACTAATTATAGATTCCGATGCTTAACTTCAGGTACACTGTATCCCTTGGACCTTCTTATTGACGATGAAACACAGAAATTGCATCGGAATTAAATATAAAAGATACAATGCCGACTTAAGTATATGAAGACCGACACTTCTTACTGACTATGTTTTGAACCATTCCTGTGACACTAGTTTTAGATTCCAATGCTTCACTTCAGGTTTACTGTATCGCTTGGACCATCTTATTGACGATGAAACACAGAAAATGCATAGGAATTAAATACAAAAGGCACAATGCCGACTTAAGGGCAAGAAGACTGACTCTTCCAACTGACCATTCCTGTGACACTAGTTATAGATTCCGATGCTTCACTTCAGGTTTACTGTATCCCTTGGACCTTCTTATTGACGATGAAACACAGAAATTGCATCGGAATTAAATACAAAAGGCACAATGCCGAATTAAGTACATGAAGACCGACACTTCTTACTGACTATGTTTTGAACCATTCCTGTGACACTAGTTATAGTTTCCGATGCTTCACTTCAGGTTTACTGTACCCCTTGTACCTTCAGATTGACGATGAAACACAGAAATTGCATCGGAATTAAATACAAAAGGCACTATGCCGACTTAAATACATGAAGACCGACACTTCTTACTGACTACGTTTTGAACCATTCCTGTAACACTAGTTATAGATTCAGATGCTTCACTTCAGGTTTACTGTATCCCTTGGACCTTCTTATTGACGATGAAACACTGAAATTGCATCGGAATTAAATACAAAAGGCACAATGCCGACTTAAGGACAAGAAGACTGACTCTTCCAACTGACCATTCCTGTGACACTAGTTATAGTTTCCGATGCTTCACTTCAGGTTTACTGTATCCCTTGGACCTTCTTATTGACGATGAAACACAGAAATTGCATCGGAATTAAATTCAAAAAGCACTATGCCGACTTAAGGACAAGATGACTGACTCTTCCTACTGATCAGTCCTGTACCACTAGTTATAGATACCGATGCTTCACTTCAGGTTTACTGTATCCCTTGGTCCTTCTTATTGACGATGAAACACAGAAATTGCATCGGAATAAATACAAAAGGCACAATGCCGACTTAAGTACATGAAGACCGACACTTTTTACTGACTACGCTTTGAACCATTCCTGCAACACTAGTTATAGATTCCGATGCTTCACTTCAGGTTTACTGTATCCCTTGGACCTTCTTATTGACGATGAAACACAGAAATTGCATCGGAATTAAATACAAAAGGCACAACGCCGACTTAAGGTCAAGAAGACTGACTCTTCCTACTGGCCATTCCTGTGACACTAGTTATAGATTCCGATGCTTCACTTCAGGTTTACTGTATCCCTTGGACCTTCTTATTGACGATGAAACACAGAAATTGCATCGGAATGAAATACAAAAGGCACAACGCCGACTTAAGTTCAAGAAGACTGACTCTTCCTACTGACCATTCCTGTGACATTAGTTATAGATTCCGATGCTTCTTTTCAGGTTTACTGTATCCCTTGGACCATCTTATTGAGGATGAAACACAGAACTAGCATAGGAATTAAATACAAAAGGCACAATGCCGACTTAAGGGCAAGAAGACTGACTCTTCCTACTGACCATTCCTGTGACACTAATTATAGATTCCGATGCTTAACTTCAGGTACACTGTATCCCTTGGACCTTCTTATTGACGATGAAACACAGAAATTGCATCGGAATTAAATATAAAAGATACAATGCCGACTTAAGTATATGAAGACCGACACTTCTTACTGACTATGTTTTGAACCATTCCTGTGACACTAGTTTTAGATTCCGATGCTTCACTTCAGGTTTACTGTATCCCTTGGACCATCTTATTGACGATGAAACACAGAAAATGCATAGGAATTAAATACAAAAGGCACAATGCCGACTTAAGGGCAAGGAGACTGACTCTTCCAACTGACCATTCCTGTGACACTAGTTATAGATTCCGATGCTTCACTTCAGGTTTACTGTATCCCTTGGACCTTCTTATTGACGATGAAACACAGAAATTGCATCGGAATTAAATACAAAAGGCACAATGCCGACTTAAGTACATGAAGACGGACACTTCTTACTGACTATGTTTTGAACCATTCCTGTGACACTAGTTATAGATTTCGATGCTTCACATCAGGTTTACTGTATCCCTTGGACCTTCTTATTGACGATGAAACACAGAAATTGCATCGGAATTAAATACAAAAGGCACAACGCCGACTTAAGGTGAAGAAGACTGACTCTTCCTACTGAACATTCCTGTTACGCTAGTTATAGATTCTGACGCTTCACTTCAGGTTTTCTGTATCCCTTGGATCTTCTTATTGACGATGAAACAGAGATATTAAATCGGAATTAAATACAAAAGGCACAATGCCGAATTAAGTACATGAAGACCGACACTTCTTACTGACTATTCTTTGAACCATTCCTGTGACCCTAGTTATAGATTCCGATGCTTCACTTCAGGTTTACTGTATCCCTTGGACCTTCGTATTGACGATGAAACACAGAAATTGCATCGGAATTAAATACAAAAGGAACAATGCCGACTTAAGTACAAGAGACTGATTCTTCTTACTGACTATGCTTTGAACCATTCCTGAGATATTAGTTATAGATTCCGATGCTTCACTTCAGGTTTACTGTATCTCTTGGACCTTCTTATTGATGATGAAACACAGACATTGCATCGGAATTAAATACAAAAGGCACAATGCCGACTTATGTACAAGAATGCTGACTCTTCATACTGACTATGTTTTGAACCATTCCTGTGACACTAGTTATAGATTCCGATGCTTCACTTCAGGTTTACGGTATCCCTTGGACCTTCTTATTGATGATGAAACACAGACATCGCATCGGAATTAAATACAAAAGGCACAATGCCGACTTAAGTACAAGAATGCTGACTCTTCTTACTGACTATGTTTTGAACAATTCCTGTGACACTAGTTATAGATTCCGATGCTTCACTTCAGGTTTATTGTATCCATTGGACCATCTTATTGACGGTGAAACACAGAAATTGCATAGGAATTACATACAAAAGGCACAATGCCGACTTAAGGGCAAGAAGACTGACTCTTCCTACTGACTATTCCTGTGAGACTAGTTATAGATTCCGATGCTTCACTTTAAGTTTACTGTATCCCTTGGACCTTCTTATTGACGATGAAACACAGAAATTGCATCGGAATTAAATACAAAAGGCACAATGCCGAATTAAGTACATGAAGACCGACACTTCTTACTGACTATGTTTGAACCATTCCTGTGACACTAGTTATAGTTTCCGATGCTTCACTTCAGGTTTACTGTATCCCTTGGACCTTCTAATTGACGAAGAAACACAGAAATTGCATCGGAATTAAATACAAAAGGCACAATGCCGACTTAAATACATGAAGACCGACACTTCTTACTGACTACGTTTTGAACCATTCCTGTAACACTAGTTATAGATTCAGATGCTTCACTTCAGGTTTACTGTATCCCTTGGACCTTCTTATTGATGATGAAACACTGAAATTGCATCGGAATTAAATACAAAAGGCACAATGCCGACTTAAGGACAAGAAGACTGACTGTTCGTACTGACCATTCCTGTGACACTAGTTATAGATTCCGATGCTTCACTTCAGGTTTACTGTATCACTTGGACCTTCTAATTGACGATGTAACACAGAAATTGCATCGGATGTAAATACAAAAGGCACAATGCCGACTTAAGTACAAGAAGACCGACACTTCTTACTGACTACGTTTTGTACCATTCCTGTGACACTAGTTATAGATTCCGATGCTTCACTTCAGGTTTACTGTATCCCTTGGACCTTCGTATTGACGATGAAACACAGAAATTGCATCGGAATTAAATTCAAAGGCACTATGCCGACTTAAGGACAAGATGACTGACTCTTCCTACTGACCAGTCCTGTAAAACTAGTTATAGATTCCGATGCTTCACTTCAGGTTTACTGTATCCCTTGGTCCTTCTTATTGACGATGAAACACAGAAATTTCATCGGAATAAATACAAAAGGCACAATGCCGACTTAAGTACATGAAGACCGACACTTTTTACTGACTACGCTTTGAACCATTCCTGTAACACTAGTTATAGATTCCGATGCCTCACTTCAGGTTTACTGTATCCCTTGGACCTTCTTATTGACGATGAAACACAGAAATTGCATCGGAATTAAATACAAAAGGCACAACGCCGACCTAAGGCCAAGAAGACTGACTCTTCCTACTGAACATTCCTGTTACGCTAGTTATAGATTCCGACGCTTCACTTCAGGTTTTCTGTATCCCTTGGATCTTCTTATTGACGATGAAACAGAGATATTGCATCGGAATTAAATACAAAAGGCACAATGCCGAATTAAGTTCATGAAGGCCGACACTTCTTACAGACTATGTTTTGAACCATTCCTGTGACACTAGTTATAGATTCCGAAGCTTCTCTTCAGGTTTACTGTATCCCTTGGACCTTCTTATTGACGATGGAACACAGAAATTGCATCGGAATTAAATGCAAAAGGCACAATGCCGACTTAAGTACATGAAGACCGACACTTCTTACTGACTATTCTTTGAACCATTCCTGTGACCCTAGTTATAGATTCCGATGATTCACTTCAGGTTTACTGTATCCCTTGGACCTTCGTATTGACGATGAAACACAGAAATTGCATCGGAATTAAATACAAAAGGAACAATGCCGACTTAAGTACAAGAGACTGATTCTTCTTACTGACTATGCTTTGAACCATTCCTGTGATATTAGTTATAGATTCCGATGCTTCACTTCAGGTTTACTGTATCCCCTGGACCTTCTTATTGATGATGAAACGCAGACATTGCATCGGAATTAAATACAAAAGGCACAATGCCGACTTAAGTACAAGAATGTTGACTCTTCTTACTGACTATGTTTTGAACCATTCCTGTGACACTAGTTATAGATTCCGATGCTTCACTTCAGGTTTACTGTATCCCTTGGACCTTCTTATTGATGATGAAACACAGACATTGCATCGGAATTAAATACAAAAGGCACAATGCCGACTTAAGTACAAGATGACTGACTCTTCTTACTGACTATGTTTTTAACCATTCCTGTGACACTAGTTATAGATTCCGATGCTTCACGTCAGGTTTACTGTATCCCTTGGACCTTCTTAATGATGATGAAACACAGACATTGCATCGGAATTAAATACATAATGCACAATGCCGACTTAAGTACAAGAGGACTGACTCTTCTTACTGTCTATGTTTTGAACCATTCCTGCGACACTAGATATAGATTCCGATGCTTGAATTCAGATTTACTGTATCCCTTGGACCTTCTTATTGGCGATGAAACTCAGAAATTGCATCGGAATTAAATACAAAAGGCACAATGATGACTTAAGTACATGAAGACGGACACTTCCTACTGAGTATGTTTTGAACCATTCCTGTGACACTAGTTATAGATTCCGATGCTTCACATCAGGTATACTGTATCCCTTGGACCTTCTTATTGACGATGGAACACAGAAATTGCATCGGAATTAAATACAAAAGACACAATGCCGACTTATGTACATGAAGACCGACACTTCTTACTGACTATGTTTCGAACCATTCCTGTGACACTAGTTATAGATTCCGATGCTTCACTTCAGGTTTACTGTATCCCTTGGACCATCTTATTGACGGTGAAACACAGAAATTGCATAGGAATTACATACAAAAGGCAGAATGCCGACTTAAGGGCAAGAAGAGTGACTCTTCCTACTGACTACACCTGTGACACTAGTTATAGATTCCGATGCTTCACTTCAGGTTTACTGTATCCCTTGGGCCTTCTAATTGACGATGTAACACAGAAATTGCATCGGATGTAAATACAAAAGGCACAATGCCGACTTAAGTACAAGAAGACCGACACTTCTTACTGACTACGTTTTGAACCATTCCTGTAACACTAGTTATAGATTCCGATGCTTCACTTCAGGTTTACTGTATCCCTTGGACCTTCGTATTGACGATGAAAGACAGAAATTGCATCGGAATTAAATTCAAAAGGCACTATGCCGACTTAAGGACAAGATGACTGACTCTTCCTACTGACCAGTCCTGTAACACTAGTTATAGATTCCGATGCTTCACTTCAGGTTTACTGTATCCCTTAATCCTTCTTATTGATGATGAAACACAGAAATTGCATCGGAATAAATAAAAAAGGCACAATGCCGACTTAAGTACATGAAGACCGACACTTTTTACTGACTACGCTTTGAACCATTCCTGTAACACTAGTTATAGATTCCGATGCTTCACTTCAGGTTTACTGTATCCCTTGGACCTTCTTATTGACGATGAAACACAGAAATTGCATCGGAATCAAATACAAAAGGCACAACGCCGACTTAAGGTCAAGAAGACTGACTCTTCCTACTGACCATTCCTGTTACGCTAGTTATAGATTCCGACGCTTCACTTCAGGTTTTCTGTATCCCTTGGATCTTCTTATTGACGATGAAACACAGATATTGCATCGGAATTAAATACAAAAGGCACAATGCCGAATTAAGTACATGAAGGCCGACACTTCTTACTGACTATGTTTTGGACCATTCCTGCGACACTAGATATAGATTCCGATGCTTGACTACAGATTTACTGTATCCCTTGTACCTTCTTATTGACGATGAAACTCAGAAATTGCATCGGAATTAAATACAAAAGGCACAATGATGACTTAAGTACATGAGGACGGACACTTCCTACTGAGTATGTTTTGAACCATTCCTGTGACACTAGTTATAGATTCCGATGCTTCACATCAGGTATACTGTATCCCTTGGACCATCTTATTGTCGATGAAATACAAAAATTGCATAGGAATTAAATGCAAAAGGCACAATGCCGACTTAAGGGCAAGAAGACTGACTCTTCCTACTGACCATTCCTGTGACACTAGTTATAGATTCCGATGCTTCACTTCAGGTACACTGTATCCCTTGGACCTTCTTATTGGCGATGAAACACAGTAATTGCATCGGAATTAAATACAAAAGACACAATGCCGACTTAAGCACATGAAGACCGACACTTCTTACTGACTATGTTTTGAACCATTCCTGTGACACTAGTTATAGATTCCGATGCTTCACTTCAGGTTTACTGTATACCTTGGACCATCTTATTGACGGTGAAACACAGAAATTGCATAGGAATTACATACAAAAGGCACAACGCCGACTTAAGGGCAAGAAGACTGACTCTTCCTACTGACTACTCCTGTGACACTAGTTATAGATTCCGATGCTTCACTTTAGGTTTACTGTATCCCTTGGACCTTCTTATTGACGATGAAACACAGAAATTGCATCGGAATTAAATACAAAAGGCACAATGCCGAATTAAGTACATGAAGACCGACACTTCTTACTGACTATGTTTTGAACCATTCTTGTGACACTAGTTATAGTTTCCGATGCTTCACTTCAGGTTTACTGTATCCCTTGTACCTTCTTATTGACGATGAAACACAGAAATTGCATCGGAATTAAATACAAAAGGCACTATGCCGACTTAAATACATGAAGACCGACACTTCTTACTGACTACGATTTGAACCATTCCTGTAACACTAGTTATAGATTCAGATGCTTCACTTCAGGTTTACTGTATCCCTTGGACCTTCTTATAGACGATGAAACACTGAAATTGCATCGGAATGAAATACAAAAGGCACAATGCCGACTTAAGGACAAGAAGACTGACTCTTCCTACTGACCATTCCTGTGACACTAGTTATAGATTCCGATGCTTCACTTCAGGTTTACTGTATCCCTTGGACCTTCTTATTGTCGATGAAACACAGAAATTGCATCGGAATTAAATTCAAAAGGCACTATGCCGACTTAAGGACAAGATGACTGACTCTTCCTACTGACCAGTCCTGTACCACTAGTTATAGATTCCGATGCTTCACTTCAGGTTTACTGTATTCCTTGGTCCTTCTTATTGACGATGAAACACAGAAATTGCATCGGAATAAATACAAAAGGCACAATGCCGACTTAAGTACATGAAGACCGACACTTTTTACTGACTACGCTTTGAACCATTCCTGTAACACTAGTTATAGATTCCGATGCTTCACTTCAGGTTTACTGTATACCTTGGACCATCTTATTGACGGTGAAACACAGAAATTGCATAGGAATTACATACAAAAGGCACAATGCCGACTTAAGGGCAAGAAGACTGACTCTTCCTACTGACTACTCCTGTGACACTAGTTATAGATTCCGATGCTTCACTTTAGGTTTACTGTATCCCTTGGACCTTCTTATTGACGATGAAACACAGAAATTGCATCGGAATTAAATACAAAAGGCACAATGCCGAATTAAGTACATGAAGACCGACACGTCTTACTGACTATGTTTTGAACCATTCCTGTGACACTAGTTATAGTTTCCGATGCTTCACTTCAGGTTTACTGTATCCCTTGTACCTTCAGATTGACGATGAAACACAGAAATTGCATCGGAATTAAATACAAAAGGCACTATGCCGACTTAAATACATGAAGACCGACACTTCATACTGACTACGTTTTGAACCATTCCTGTAACACTAGTTATAGATTCAGATGCTTCACTTCAGGATTACTGTATCCCTTGGACCTTCTTATTGACGATGAAACACTGAAATTGCATCGGAATTAAATACAAAAGGCACAATGCCGACTTAAGGACAAGAAGACTGACTCTTCCAAATGACCATTCCTGTGACACTAGTTATAGATTCCGATGCTTCACTTCAGGTTTACTGTATCCCTTGGACCTTCTTATTGACGATGAAACACAGAAATTGCATCGGAATTAAATACAAAAGGCACAATGCCGAATTAAGTACATGAAGACCGACACTTCTTACTGACTATGTTTTGAACCATTCTTGTGACACTAGTTATAGTTTCCGATGCTTCACTTCAGGTTTACTGTATCCCTTGTAGCTTCTTATTGACGATGAAACACAGAAATTGCATCGGAATTAAATACAAAAGGCACTATGCCGACTTAAATACATGAAGACCGACACTTCTTACTGACTACGATTTGAACCATTCCTGTAACACTAGTTATAGATTCAGATGCTTCACTTCAGGTTTACTGTATCCCATGGTCCTTCTTATTGACGATGAAACACAGAAATTGCATCGGAATAAATACAAAAGGCACAATGCCGACTTAAGTACATGAAGACCGACACTTTTTACTGACTACGCTTTGAACCATTCCTGCAACACTAGTTATAGATTCCGATGCTTCACTTCAGGTTTACTGTATCCCTTGGACCTTCTTATTGACGATGAAACACAGAAATTGCATCGGAATTAAATACGAAAGGCACAACGCCGACTTAAGGTCAAGAAGACTGACTCTTCCTACTGGCCATTCCTGTGACACTAGTTATAGATTCCGATGCTTCACTTCAGGTTTACTGTATCCCTTGGACCTTCTTATTGACGATGAAACACAGAAATTGCATCGGAATGAAATACAAAAGGCACAACGCCGACTTAAGTTCAAGAAGACTGACTCTTCCTACTGACCATTCCTGTGACATTAGTTATAGATTCCGATGCTTCTTTTCAGGTTTACTGTATCCCTTGGACCATCTTATTGAGGATGAAACAACAACTAGCATAGGAATTAAATACAAAAGGCACAATGCCGACTTAAGGGCAAGAAGACTGACTCTTCCTACTGACCATTCCTGTGACACTAATTATAGATTCCGATGCTTAACTTCAGGTACACTGTATCCCTTGGACCTTCTTATTGACGATGAAACACAGAAATTGCATCGGAATTAAATATAAAAGATACAATGCCGACTTAAGTATATGAAGACCGACACTTCTTACTGACTATGTTTTGAACCATTCCTGTGACACTAGTTTTAGATTCCGATGCTTCACTTCAGGTTTACTGTATCCCTTGGACCATCTTATTGATGATGAAACACAGAAAATGCAGAGGAATTAAATACAAAAGGCACAATGCCGACTTAAGGGCAAGAAGACTGACTCTTCACACTGACCATTCCTGTGACACTAGTTATAGATTCCGATGCTTCACTTCAGGTTTACTGTATCCCTTGGACATTCTTATTGACGATGAAGCACAGAAATTGCATCGGAATTAAATACAAAAGGCACAATGCCGACTTAAGTACATGAAGACCGACACTTCTTACTGACTATGTTTTGAACCATTCCTGTGACACTAGTTATAGATTTCGGTGCTTCACATCAGGTTTACTGTATCCCTTGGACCTTCTTATTGACGATGAAACACAGAAATTGCATCGGAATTAAATTCAAAAGGCACTATGCCGACTTCAGGACAAGATGACTGACTCTTCCTACTGACCAGTCCTGTACCACTAGTTATAGATTCCGATGCTTCACTTCAGGTTTACTGTATCCCTTGGTCCTTCTTATTGACGATGAAAGACAGAAATTGCATCGGAATAAATACAAAAGGCACAATGCCGGCTTAAGTACATGAAGACCGACACTTTCTACTGACTACGCTTTTTTAACCATTCCTGTAACACTAGTTATAGATTCCGATGCTTCACTTCAGGTTTACTGTATCCCTTGGACCTTCTTATTAACGATGAAACACAGAAATTGCATCGGAATTAAATACAAAAGGCACAACGCCGACTTAAGGTCAAGAATTCTGACTCTTTCTACTGACCATTCCTGTGACACTAGTTATAGATTCCGATGCTTCACTTCAGGTTTACTGTATCCCTTGGACCATCTTATTGACGATGAAACACAGAAATTGCATCGGAATTAAATACAAAAGGCACGATGCCGACTTAAGTACATGAAGACGGACACATCGTACTGACTATGATTTGAACCATTCCTGTGACACTAGATATAGATTCCGATGTTTCACTTCAGGTTTACTGTAACCCTTGGACCTTCTTATTGACGATGAAACACAGAAATTGCATCGGAATTAAATTCAAAAGGCACTATGCCGACTTAAGGACAAGATGACTGACTCTTCCTACTGACCAGTCCTGTACCACTAGTTATAGATTCCGATGCTTCACTTCAGGTTTACTGTATCCCTTGGTCCTTCTTATTGACGATGAAACACAGAAATTGCATCGGAATAAATACAAAAGGCACAATGCCGACTTAAGTACATGAAGACCGACACTTTTTACTGACTACGCTTTGAACCATTCCTGTAACACTAGTTATAGATTCCGATGCTTCACTTCAGGTTTACTGTATCCCTTGGACCTTCTTATTGACGATGAAACACAGAAATTGTATCGGAATTAAATACAAAAGGCACAACGCCGACTTAAGGTCAAGAAGACTGACTCTTCCTACTGACCATTCCTGTGACACTAGTTATAGATTCCGATGCTTCACTTCAGGTTTACTGTATCCCTTGGACCTTCTTATTGACGATGAAACACAGAAATTGCATCGGAATTAAATACAAAAGGCACAATACCGACTGAAGTACATGAAGACGGACACATCGTACTGACTATGATCTGAACCATTCCTGTGACACTAGTTATAGATTCCGATGCTTCACTTCAGGTTTACTGTTTCCCTTGGACCATCTTATTGAGGATGAAACACAGAACTAGCGTAGGAATTATATACAAAAGGCACAATGCCGACTTAAGGGCAAGAAGACTGACTCTTCCAACTGACCATTCCTGTGACACTAGTTATAGTTTCCGATGCTTCACTTCAGGTTTACTGTATCCCTTGGACCTTCTTATTGACGATGAAACACAGAAATTGCATCGGAAGTAAATACAAAAGGCACAATGCCGACTTAAGTACATGAAGACCGACACTTCTTACTGACTATGTTTTGAACCATTCCTGTGACACTAGTTATAGATTCCGATGCTTCACATCAGGTTTACTGTATCCCTTGGACCTTCTTATTGACGAAGAAACACAGAGATTGCATCGGAATTAAATACAAAAGGCACACTGCCAACTTAAGGACAAGAAGACTGACTCTTCCTACTGACCATTCCTGTGATACTAGTAATAGATTCCGATGCTTCACTTCAGGTTTACTGTATCCCTTGGACCTTCTTATTGCCGATGAAACACAGAAATTGCATCGGAATTAAATACAAAATGAACAATGCCGACTTATATACATGAAGACCGACACTTCTTACTGACTACGTTTTGAACCATTCCTGTAACACTAGTTATAGATTCAGAAGCTTCACTTCAGGTTTACTGTATCCATTGGACCTTCTTATTCACGATGAAACACAGAAATTGCATCGGAATTAAATACAAAAGGCAAATTGCTGACTTAAGGACAAGAAGACTGACTCTTCCTACTGACCATTCCTGTGACACTAGTTATAGATTCCGATGCCTCACTCCATGTTTACTGTATCCCTTGGACCTTCTTATTGACGATGAAACACAGAAATTGCATCGGAATTAAATACAAAAGGCACAATGCCGACTGAAGTACATGAAGACGGACACATCGTACTGACTATGATTTGAACCATTCCTGTGACACTAGTTATAGATTCCGATGCTTCACTTCAGGTTTACTGTTTCCCTTGGACCATCTTATTGAGGATGAAACACAGAACTAGCGTAGGAATTAAATACAAAAGGCACAATGCCGACTTAAGGGCAAGAAGACTGACTCTTCCTACTGACCATTCCTGTGACACTAATTATAGATTCCGATGCTTAACTTCAGGTACACTGTATCCCTTGGACCTTCTTATTGACGATGAAACACAGAAATTGCATCGGAATTAAATATAAAAGGTACAATGCCGACTTAAGTACATGAAGACCGACACTTCTTACTGACTATGTTTTGAACCATTCCTGTGACACTAGTTATAGATTCCGATGCTTCACTTCTGGTTTACTGTATCCCTTGGACCATCTTATTGACGATGAAACACAGAAATTGCATAGGAATTAAATACAAAAGGCACAATGCCGACTTAAGGGCAAGAAAACTGACTCTTCCAACTGACCATTCCTGTGACACTAGTTATAGATTCCGATGCTTCACTTCAGGTTTACTGTATCCTTTGGACCTTCTTATTGACGATGAAACACAGAAATTGCATCGGAATTAAATACAAAAGGCACAATGCCGACTTAAGTACATAAAGACCGACACTTCTTACTGACTATGTTTTGAACCATTCCTGTGACACTAGTTATAGATTCCGATGCTTCACATCAGGTTTACTGTATCCCTTGGACCTTCTTATTGACGAAGAAACACAGAGATTGCATCGGAATTAAATACAAAAGGCACACTGCCAACTTAAGGACAAGAAGACTGACTCTTCCTACTGACCATTCCTGTGATACTAGTAATAGATTCCGATGCTTCACTTCAGGTTTACTGTATCCCTTGGACCTTCTTATTGCCGATGAAACACAGAAATTGCATCGGAATTAAATACAAAATGAACAATGCCGACTTATATACATGAAGACCGACACTTCTTACTGACTACGTTTTGAACCATTCCTGTAACACTAGTTATAGATTCAGAAGCTCCACTTCAGGTTTACTGTATCCATTGGACCTTCTTATTCACGATGAAACACAGAAATTGCATCGGAATTAAATACAAAAGGCAAATTGCTGACTTAAGGACAAGAAGACTGACTCTTCCTACTGACCATTCCTGTGACACTAGTTATAGATTCCGATGCCTCACTCCATGTTTACTGTATCCCTTGGACCTTCGTATTGAAGATGAAACACAGAAATTGCATCGGAATTAAATACAAAAGGCACAATGCCGACTTAAGAACAAGAAGACCGACACTTCTTACTGACTACGTTTTGAACCATTCCTGTAACACTAGTTATAGATTCCGATGCTTCACTTCAGGTTTACTGTATCCCTTGGACCTTCTTATTGACGATGAAACACAGAAATTGCATTGGAATTAAATACAAAAGGCACAACGCCGACTTAAGGTCAAGAAGACTGACTCTTCCCACTGACCATTCCTGTTACGCTAGCTATAGATTCCGACGCTTCACTTCAGGTTTTCTGTATCCCTTGGATCTTCGTATTGACGATGAAACACAGATATTGCATCGGAATTAAATACAAAAGGCACAATGCCGACTTAAGTACATGAAGACCGACACTTCTTACTGTCTATGCTTTGAACCATTCCTGTGACACTAGTTATAGATTCCGATGCTTCACTTCAGGTTTACTGTATCCCTTGGACCTTCGTATTGACGATGAAACACTGAAATTGCATCGGAATTAAATACAAAAGGCACAATGCCGACTTAAGTACAAGAGACTGATTCTTCTTACTGACTATGCTTTGAACCATTCCTGTGATATTAGTTATAGATTCCGATGCTTCACTTCAGGTTTACTGTATCCCTTGGACCTTCATATTGATGATGAAACACAGACATTGCATCGGAATTAAATACAAAAGGCACAATGCCGACTTAAGTACAAGAAGGCTGACTCTTCTTACTGACTGTGTTTTGAACCATTCCTGTGACACTAGTTATAGATTCCGATGCTTCACTTCAGGTTTACTGTATCCCTCGGACCTTCTTATGGATGATGAAACACAGACATTGCATCGGAATTAAATACAAAAGGCACAATGCCGACTTAAGTACAAGAAGACTGACTCTTCATACTGACTATGTTTTTAACCATTCCTGTGACACTAGTTATAGATTCCGATGCTTCACTTCAGGTTTACTGTATCCCTTGGACCTTCGTATTGACGATGAAACACAGAAATTGCATCGGAATTAAATACAAAAGGCACAATGCCGACTTAAGTACAAGAGACTGATTCTTCTGACTGACTATGCTTTGAACCATTCCTGTGATATTAGTTATAGATTCCGATGCTTCACTTCAGGTTTACTGTATCCCTTGGACCTTCTTATTGATGATGAAACACAGACATTGCATCGGAATTAAATACAAAAGGCACAATGCCGACTTAAGTACAAGAAGGCTGACTCTTCTTACTGACTATGTTTTGAACCATTCCTGTGACACTAGTTATAGATTCCGATGCTTCACTTCAGGTTTACTGTATCCCTTGGACCTTCTTATTGACGATGAAACACTGAAATTGCATCGGAATTAAATACAAAAGGCACAATGCCGACTTAAGGACAAGAAGACTGACTCTTCCTACTTTCCATTCCTGTGACACTAGTTATAGATTCCGATTCTTCACTTCAGGTTTACTGTATAACTTGGACCTTCTTAATGACGATGAAACACAGAAATTGCATCGGAATTAAATTCAAAAGGCACTATGCCGACTTAAGGACAAGATCACTGACTCTTCCTACTGACCAGTCCTGTACCACTAGTTATAGATTCCGATGCTTCACTTCAGGTTTACTGTATCCCTTGGTCCTTCTTAATGACGATGAAACACAGAAATTGCATCGGAATAAAGACAAAAGGCACAATGCCGACTTAAGTACATGAAGACCGACACTTTTTACTGACTACGCTTTGAACCATTCCTGTAACACTAGTTATAGATTCCGATGCTTCACTTCAGGTTTACTGTATCCCTTGGACCTTCTTATTGACGATGAAACACAAAAATTGCATCGGAATTAAATACAAAAGGCACAACGCCGACTTAAGGTCAAGAAGACTGACCCTTCCTACTGACCATTCCTGTGACACTAGTTATAGATTCCGATGCTTCACTTCAGGTTTACTGTATCCCTTGGACCTTCTTATTGACGATGAAACACAGAAATTGCATCGGAATTAAATACAAAAGGCACAATGCCGACTTAAGTACATGAAGACGGACACATCGTACTGACTATGATTTGAACCATTCCTCTGACACTAGTTATAGATTCTGATGCTTCACTTCAGGTTTGCTGTATCCCTTTGACCTTCTTATTGACGATGAAACACAGAAATTGCATCGGAATTAAATTCAAAAGGCACTATGCCGACTTAAGGACAAGATGACTGACTCTTCCTACTGACCAGTCCTGTACCACTAGTTATAGATTCCGATGCTTCACTTCAGGTGTACTGTATCCCTTGGTCCTTCTTATCGACGATGAAACACAGAAATTGCATCGGAATAAATACAAAAGGCACAATGCCGACATAAGTACATGAAGACCGACACTTTTTACTGACTACGCTTTGAACCATTCCTGTAACACTAGTTATAGATTCCGATGCTTCACTTCAGGTTTACTGTATCCCTTGGACCTTCTTATTGACGATGAAACACAGAAATTGCATCGGAATTAAATACAAAAGGCACAATGCCAACTTAAGTACATGAAGACGGACGCATCGTACTGACTATGATTTGAACCATTCCTGTGACACTAGTTATAGATTCCGATGCTTCACTTCAGGTTTACTGTATCCCTTGGACCATCTTATTGACAATGAAACACAGAAATTGCATAGGAATTAAATACAAAAGGCACAATGCCGACTTAAGGGCAAGAAGACTGACTCTTCCAACTGACCATTCCTGTGACACTAGTTATAGATTCCGATGCTTCACTTTAGGTTTACTGTATCCCTTGGACCTTCTTCTTGACGATGAAACACAGAAATTGCATCGGAATTAAATACAAAAGGCACAATGCCGACTTAAGTACATGAAGACCGACACTTCCTACTGACTATGTTGTGAACCATTCCTGTGACACTACTTATAGATTCCGATGCTTCACATCAGGTTTACTGTATCCCTTGGACCTTCTTATTGACGAAGAAACACAGAAATTGCATCGGAATTAAATACAAAAGGCACACTGCCAACTTAAGGACAAGAAGACTGACTCTTCCTACTGACCATTCCTGTGATACTAGTAATAGATTCCGATGCTTCACTGCAGGTTTACTGTATCCCTTGGACCTTCTTATTGCTGATGAAACACAGAAATTGCATCGGAATTAAATACAAAATGCACAATGCCGACTTAAATACATGAAGACCGACACTTCTTACTGACTACGTTTTGAACCATTCCTGTAACACTAGTTATAGATTCAGAAGCTTCACTTCAGGTTTACTGTATCCCTTGGACCTTCTTATTGACGATGAAACACAGAAATTGCATCGGAATTAAATACAAAAGGCAAAATGCTGACTTAAGGTCCAGACGACTGACTCTTCCTACTGACCATTCCTGTGACACTAGTTATAGATTCCGATGCCTCACTCCATGTTTACTGTATCCCTTGGACCTTCGTATTGACGATGAAACACAGAAATTGCATCGGAATTAAATACAAAAGGCACAATGCCGACTTAAGTACAAGAAGACCGACACTTCTCACTGACTACGTTTTGAACCATTCCTGTAACACTAGTTATAGATTCCGTTGCTTCACTTCAGGTTTACTGTATCCCTTGGACCCTCTTATTGACGATGAAACACAGAAATTGCATCGGAATTAAATTCAAAAGGCACTATGCCGACTTAAGGACAAGATGACTGACTCTTCCTACTGACCAGTCCTGTAACACTAGTTATAGAATCCGATGCTTCACTTCAGGTTTACTGTATCCCTTCGTCCTTCTTATTGACGATGAAACACAGAAATTGCATCGGAATAATTACAAAAGGCACAATGCCGACTTAAGTACATGAAGACCGACACTTTTTACTGACTACGCTTTGAACCATTCCTGTAACACTAGTTATAGATTCCGATGCTTCACTTCAGGTTTACTGTATCCCTTGGACCTTCTTATTGACGATGAAACACAGAAATTGCATCGGAATTAAATACAAAAGGCACAACGCCGACTTAAGGTCAAGAAGACTGACTCCTCCTACTGACCATTCCTGTTACGCTAGTTATAGATTCCGACGCTTCACTTCAGGTTTTCTGTATCCCTTGGATCTTCTTATTGACGATGAAACACAGATATTGCATCGGAATTAAATACAAAAGGCACAATGCCGACTTAAGTACATGAAGACCGACACTTCTTACTGACTATGCTTTGAACCATTCCTGTGACACTAGTTATAGATTCCGATGCTTCACTTCAGGTTTACTGTATCCCTTGGACCTTCGTATTGACGATGAAAGACAGAAATTGCATCGGAATTAAATACAAAAGGCACAATGCCGACTTAAGTACAAGAGACTGATTCTTCTTACTGACTATGCTTTGAACCATTCCTGTGATATTAGTTATAGATTCCGATGCTTCACTTCAGGTTTACTGTATCCCTTGCACCTTCTTATTGATGATGAAACACAGACATTGCATCGGAATTAAATACAAAAGCACAATGCCGACTTAAGTACAAGAAGGCTGACTCTTCTTACTGACTATGTTTTGAACCATTCCTGTGACACTAGTTATAGATTCCGATGCTTCACTTAAGGTTTACTGTATCCCTTGGACCTTCTTATTGATGATGAAACACAGACATTGCATCGGAATTAAATACAAAAGGCACAATGCCGACTTAAGTACAAGAAGACTGACTCTTCTTACTGACTATGTTTTTAACCATTCCTGTGACACTAGTTATAGATTCCGATGCTTCACTTCAGGTTTACTGTATCCCTTGGACCTTCGTATTGACGATGAAACACAGAAATTGCATCGGAATTAAATACAAAAAGGCACAATGCCGACTTAAGTACAAGAGACTGATTCTTCTTACTGACTATGCTTTGAACCATTCCTGTGATATTAGTTATAGATTCAGATGCTTCACTTCAGGTTTACCTTATCCCTTGGACCTTCTTATTGATGATGAAACACAGACATTGCATCGGAATTAAATACAAAAGGCACAATGCCGACATATGTACAAGAAGGCTGACTCTTCTTACTGACTATGTTTTGAACCATTCCTGTGACACTAGTTATAGATTCTGATGCTTCACTTCAGGTTTACTGTATCCCTTGGACCTTCTTATTGATGATGAAACACAGACATTGCATCGGAATTAAATACAAGAGGCACATTGCCGACTTAAGTACAAGAAGACTGACTCTTCTTACTGACTATGTTTTTAACCATTCCTGTGACACTAGTTATAGATTCCGATTCTTCACTTCAGGTTTACTGTATCCCTTGGACCTTCTTAATGATGATGAAGCACAGACATTGCATCGGAAATAAATACAAAAGGCACAATGCCGACTTAAGTACAAGAGGACTGACTCTTCTTACTGTCTATGTTTTGAACCATTCCTGCGACACTAGATGTAGATTCCGATGCTTGACTTCAGATTTACTGTATCCCTTGGACCTTCTTATTGACGATGAAACTCAGAAATTGCATCGGAATTAAATACAAAAGGCACAATGATGACTTAAGTACATGAAGACGGACACTTCCTACTGAGTATGTTTTGAACCATTCCTGTGACACTAG
Source organism: Schistocerca americana (assembly GCF_021461395.2). Lineage (NCBI taxonomy): Eukaryota > Metazoa > Arthropoda > Insecta > Orthoptera > Acrididae > Schistocerca > Schistocerca americana. The sequence goes on from NW_025726093.1 coordinate 2,487,810, forward strand.
TTATAGATTCCGATGCTTCACATCAGGTACACTGTATCCCTTGGACCATCTTATTGTCGATGAAACACAAAAATTGCATAGGAATTAAATGCAAAAGGCACAATGCCAACTTAAGGGCAAGAAGACTGACTCTTCCTACTGACCATTCCTGTGACACTAGTTATAGATTCCGATGCTTCACTTCAGGTTTACTGCATCCCTTGGACCTTCTTATTGACGATGAAACACAGAAATTGCATCGGAATAAAATCCAAAATCACAATGCCGACTTAAGTACATGAAGACCGACACTTCTTACTGACTATGTTTTGAACCATTCCTGTGACACTACTTATAGATTCCGATGCTTCACATCAGGTTTACTGTATCCCTTGGACCTTCTTATTGACGAAGAAACACAGAAATTGCATCGGAATTAAATACAAAAGGCACACTGCCAACTTAAGGACAAGAAGACTGACTCTTCCTACTGACCATTCCTGTGATACTAGTAATAGATTCCGATGCTTCACTTCAGGTTTACTGTATCCCTTGGACCTTCTTATTGCTGATGAAACACAGAAATTGCATCGGAATTAAATACAAAATGCACAATGCCGACTTAAATACATGAAGACCGACACTTCTTACTGACTACGTTTTGAACCATTCCTGTAACACTAGTTATAGATTCAGAAGCTTCACTTCAGGTTTACTGTATCCCTTGGACCTTCTTATTGACGATGAAACACAGAAATTGCATCGGAATTAAATACAAAAGGTAAAATGCTGACTTAAGGACAAGAAGACTGACTGTTCCTACTGACCATTCCTGTGACACTAGTTATAGATTCCGATGCCTCACTCCATGTTTACTGTATCCCTTGGACCTTCGTATTGACGATGAAACACAGAAATTGCATCGGAATTAAATACAAAAGGCACAATGCCGACTTAAGTACAAGAAGACCGACACTTCTTACTGACTACGTTTTGAACCATTCCTGTAACAATAGTTATAGATTCCGATGCTTCACTTCAGGTTTACTGTATCCCTTGGACCCTCTTATTGACGATGAAACACAGAAATTTCATCGGAATTAAATTCAAAAGGCACTATGCCGACTTAAGGACAAGATGACTGACTCTTCCTACTGACCAGTCCTGTAACACTAGTTATAGATTCCGATGCTTCACTTCAGGTTTACTGTATCCCTTGGTCCTTCTTATTGACGATGAAACACAGAAATTGCATCGGAATAAATACAAAAGGCACAATGCCAACTTAAGTACATGAAGACCGACACTTTTTACTGACTACGCTTTGAACCATTCCTGTAACACTAGTTATAGATTCCGATGCTTCACTTCAGGTTTACTGTATCCCTTGGACCTTCGTATTGACGATGAAACACAGAAATTGCATCGGAATTAAATACAAAAGGCACAACGCCGACTTAAGGTCAAGAAGACTGACTCTTCCTACTGACCATTCCTGTTACGATAGTTATAGATTCCGACGCTTCACTTCAGGTTTTCTGTATCCCTTGGATCTTCTTATTGAAGATGAAACACAGATATTGCATCGGAATTAAATACAAAAGGCACATGAAGACCGACACTTCTTACTGACTATGCTTTGAGCCATTCCTGTGACACTAGTTATGGATTCCGATGCTTCACTTCAGGTTTACTGTATCCCTTGGACCTTCGTATTGACGATGAAAGACAGAAATTGCATCGGAATTAAATACAAAAGGCACAATGCCGACTTAAGTACAAGAGACTGATTCTTCTTACTGACTATGCTTTGAACCATTCCTGTGATATTAGTTATAGATTCCGATGCTTCACTTCAGGTTTACTGTATCCCTTGGACCTTCTTATTGATGATGAAACACAGACATTGCATCGGAATTAAATACAAAAGCACAATGCCGACTTAAGTACAAGAAGGCTGACTCTTCTTACTGACTATGTTTTGAACCATTCCTGTGACACTAGTTATAGATTCCGATGCTTCACTTCAGGTTTACTGTATCCCTTGGACCTTCTTATTGCTGATGAAACACAGAAATTGCATCGGAATTAAATACAAAATGCACAATGCCGACTTAAATACATGAAGACCGACACTTCTTACTGACTACGTTTTGAACCATTCCTGTAACACTAGTTATAGATTCAGAAGCTTCACTTCAGGTTTACTGTATCCCTTGGACCTTCTTATTGACGATGAAACACAGAAATTGCATCGGAATTAAATACAAAAGGCAAAATGCTGACTTAAGGACCAGAAGACTGACTCTTCCTACTGACCATTCCTGTGACACTAGTTATAGATTCCGATGCCTCACTCCATGTTTACTGTATCCCTTGGACCTTCGTATTGACGATGAAACACAGAAATTGCATCGGAATTAAATACAAAAGGCACAATGCCGACTTAAGTACAAGAAGACCGACACTTCTTACTGACTACGTTTTGAACCATTCCTGTAACACTAGTTATAGATTCCGTTGCTTCACTTCAGGTTTACTGTATCCCTTGGACCCTCTTATTGACGATGAAACACAGAAATTGCATCGGAATTAAATTCAAAAGGCACTATGCCGACTTAAGGACAAGATGACTGACTCTTCCTACTGACCAGTCCTGTATCACTAGTTATAGAATCCGATGCTTCACTTCAGGTTTACTGTATCCCTTGGTCCTTCTTATTGACGATGAAACACAGAAATTGCATCGGAATAATTACAAAAGGCACAATGCCGACTTAAGTACATGAAGACCGACACTTTTTACTGACTACGCTTTGAACCATTCCTGTAACACTAGATATAGATTCCGATGCTTCACTTCAGGTTTACTGTATCCCTTGGACCTTCTTATTGACGATGAAACACAGAAATTGCATCGGAATTAAATACAAAAGGCACAACGCCGACTTAAGGTCAAGAAGACTGACTCCTCCTACTGACCATTCCTGTTACGCTAGTTATAGATTCCGACGCTTCACTTCAGGTTTTCTGTATCCCTTGGATCTTCTTATTGACGATGAAACACAGATATTGCATCGGAATTAAATACAAAAGGCACAATGCCGACTTAAGTACATGAAGACCGACACTTCTTACTGACTATGCTTTGAACCATTCCTGTGACACTAGTTATAGATTCCGATGCTTCACTTCAGGTTTACTGTATCCCTTGGACCTTCGTATTGACGATGAAAGACAGAAATTGCATCGGAATTAAATACAAAAGGCACAATGCCGACTTAAGTACAAGAGACTGATTCTTCTTACTGACTATGCTTTGAACCATTCCTGTGATATTAGTTATAGATTCCGATGCTTCACTTCAGGTTTACTGTATCCCTTGCACCTTCTTATTGATGATGAAACACAGACATTGCATCGGAATTAAATACAAAAGCACAATGCCGACTTAAGTACAAGAAGGCTGACTCTTCTTACTGACAATGTTTTGAACCATTCCTGTGACACTAGTTATAGATTCCGATGCTTCACTTCAGGTTTACTGTATCCCTTGGACCTTCTTATTGATGATGAAACACAGACATTGCATCGGAATTAAATACAAAAGGCACAATGCCGACTTAAGTACAAGAAGACTGACTCTTCTTACTGACTATGTTTTTAACCATTCCTGTGACACTAGTTATAGATTCCGATGCTTCACTTCAGGTTTACTGTATCCCTTGGACCTTCGTATTGACGATGAAACACAGAAATTGCATCGGAATTAAATACAAAAAGGCACAATGCCGACTTAAGTACAAGAGACTGATTCTTCTTACTGACTATGCTTTGAACCATTCCTGTGATATTAGTTATAGATTCAGGTGCTTCACTTCAGGTTTACCTTATCCCTTGGACCTTCTTATTGATGATGAAACACAGACATTGCATCGGAATTAAATACAAAAGGCACAATGCCGACATAAGTACAAGAAGGCTGACTCTTCTTACTGACTATGTTTTGAACCATTCCTGTGACACTAGTTATAGATTCTGATGCTTCACTTCAGGTTTACTGTATCCCTTGGACCTTCTTATTGATGATGAAACACAGACATTGCATCGGAATTAAATACAAGAGGCACATTGCCGACTTAAGTACAAGAAGACTGACTCTTCTTACTGACTATGTTTTTAACCATTCCTGTGACACTAGTTATAGATTCCGATTCTTCACTTCAGGTTTACTGTATCCCTTGGACCTTCTTAATGATGATGAAACACAGACATTGCATCGGAATTAAATACAAAAGGCACAATGCCGACTTAAGTACAAGAGGACTGACTCTTCTTACTGTCTATGTTTTGAACCATTCCTGCGACACTAGATATAGATTCCGATGCTTGACTTCAGATTTACTGTATCCCTTGGACCTTCTTATTGACGATGAAACTCAGAAATTGCATCGGAATTAAATACAAAAGGCACAATGATGACTTAAGTACATGAAGACGGACACTTCCTACTGAGTATGTTTTGAACCATTCCTGTGACACTAGTTATAGATTCCGATGCTTCACATCAGGTACACTGTATCCCTTGGACCATCTTATTGTCGATGAAACACAAAAATTGCATAGGAATTAAATGCAAAAGGCACAATGCCAACTTAAGGGCAAGAAGACTGACTCTTCCTACTGACCATTCCTGTGACACTAGTTATAGATTCCGATGCTTCACTTCAGGTTTACTGCATCCCTTGGACCTTCTTATTGACGATGAAACACAGAAATTGCATCGGAATAAAATCCAAAATCACAATGCCGACTTAAGTACATGAAGACCGACACTTCTTACTGACTATGTTTTGAACCATTCCTGTGACACTACTTATAGATTCCGATGCTTCACATCAGGTTTACTGTATCCCTTGGACCTTCTTATTGACGAAGAAACACAGAAATTGCATCGGAATTAAATACAAAAGGCACACTGCCAACTTAAGGACAAGAAGACTGACTCTTCCTACTGACCATTCCTGTGATACTAGTAATAGATTCCGATGCTTCACTTCAGGTTTACTGTATCCCTTGGACCTTCTTATTGCTGATGAAACACAGAAATTGCATCGGAATTAAATACAAAATGCACAATGCCGACTTAAATACATGAAGACCGACACTTCTTACTGACTACGTTTTGAACCATTCCTGTAACACTAGTTATAGATTCAGAAGCTTCACTTGAGGTTTACTGTATCCCTTGGACCTTCTTATTGACGATGAAACACAGATATTGCATCGGAATTAAATACAAAAGGTAAAATGCTGACTTAAGGACAAGAAGACTGACTGTTCCTACTGACCATTCCTGTGACACTAGTTATAGATTCCGATGCCTCACTCCATGTTTACTGTATCCCTTGGACCTTCGTATTGACGATGAAACACAGAAATTGCATCGGAATTAAATACAAAAGGCACAATGCCGACTTAAGTACAAGAAGACCGACACTTCTTACTGACTACGTTTTGAACCATTCCTGTAACACTAGTTATAGATTCCGATGCTTCACTTCAGGTTTACTGTATCCCTTGGACCCTCTTATTGACGATGAAACACAGAAATTTCATCGGAATTAAATTCAAAAGGCACTATGCCGACTTAAGGACAAGATGACTGACTCTTCCTACTGACCAGTCCTGTAACACTAGTTATAGATTCCGATGCTTCACTTCAGGTTTACTGTATCCCTTGGTCCTTCTTATTGACGATGAAACACAGAAATTGCATCGGAATAAATACAAAAGGCACAATGCCGACTTAAGTACATGAAGACCGACACTTTTTACTGACTACGCTTTGAACCATTCCTGTAACACTAGTTATAGATTCCGATGCTTCACTTCAGGTTTACTGTATCCCTTGGACCTTCGTATTGACGATGAAACACAGAAATTGCATCGGAATTAAATACAAAAGGCACAACGCCAACTTAAGGTCAAGAAGACTGACTCTTCCTACTGACCATTCCTGTTACGATAGTTATAGATTCCGACGCTTCACTTCAGGTTTTCTGTATCCCTTGGATCTTCTTATTGACGATGAAACACAGATATTGCATCGGAATTAAATACAAAAGGCACATGAAGACCGACACTTCTTACTGACTATGCTTTGAACCATTCCTGTGACACTAGTTATAGATTCCGATGCTTCACTTCAGGTTTACTGTATCCCTTGGACCTTCGTATTGACGATGAAAGACAGAAATTGCATCGGAATTAAATACAAAAGGCACAATGCCGACTTAAGTACAAGAGACTGATTCTTCTTACTGACTATGCTTTGAACCATTCCTGTGATATTAGTTATAGATTCCGATGCTTCACTTCGGGTTTACTGTATCCCTTGGACCTTCTTATTGATGATGAAACACAGACATTGCATCGGAATTTAATACAAAAGCACAATGCCGACTTAAGTACAAGAAGGCTGACTCTTCTTACTGACTATGTTTTGAACCATTCCTGTGACACTAGTTATAGATTCCGATGCTTCACTTCAGGTTTACTGTATCCCTTGGACCTTCTTATTGATGATGAAACACAGACATTGCATCGGAATTAAATACAAAAGGCACAATGCCGACTTAAGTACAAGAAGACTGACTCTTCTTACTGACTATGTTTTTAACCATTCCTGTGACACTAGTTATAGATTCCGATGCTTTACTTCAGGTTTACTGTATCCCTTGGACCTTCGTATTGACGATGAAACACAGAAATTGCATCGGAATTAAATACAAAAAGGCACAATGCCGACTTAAGTACAAGAGACTGATTCTTCTTACTGACTATGCTTTGAACCATTCCTGTGATATTAGTTATAGATTCAGATGCTTCACTTCAGGTTTACTGTATCCCTTGGACCTTCTTATTGATGATGAAACACAGACATTGCATCGGAATTAAATACAAAAGGCACAATGCCGACATAAGTACAAGAAGGCTGACTCTTCTTACTGACTATGTAATGAACCATTCCTGTGACACTAGTTATAGATTCTGATGCTTCACTTCAGGTTTACTGTATCCCTTGGACCTTCTTATTGATGATGAAACACAGACATTGCATCGGAATTAAATACAAGAGGCACATTGCCGACTTAAGTACAAGAAGACTGACTCTTCTTACTGACTATGTTTTTAACCATTCCTGTGACACTAGTTTTAGATTCCGATTCTTCACTTCAGGTTTACTGTATCCCTTGGACCTTCTTAATGATGATGAAACACAGACATTGCATCGGAATTAAATACAAAAGGCACAATGCCGACTTAAGTACAAGAGGACTGACTCATCTTACTGTCAATGTTTTGAACCATTCCTGCGACACTAGATATAGATTCCGATGCTTGACTTCAGATTTACTGTATCCCTTGGACCTTCTTATTGACGATGAAACTCAGAAATTGCATCGGAATTAAATACAAAAGGCACAATGATGACTTAAGTACATGAAGACGGACACTTCCTACTGGGTATGTTTTGAACCATTCCTGTGACACTAGTTATAGATTCCGATGCTTCACATCAGGTACACTGTATCCCGTCGACCATCTTATTGTCGATGAAACACAAAAATTGCATAGGAATTAAATGCAAAAGGCACAATGCCAACTTAAGGGCAAGAAGACTGACTCTTCCTACTGACCATTCCTGTGACACTAGTTATAGATTCCGATGCTTCACTTCAGGTTTACTGCATCCCTTGGACCTTCTTATTGTCGATGAAACACAGAAATTGCATCGGAATAAAATCCAAAATCACAATGCCGACTTAAGTACATGAAGACCGACACTTCTTACTGACTATGTTTTGAACCATTCCTGTGACACTACTTATAGATTCCGATGCTTCACATCAGGTTTACTGTATCCCTTGGACCTTCTTATTGACGAAGAAACACAGAAATTGCATCGGAATTAAATACAAAAGGCACACTGCCAACTTAAGGACAAGAAGACTGACTCTTCCTACTGACCATTCCTGTGATACTAGTAATAGATTCCGATGCTTCACTTCAGGTTTACTGTATCCCTTGGACCTTCTTATTGCTGATGAAACACAGAAATTGCATCGGAATTAAATACAAAATGCACAATGCCGACTTAAATACATAAAGACCGACACTTCTTACTGACTACGTTTTGAACCATTCCTGTAACACTAGTTATAGATTCAGAAGCTTCACTTCTGGTTTACTGTATCCCTTGGACCTTCTTATTGACGATGAAACACAGAAATTGCATCGGAATTAAATACAAAAGGTAAAATGCTGACTTAAGGACAAGAAGACTGACTGTTCCTACTGACCATTCCTGTGACACTAGTTATAGATTCCGATGCCTCACTCCATGTTTACTGTATCCCTTGGACCTTCGTATTGACGATGAAACACAGAAATTGCATCGGAATTAAATACAAAAGGCACAATGCCGACTTAAGTAAAAGAAGACCGACACTTCTTACTGACTACGTTTTGAACCATTCCTGTAACACTAGTTATAGATTCCGATGCTTCACTTCAGGTTTACTGTATCCCTTGGACCCTCTTATTGACGATGAAACACAGAAATTGCATCGGAATTAAATTCAAAAGGCACTATGCCGACTTAAGGACAAGATGACTGACTCTTCCTACTGACCAGTCCTGTAACACTAGTTATAGATTCCGATGCTTCACTTCAGGTTTACTGTATCCCTTGGTCCTTCTTATTGACGATGAAACACAGAAATTGCATCGGAATAAATACAAAAGGCACAATGCCGACTTAAGTACATGAAGACCGACACTTTTTACTGACTACGCTTTGAACCATTCCTGTAACACTAGTTATAGATTCCGATGCTTCACTTCAGGTTTACTGTATCCCTTGGACCTTCGTATTGACGATGAAAGACAGAAATTGCATCGGAATTAAATACAAAAGGCACAATGCCGACTTAAGTGCAAGAGACTGATTCTTCTTACTGACTATGCTTTGAACCATTCCTGTGATATTAGTTATAGATTCCGATGCTTCCCTTCAGGTTTACTGAATCCCTGGGACCTTATTATTGATGATGAAACACAGACATTGCATCGGAATTAAATACAAAAGCACAATGCCGACTTAAGTACAAGAAGGCTGACTCTTCTTTTTGACTATGCTTTTGAACCATTCCTGTGACACTAGTTATAGATTCCGATGCTTCACTTCAGGTTTACTGTATCCCTTGGACCTTCTTATTGATGATGTAACACAGACATTGCATCGGAATTAAATACAAAAGGCACAATGCCGACTTAAGTACAAGAAGACTGACTCTTCTTACTGACTATGTTTTTAACCATTCCTGTGACACTAGTTATAGATTCCGATGCTTCACTTCAGGTTTACTGTATCCCTTGGACCTTCGTATTGACGATGAAACACAGAAATTGCATCGGAATTAAATACAAAAAGGCACAATGCCGACTTAAGTACAAGAGACTGATTCTTCTTACTGACTATGCTTTGAACCATTCCTGTGATATTAGTTATTGATTCAGATGCTTCACTTCAGGTTTACTGTATCCCTTGGACCTTCTTATTGATGATGAAACACAGACATTGCATCGGAATTAAATACAAAAGGCACAATGCCGACATAAGTACAAGAAGACTGACTCTTCTTACTGACTATGTTTTGAACCATTCCTGTGACACTAGTTATAGATTCCGATGCTTCACTTCAGGTTTACTGTATCCCTTGGACCTTCTTATTGATGATGAAACACAGACATTGCATCGGAATTAAATACAAGAGGCACATTGCCGACTTAAGTACAAGAAGACTGACTCTTCTTACTGACTATGTTTTTAACCATTCCTGTGACACTAGTTATAGATTCCGATGCTTCACTTCAGGTTAACTGTATCCCTTGGACCTTCTTAATGATGATGAAACACAGACATTGCATCGGAATTAAATACAAAAGGCACAATGCCGACTTAAGTACAAGAGGACTGACTCTTCTTACTGTCTATGTTTTGAACCATTCCTGCGACACTAGATATAGATTCCGATGCATGACTTCAGATTTACTGTATCCCTTGGCCCTTCTTATTGACGATGAAACTCAGAAATTGCATCGGAATTAAATACAAAAGGCACAATGATGACTTAAGTACATGAAGACGGACACTTCCTACTGAGTATGTTTTGAACCATTCCTGTGACACTAGTTATAGATTCCGATGCTTCACATCAGGTATACTGTATCCCTTGGACCATCTTATTGTCGATGAAACACAAAAATTGCATAGGAATTAAATACAAAAGGCACAATGCCGACTTAAGGACAAGAAGACTGACTCATCCTACTGACCATTCCTGTGACACTAGTTATAGATTCCGATGCTTCACTTCAGGTTTACTGTATCCGTTGGACCTTCTTATTGACGATGAAACACAGAAATTGCATCGGAATTAAATTCAAAAGGCACTATGCCGACTTAAGGACAAGATGACTGACTCTTCCTACTGACCAGTCCTGTACCACTAGTTATAGATTCCGATGCTTCACTTCAGGTTTACTGTATCCCTTGGACCTTCTTATTGACGATGAAACACAGAAATTGCATCGGAATTAAATACAAAAGGTAAAATGCTGACTTAAGGACAAGAAGACTGACTCTTCCTACTGACCATTCCTGTGACACTAGTTATAGATTCCGATGCCTCACTCCATGTTTACTGTATCCCTTGGACCTTCGTATTGACGATGAAACACAGAAATTGCATCGGAATAAATACAAAAGGCACAATGCCGACTTAAGTACATGAAGACCGACACTTTTTACTGACTACGCTTTGAACCATTCCTGTAACACTAGTTATAGATTCCGATGCTTCACTTCAGGTTTACTGTATCCCTTGGACCTTCGTATTGACGATGAAACACAGAAATTGCATCGGAATTAAATACAAAAGGCACAACGCCGACTTAAGGTCAAGACGACTGACTCTTCCTACTGACCATTCCTGTTACGCTAGTTATAGATTCCGACGCTTCACTTCAGGTTTTCTGTATCCCTTGGATCTTCTTATTGACGATGAAACACAGATATTGCATCGGAATTAAACACAAAAGGCACAATGCCCACTTAAGTACATGAAGACTGACACTTCTTAATGACTATGCTTTGAACCATTCCTGTGACACTAGTTATAGATTCCGATGCTTCACTTCAGGTTTACTGTATCCCTTGGACCTTCGTATTGACGATGAAAGACAGAAATTGCATCGGAATTAAATACAAAAGGCACAATGCCGACGTAAGTACAAGAGACTGATTCTTCTTACTGACTATGCTTTGAACCATTCCTGTGATATTAGTTATAGATTCCGATGCTTCCCTTCAGGTTTACTGTATCCCTGGGACCTTCTTATTGATGATGAAACACAGACATTGCATCGGAATTAAATACAAGAGGCACATTGCCGACTTAAGTACAAGAAGACTGACTCTTCTTACTGACTATGTTTTTAACCATTCCTGTGACACTAGTTATAGATTCCGATGCTTCACTTCAGGTTAACTGTATCCCTTGGACCTTCTTAATGATGATGAAACACAGACATTGCATCGGAATTAAATACAAAAGGCACAATGCCGACTTAAGTACAAGAGGACTGACTCTTCTTACTGTCTATGTATTGAACCATTCCTGCGACACTAGATATAGATTCCGATGCTTGACTTCAGATTTACTGTACCCCTTGGACCTTCTTATTGACGATGAAACTCAGAAATTGCATCGGAATTAAATACAAAAGGCACAATGATGACTTAAGTACATGAAGACGGACACTTCCTACTGAGTATGTTTTGAACCATTCCTGTGACACTAGTTATAGATTCCGATGCTTCACATCAGGTATACTGTATCCCTTGGACCATCTTATTGTCGATGAAACACAAAAATTGCATAGGAATTAAATACAAAAGGCACAATGCCGACTTAAGGACAAGAAGACTGACTCTTCCTACTGACCATTCCTGTGACACTAGTTATAGATTCCGATGCTTCACTTCAGGTTTACTGTATCCGTTGGACATTCTTATAGACGATGAAACACAGAAATTGCATCGGAATTAAATTCAGAAGGCACTATGCCGACTTAAGGACAAGATGACTGACTCTTCCTACTGACCAGTCCTGTACCACTAGTTATAGATTCCGATTCTTCACTTCAGGTTTACTGTATCCCTTGGACCTTCTTATTGACGATGAAACACAGAAATTGCATCGGAATTAAATACAAAAGGCACAATGCCGACTTAAGTACATGAAGACCGACACTTCTTACTGACTATGTTTTGAACCATTCCTGTGATACTAGTTATAGATTTCGATGCTTCACATCAGGTTTACTGTATCCCTAGGACCTTCTTATTGACGATGAAACACAGAAATTGCATCGGAATTAAATTCAAAAGGCACTATGCCGACTTAAGGACAAGATGACTGACTCTTCCTACTGACCAGTCCTGTACCACTAGTTATAGATTCCGATGCTTCACTTCAGGTTTACTGTATCCCTTGGACCTTCTTATTGACGATGAAACACAGAAATTGCATCGGAATTAAATACAAAAGGCACAATGCCGACTTAAGTACATGAAGACCGACACTTCTTACTGACTATGTTTTGAACCATTCCTGTGATACTAGTTATAGATTTCGATGCTTCACATCAGGTTTACTGTATCCCTAGGACCTTCTTATTGACGATGAAACACAGAAATTGCATCGGAATTAAATTCAAAAGGCACTATGCCGACTTAAGGACAAGATGACTGACTCTTCCTACTGACCAGTCCTGTACCACTAGTTATAGATTCCGATGCTTCACTTCAGGTTAACTGTATCCCTTGGTCCTCCTTATTGACGATGAAACACAGAAATTGCATCGGAATAAATACAAAAGGCACAATGCCGACTTAAGTACATGAAGACCGACACTTTTTACTGACTACGCTTTGAACCATTCCTGTAACACTAGTTATAGATTCTGATGCTTCACTTCAGGTTTACTGTATCCCTTGGACCTTCTTATTGACGATGAAACACAGAAATTGCATCGGAATTAAATACAAAAGGCACAACGCCGACTTAAGGTCAAGAAGACTGACTCTTCCTACTGACCATTCCTGTGAAACTAGTTATAGATTCCGATGCTTCACTTCAGGTTTACTGTATCCCTTGGACCTTCTTATTGACGATGAAGCACAGAAATTGCATCGGAATTAAATTCAAAATTCACTATGCCGACTTAAGGACAAGATGACTGACTCTTCCTACTGACCAGTCCTGTACCACTAGTTATAGATTCCGATGCTTCACTTCAGGTTTACTGTATCCCTTGGACCTTCTTATTGACGATGAAGCACAGAAATTGCATCGGAATTAAATTCAAAAGGCACAATGCCGACTTAAGGACAAGAAGACTGACTCTTCCTACTGACCATTCCTGTGACACTAGTTATAGATTCCGATGCTTCACTTCAGGTTTACTGTATCCCTTGGACCTTCGTATTGACGATGAAACACAGAAATTGCATCGGAATTAAATACAAAAGGCACAATGCCGACTTAAGTACAAGAGACTGATTCTTCTGACTGACTATGCTTTGAACCATTCCGGTGATATTAGTTATAGATTCCGATGCTTCACTTCAGGTTTACTGTATCCCTCGGACCTTCTTATTGATGATGAAACACAGACATTGCATCGGAATTAAATACAAAAGGCACAATGCCGACTTAAGTACAAGAAGGCTGACTCTTCTTACTGACTATGTTTTGAACCATTTCTGTGACACTAGTTATAGATTCCGATGCTTCACTTCAGGTTTACTGTATCCCTTGGACCTTCTTATTGACGATGAAACACTGAAATTGCATCGGAATTAAATACAAAAGGCACAATGCCGACTTAAGGACAAGAAGACTGACTCTTCCTACTGACCATTCCTGTGACACTAGTTATAGATTCCGATGCTTCACTTCAGGTTTACTGTATCCCTTGGACCTTCTTATTGACGATGAAACACAGAAATTGCATCGGAATTAAATTCAAAAGGCACTATGCCGACTTAAGGACAAGATCACTGACTCTTCCTACTGACCAGTCCTGTACCACTAGTTATAGATTCCGATGCTTCACTTCAGGTTTACTGTATCCCTTGGTCCTTCTTAATGACGATGAAACACAGAAATTGCATCGGAATAAAGACAAAAGGCACAATGCCGACTTAAGTACATGAAGACCGACTTTTTTTACTGACTACGCTTTGAACCATTCCTGTAACACTAGTTATAGATTCCGATGCTTCACTTCAGGTTTACTGTATCCCTTGGACCTTCTTATTGACGATGAAACACAAAAATTGCATCGGAATTAAATACAAAAGGCACAACGCCGACTTAAGGTCAAGAAGACTGACTCTTCCTACTGACCATTCCTGTGACACTAGTTATAGATTCCGATGCTTCACTTCAGGTTTACTGTATCCCTTGGACCTTCTTATTGACGATGAAACACAGAAATTGCATCGGAATTAAATACAAAAGGCACAACGCCGACTTAAGGTCAAGAAGACTGACTCTTCCTACTGACCATTCCTGTGACACTAGTTATAGATTCCGATGCTTCACTTCAGGTTTACTGTATCCCTTGGACCATCCTATTGAGGATGAAACACAGAACTAGCATAGGAATTAAATACAAAAGGCACAATGCCGACTTAAGGGCAAGAAGACTGACTCTTCCTACTGACCATTCCTGTGACACTAATTATAGATTCCGATGCTTAACTTCAGGTACACTGTATCCCTTGGACCTTCTCATTGACGATGAAACACAGAAATTGCATCGGAATTAAATAAAAAAGGTACAATGCCGACATAAGGACATGAAGACCGTCACTTCTTACTGACTATGTTTTGAACCATTCCTGCGACACTAGTTATAGATTTCGATGCTTCACATCAGGTTTACTGTATCCCTTGGACCTTCTTATTGACGATGAAACACAGAAATTGCATCGGAATTAAATTCAAAAGGCACTATGCCGACTTAAGGACAAGATGACTGACTCTTCCTACTGACCAGTCCTGTACCACTAGTTATAGATTCCGATGCTTCACTTCAGGTTTACTGTATCCCTTGGACCTTCTTATTGACGATGAAACACAGAAATTGCATCGGAATTAAATTCAAAAGGCACTATGCCGACTTAAGGACAAGAAGACTGACTCTTCCTACTGACCATTCCTGTGACACTAGTTATAGATTCCGATGCTTCACTTCAGGTTTACTGTATCCCTTGGACCTTCTTATTGACGATGAAACACAGAAATTGCATCGGAATTAAATTCAAAAGGCACTATGCCGACTTAAGGACAAGATCACTGACTCTTCCTACTGACCAGTCCTGTACCACTAGTTATAGATTCCGATGCTTCACTTCAGGTTTACTGTATCCCTTGGTCCTTCTTAATGACGATGAAACACAGAAAATGCATCGGAATAAAGACAAAAGGCACAATGCCGACTAAAGTACATGAAGACCGACACTTTTTACTGACTACGCTTTGAACCATTCCTGTAACACTAGTTATAGATTCCGATGCTTCACTTCAGGTTTACTGCATCCCTTGGACCTTCTTATTGACGATGAAACACAAAAATTGCATCGGAAATAAATACAAAAGGCACAACGCCGACTTAAGGTCAAGAAGACTGACTCTTCCTACTGACCATTCCTGTGACACTAGTTATAGATTCCGATGCTTCACTTCAGGTTTACTGTATCCCTTGGACCTTCTTATTGACGATGAAACACAGAAATTGCATCGGAATTAAATACAAAAGGCACAACGCCGACTTAAGGTCAAGAAGACTGACTCTTCCTACTGACCATTCCTGTGACACTAGTTATAGATTCCGATGCTTCACTTCAGGTTTACTGTATCCCTTGGACCATCCTATTGAGGATGAAACACAGAACTAGCATAGGAATTAAATACAAAAGGCACAATGCCGACTTAAGGGCAAGAAGACTGACTCTTCCTACTGACCATTCCTGTGACACTAATTATAGATTCCGATGCTTAACTTCAGGTACACTGTATCCCTTGGACCTTCTCATTGACGATGAAACACAGAAATTGCATCGGAATTAAATAAAAAAGGTACAATGCCGACATAAGGACATGAAGACCGTCACTTCTTACTGACTATGTTTTGAACCATTCCTGCGACACTAGTTATAGATTTCGATGCTTCACATCAGGTTTACTGTATCCCTTGGACCTTCTTATTGACGATGAAACACAGAAATTGCATCGGAATTAAATTCAAAAGGCACTATGCCGACTTAAGGACAAGATGACTGACTCATCCTACTGACCAGTCCTGTACCACTAGTTATAGATTCCGATGCTTCACTTCAGGTTTACTGTATCCCTTGGTCCTTCTTATTGACGATGAAACACAGAAATTGCATCGGAATAAATACAAAAGGCACAATGCCGACTTAAGTAGATGAAGACCGACACTTTTTTCTGACTACGCTTTAAACCATTCCTGTAACACTAGTTATAGATTCCGATGCTTCACTTCAGGTTTACTGTATCCCTTGGACCTTCTTATTGACGATGAAACACAGAAATTGCATCGGAATTAAATACAAAAGGCACAACGCCGACTTAAGGTCAAGAAGACTGACTCTTCCTACTGACCATTCCTGTGACACTAGTTATAGATTCCGATGCTTCACTTCAGGTTTACTGTATCCCTTGGACCTTCTTATTGACGATGAAACACAGAAATTGCATCGGAATTAAATACAAAAGGCACAATGCCGACTTAAGTACATGAAGACGGACACATCGTACTGACTATGATTTGAACCATTCCTCTGACACTAGTTATAGATTCCGATGCTTCACTTAAGGTTTACTGTATCCCTTTGACCTTCTTATTGACGATGAAACACAGAAATTGCATCGGAATTAAATTCAAAAGGCACTATGCCGACTTAAGGACAAGATGACTGACTCTTCCTACTGACCAGTCCTGTACCACTAGTTATAGATTCCGATGCTTCACTTCAGGTGTACTGTATCCCTTGGTCCTTCTTATTGACGATGAAACACAGAAATTGCATCGGAATAAATAAAAAAGGCACAATGCCGACATAAGTACATGAAGACCGACACTTTTTACTGACTACGCTTTGAACCATTCCTGTAACACTAGTTATAGATTCCGATGCTTCACTTCAGGTTTACTGTATCCCTTGGACCTTCTTATTGACGATGAAACACAGAAATTGCATCGGAATTAAATACAAAAGGCACAATGCCAACTTAAGTACATGAAGACGGACGCATCGTACTGACTATGATTTGAACCATTCCTGTGACACTAGTTATAGATTCCGATGCTTCACTTCAGGTTTACTGTATCCCTTGGACCATCTTATTGAGGATGAAACACAGAACTAGCATAGGAATTAAATACAAAAGGCACAATGCCGACTTAAGGGCAAAAAGACTGACTCTTCCTACTGACCATTCCTGTGACACTAATTATAGAGTCCGATGCTTAACTTCAGGTACACTGCATCCCTTGGACCTTCTTATTGACGATGAAACACAGAAATTGCATCGGAATTAAATATAAAAGGTACAATGCCGACTTAAGTACATGAAGACCGACACCTCTTACTGACTATGTTTTGAACCATTCCTGTGACACTAGTTATAGATTCCGATGCTTCACTTCAGGTTTACTGTATCCCTTGGACCTTCTTATTGACGATGAAACACAGAAATTGCATCGGAATTAAATACAAAAGGCACAACGCCGACTTAAGGTCAAGAAGACTGACTCTTCCTACTGACCATTCCTGTGACACTAGTTATAGATTCCGATGCTTCACTTCAGGTTTACTGCATCCCTTGGACCTTCTTATTGACGATGGAACACAGAAATTGCATCGGAATTAAATTCAAAAGGCACTATGCCGACTTAAGGACAAGATCACTGACTCTTCCTACTGACCAGTCCTGTACCACTAGTTATAGATTCCGATGCTTCACTTCAGGTTTACTGTATCCCTTGGTCCTTCTTAATGACGATGAAACACAGAAATTGCATCGGAATAAAGACAAAAGGCACAATGCCGACTTAAGTACATGAAGACCGACACTTTTTACTGACTACGCTTTGAACCATTCCTGTAACACTAGTTATAGATTCCGATGCTTCACTTCAGGTTTACTGTATCCCTTGGACCTTCTTATTGACGATGTAACACAAAAATTGCATCGGAATTAAATACAAAAGGCACAACGCCGACTTAAGGTCAAGAAGACTGACTCTTCCTACTGACCATTCCTGTGACACTAGTTATAGATTCCGATGCTTCACTTCAGGTTTACTGTATCCCTTGGACCTTCTTATTGACGATGAAACACAGAAATTGCATCGGAATTAAATACAAAAGGCACAACGCCGACTTAAGGTCAAGAAGACTGACTCTTCCTACTGACCATTCCTGTGACACTAGTTATAGATTCCGATGCTTCACTTCAGGTTTACTGTATCCCTTGGACCATCCTATTGAGGATGAAACACAGAACTAGCATAGGAATTAAATACAAAAGGCACAATGCCGACTTAAGGGCAAGAAGACTGACTCTTCCTACTGGCCATTCCTGTGACACTAATTATAGATTCCGATGCTTAACTTCAGGTACA
Organism: Schistocerca americana; assembly: GCF_021461395.2. Taxonomy (NCBI): domain Eukaryota; kingdom Metazoa; phylum Arthropoda; class Insecta; order Orthoptera; family Acrididae; genus Schistocerca; species Schistocerca americana. The sequence goes on from NW_025726093.1 coordinate 2,506,644, forward strand.
CTGTATCCCTTGGACATTCTCATTGACGATGAAACACAGAAATTGCATCGGAATTAAATAAAAAAGGTACAATGCCGACATAAGGACATGAAGACCGTCACTTCTTACTGACTATGTTTTGAACCATTCCTGCGACACTAGTTATAGATTTCGATGCTTCACATCAGGTTTACTGTATCCCTTGGACCTTCTTATTGAGGATGAAACACAGAAATTGCATCGGAATTAAATTCAAAAGGCACTATGCCGACTTAAGGACAAGATGACTGACTCTTCCTACTGACCAGTCCTGTACCACTAGTTATAGATTCCGATGCTTCACTTCAGGTTTACTGTATCCCTTGGACCTTCTTATTGACGATGAAACACAGAAATTGCATCGGAATTAAATTCAAAAGGCACTATGCCGACTTAAGGACAAGAAGACTGACTCTTCCTACTGACCATTCCTGTGACACTAGTTATAGATTCCGATGCTTCACTTCAGGTTTACTGTATCCCTTGGACCTTCTTATTGACGATGAAACACAGAAATCGCATCGGAATTAAATTCAAAAGGCACTATGCCGACTTTAGGACAAGATCACTGACTCTTCCTACTGACCAGTCCTGTACCACTAGTTATAGATTCCGATGCTTCACTTCAGGTTTACTGTATCCCTTGGTCCTTCTTAATGACGATGAAACACAGAAATTGCATCGGAATAAAGACAAAAGGCACAATGCCGACTTAAGTACATGAAGACCGACACTTTTTACTGACTACGCTTTGAACCATTCCTGTAACACTAGTTATAGATTCCGATGCTTCACTTCAGGTTTACTGTATCCCTTGGACCTTCTTATTGACGATGAAACACAAAAATTGCATCGGAATTAAATACAAAAGGCACAACGCCGACTTAAGGTCAAGAAGACTGACTCTTCCTACTGACCATTCCTGTGACACTAGTTATAGATTCCGATGCTTCACTTCAGGTTTACTGTATCCCTTGGACCTTCTTATTGACGATGAAACACAGAAATTGCATCGGAATTAAATACAAAAGGCACAACGCCGACTTAAGGTCAAGAAGACTGACTCTTCCTACTGACCATTCCTGTGACACTAGTTATAGATTCCGATGCTTCACTTCAGGTTTACTGTATCCCTTGGACCATCCTATTGAGGATGAAACACAGAACTAGCATAGGAATTAAATACAAAAGGCACAATGCCGACTTAAGGGCAAGAAGACGGACTCTTCCTACTGACCATTCCTGTGACACTAATTATAGATTCCGATGCTTAACTTCAGGTACACTGTATCCCTTGGACCTTCTCATTGACGATGAAACACAGAAATTGCATCGGAATTAAATAAAAAAGGTACAATGCCGACATAAGGACATGAAGACCGTCACTTCTTACTGACTATGTTTTGAACCATTCCTGCGACACTAGTTATAGATTTCGATGCTTCACATCAGGTTTACTGTATCCCTTGGACCTTCTTATTGACGATGTAACACAGAAATTGCATCGGAATTAAATTCAAAAGGCACTATGCCGACTTAAGGACAAGATGACTGACTCTTCCTACTGACCAGTCCTGTACCACTAGTTATAGATTCCGATGCTTCACTTCAGGTTTCCTGTATCCCTTGGTCCTTCTTTTTGACGATGAAACACAGAAATTGCATCGGAATAAATACAAAAGGCACAATGCCGACTTAAGTAGATGAAGACCGACACTTTTTTCTGACTACGCTTTAAACCATTCCTGTAACACTAGTTATAGATTCCGATGCTTCACTTCAGGTTTACTGTATCCCTTGGACCTTCTTATTGACGATGAAACACAGAAATTGCATCGGAATTAAATACAAAAGGCACAACGCCGACTTAAGGTCAAGAAGACTGACTCTTCCTACTGACCATTCCTGTGACACTAGTTATAGATTCCGATGCTTCACTTCAGGTTTACTGTATCCCTTGGACCTTCTTATTGACGATGAAACACAGAAATTGCATCGGAATTAAATACAAAAGGCACAATGCCGACTTAAGTACATGAAGACGGACACATCGTACTGACTATGATTTGAACCATTCCTCTGACACTAGTTATAGATTCCGATGCTTCACTTCAGGTTTACTGTATCCCTTTGACCTTCTTATTGACGATGAAACACAGAAATTGCATCGGAATTAAATTCAAAAGGCACTATGCCGACTTAAGGACAAGATGACTTACTCTTCCTACTGACCAGTCCTGTACCACTAGTTATAGATTCCGATGCTTCACTTCAGGTTTACTGTATCCCTTGGACCTTCTTATTGACGATGAAACACAGAAATTGCATCGGAATTAAATTCAAAAGGCACTATGCCGACTTAAGGACAAGAAGACTGACTCTTCCTACTGACCATTCCTGTGACACTAGTTATAGATTCCGATGCTTCACTTCAGGTTTACTGTATCCCTTGGACCTTCTTATTGACGATGAAACACAGAAATTGCATCGGAATTAAATTCAAAAGGCACTATGCCGACTTAAGGACAAGATCACTGACTCTTCCTACTGACCAGTCCTGTACCACTAGTTATAGATTCCGATGCTTCACTTCAGGTTTACTGTATCCCTTGGTCCTTCTTAATGACGATGAAACACAGAAATTGCATCGGAATAAAGACAAAAGGCACAATGACGACTTAAGTACATGAAGACCGACACTTTTTACTGACTACGCTTTGAACCATTCCTGTAACACAAGTTATAGATTCCGATGCTTCACTTCAGGTTTACTGTATCCCTTGGACCTTCTTATTGACGATGAAACACAAAAATTGCATCGGAATTAAATTCAAAAGGCACTATGCCGACTTAAGGACAAGATGACTGACTCTTCCTACTGACCAGTCCTGTACCACTAGTTATAGATTCCGATGCTTCACTTCAGGTTTACTGTATCCCTTGGACCTTCTTATTGACGATGAAACACAGAAATTGCATCGGAATTAAATTCAAAATTCACTATGCCGACTTAAGGACAAGAAGACTGACTCTTCCTACTGACCATTCCTGTGACACTAGTTATAGATTCCGATGCTTCACTTCAGGTTTACTGTATCCCTTGGACCTTCTTATTGACGATGAAACACAGAAATTGCATCGGAATTAAATTCAAAAGGCACTATGCCGACTTAAGGACAAGATCACTGACTCTTCCTACTGACCAGTCCTGTACCACTAGTTATAGATTCCGATGCTTCACTTCAGGTTTACTGTATCCCTTGGTCCTTCTTAATGACGATGAAACACAGAAATTGCATCGGAATAAAGACAAAAGGCACAATGCCGACTTAAGTACATGAAGACCGACACTTTTTACTGACTACGCTTTGAACCATTCCTGTAACACTAGTTATAGATTCCGATGCTTCACTTCAGGTTTACTGTATCCCTTGGACCTTCTTATTGACGATGAAACACAAAAATTGCATCGGAATTAAATACAAAAGGCACAACGCCGACTTAAGGTCAAGAAGACTGACTCTTCCTACTGACCATTCCTGTGACACTAGTTATAGATTCCGATGCTTCACTTCAGGTTTACTGTATCCCTTGGACCTTCTTATTGACGATGAAACACAGAAATTGCATCGGAATTAAATACAAAAGGCACAACGCCGACTTAAGGTCAAGAAGACTGACTCTTCCTACTGACCATTCCTGTGACACTAGTTATAGATTCCGATGCTTCACTTCAGGTTTACTGTATCCCTTGGACCATCCTATTGAGGATGAAACACAGAACTAGCATAGGAATTAAATACAAAAGGCACAATGCCGACTTAAGGGCAAGAAGACGGACTCTTCCTACTGACCATTCCTGTGACACTAATTATAGATTCCGATGCTTAACTTCAGGTACACTGTATCCCTTGGACCTTCTCATTGACGATGAAACACAGAAATTGCATCGGAATTAAATAAAAAAGGTACAATGCCGACATAAGGACATGAAGACCGTCACTTCTTACTGACTATGTTTTGAACCATTCCTGCGACACTAGTTATAGATTTCGATGCTTCACATCAGGTTTACTGTATCCCTTGGACCTTCTTATTGACGATGTAACACAGAAATTGCATCGGAATTAAATTCAAAAGGCACTATGCCGACTTAAGGACAAGATGACTGACTCTTCCTACTGACCAGTCCTGTACCACTAGTTATAGATTCCGATGCTTCACTTCAGGTTTCCTGTATCCCTTGGTCCTTCTTATTGACGATGAAACACAGAAATTGCATCGGAATAAATACAAAAGGCACAATGCCGACTTAAGTAGATGAAGACCGACACTTTTTTCTGACTACGCTTTAAACCATTCCTGTAACACTAGTTATAGATTCCGATGCTTCACTTCAGGTTTACTGTATCCCTTGGACCTTCTTATTGACGATGAAACACAGAAATTGCATCGGAATTAAATACAAAAGGCACAACGCCGACTTAAGGTCAAGAAGACTGACTCTTCCTACTGACCATTCCTGTGACACTAGTTATAGATTCCGATGCTTCACTTCAGGTTTACTGTATCCCTTGGACCTTCTTATTGACGATGAAACACAGAAATTGCATCGGAATTAAATACAAAAGGCACAATGCCGACTTAAGTACATGAAGACGGACACATCGTACTGACTATGATTTGAACCATTCCTCTGACACTAGTTATAGATTCCGATGCTTCACTTCAGGTTTACTGTATCCCTTTGACCTTCTTATTGACGATGAAACACAGAAATTGCATCGGAATTAAATTCAAAAGGCACTATGCCGACTTAAGGACAAGATGACTTACTCTTCCTACTGACCAGTCCTGTACCACTAGTTATAGATTCCGATGCTTCACTTCAGGTTTACTGTATCCCTTGGACCTTCTTATTGACGATGAAACACAGAAATTGCATCGGAATTAAATTCAAAAGGCACTATGCCGACTTAAGGACAAGAAGACTGACTCTTCCTACTGACCATTCCTGTGACACTAGTTATAGATTCCGATGCTTCACTTCAGGTTTACTGTATCCCTTGGACCTTCTTATTGACGATGAAACACAGAAATTGCATCGGAATTAAATTCAAAAGGCACTATGCCGACTTAAGGACAAGATCACTGACTCTTCCTACTGACCAGTCCTGTACCACTAGTTATAGATTCCGATGCTTCACTTCAGGTTTACTGTATCCCTTGGTCCTTCTTAATGACGATGAAACACAGAAATTGCATCGGAATAAAGACAAAAGGCACAATGCCGACTTAAGTACATGAAGACCGACACTTTTTACTGACTACGCTTTGAACCATTCCTGTAACACAAGTTATAGATTCCGATGCTTCACTTCAGGTTTACTGTATCCCTTGGACCTTCTTATTGACGATGAAACACAAAAATTGCATCGGAATTAAATACAAAAGGCACAACGCCGACTTAAGGTCGAGAAGACTGACTCTTCCTACTGACCATTCCTGTGACACTAGTTATAGATTCCGATGCTTCACTTCAGGTTTACTGTATCCCTTGGACCTTCTTATTGACGATGAAACACAGAAATTGCATCGGAATTAAATACAAAAGGCACAACGCCGACTTAAGGTCAAGAAGACTGACTCTTCCTACTGACCATTCCTGTGACACTAGTTATAGATTCCGATGCTTCACTTCAGGTTTACTGTATCCCTTGGACCATCCTATTGAGGATGAAACACAGAACTAGCATAGGAATTAAATACAAAAGGCACAATGCCGACTTAAGGGCAAGAAGACTGACTCTTCCTACTGACCATTCCTGTGACACTAATTATAGATTCCGATGCTTAACTTCAGGTACACTGTATCCCTTGGACCTTCTCATTGACGATGAAACACAGAAATTGCATCGGAATTAAATAAAAAAGGTACAATGCCGACATAAGGACATGAAGACCGTCACTTCTTACTGACTATGTTTTGAACCATTCCTGCGACACTAGTTATAGATTTCGATGCTTCACATCAGGTTTATTGTATCCCTTGGACCTTCTTATTGACGATGAAACACAGAAATTGCATCGGAATTAAATTCAAAAGGCACTATGCCGACTTAAGGACAAGATGACTGACTCTTCCTACTGACCAGTCCTGTACCACTAGTTATAGATTCCGATGCTTCACTTCAGGTTTACTGTATCCCTTGGTCCTTCTTATTGACGATGAAACACAGAAATTGCATCGGAATAAATACAAAAGGCACAATGCCGACTTAAGTAGATGAAGACCGACACTTTTTTCTGACTACGCTTTAAACCATTCCTGTAACACTAGTTATAGATTCCGATGCTTCACTTCAGGTTTACTGTATCCCTTGGACCTTCTTATTGACGATGAAACACAGAAATTGCATCGGAATTAAATACAAAAGGCACAACGCCGACTTAAGGTCAAGAAGACTGACTCTTCCTACTGACCATTCCTGTGACACTAGTTATAGATTCCGATGCTTCACTTCAGGTTTACTGTATCCCTTGGACCTTCTTATTGACGATGAAACACAGAAATTGCATCGGAATTAAATACAAAAGGCACAATGCCGACTTAAGTACATGAAGACGGACACATCGTACTGACTATGATTTGAACCATTCCTCTGACACTAGTTATAGATTCCGATGCTTCACTTCAGGTTTACTGTATCCCTTGGACCTTCTTATTGACGATGAAACACAGAAATTGCATCGGAATTAAATACAAAAGGCACAATGCCAACTTAAGTACATGAAGACGGACGCATTGTACTGACTATGATTTGAACCATTCCTGTGACACTAGTTATAGATTCCGATGCTTCACTTCAGGTTTACTGTATCTTTTGGACCATCTTATTGAGGATGAAACACAGAACTAGCATAGGAATTAAATACAAAAGGCACAATGCCGACTTAAGGGCAAAAAGACTGACTCTTCCTACTGACCATTCCTGTGACACTAATTATAGAGTCCGATGCTTAACTTCAGGTACACTGCATCCCTTGGACCTTCTTATTGACGATGAAACACAGAAATTGCATCGGAATTAAATATAAAAGGTACAATTTCGACTTAAGTACATGAAGACCGACACCTCTTACTGACTATGTTTTGAACCATTCCTGTGACACTAGTTATAGATTCCGATGCTTCACTTCAGGTTTACTGTATCCCTTGGACCTTCTTATTGACGATGAAACACAGAAATTGCATCGGAATTAAATACAAAAGGCACAACGCCGACTTAAGGTCAAGAAGACTGACTCTTCCTACTGACCATTCCTGTGACACTAGTTATAGATTCCGATGCTTCACTTCAGGTTTACTGTATCCCTTGGACCTTCTTATTGACGATGAAACACAGAAATTGCATCGGAATTAAATACAAAAGGCACAATGCCGACTTAAGTACATGAAGACGGACACATCGTACTGACTATGATTTGAACCATTCCTCTGACACTAGTTATAGATTCCGATGCTTCACTTCAGGTTTACTGTATCCCTTTGACCTTCTTATTGACGATGAAACACAGGAATTGCATCGGAATTAAATTCAAAAGGCACTATGCCGACTTAAGGACAAGATGACTGACTCTTCCTACTGACCAGTCCTGTACCACTAGTTATAGATTCCGATGCTTCACTTCAGGTGTACTGTATCCCTTGGTCCTTCTTATTGACGATGAAACACAGAAATTGCATCGGAATAAATACAAAAGGCACAATGCCGACATAAGTACATGAAGACCGACACTTTTTACTGACTACGCTTTGAACCATTCCTGTAACACTAGTTATAGATTCCGATGCTTCACTTCAGGTTTACTGTATTCCTTGGACCTTCTTATTGACGATGAAACACAGAAATTGCATCGGAATTAAATACAAAAGCACAATGCCAACTTAAGTACATGAAGACGGACGCATCGTACTGACTATGATTTGAACCATTCCTGTGACACTAGTTATAGATTCCGATGCTTCACTTCAGGTTTACTGTATCCCTTGGACCATCTTATTGAGGATGAAACACAGAACTAGCATAGGAATTAAATACAAAAGGCACAATGCCGACTTAAGGGCAAAAAGACTGACTCTTCCAACTGACCATTCCTGTGACACTAGTTATAGATTCCGATGCTTCACTTTAGGTTTACTGTATCCCTTGGACCTTCTTATTGACGATGAAACACAGAAATTGCATCGGAATTAAATACAAAAGGCACAATGCCGACTTAAGTACATGAAGACCGACACTTCTTACTGACTATGTTTTGAACCATTCCTGTGACACTACTTATAGATTCCGATGCTTCACATCAGGTTTACTGTATCCCTTGGACCTTCTTATTGACGAAGAAACACAGAAATTGCATCGGAATTAAATACAAAAGGCACACTGCCAACTTAAGGACAAGAAGACTGACTCTTCCTACTGACCATTCCTGTGATACTAGTAATAGATTCCGATGCTTCACTGCAGGTTTACTGTATCCCTTGGACCTTCTTATTGCTGATGAAACACAGAAATTGCATCGGAATTAAATACAAAATGCACAATGCCGACTTAAATACATGAAGACCGACACCTCTTACTGACTACGTTTTGAACCATTCCTGTAACACTAGTTATAGATTCAGAAGCTTCACTTCAGGTTTACTGTATCCCTTGGACCTTCTTATTGACGATGAAACACAGAAATTGCATCGGAATTAAATACAAAAGGCAAAATGCTGACTTAAGGACCAGAAGACTGACTCTTCCTACTGACCATTCCTGTGACACTAGTTATAGATTCCGATGCCTCACTCCATGTTTACTGTATCCCTTGGACCTTCGTATTGACGATGAAACACAGAAATTGCATCGGAATTAAATACAAAAGGCACAATGCCGACTTAAGTACAAGAAGACCGACACTTCTTACTGACTACGTTTTGAACCATTCCTGTAACACTAGTTATAGATTCCGTTGCTTCACTTCAGGTTTACTGTATCCCTTGGACCCTCTTATTGACGATGAAACACAGAAATTGCATCGGAATTAAATTCAAAAGGCACTATGCCGACTTAAGGACAAGATGACTGACTCTTCCTACTGACCAGTCCTGTAACACTAGTTATAGAATCCGATGCTTCACTTCAGGTTTACTGTATCCCTTGGTCCTTCTTATTGACGATGAAACACAGTAATTGCATCGGAATAATTACAAAAGGCACAATGCCGACTTAAGTACATGAAGACCGACACTTTTTACTGACTACGCTTTGAACCATTCCTGTAACACTAGTTATAGATTCCGATGCTTCACTTCAGGTTTACTGTATCCCTTGGACCTTCTTATTGACGATGAAACACAGAAATTGCATCGGAATTAAATACAAAAGGCACAACGCCGACTTAAGGTCAAGAAGACTGACTCCTCCTACTGACCATTCCTGTTACGCTAGTTATAGATTCCGACGCTTCACTTCAGGTTTTCTGTATCCCTTGGATCTTCTTATTGACGATGAAACACAGATATTGCATCGGAATTAAATACAAAAGGCACAATGCCGACTTAAGTACATGAAGACCGACACTTCTTACTGACTATGCTTTGAACCATTCCTGTGACACTAGTTATAGATTCCGATGCTTCACTTCAGGTTTACTGTATCCCTTGGACCTTCGTATTGACGATGAAAGACAGAAATTGCATCGGAATTAAATACAAAAGGCACAATGCCGACTTAAGTACAAGAGACTGATTCTTCTTACTGACTATGCTTTGAACCATTCCTGTGATATTAGTTATAGATTCCGATGCTTCACTTCAGGTTTACTGTATCCCTTGGACCTTCTTATTGATGATGAAACACAGACATTGCATCGGAATTAAATACAAAAGCACAATGCCGACTTAAGTACAAGAAGGCTGACTCTTCTTACTGACTATGCTTTGAACCATTCCTGTGATATTAGTTATAGATTCCGATGCTTCACTTCAGGTTTACTGTATCCCTTGGACCATCCTATTGAGGATGAAACACAGAACTAGCATAGGAATTAAATACAAAAGGCACAATGCCGACTTAAGGGCAAGAAGACGGACTCTTCCTACTGACCATTCCTGTGACACTAATTATAGATTCCGATGCTTAACTTCAGGTACACTGTATCCCTTGGACCTTCTCATTGACGATGAAACACAGAAATTGCATCGGAATTAAATAAAAAAGGTACAATGCCGACATAAGGACATGAAGACCGTCACTTCTTACTGACTATGTTTTGAACCATTCCTGCGACACTAGTTATAGATTTCGATGCTTCACATCAGGTTTACTGTATCCCTTGGACCTTCTTATTGACGATGTAACACAGAAATTGCATCGGAATTAAATTCAAAAGGCACTATGCCGACTTAAGGACAAGATGACTGACTCTTCCTACTGACCAGTCCTGTACCACTAGTTATAGATTCCGATGCTTCACTTCAGGTTTCCTGTATCCCTTGGTCCTTCTTATTGACGATGAAACACAGAAATTGCATCGGAATAAATACAAAAGGCACAATGCCGACTTAAGTAGATGAAGACCGACACTTTTTTCTGACTACGCTTTAAACCATTCCTGTAACACTAGTTATAGATTCCGATGCTTCACTTCAGGTTTACTGTATCCCTTGGATCTTCTTATTGACGATGAAACACAGAAATTGCATCGGAATTAAATACAAAAGGCACAACGCCGACTTAAGGTCAAGAAGACTGACTCTTCCTACTGACCATTCCTGTGACACTAGTTATAGATTCCGATGCTTCACTTCAGGTTTACTGTATCCCTTGGACCTTCTTATTGACGATGAAACACAGAAATTGCATCGGAATTAAATACAAAAGGCACAATGCCGACTTAAGTACATGAAGACGGACACATCGTACTGACTATGATTTGAACCATTCCTCTGACACTAGTTATAGATTCCGATGCTTCACTTCAGGTTTACTGTATCCCTTTGACCTTCTTATTGACGATGAAACACAGAAATTGCATCGGAATTAAATTCAAAAGGCACTATGCCGACTTAAGGACAAGATGACTTACTCTTCCTACTGACCAGTCCTGTACCACTAGTTATAGATTCCGATGCTTCACTTCAGGTTTACTGTATCCCTTGGACCTTCTTATTGACGATGAAACACAGAAATTGCATCGGAATTAAATTCAAAAGGCACTATGCCGACTTAAGGACAAGAAGACTGACTCTTCCTACTGACCATTCCTGTGACACTAGTTATAGATTCCGATGCTTCACTTCAGGTTTACTGTATCCCTTGGACCTTCTTATTGACGATGAAACACAGAAATTGCATCGGAATTAAATTCAAAAGGCACTATGCCGACTTAAGGACAAGATCACTGACTCTTCCTACTGACCAGTCCTGTACCACTAGTTATAGATTCCGATGCTTCACTTCAGGTTTACTGTATCCCTTGGTCCTTCTTAATGACGATGTAACACAGAAATTGCATCGGAATAAAGACAAAAGGCACAATGCCGACTTAAGTACATGAAGACCGACACTTTTTACTGACTACGCTTTGAACCATTCCTGTAACACAAGTTATAGATTCCGATGCTTCACTTCAGGTTTACTGTATCCCTTGGACCTTCTTATTGACGATGAAACACAAAAATTGCATCGGAATTAAATACAAAAGGCACAACGCCGACTTAAGGTCGAGAAGACTGACTCTTCCTACTGACCATTCCTGTGACACTAGTTATAGATTCCGATGCTTCACTTCAGGTTTACTGTATCCCTTGGACCTTCTTATTGACGATGAAACACAGAAATTGCATCGGAATTAAATACAAAAGGCACAACGCCGACTTAAGGTCAAGAAGACTGACTCTTCCTACTGACCATTCCTGTGACACTAGTTATAGATTCCGATGCTTCACTTCAGGTTTACTGTATCCCTTGGACCATCCTATTGAGGATGAAACACAGAACTAGCATAGGAATTAAATACAAAAGGCACAATGCCGACTTAAGGGCAAGAAGACTGACTCTTCCTACTGACCATTCCTGTGACACTAATTATAGATTCCGATGCTTAACTTCAGGTACACTGTATCCCTTGGACCTTCTCATTGACGATGAAACACAGAAATTGCATCGGAATTAAATAAAAAAGGTACAATGCCGACATAAGGACATGAAGACCGTCACTTCTTACTGACTATGTTTTGAACCATTCCTGCGACACTAGTTATAGATTTCGATGCTTCACATCTGGTTTATTGTATCCCTTGGACCTTCTTATTGACGATGAAACACAGAAATTGCATCGGAATTAAATTCAAAAGGCACTATGCCGACTTAAGGACAAGATGACTGACTCTTCCTACTGACCAGTCCTGTACCACTAGTTATAGATTCCGATGCTTCACTTCAGGTTTACTGTATCCCTTGGTCCTTCTTATTGACGATGAAACACAGAAATTGCATCGGAATAAATACAAAAGGCACAATGCCGACTTAAGTAGATGAAGACCGACACTTTTTTCTGACTACGCTTTAAACCATTCCTGTAACACTAGTTATAGATTCCGATGCTTCACTTCAGGTTTACTGTATCCCTTGGACCTTCTTATTGACGATGAAACACAGAAATTGCATCGGAATTAAATACAAAAGGCACAACGCCGACTTAAGGTCAAGAAGACTGACTCTTCCTACTGACCATTCCTGTGACACTAGTTATAGATTCCGATGCTTCACTTCAGGTTTACTGTATCCCTTGGACCTTCTTATTGACGATGAAACACAGAAATTGCATCGGAATTAAATACAAAAGGCACAATGCCGACTTAAGTACATGAAGACGGACACATCGTACTGACTATGATTTGAACCATTCCTCTGACACTAGTTATAGATTCCGATGCTTCACTTCAGGTTTACTGTATCCCTTGGACCTTCTTATTGACGATGAAACACAGAAATTGCATCGGAATTAAATACAAAAGGCACAATGCCAACTTAAGTACATGAAGACGGACGCATTGTACTGACTATGATTTGAACCATTCCTGTGACACTAGTTATAGATTCCGATGCTTCACTTCAGGTTTACTGTATCTTTTGGACCATCTTATTGAGGATGAAACACAGAACTAGCATAGGAATTAAATACAAAAGGCACAATGCCGACTTAAGGGCAAAAAGACTGACTCTTCCTACTGACCATTCCTGTGACACTAATTATAGAGTCCGATGCTTAACTTCAGGTACACTGCATCCCTTGGACCTTCTTATTGACGATGAAACACAGAAATTGCATCGGAATTAAATATAAAAGGTACAATTTCGACTTAAGTACATGAAGACCGACACCTCTTACTGACTATGTTTTGAACCATTCCTGTGACACTAGTTATAGATTCCGATGCTTCACTTCAGGTTTACTGTATCCCTTGGACCTTCTTATTGACGATGAAACACAGAAATTGCATCGGAATTAAATACAAAAGCACAATGCCAACTTAAGTACATGAAGACGGACGCATCGTACTGACTATGATTTGAACCATTCCTGTGACACTAGTTATAGATTCCGATGCTTCACTTCAGGTTTACTGTATCCCTTGGACCATCTTATTGAGGATGAAACACAGAACTAGCATAGGAATTAAATACAAAAGGCACAATGCCGACTTAAGGGCAAAAAGACTGACTCTTCCAACTGACCATTCCTGTGACACTAGTTATAGATTCCGATGCTTCACTTTAGGTTTACTGTATCCCTTGGACCTTCTTATTGACGATGAAACACAGAAATTGCATCGGAATTAAATACAAAAGGCACAATGCCGACTTAAGTACATGAAGACCGACACTTCTTACTGACTATGTTTTGAACCATTCCTGTGACACTACTTATAGATTCCGATGCTTCACATCAGGTTTACTGTATCCCTTGGACCTTCTTATTGACGAAGAAACACAGAAATTGCATCGGAATTAAATACAAAAGGCACACTGCCAACTGAAGGACAAGAAGACTGACTCTTCCTACTGACCATTCCTGTGATACTAGTAATAGATTCCGATGCTTCACTGCAGGTTTACTGTATCCCTTGGACCTTCTTATTGCTGATGAAACACAGAAATTGCATCGGAATTAAATACAAAATGCACAATGCCGACTTAAATACATGAAGACCGACACCTCTTACTGACTACGTTTTGAACCATTCCTGTAACACTAGTTATAGATTCAGAAGCTTCACTTCAGGTTTACTGTATCCCTTGGACCTTCTTATTGACGATGAAACACAGAAATTGCATCGGAATTAAATACAAAAGGCAAAATGCTGACTTAAGGACCAGAAGACTGACTCTTCCTACTGACCATTCCTGTGACACTAGTTATAGATTCCGATGCCTCACTCCATGTTTACTGTATCCCTTGGACCTTCGTATTGACGATGAAACACAGAAATTGCATCGGAATTAAATACAAAAGGCACAATGCCGACTTAAGTACAAGAAGACCGACACTTCTTACTGACTACGTTTTGAACCATTCCTGTAACACTAGTTATAGATTCCGTTGCTTCACTTCAGGTTTACTGTATCCCTTGGACCCTCTTATTGACGATGAAACACAGAAATTGCATCGGAATTAAATTCAAAAGGCACTATGCCGACTTAAGGACAAGATGACTGACTCTTCCTACTGACCAGTCCTGTAACACTAGTTATAGAATCCGATGCTTCACTTCAGGTTTACTGTATCCCTTGGTCCTTCTTATTGACGATGAAACACAGTAATTGCATCGGAATAATTACAAAAGGCACAATGCCGACTTAAGTACATGAAGACCGACACTTTTTACTGACTACGCTTTGAACCATTCCTGTAACACTAGTTATAGATTCCGATGCTTCACTTCAGGTTTACTGTATCCCTTGGACCTTCTTATTGACGATGAAACACAGAAATTGCATCGGAATTAAATACAAAAGGCACAACGCCGACTTAAGGTCAAGAAGACTGACTCCTCCTACTGACCATTCCTGTTACGCTAGTTATAGATTCCGACGCTTCACTTCAGGTTTTCTGTATCCCTTGGATCTTCTTATTGACGATGAAACACAGATATTGCATCGGAATTAAATACAAAAGGCACAATGCCGACTTAAGTACATGAAGACCGACACTTCTTACTGACTATGCTTTGAACCATTCCTGTGACACTAGTTATAGATTCCGATGCTTCACTTCAGGTTTACTGTATCCCTTGGACCTTCGTATTGACGATGAAAGACAGAAATTGCATCGGAATTAAATACAAAAGGCACAATGCCGACTTAAGTACAAGAGACTGATTCTTCTTACTGACTATGCTTTGAACCATTCCTGTGATATTAGTTATAGATTCCGATGCTTCACTTCAGGTTTACTGTATCCCTTGGACCTTCTTATTGATGATGAAACACAGACATTGCATCGGAATTAAATACAAAAGCACAATGCCGACTTAAGTACAAGAAGGCTGACTCTTCTTACTGACTATGTTTTGAACCATTCCTGTGACACTAGTTATAGATTCCGATGCTTCACTTCAGGTTTACTGTATCCCTTGGACCTTCTTATTGACGATGAAACACAGAAATTGCATCGGAATTAAATACAAAAGGCACAATGCCAACTTAAGTACATGAAGACGGACGCATTGTACTGACTATGATTTGAACCATTCCTGTGACACTAGTTATAGATTCCGATGCTTCACTTCAGGTTTACTGTATCTTTTGGACCATCTTATTGAGGATGAAACACAGAACTAGCATAGGAATTAAATACAAAAGGCACAATGCCGACTTAAGGGCAAAAAGACTGACTCTTCCTACTGACCATTCCTGTGACACTAATTATAGAGTCCGATGCTTAACTTCAGGTACACTGCATCCCTTGGACCTTCTTATTGACGATGAAACACAGAAATTGCATCGGAATTAAATATAAAAGGTACAATTTCGACTTAAGTACATGAAGACCGACACCTCTTACTGACTATGTTTTGAACCATTCCTGTGACACTAGTTATAGATTCCGATGCTTCACTTCAGGTTTACTGTATCCCTTGGACCTTCTTATTGACGATGAAACACAGAAATTGCATCGGAATTAAATACAAAAGGCACAACGCCGACTTAAGGTCAAGAAGACTGACTCTTCCTACTGACCATTCCTGTGACACTAGTTATAGATTCCGATGCTTCACTTCAGGTTTACTGTATCCCTTGGACCTTCTTATTGACGATGAACCACAGAAATTGCATCGGAATTAAATACAAAAGGCACAATGCCGACTTAAGTACATGAAGACGGACACATCGTACTGACTATGATTTGAACCATTCCTCTGACACTAGTTATAGATTCCGATGCTTCACTTCAGGTTTACTGTATCCCTTTGACCTTCTTATTGACGATGAAACACAGGAATTGCATCGGAATTAAATTCAAAAGGCACTATGCCGACTTAAGGACAAGATGACTGACTCTTCCTACTGACCAGTCCTGTACCACTAGTTATAGATTCCGATGCTTCACTTCAGGTGTACTGTATCCCTTGGTCCTTCTTATTGACGATGAAACACAGAAATTGCATCGGAATAAATACAAAAGGCACAATGCCGACATAAGTACATGAAGACCGACACTTTTTACTGACTACGCTTTGAACCATTCCTGTAACACTAGTTATAGATTCCGATGCTTCACTTCAGGTTTACTGTATTCCTTGGACCTTCTTATTGACGATGAAACACAGAAATTGCATTGGAATTAAATACAAAAGCACAATGCCAACTTAAGTACATGAAGACGGACGCATCGTACTGACTATGATTTGAACCATTCCTGTGACACTAGTTATAGACTCCGATGCTTCACTTCAGGTTTACTGTATCCCTTGGACCATCTTATTGAGGATGAAACACAGAACTAGCATAGGAATTAAATACAAAAGGCACAATGCCGACTTAAGGGCAAAAAGACTGACTCTTCCAACTGACCATTCCTGTGACACTAGTTATAGATTCCGATGCTTCACTTTAGGTTTACTGTATCCCTTGGACCTTCTTATTGACGATGAAACACAGAAATTGCATCGGAATTAAATACAAAAGGCACAATGCCGACTTAAGTACATGAAGACCGACACTTCTTACTGACTATGTTTTGAACCATTCCTGTGACACTACTTATAGATTCCGATGCTTCACATCAGGTTTACTGTATCCCTTGGACCTTCTTATTGACGAAGAAACACAGAAATTGCATCGGAATTAAATACGAAAGGCACACTGCCAACTTAAGGACAAGAAGACTGACTCTTCCTACTGACCATTCCTGTGATACTAGTAATAGATTCCGATGCTTCACTGCAGGTTTACTGTATCCCTTGGACCTTCTTATTGCTGATGAAACACAGAAATTGCATCGGAATTAAATACAAAATGCACAATGCCGACTTAAATACATGAAGACCGACACCTCTTACTGACTACGTTTTGAACCATTCCTGTAACACTAGTTATAGATTCAGAAGCTTCACTTCAGGTTTACTGTATCCCTTGGACCTTCTTATTGACGATGAAACACAGAAATTGCATCGGAATTAAATACAAAAGGCAAAATGCTGACTTAAGGACCAGAAGACTGACTCTTCCTACTGACCATTCCTGTGACACTAGTTATAGATTCCGATGCCTCACTCCATGTTTACTGTATCCCTTGGACCTTCGTATTGACGATGAAACACAGAAATTGCATCGGAATTAAATACAAAAGGCACAATGCCGACTTAAGTACAAGAAGACCGACACTTCTTACTGACTACGTTTTGAACCATTCCTGTAACACTAGTTATAGATTCCGTTGCTTCACTTCAGGTTTACTGTATCCCTTGGACCCTCTTATTGACGATGAAACACAGAAATTGCATCGGAATTAAATTCAAAAGGCACTATGCCGACTTAAGGACAAGATGACTGACTCTTCCTACTGACCAGTCCTGTAACACTAGTTATAGAATCCGATGCTTCACTTCAGGTTTACTGTATCCCTTGGTCCTTCTTATTGACGATGAAACACAGTAATTGCATCGGAATAATTACAAAAGGCACAATGCCGACTTAAGTACATGAAGACCGACACTTTTTACTGACTACGCTTTGAACCATTCCTGTAACACTAGTTATAGATTCCGATGCTTCACTTCAGGTTTACTGTATCCCTTGGACCTTCTTATTGACGATGAAACACAGAAATTGCATCGGAATTAAATACAAAAGGCACAACGCCGACTTAAGGTCAAGAAGACTGACTCCTCCTACTGACCATTCCTGTTACGCTAGTTATAGATTCCGACGCTTCACTTCAGGTTTTCTGTATCCCTTGGATCTTCTTATTGACGATGAAACACAGATATTGCATCGGAATTAAATACAAAAGGCACAATGCCGACTTAAGTACATGAAGACCGACACTTCTTACTGACTATGCTTTGAACCATTCCTGTGACACTAGTTATAGATTCCGATGCTTCACTTTAGGTTTACTGTATCCCTTGGACCTTCGTATTGACGATGAAAGACAGAAATTGCATCGGAATTAAATACAAAAGGCACAATGCCGACTTAAGTACAAGAGACTGATTCTTCTTACTGACTATGCTTTGAACCATTCCTGTGATATTAGTTATAGATTCCGATGCTTCACTTCAGGTTTACTGTATCCCTTGGACCTTCTTATTGAAGATGAAACACAGACATTGCATCGGAATTAAATACAAAAGCACAATGCCGACTTAAGTACAAGAAGGCTGACTCTTCTTACTGACTATGTTTTGAACCATTCCTGTGACACTAGTTATAGATTCCGATGCTTCACTTCAGGTTTACTGTATCCCTTGGACCTTCTTATTGATGATGAAACACAGACATTGCATCGGAATTAAATACAAAAGGCACAATGCCGACTTAAGTACAAGAAGACTGACTCTTCTTACTGACTATGTTTTTAACCAGTCCTGTGACACTAGTTATAGATTCCGATGCTTCACTTCAGGTTTACTGTATCCCTTGGACCTTCGTATTGACGATGAAACACAGAAATTGCATCGGAATTAAATACAAAGAGGCACAATGCCGACTTAAGTACAAGAGACTGATTCTTCTTACTGACTATGCTTTGAACCATTCCTGTGATATTAGTTATAGATTCAGATGCTTCACTTCAGGTTTACTGTATCCCTTGGACCTTCTTATTGATGATGAAACACAGACATTGCATCGGAATTAAATACAAAAGGCACAATGCCGACATAAGTACAAGAAGGCTGACTCTTCTTACTGACTATGTTTTGAACCATTCCTGTGACACTAGTTATAGATTCTGATGCTTCACTTCAGGTTTACTGTATCCCTTGGACCTTCTTATTGATGATGAAACACAGACATGGCATCGGAATTAAATACAAGAGGCACATTGCCGACTTAAGTACAAGAAGACTGACTCTTCTTACTGACTATGTTTTTAACCATTCCTGTGACACTAGTTATAGATTCCGATTCTTCACTTCAAGTTTACTGTATCCCTTGGACCTTCTTAATGATGATGAAACACAGACATTGCATCGGAATTAAATACAAAAGGCACAATGCCGACTTAAGTACAAGAGGACTGACTCTTCTTACTGTCTATGTTTTGAACCATTCCTGCGACACTAGATATAGATTCCGATGCTTGACTTCAGATTTACTGTATCCCTTGGACCTTCTTATTGACGATGAAACTCAGAAATTGCATCGGAATTAAATACAAAAGGCACAATGATGACTTAAGTACATGAAGACGGACACTTCCTACTGAGTATGTTTTGAACCATTCCTGTGACACTAGTTATAGATTCCGATGC
The DNA here is from genome assembly GCF_021461395.2 of Schistocerca americana. NCBI lineage: Eukaryota > Metazoa > Arthropoda > Insecta > Orthoptera > Acrididae > Schistocerca > Schistocerca americana. Next base: position 2,526,697 of record NW_025726093.1, read on the forward strand.
TTCACATCAGGTACACTGTATCCCTTGGACCATCTTATTGTCGATGAAACACAAAAATTGCATAGGAATTAAATGCAAAAGGCACAATGCCAACTTAAGGGCAAGAAGACTGACTCTTCCTACTGACCATTCCTGTGACACTAGTTATAGATTCCGATGCTTCACTTCAGGTTTACTGCATCCCTTGGACCTTCTTATTGACGATGAAACACAGAAATTGCATCGGAATAAAATCCAAAATCACAATGCCGACTTAAGTACATGAAGACGGACACTTCCTACTGAGTATGTTTTGAACCATTCCTGTGACACTAGTTATAGATTCCGATGCTTCACATCAGGTTTACTGTATCCCTTGGACCTTCGTATTGACGAAGAAACACAGAAATTGCATCGGAATTAAATACAAAAGGCACACTGCCAACTTAAGGACAAGAAGACTGACTCTTCCTACTGACCATTCCTGTGATACTAGTAATAGATTCCGATGCTTCACTTCAGGTTTACTGTATCCCTTGGACCTTCTTATTGCTGATGAAACACAGAAATTGCATCGGAATTAAATATAAAATGCACAATGCCGACTTAAATACATGAAGACCGACACTTCTTACTGACTACGTTTTGAACCATTCCTGTAACACTAGTTATGGATTCAGAAGCTTCACTTCAGGTTTACTGTATCCCTTGGACCTTCTTATTGACGATGAAACACAGAAATTGCATCGGAATTAAATACAAAAGGTAAAATGCTGACTTAAGGACAAGAAGACTGACTGTTCCTACTGACCATTCCTGTGACACTAGTTATAGATTCCGATGCCTCACTCCATGTTTACTGTATCCCTTGGACCTTCGTATTGACGATGAAACACAGAAATTGCATCGGAATTAAATACAAAAGGCACAATGCCGACTTAAGTACAAGAAGACCGACACTTCTTACTGACTACGTTTTGAACCATTCCTGTAACACTAGTTATAGATTCCGATGCTTCACTTCAGGTTTACTGTATCCCTTGGACCCTCTTATTGACGATGAAACACAGAAATTGCATCGGAATTAAATTCAAAAGGCACTATGCCGACTTAAGGACAAGATGACTGACTCTTCCTACTGACCAGTCCTGTAACACTAGTTATAGATTCCGATGCTTCACTTCAGGTTTACTGTATCCCTTGGTCCTTCTTATTGACGATGAAACACAGAAATTGCATCGGACTAAATACAAAAGGCACAATGCCGACTTAAGTACATGAAGACCGACACTTTTTACTGACTACGCTTTGAACCATTCCTGTAACACTAGTTATAGATTCCGATGCTTCACTTCAGGTTTACTGTATCCCTTGGACCTTCGTATTGACGATGAAACACAGAAATTGCATCGGAATTAAATACAAAAGGCACAACGCCGACTTAAGGTCAAGAAGACTGACTCTTCCTACTGACCATTCCTGTTACGCTAGTTATAGATTCCGACGCTTCACTTCAGGTTTTCTGTATCCCTTGGATCTTCTTATTGACGATGAAAGACAGATATTGCATCGGAATTAAATACAAAAGGCACAATGCCGACTTAAGTACATGAAGACCGACACTTCTTACTGACTATGCTTTGAACCATTCCTGTGACACTAGTTATAGATTCCGATGCTTCACTTCAGGTTTACTGTATCCCTTGGACCTTCGTATTGACGATGAAAGACAGAAATTGCATCGGAATTAAATACAAAAGGCACAATGCCGACTTAAGTACAAGAGACTGATTCTTCTTACTGACTATGCTTTGAACCATTCCTGTGATATTAGTTATAGATTCCGATGCTTCCCTTCAAGTTTACTGTATCCCTGGGACCTTCTTATTGATGATGAAACACAGACATTGCATCGGAATTAAATACAAAAGCACAATGCCGACTTAAGTACAAGAAGGCTGACTCTTCTTACTGACTATGCTTTTGAACCATTCCTGTGACACTAGTTATAGATTCCGATGCTTCACTTCAGGTTTACTGTATCCCTTGGACCTTCTTATTGATGATGTAACACAGACATGGCATCGGAATTAAATACAAAAGGCACAATGCCGACTTAAGTACAAGAAGACTGACTCTTCTTACTGACTATGTTTTTAACCATTCCTGTGACACTAGTTAATGATTCCGATGCTTCACTTCAGGTTTACTGTATCCCTTGGACCTTCGTATTGACGATGAAACACAGAAATTGCATCGGAATTAAATACAAAAAGGCACAATGCCGACTTAAGTACAAGAGACTGATTCTTCTTACTGACTGTGCTTTGAACCATTCCTGTGATATTAGTTATAGATTCAGATGCTTCACTTCAGGTTTACTGTATCCCTTGGACCTTCTTATTGATGATGAAACACAGACAATGCATCGGAATTAAATACAAAAGGCACAATGCCGACATAAGTACAAGAAGGCTGACTCTTCTTACTGACTATGTTTTGAACCATTCCTGTGACACTAGTTATAGATTCCGATGCTTCACTTCAGGTTTACTGTATCCCTTGGACCTTCTTATTGATGATGAAACACAGACATTGCATCGGAATTAAATACAAGAGGCACATTGCCGACTTAAGTACAAGAAGACTGACTCTTCTTACTGACTATGTTTTTAACCATTCCAGTGACACTAGTTATAGATTCCGATGCTTCACTTCAGGTTAACTGTATCCCTTGGACCTTCTTAATGATGATGAAACACAGACATTGCATCGGAATTAAATACAAAAGGCACAATGATGACTTAAGTACATGAAGACGGACACTTCCTACTGAGTATGTTTTGAACCATTCCTGTGACACTAGTTATAGATTCCGATGCTTCACATCAGGTATACTGTATCCCTTGGACCATCTTATTGTCGATGAAACACAAAAATTGCATAGGAATTAAATACAAAAGGCACAATGCCGACTTAAGGACAAGAAGACTGGCTCTTCCTACTGACCATTCCTGTGACACTAGTTATAGATTCCGATGCTTCACTTCAGGTTTACTGTATCCCTTGGACCTTCTTATTGACGATGAAACACAGAAATTGCATCGGAATTAAATACAAAAGGTAAAACGCTGACTTAAGGACAAGAAGACTGACTCTTCCTACTGACCATTCCTGTGACACTAGTTATAGATTCCGATGCCTCACTCCATGTTTACTGTATCCCTTGGACCTTCGTATTGACGATGAAACACAGAAATTGCTTCGGAATTAAATACAAAAGGCACAATGCCGACTTAAGTACAAGAAGACCGACACTTCTTACTGACTACGTTTTGAACCATTCCTGTAACACTAGTTATAGATTCCGATGCTTCACTTCAGGTTTACTGTATCCCTTGGACCCTCTTATTGACGATGAAACACAGAAATTGCATCGGAATTAAATTCAAAAGGCACTATGCCGACTTAAGGACAAGATGACTGACTCTTTCTACTGACCAGTCCTGTAACACTAGTTATAGATTCCGATGCTTCACTTCAGGTTTACTGTATCCCTTGGTCCTTCTTATTGACGATGAAACACAGAAATTGCATCGGAATAAATACAAAAGGCACAATGCCGACTTAAGTACATGAAGACCGACACTTTTTACTGACTACGCTTTGAACCATTCCTGTAACACTAGTTATAGATTCCGATGCTTCACTTCAGGTTTACTGTATCCCTTGGACCTTCGTATTGACGATGAAAGACAGAAATTGCATCGGAATTAAATACAAAAGGCACAATGCCGACGTAAGTACAAGAGACTGATTCTTCTTACTGACTATGCTTTGAACCATTCCTGTGATATTAGTTATAGATTCCGATGCTTCCCTTCAGGTTTACTGTATCCCTGGGACCTTCTTATTGATGAAGAAACACAGACATTGCATCGGAATTAAATACAAAAGCACAATGCCGACTTAAGTACAAGAAGGCTGACTCTTCTTACTGACTATGTTTTGAACCGTTCCTGTGACACTAGTTATAGATTCCGATGCTTCACTTCAGGTTTACTGTATCCCTTGGACCTTCGTATTGATGATGAAACACAGACATTGCATCGGAATTAAATACAAAAGCACAATGCCGACTTAAGTACAAGAAGGCTGACTCTTCTTACTGACTATGTTTTGAACCATTCCTGTGACACTAGTTATAGATTCCGATGCTTCACTTCAGGTTTGCTGTATGCCTTGGACCTTCTTATTGATGATGAAACACAGACATTGCATCGGAATTAAATACAAAAGGCACAATGCCGACTTAAGTACAAGTAGACTGACTCTTCTTACTGACTATGTTTTTAACCATTCCTGTGACACTAGTTATAGATTCCGATGCTTCACTTCAGGTTTACTGTATCCCTTGGACCTTCGTATTGACGATGAAACACAGAAATTGCATCGGAATTAAATACAAAAAGGCACAATGCCGACTTAAGTACAAGAGACTGATTCTTCTTACTGACTATGCTTTGAACCATTCCTGTGATATTAGTTATAGATTCAGATGCTTCACTTCAGGTTTACTGTATCCCTTGGACCTTCTTATTGATGATGAAACACAGACGTTGCATCGGAATTAAATACAAAAGGCACAATGCCGACATAAGTACAAGAAGGCTGACTCTTCTTACTGACTATGTTTTGAACCATTCCTGTGACACTAGTTATAGATTCCGATGCTTCACTTCAGGTTTACTGTATCCCTTGGAACTTCTTATTGATGATGAAACACAGACATTGCATCGGAATTATATACAAGAGGCACATTGCCGACTTAAGTACAAGAAGACTGACTCTTCTTACTGACTATGTTTTTAACCATTCCTGTGACACTAGTTATAGATTCCGATGCTTCACTTCAGGTTAACTGTATCCCTTGGACCTTCTTAATGATGATGAAACACAGACATTGCATCGGAATTAAATACAAAAGGCACAATGCCGACTTAAGTACAAGAGGACTGACTCTTCTTACTGTCTATGTTTTGAACCATTCCTGCGACACTAGATATAGATTCCGATGCTTGACTTCAGATTTACTGTACCCCTTGGACCTTCTTATTGACGATGAAACTCAGAAATTGCATCGGAATTAAATTCAAAAGGCACTATGCCGACTTAAGGACAAGATGACTGACTCTTCCTACTGACCAGTCCTGTACCACTAGTTATAGATTCCGATGCTTCACTTCAGGTATACTGTATCCCTTGGACCTTCTTATTGACGATGAAACAGAGAAATTGCATCGGAATTAAATACAAAAGGCACAATGCCGACTTAAGTACATGAAGACCGACACTTCTTACTGACTATGTTTTGAACCATTCCTGTGATACTAGTTATAGATTTCGATGCTTCACATCAGGTTTATTGTATCCCTAGGACCTTCTTATTGACGATGAAACACAGAAATTGCATCGGAATTAAATTCAAAAGGCACTATGCCGACTTAAGGACAAGATGACTGACTCTTCCTACTGACCAGTCCTGTACCACTAGTTATAGATTCCGATGCTTCACTTCAGGTTAACTGTATCCCTTGGTCCTCCTTATTGACGATGAAACACAGAAATTGCATCGGAATAAATACAAAAGGCACAATGCCGACTTAAGTACATGAAGACCGACACTTTTTACTGACTACGCTTTGAACCATTCCTGTAACACTAGTTATAGATTCCGATGCTTCACTTCAGGTTTACTGTATCCCTTGGACCTTCTTATTGACGATGAAACACAGAAATTGCATCGGAAGTAAATACAAAAGGCACAACGCCGACTTAAGGTCAAGAAGACTGACTCTTCCTACTGACCATTCCTGTGAAACTAGTTATAGATTCCGATGCTTCACTTCAGGTTTACTGTATCCCTTGGACCTTCTTATTGACGATGAAACACAGAAATTGCATCGGAATTAAATACAAAAGGCACAATGCCGACTTAAGTACATGAAGACGGACACATTGTACTGACTATGATTTGAACCATTCCTGTGACACTAGTTATAGATTCCGATGCTTCACTTCAGGTTTACTGTATCCCTTGGACCTTCTTATTGACGATGAAACACAGAAATTGCATCGGAATTAAATTCAAAAGGCACTATGCCGACTTAAGGACAAGATGACTGACTCTTCCTACTGACCAGTCCTGTACCACTAGTTATAGATTCCGATGCTTCACTTCAGGTTTACTGTATCCCTTGGTCCTTCTTATTGACGATGAAACACAGAATTTGCATCGGAATAAATACAAAAGGCACAATGCCGACTTCAGTACATGAAGACCGACACTTTTTACTGACTACGCTTTGAACCATTCCTGTAACACTAGTTATAGATTCCGATGCTTCACTTCAGGTTTACTGTATCCCTTGGACCTTCTTATTGACGATGAACCACACAAATTGTATCGGAATTAAATACAAAAGGCACAACGCCGACTTAAGGTCAAGAAGACTGACTCTTCCTACTGACCATTCCTGTGACACTAGTTATAGATTCCGATACTTCACTTCAGGTTTACTGTATCCCTTGGACCTTCTTATTGACGATGAAACACAGAAATTGCATCGGAATTAAATACAAAAGGCACAATGCCGACTTAAGTACATGAAGACGGACACATCGTACTGACTATGATTTGAACCATTCCAGTGACACCAGTTATAGATTCCGATGCTTCACTTCAGGTTTACTGTATCCCTTGGACCATCTTATTGAGGATGAAACATAGAACTAGCATAGGAATTAATTACAAAAGGCACAATGCCGACTTAAGGGCAAGAACACTGACTCTTCCTACTGACCATTCCTGTGACACTAATTATAGATTCCGATGCTTAACTTCAGGTACACCGTATCCCTTGGACCTTCTTATTGACGATGAAACACAGAAATTGCATCGGAATTAAGTATAAAAGGTACAATGCCGACTTAAGTACATGAAGACCGACACTTCTTACTGACTATGTTTTGAACCATTCCTGTGACACTAGTTATAGATTCCGATGCTTCACTTCAGGTTTACTGTATCCCTTGGACCATCTTATTGACGATGAAACACAGAAATTGCATAGGAATTAAATACAAAAGGCACAATGCCGACTTAAGGGCAAGAAGACTGACTCTTCCAACTGACCATTCCTGTGACACTAGTTATAGATTCCGATGCTTCACTTCAGGTTTACTGTATCCCTTGGACCTTCTTATTGACGATGAAACACAGAAATTGCATCGGAATTAAATACAAAAGGCACAATGCCGACTTAAGTACATGAAGACCGACACTTCTTACTGACTATGTTTTGAACCATTCCTGTGACACTAGTTATAGTTTCCGATGCTTCACATCAGGTTTACTGTATCCCTTGGACCTTCTTATTGACGAAGAAACACAGAAATTGCATCGGAATTAAATACAAAAGGCACACTGCCAACTTAAGGACAAGAAGACTGACTCTTCCTACTGACCATTCCTGTGATACTAGTAATAGATTCCGATGCTTCACTTCAGGTTTACTGTATCCCTTGGTCCTTCTTATTGCTGATGAAACACAGAAATTGCATCGGAATTAAATCCAAAATGCACAATGCCGACTTAAATACATGAAGACCGACACCTCTTACTGACTACGTTTTGAACCATTCCTGTAACACTAGTTATAGATTCTGAAGCTTCACTTCAGGTTTACTGTATCCCTTGGACCTTCTTATTGACGATGAAACACAGAAATTGCATCGGAATTAAATACAAAAGGCAAAATGCTGACTTAAGGACAAGAAGACTGACTCTTCCTACTGACCATTCCTGTGACACTAGTTATAGATTCCGATGCCTCACTCCATGTTTACTGTATCCCTTGGACCTTCGTATTGACGATGAAACACAGAAATTGCATTGGAATTAAATACAAAAGGCACAATGCCGACTTAAGTACAGGAAGACCGACACTTCTTACTGACTACGTTTTGAACCATTCCTGTAACACTAGTTATAGATTCCGATGCTTCACTTCAGGTTTACTGTATCCCTTGGACCTTCGTATTGACGATGAAACACAGAAATTGCATCGGAATTAAATTCAAAAGGCACTATGCCGACTTAAGGACAAGATGACTGACTCTTCCTACTGACCAGTCCTGTAACACTAGTTATAGATTCCGATGCTTCACTTCAGGTTTACTGTATCCCTTGGACCTTCGTATTGACGATGAAACACAGAAATTGCATCGGAATTAAATACAAAAGGCACAATGCCGACTGAAGTATAAGAGACTGATTCTTCTTACTGACTATGCTTTGAACCATTCCTGTGATATTAGTTATAGATTCCGATGCTTCACTTCAGGTTTACTGAATCCCTTGGACCTTCTTATTGATGATGAAACACAGACATTGCATCGGAATTAAATACAAAAGGCACAATGCCGACTTAAGTACAAGAAGGCTGACTCTTCTTACTGACTATGTTTTGAACCATTCCTGTGACACTAGTTATAGATTCCGATGCATCACTTCAGGTTTACTGTATCCCTTGGACCTTCTTATTGATGATGAAACACAGACATTGCATCCGAATTAAATACAAAAGGCACAATGCCGACTTAAGTACAAGAAGACTGACTCTTCTTACTGACTATGTTTTTAACCATTCCTGTGACACTAGTTATAGATTCCGATGCTTCACTTCAGGTTTACTGTATCCCTTGGACCTTCGAATTGACGATAAAACACAGAAATTGCATCGGAATTAAATACAAAAGGCACAATGCAGACTTAAGTACAAGAGACTGATTCTTCTTACTGACTATGCTTTGAACCATTCCTGTGATATTAGTTATAGATTCCGATGCTTCACTTCAGGTTTACTGTATCCCTTGGACCTTCTTATTGATGATGAAACACAGCCATTGCATCGGAATTAAATACAAAAGGCACAATGCCGACTTAAGTACAAGAAGGCTGACTCTTCTTACTGACTATGTTTTGAACCATTCCTGTGACACTAGTTATAGATTCCGATGCTTCACTTCAGCTTTACTGTATCCCGTGGACCTTCTTATTGACGATGAAACACAGAAATTGCATCGGAATTAAATACAAAAGGCACAATGCCGACTTAAGGACAAGAAGACTGACTCTTCCTACTGACCATTCCTGTGACACTAGTTATAGATTCCGATAATTCACTTCAGGTTTACTGTATCCCTTGGACCTTCTTATTGACGATGAAACACAGAAATTGCATCTCAATTAAATTCAAAGGGCACTATGCCGACTTAAGGACAAGATGACTGACTCTTCCTACTGACCAGTCCTGTACCACTAGTTATAGATTCCGATGCTTCACTTCAGGTTTACTGTATCCCTTGGTCCTTCTTATTGACGATGAAACACAGAAATTGCATCGGAATAAAGACAAAAGGCACAATGCCGACTTAAGTACATGAAGACCGACACTTTTTACTGACTACGCTTTGAACCATTCCTGTAACACTAGTTTTAGATTCCGATGCTTCACATCAGGTTTACTGTATCCCTTGGCCCTTCTTATTGACGATGAAACACAGAAATTGCATCGGAATTAAATACAAAAGGCACAACGCCGACTTAAGGTCAAGAAGACTGACTCTTCCTACTGACCATTCCTGTGACACTAGTTATAGATTCCGATGCTTCACTTCAGGTTTACTGTATCCCTTGGACCTTCTTATTGACGATGAAACACAGAAATTGCATCGGAATTAAATACAAAAGGCACAACGCAGACTTAAGGTCAAGAAGACTGACTCTTCTTACTGACCATTCCTGTGACACTAGTTATAGATTCCGATGCTTCACTTCAGGTTTACTGTATCCCTTGGACCATCTTATTGAGGATGAAACACAGAACTAGCATAGGAATTAAATACAAAAGGCACAATGCCGACTTAAGGGCAAGAAGACTGACTCTTCCTACTGACCATTCCTGTGACACTAATTATAGATTCCGATGCTTAACTTCAGGTACACTGTATCCCTTGGACCTTCCTATTGACGATGAAACACAGAAATTGCATCGGAATTAAATATAAAAGGTACAATGCCGACTTCAGTACATGAAGACCGACACTTCTTACTGACTATGTTTTGAACCATTCCTGTGACACTAGTTATAGATTCCGATGCTTCACTTCAGGTTTACTGTATCCCTTGGACCATCTTATTGACGATGAAACACAGAAGTAGCATAGGAATTAAATACAAAAGGCACAATGCCGACTTAAGGGCAAGAACACTGACTCATCCAACTGACCATTCCTGTGACACTAGTTATAGATTCCGATGCTTCACTTCAGGTCTACTGTATCCCTTGGACCTTCTTATTGACGATGAAACACAGAAATTGCATCGGAATTAAATACAAAAGGCACAATGCTGACTTAAGTACATGAAGACCGACACTTCTTACTGACTATGTTTTGAACCATTCCTGTGACACTAGTTATAGATTTCGATGCTTCACATCAGGTTTACTGTATCCCTTGGACCTTCTTATTGACGATGAAACACAGAAATTGCATCGGAATTAAATTCAAAAGGCACTATGCCGACTTAAGGACAAGATGACTGACTCTTCCTACTGACCAGTCCTGTACCACTAGTTATAGATTCCGATGCTTCACTTCAGGTTTACTGTATCCCTTGGTCCTTCTTATTGACGATGAAACACAGAAATTGCATCGGAATAAATACAAAAGGCACAATGCCGACTTAAGTACATGAAGACCGACACTTTTTACTGACTACGCTTTGAACCATTCCTGTAACACTAGTTATAGATTCCAATGCTTCACTTCAGGTTTACTGTATCCCTTGGACCTTCTTATTGACGATGAAACACAGAAATTGCAACGGAATTAAATACAAAAGGCACAACGCCGACTTAAGGTCAAGAAGACTGACTCTTCCTACCGACCATTCCTGTGACACTAGTTATAGATTCCGATGCTTCACTTCAGGTTTACTGTATCCCTTGGACCTTCTTATTGACGATGAAACACAGAAATTGCATCGGAATTAAATACAAAAGGCACAATGCCGACTTAAGTACATGAAGACGGACACATCGTACTGACTATGATTTGAACCATTCCTGTGACACTAGTTATAGATTCCGAAGCTTCACTTCAGGTTTACTGTATCCCTTGGACCATCTTATTGAGGATGAAACACAGAAATTGCATAGGAATTAAATACAAAAGGCAAAATGCCGAGTTAAGGGCAAGAAGACTGACTCTTCCAACTGACCATTCCTGTGACACTAGTTATAGATTCCGATGCTTCACTTCAGGTTTACTGTATCCCTTGGACCTTCTTATTGACGATGAAACACAGAAATTGCATCGGAAGTAAATACATAAGGCACAATGCCGACTTAAGTACATGAGGACCGACACTTCTTACTGACTATGCTTTGAACCATTCCTGTGATATTAGTTATAGATTCCGATGCTTCACTTCAGGTTTACTGTATCCCTTGGACCTTCTTATTGATGATGAAACACAGACATTGCATCGGAATTAAATACAAAAGGCACAATGCCGACTTAAGTACAAGAAGGCTGACTCTTCTTACTGACTATGTTTTGAACCATTCCTGTGACACTAGTTATAGATTCCGATGCATCACTTCAGGTTTACTGTATCCCTTGGACCTTCTTATTGATGATGAAACACAGACATTGCATCCGAATTAAATACAAAAGGCACAATGCCGACTTAAGTACAAGAAGACTGACTCTTCTTACTGACTATGTTTTTAACCATTCCTGTGACACTAGTTATAGATTCCGATGCTTCACTTCAGGTTTACTGTATCCCTTGGACCTTCGAATTGACGATAAAACACAGAAATTGCATCGGAATTAAATACAAAAGGCACAATGCAGACTTAAGTACAAGAGACTGATTCTTCTTACTGACTATGCTTTGAACCATTCCTGTGATATTAGTTATAGATTCCGATGCTTCACTTCAGGTTTACTGTATCCCTTGGACCTTCATATTGATGATGAAACACAGCCATTGCATCGGAATTAAATACAAAAGGCACAATGCCGACTTAAGTACAAGAAGGCTGACTCTTCTTACTGACTATGTTTTTAACCATTCCTGTGACACTAGTTATAGATTCCGATGCTTCACTTCAGGTTTACTGTATCCCGTGGACCTTCTTATTGACGATGAAACACAGAAATTGCATCGGAATTAAATACAAAAGGCACAATGCCGACTTAAGGACAGGAAGACTGACTCTTCCTACTGACCATTCCTGTGACACTAGTTATAGATTCCGATGCTTCACTTCAGGTTTACTGTATCCCTTGGACCTTCTTATTGACGATGAAACACAGAAATTGCATCGGAATTAAATTCAAAGGGCACTATGCCGACTTAAGGACAAGATGACTGACTCTTCCTACTGACCAGTCCTGTACCACTAGTTATAGATTCCGATGCTTCACTTCAGGTTTACTGTATCCCTTGGTCCTTCTTATTGACGATGAAACACAGAAATTGCATCGGAATAAAGACAAAAGGCACAATGCCGACTTAAGTACATGAAGACCGACACTTTTTACTGACTACGCTTTGAACCATTCCTGTAACACTAGTTATAGATTCCGATGCTTCACTTCAGGTTTACTGTATCCCTTGGCCCTTCTTATTGACGATGAAACACAGAAATTGCATCGGAATTAAATACAAAAGGCACAACGCCGACTTAAGGTCAAGAAGACTGACTCTTCCTACTGACCATTCCTGTGACACTAGTTATAGATTCCGATGCTTCACTTCAGGTTTACTGTATCCCTTGGACCTTCTTATTGACGATGAAACACAGAAATTGCATCGGAATTAAATACAAAAGGCACAACGCCGACTTAAGGTCAAGAAGACTGACTCTTCTTACTGACCATTCCTGTGACACTAGTTATAGATTCCGATGCTTCACTTCAGGTTTACTGTATCCCTTGGACCATCTTATTGAGGATGAAACACAGAACTAGCATAGGAATTAAATACAAAAGGCACAATGCCGACTTCAGGGCAAGAAGACTGACTCTTCCTACTGACCATTCCTGTGACACTAATTATAGATTCCGATGCTTAACTTCAGGTACACTGTATCCCTTGGACCTTCCTATTGACGATGAAACACAGAAATTGCATCGGAATTAAATATAAAAGGTACAATGCCGACTTCAGTACATGAAGACCGACACTTCTTACTGACTATGTTTTGAACCATTCCTGTGACACTAGTTATAGATTCCGATGCTTCACTTCAGGTTTACTGTATCCCTTGGACCATCTTATTGACGATGAAACACAGAACTAGCATAGGAATTAAATACAAAAGGCACAATGCCGACTTAAGGGCAAGAACACTGACTCTTCCAACTGACCATTCCTGTGACACTAGTTATAGATTCCGATGCTTCACTTCAGGTTTACTGTATCCCTTGGACCTTCTTATTGACGATGAAACACAGAAATTGCATCGGAATTAAATACAAAAGGCACAATGCTGACTTAAGTACATGAAGACCGACACTTCTTACTGACTATGTTTTGAACCATTCCTGTGACACTAGTTATAGATTTCGATGCTTCACATCAGGTTTACTGTATCCCTTGGTCCTTCTTATTGACGATGAAACACAGAAATTGCATCGGAATTAAATTCAAAAGGCACTATGCCGACTTAAGGACAAGATGACTGACTCTTCCTACTGACCAGTCCTGTACCACTAGTTATAGATTCCGACGCTTCACTTCAGGTTTACTGTATCCCTTGGTCCTTCTTATTGACGATGAAACACAGAAATTGCATCGGAATAAATACAAAAGGCACAATGCCGACTTAAGTACATGAAGACCGACACTTTTTACTGACTACGCTTTGAACCATTCCTGTAACACTAGTTATAGATTCCAATGCTTCACTTCAGGTTTACTGTATCCCTTGGACCTTCTTATTGACGATGAAACACAGAAATTGCATCGGAAGTAAATACATAAGGCACAATGCCGACTTAAGTACATGAGGACCGACACTTCTTACTGACTATGTTTTGAACCATTCCTGTGACACTAATTATAGATTCCGATGCTTCACATCAGGTTTACTGTATCCCTTGGACCTTCTTATTGACGAAGAAACACAGAAATGGCATCGGAATTAAATACAAAAGGCACATTGCAACTTAAGGACAAGAAGACTGACTCTTCCTACTGACCATTCCTGTGATACTAGTAATAGATTCCGATGCTTCACTTCAGGATTACTGTATCCCTTGGACCTTCTTATTGCTGATGAAACACAGAAATTGCATCGGAATTAAATACAAAATGCACAATGCCGACTTAAACACATGAAGACCGACACTTCTTACTGACTACGTTTTGAACCATTCCTGTAACACTAGTTATGGATTCAGAAGCTTCACTTCAGGTTTACTGTATCCCTTGGACCTTCTTATTGACGATGAAACACAGAAATTGCATCGGACTTAAATACAAAAGGCAAATGCTGACTTAAGGACAAGAAGACTGACTCTTCCTACTGACCATTCGTGTGACACTAGTTATAGATTCCGATGCCTCACTTCAGGTTTTCCGTATCCCTTGGATCTTCTTATTGACGATGAAACACAGATATTGCATCGGAATTAAATACAAAAGGCACAATGCCGACTTAAGTACATGAAGAGCGACACTTCTTACTGACTGTGCTTTGAACCATTCCTGTGACACTAGTTATAGATTCCGATGCTTCACTTCAGGTTTACTGTATCCCTTGGACCTTCGTATTGACGATGAAACACAGAAATTGCATCGGAATTAAATACAAAAGGCACAACGTCGACTTAAGGTCAAGAAGACTGACTCTTCCTACTGACCATTCCTGTTACGCTAGTTATAGATTCCGACGCTTCACTTCAGGTTTTCTGTATCCCTTGGATCTTCTTATTGACGATGAAACACAGATATTGCATCGGAATTAAATACAAAAGGCACAATGCCGACTTAAGTACATGAAGAGCGACGCTTCTTACTGACTGTGATTTGAACCATTCCTGTGACACTAGTTATAGATTCCGATGCTTCACTTCAGGTTTACTGTATCCCTTGGACCTTCGTATTGACGATGAAACACAGACATTGCATCGGAATTAAATACAAAAAGCACAATGCCGACTTAAGTACAAGAGACTGATTCTTCTTACTGACTATGCTTTGAACCATTCCTGTGATATTAGTTATAGATTCCGATGCTTCACTTCAGGTTTACTGTATCCCTTGGACCTTCTTATTGATGATGACACACAGACATTGCATCGGAATTAAATACAAAGGGCACAATGCCGACTTAAGTACAAGAAGGCTGACTCTTCTTACTGACTATGTTTTGAACCATTCCTGTGACACTATTTATTGATTCTGATGCTTCACTTCAGGTTTACTGTATCCCTTGGTCCTTCTTATTGATGATGAAACACAGACATTGCATCGGAATTAAATACAAGAGGCACATTGCCGACTTAAGTACAAGGAGACTGACTCTTCTTACTGACTATGTTTTTAACCATTCCTGTGACACTAGTTATAGATTCCGATACTTCACTTCAGGTTTACTGTATCCCTTGGACCTTCTTGATGATGATGAAACACAGACATTGCATCGGAATTAAATACAAAAGGCACAATGCCGACTTAAGTACAAGAGGACTGACTCTTCTTACTGACTATCCTTTTAACCATTCCTGTGACACTAGTTATAGATTCCGATGCTTGACTTCAGATTTACTGTATCCCTTGGACCTTCTTATTGACGATGAAACTCAGAAATTGCATCGGAATTAAATACAAAAGGCACAATGATGACTTAAGTACATGAATAGGACACTTCCTACTGAGTATGTATTGAACCATTCGTGTGACACTAGTTATAGATTCCGATGCTTCACATCAGGTATACTGTATCCCTTGGACCATCTTATTGTCGATGAAACACAAAAATTGCATAGGAATTAAATGCAGAAGGCACAATGCCGACTTAAGTGCAAGAAGACTGACTCTTCCTACTGACCATTCCTGTGACACTAGTTATAGATTCCGATGCTTCACTTCAGGAACACTGTATCCCTTGGAAATTCTTATTGGCGATGAAACACAGTAATTGCATCGGAATTAAATACAAAAGACACAATGCCGACTTATGTACATGAAGACCGACACTTCTTACTGACTACGTTTTGTACCATTCCTGTAACACTAGTTATAGATTTAGAAGCTTCACTTCAGGTTTACTGTATCCCTTGGACCTTCTTATTGACGATGAAACACAGAAATTGCATCGGAATTAAATACAGAAGGCAAAATGCTGACTTAAGGACAAGAAGACCGACTCTTCCTACTGACCATTCCTGTGACACTAGTTATAGATTCCGATGCCACACTCCAAGTTTACTGTATCCCTTGGACCTTCGTATTGACGATGAAACACAGAAATTGCATCGGAATTAAATACAAAAGGCACAATGCCGACTTAAGTACAAGAAGACCGACACTTCTTACTGACTACGTTTTGAACCATTCCTGTAACACTAGTTATAGATTCCGATGCTTCACTTCAGGTTTACTGTATCCCTTGGACGTTCTTATTGATGATGAAACACAGACATTGCATCGGAATTAAATACAAAAGGGACAATGCCGACTTAAGTACAAGAAGGCTGACTCTTCTTACTGACTATGTTTTGAACCATTCCTGTGACACTAGTTATAGATTCCGATGCTTCACTTCAGGTTTACTGTATCCCTTGGACTTTCTTATTGATGATGAAACACAGACATTGCATCGGAATTAAATACAAAAGGCACAATGCCGACTTAAGTACAAGAAGACTGATTCTTCTTACTGACTATGTTTTGAACCATTGCTGTGACACTAGTAATTGATTCCAATGCTTCACTTCAGGTTTACTGTATCCCTTGGACCTTCTTATTGAAGATGAAACGCAGACATTGCATCGGAATTAAATACAAGAGGCACATTGCCGACTTAAGTACAAGAAGACTGACTCTTCTTACTGACTATGTTTTTAACCATTCCTGTGACACTAGTTATAGATTCCGATGCTTCACTTCAGGTTTACTGTATCCCTTGGACCATCTTAATGATGATGAAAGACAGACATTGCATCGGAATTAAATACAAAAGGCACAATGCCGACTTAAGTACAAGAGGACTGACTCTTCTTACTGTCTATGTTTTGAACCATTCCTGCGACACTAGATATAGATTCCGATGCTTGACTTCAGATTTACTGTATCCCTTGGACCTTCTTATTGACGATGAAACTCAGAAATTGCATCGGAATTAAATACAAAAGGCACAATGATGACTTAAGTACATGAATAGGACACTTCCTACTGAGTATGTTTTGAACCATTCCTGTGACACTAGTTATAGATTCCGATGCTTCACATCAGGTATACTGTATCCCTTGGACCATCTTATTGTCGATGAAACACAAAAATTGCATAGGAATTAAATGCAAAAGGCACAATGCCGACTTAAGTGCAAGAAGACTGACTCTTCCTACTGACCATTCCTGTGACACTAGTTATAGATTCCGATGCTTCACTTCAGGTACACTGTATCCCTTGGACCTTCTTATTGGCGATGAAACACAGTAATTGCATCGGAATTAAATACAAAAGACACAATGCCGACTTATGTACATGAAGACCGACACCTCTTACTGCCTACGTTTTGAACCATTCCTGTAACACTAGTTATAGATTTAGAAGCTTCACTTCAGGTTTACTGTATCACTTGGACCTTCTTATAGACGATGAAACACAGAAATTGCATCGGAATTAAATACAAAAGGCAAAATGCTGACTTAAGGACAAGAAGACTGACTCTTCCTACTGACCATTCCTGTGACACTAGTTATAGATTCCGATGCCTCACTCCATGTTTACAGTATCCCTTGGACCTTCGTATTGACGATGAAACACAGAAATTGCATCGGAATTAAATACAAAAGGCACAATGCCGACTTAAGTACAAGAAGACCGACACTTCTTACTGACTACGTTTTGAACCATTCCTGTAACACTAGTTATAGATTCCGATGCTTCACTTCAGGTTAACTGTATCCCTTGGACCTTCTTATTGACGATGAAACACAGAAATTGCATCGGAATTAAATTCAAAAGGCACTATGCCGCCTTAAGGACAAGATGACTGACTCATCCTACTGACCAGTCCTGTAACACTAGTTATAGATTCCGATGCTTCACTTCAGGTTTACTGTATCCCTTGGTCCTTCTTATTGACGATGAAACACAGAAATTGCATCGGAATAAATACAAAAGGCACAATGCCGACTTAAGTACATGAAGACCGACACTTTTTACTGACTACGCTTTGAACCATTCCTGTAACACTAGTTATAGATTCCGATGCTTCACTTCGGGTTTACTGTATCCCTTGGACCTTCTTATTGACGATGAAACACAGAAATTGCATCGGAATTAAATACAAAAGGCACAACGCCGACTTAAGGTCAAGAAGACTGACTCTTCCTACTGACCATTCCGGTTACGCTAGTTATAGATTCCGACGCTTCACTTCAGGTTTTCTGTATCCCTTGGATCTTCTTATTGACGATGAAACACAGATATTGCATCGGAATTAAATACAAAAGGCACAATGCCGATATAAGTACATGAAGACCGACACTTCTTACTGACTATGCTTTGAACCATTCCTGTGACACTAGTTATAGATTCCGATGCTTCACTTCAGGTTTACTGTATCCCTTGGACCTTCTTATTAATGATGAAACACAGACATTGCATCAGAATTAAATACAAAAGGCCCAATGCCGACTTAAGTACAAGAAGGCTGACTCTTCTTACTGACTTTGTTTTGAACCATTCCTGTGACACTAGTTATAGATTCCGATGCTTCACTTCAGGTTTACTGTATCCCTTGGACCTTCTTATTGATGATGAAACACAGATATTGCATCGGAATTAAATACAAAAGGCACAATGCCGACTTAAGTACAAGAAGACTGACTCTTCTTACTGACTATGTTTTTAACCATTCCTGTGACACTAGTTATAGATTCCGATGCTTCACTTCAGGTTTACTGTATCCCTTGGACCTTCTTAATGATGATGAAACACAGACATTGCATCGGAAATAAATACAAAAGGCACAATGCCGACATAAGTACAAGAGGACTGACTCTTCTTACTGTCTATGTTTTGAACCATTCCTGCGACACTAGATATAGATTCCGATGCTTGACTTCAGATTTACTGTATCCCTTGGACCTTCTTATTGACGATGAAACTCAGAAATTGCATCGGAATTAAATACAATAGGCACAATGATGACTTAAGTACATGAAGACGGACACTTCCAACTGAGTATGTTTTGAACCATTCCTGTGACACTAGTTATAGATTCCGATGCTTCACATCAGGTATACTGTATCCCTTGGACCATCTTATTGTCGATGAAACACAAAAATTGCATAGGAATTAAATGCAAAAGGCACAATGCCGACTTAAGGGCAAGAAGACTGACTCTTACTACTGACCATTCCTGTGACACTAGTTATAGATTCCGATGCTTCACTTCAGGTACACTGTATCCCTTGGACCTTCTTATTGGCGATGAAACACAGTAATTGCATCGGAATTAAATACAAAAGACACAATGCCGACTTATGTACATGAAGACCGTCACTTCTTACTGACTATGTTTTGAACCATTCCTGTGACACTAGTTATAGATTCCGATGCTTCACTTCAGGTTTACTGTATCCCTTGGACCATCTTATCGACGGTGAAACACAGAAATTGCATAGGTATTACATACAAAAGGCACAATGCCGACTTAAGGGCAAGAAGACTGACTCTTCCTACTAACTACTCCTGTGACACTAGTTATAGATTCCGATGCTTCACTTTAGGTTTACTGTATCCCTTGGACCTTCTTATTGACGATGAAACACAGAAATTGCATCGGAATTAAATACAAAAGGCACAATGCCGAATTAAGTACATGAAGACCGACACTTCTTACTGACTATGTTTTGAACCATTCCTGTGACACTAGTTGTAGTTTCCGATGCTTCACTTCAGGTTTACTGTATTCCTTGGACCTTCTTAATGACGAAGAAACACAGAAATTGCATCGGAATTAAATACAAAAGGCACTATGCCGACTTAAATACATGAAGACCGACACTACTTACTGACTACGTTTTGAACCATTCCTGTAACACTAGTTATAGATTCAGATGCTTCACTTCAGGTTTACTGTATCCCTTGGACCTTCTTATTGACGATGAAACACTGAAATTGCATCGGAATTAAATACAAAAGGCACAATGCCGACTTAAGGACAAGAAGACTGACTCTTCGTACTGACCATTCCTGTGACACTAGTTATAGATTCCGATGCTTCACTTCAGGTTTACTGTATCCCTTGGACCTTCTAATTGACGATGTAACACAGAAATTGCATCCGATGTAAATACAAAAGGCACAATGCCGACTTAAGTACAAGAAGACCGACACTTCTTACTGACTACGTTTTGGACCATTCCTGTAACACTAGTTGTAGATTCCGATGCTTCACTTCAGGTTTACTGTATCCCTTGGACCTTCTTATTGACGATGAAACACAGAAATTGCATCGGAATTAAATTAAAAAGGCACTATGCTGACTTAAGGACAAGATGACTGACTCTTCCTACTGACCAGTCCTGTAACACTAGTTATAGATTCCGATGCTTCACTTCAGGTTTACTGTATCCCTTGGTCGTTCTTATTGACGATGAAACACAGAAATTGCATCGGAATAAATACAAAAGGCACAATGCCGACTTAAGTACATGAAGACCGACACTTTTTACTGACTACGCTTTGAACCATTCCTGTAACACTAGTTATAGATTCCGATGCTTCACTTCAGGTTTACTGCATCCCTTGGACCTTCTTATTGACGATGAAACACAGAAATTGCATCGGAATTAAATACAAAAGGCACAACGCCGACTTAAGGTCAAGAAGACTGACTCTTCCGACTGACCATTCCTGTTACGCTAGTTATAGATTCCGACGCTTCACTTCAGGTTTTCTGTATCCCTTGGATCTTCTTATTGACGATGAAACACAGATATTGCATCGGAATTAAATACAAAAGGCACAATGCCGAATTAAGTACATGAAGGCCGACACTTCTTACTGACTATGTTTTGAACCATTCCTGTGACACTAGATATAGATTCCGATGCTTGACTTCAGATTTACTGTATCCCTTGGACCTTCTTATTGACGATGAAACTCAGAAATTGCATCGGAATTAAATACAAAAGGCACAATGATGTCTTAAGTACATGAAGACGGACACTTCCTACTGAGTATGTTTTGAACCATTGCTGTGACACTAGTTATAGATTCCGATGCTTCACATCAGGTATACTGTCTCCCTTGGACCATCTTATTGTCGGTGAAACACAAAAATTGCGTAGGAATTAAATGCAAGAGGCACAATGCCGATTTAAGGGCAAGTAGACTGACTCTTCCTACTGACCAGTCCTGTAACACTAGTTATAGATTCCGATGCTTCACTTCAGGTTTACTGTATCCCTTGGTCCTTCTTATTGACGATGAAACACAGAAATTGCATCGGAATAAATACAAAAGGCACAATGCCGACTTAAGTACATGAAGACCGACACTTTTTACTGACTACGTTTTGAACCATTCCTGTAACACTAGTTATAGATTCAGATGCTTCCCTTCAGGTTTACTGTATCCCTTGGACCTTCTTATTGACGATGAAACACTGAAATTGCATCGGAATTAAATACAAAAGTGACAATGCCGACTTAAGGACAAGAAGACTGACTCTTCCTACTGACCATTCCTGTGACACTAGTTATAGATTCCGATGCTTCACTTCAGGTTTACTGAATCCCTTGGACCTTCTTATTGACGATGAAACACAGAAATTGCATCGGAATTAAATTAAAAAGGCACTATGCCGACTTAAGGACAAGATGACTGACTCTTCCTACTGACCAGTCCTGTAACACTAGTTATAGATTCCGATGCTTCACTTCAGGTTTACTGTATCCCTTGGTCCTTCTTATTGACGATGAAACACAGAAATTGCATCGGAATAAATACAAAAGGCACAATGCCGACTTAAGTACATGAAGACCGACACTTTTTACTGACTACGCTTTGAACCATTCCTGTAACTCTAGTTATAGATTCCGATGCTTCACTTTAGGTTTACGTTATCCCTTGGACCTTCTTATTAATGATGAAACACAGACATTGCATCGGAATTAAATACAAAAGGCCCAATGCCGACTTAAGTACAAGAAGGCTGACTCTTCTTACTGACTTTGTTTTGAACCATTCCTGTGACACTAGTTATAGATTCCGATGCTTCACTTCAGGTTTACTGTATCCCTTGGACCTTCTTATTGATGATGAAACACAGACATTGCATCGGAATTAAATACAAAAGGCACAATGCCGACTTAAGTACAAGAAGACTGACTCTTCTTACTGACTATGTTTTTAACCATTCCTGTGACACTAGTTATAGATTCCGATGCTTCACTTCAGGTTTACTGTATCCCTTGGACCTTCTTAATGATGATGAAACACAGACATTGCATCGGAAATAAATACAAAAGGCACAATGCCGACTTAAGTACAAGAGGACTGACTCTTCTTACTGTCTATGTTTTGAGCCATTCCTGCGACACTAGATATTGATTCCGATGCTTGACTTCATATTTACTGTATCCCTTGGACCTTCTTATTGACGATGAAACTCAGAAATTGCATCGGAATTAAATACAAAAGGCACAATGATGACTTAAGTACATGAAGACGGACACTTCCTACTGAGTATGTTTTGAACCATTCCTGTGACACTAGTTATAGATTCCGATGCTTCACATCAGGTATACTGTATCCCTTGGACCATCTTGTTGTCGATGAAACACAAAAATTGCATAGGAATTAAATGCAAAAGGCACAATGCCGACTTAAGGGCAAGAAGACTGACTCTTCCTACTGACCATTCCTGTGACACTAGTTATAGATTCCGATGCTTCACTTCAGGTACACTGTATCCCTTGGACCTTCTTATTGGCGATGAAACACAGTAATTGCATCGGAATTAAATACAAAAGACACAATGCCGACTTATGTACATGAAGACCGACACTTCTTACTGACTATGTTTTGAACCATTCCTGTGACACTAGTTATAGATTCCGATGCTTCACTTCAGGTTTACTGTATCCCTTGGACCATCTTATTGACGGTGAAACACAGAAATTGCATACGTATTACATACAAAAGGCACAATGCCGACTTAAGGGCAAGAAGACTGACTCTTCCTACTGTCTACTCCTGTGACACTAGTTATAGATTCCGATGCTTCACTTTAGGTTTACTGTATCCCTTGGACCTTCTTATTGACGATGAAACACAGAAATTGCATCGGAATTAAATACAAAAGGCACAATGCCGAATTAAGTACATGAAGACCGACACTTCTTACTGACTATGTTTTGAACCATTCCTGTGACACTAGTTGTAGTTTCCGACGGTTCACTTCAGGTTTACTGTATTCCTTGGACCTTCTTATTGACGAAGAAACACAGAAATTGCATCGGAATTAAATACAAAAGGCACTATGCCGACTTAAATACATGAAGACCGACACTTTTTACTGACTACGTTTTGAACCATTCCTGTAACACTAGTTATAGATTCAGATGCTTCACTTCAGGTTTACTGTATCCCTTGGACCTTCTTATTGACGATGAAACACTGAAATTGCATCGGAATTAAATACAAAAGTCACAATGCCGACTTAAGGACAAGAAGACTGACTCTTCCTACTGACCATTCCTGTGACACTAGTTATAGATTCCGATGCTTCACTTCAGGTTTACTGAATCCCTTGGACCTTCTTATTGACGATGAAACACAGAAATTGCATCGGAATTAAATTAAAAAGGCACTATGCCGACTTAAGGACAAGATGACTGACTCTTCCTACTGACCAGTCCTGTAACACTAGTTATAGATTCCGATGCTTCACTTCAGGTTTACTGTATCCCTTGGTCCTTCTTATTGACGATGAAACACAGAAATTGCATCGGAATAAATACAAAAGGCACAATGCCGACTTAAGTACATGAAGACCGACACTTTTTACTGACTACGCTTTGAACCATTCCTGTAACTCTAGTTATAGATTCCGATGCTTCACTTCAGGTTTACTGTATCCCTTGGACCTTCTTATAGACGATGAAACACAGAAATTGCATCGGAATTAAATACAAAAGGCACAACGCCGACTTAAGGTCAAGAAGACTGACTCTTCCTACTGACCATTCCTGTTACGCTAGTTATAGAATCCGACGCTTCACTTCAGGTTTTCCGTATCCCTTGGATCTTCTTATTGACGATGAAACACAGATATTGCATCGGAATTAACTACAAAAGACACAATGCCGAATTAAGTACATGAAGGCCGACAGTTCTTACTGACTATGTTTTGAACCATTCCTGTGACACTAGTTATAGATTCCGAAGCTGCACTTCAGGTTCACTGTATCCCTTGGACCTTCTTATTGACGATGGAACACAGAAATTGCAACGGAATTAAATACAAAAGGCACAATGCCGACTTAAGTACAAGAAGGCTGACTCTTCTTACTGACTATGTTTTGAACCATTCCTGTGACACTAGTTATAGATTCCGATGCTTCACTTCAGGTTTACTGTATCCCTTGGACCTTCTTATTGATGATGAAACACAGACATTGCATCGGAATTAAATACAAAAGGCACAATGCCGACTTAAGTACAAGAAGACTGACTCTTCTTACTGACTATGTTTTTAACCATTCCTGTGACACTAGTTATAGATTCCGATGCTTCACTTCAGGTTTACTGTATCCCTTGGACCTTCTTAATGATGATGAAACACAGACATTGCATCGGAATTAAATACAAAAGGCACAATGCCGACTTAAGTACAAGAAGGCTGGCTCTTCTTACTGACCTTGTTTTGAACCATTCCTGTGACACTAGTTATAGATTCCGATGCTTCACTTCAGGTTTACTGTATCCCTTGGACCTTCTTATTGATGATGAAACACAGACATTGCATCGGAAATAAATACAAAAGGCACAATGCCGACTTAAGTACAAGAGGACTGACTCTTCTTACTGTCTATGTTTTGAACCATTCCTGCGACACTAGATATAGATTCCGATGCTTGACTTCAGATTTACTGTATCCCTTGGACCTTCTTATTGACGATGAAACTCAGAAATTGCATCGGAATTAAATACAAAAGGCACAATGATGACTTAAGTACATGAAGACGGACACTTCCTACTGAGTATGTTTTGAACCATTCCTGTGACACTAGTTATAGATTCCGATGCTTCACATCAGGTATACTGTATCCCTTGGACCATCTTATTGTCGATGAAACACAAAAATTGCATAGGAATTAAATGCAAAAGGCACAATGCCGACTTAAGGGCAAGAAGACTGACTCTTCTTACTGACCATTCCTGTGACACTAGTTATAGATTCCGATGCTTCACTTCAGGTTTACTGTATCCCTTGGACCATCTTATTGACGGTGAAACACAGAAATTGCATAGGAATTACATACAAATGGCACAATGCCGACTTAAGGGCAAGAAGACTGACTCTTCCTACTGACTACTCCTGTGACACTAGTTATAGATTCCGATGCTTCACTTTAGGTTTACTGTATCCCTTGGACCCTCTTATTGACGATGAAACACAGAAATTGCATCGGAATTAAATACAAAAGGCACACTGCCGAATTAAGTACATGAAGACCGACACTTCTTACTGACTATGTTTTAAACCATTCCTGTGACACTAGTTGTAGTTTCCGATGCTTCACTTCAGGTTTACTGTATCCCTTGGACCTTCTTATTGACGATGAAACACAGAAATTGCATCGGAATTAAATACAAAAGGCACTATGCCGACTTAAATACATGAAGACCGACACTACTTACTGACTACGTTTTGAACCATTCCTGTAACACTAGTTATAGATTCAGATGCTTCACTTCAGGTTTACTGTATCCCTTGGACCTCCTTATTGACGATGAAACACTGAAATTGCATCGGAATTACTTACAAAAGGCACAATGCCGACTTAAGGACAAGAAGACTGACTCCTCGTACTGACCATTCCTGTGACACTAGCTATAGATTCCGATGCTTCACTTCAGGTTTACTGTATCCCTTGGACCTTCTAATTGACGATGTAACACAGAAATTGCATCGGATGTAAATACAAAAGGCACAATGCCTACTTAAGTACAAGAAGACCGACACTTCTTACTGACTACGTTTTGGACCATTCCTGTAACACTAGTTATAGATTCCGATGCTTCACTTCAGGTTTACTGTATCCCTTGGACCTTCTTATTGACGATGAAACACAGAAATTGCATCGGAATTAAATTAAAAAGGCACTATGCTGACTTAAGGACAAGATGACTGACTCTTCCTACTGACCAGTCCTGTAACACTAGTTATAGATTCCGATGGTTCACTTCAGGTTTACTGTATCCCTTGGTCCTTCTTATTGACGATGAAACACAGAAATTGCATCGGAATAAATACAAAAGGCACAATGCCGACTTAAGTACATGAAGACCGACACTTTTTACTGACTACGCTTTGACCCATTCCTGTAACACTAGTAATAGATTCCGATGCTTCACTTCAGGTTTACTGTATCCCTTGGACCTTCTTATTGACGATGAAACACAGAAATTGCATCGGAATTAAATACAAAAGGCACAACGCCGACTTAAGGTCGACAAGACTGACTCTTCCTACTGACCATTCCTGTTACGCTAGTTATAGATTCCGACGCTTCACTTCAGGTTTTCTGTATCCCTTGGATCTTCTTATTGACGATGAAACACAGATATTGCGTCGGAATTAAATACAAAAGGCACAATGCCGAATTAAGTACATGAAGGCCGACACTTCTTACTGACTATGTTTTGAACCATTCCTGCGACACTAGATATAGATTCCGATGCTTGACTTCAGATTTACTGTATCCCTTGGACCTTCTTATTGACGATGAAACTCAGAAATTGCATCGGAATTAAATACAAAAGGCACAATGATGACTTAAGTACATGAAGACGGACACTTCCTACTGAGTATGTTTTGAACCATTCCTGTGACACTAGTTATAGATTCCGATGCTTCACATCAGGTATACTGTCTCCCTTAGACCATCTTATATTCGACGAAACACAAAAATTGCATAGGAATTAAATGCAAAAGGCACAATGCCGACTTAAGGGCAAGTAGACCGACTCTTCCTACTGACCATTCCTGTGACACTAGTTATAGATTCCGATGCTTCACTTCAGGTACACTGTATCCCTTGGACATTCTTATTGGCGATGAAACACAGAAATTGCATCGGAATTAAATACAAAAGGCACTATGCCGACTTAAATACATGAAGACCGACACTTCTTACTGACTACGTTTTGAACCATTCCTGTAACACTAGTTATAGATTCAGATGCTTCACTTCAGGTTTACTGTATCCCTTGGACCTTCTTATTGACGAAGAAACACTGAAATTGCATCGGAATTACATACAAAAGTCACAATGCCGACTTAAGGACAAGAAGACTGACTCTTCCTACTG
Source organism: Schistocerca americana (assembly GCF_021461395.2). Taxonomy (NCBI): domain Eukaryota; kingdom Metazoa; phylum Arthropoda; class Insecta; order Orthoptera; family Acrididae; genus Schistocerca; species Schistocerca americana. Next base: position 2,554,603 of record NW_025726093.1, read on the forward strand.
ACCATTCCTGTGACACTAGTTATAGATTCCGATGCTTCACTTCAGGTTTACTGAATCCCTTGGACCTTCTTATTGACGATGAAACACAGAAATTGCATCGGAATTAAATTAAAATGGCACTATGCCGACTTAAGGACAAGATGACTGACTCTTCCTACTGACCAGTCCTGTAACACTAGTTATAGATTCCGATGCTTCACTTCAGGTTTACTGTATCCCTTGGTCCTTCTTATTGACGATGAAACACAGAAATTGCATCGGAATAAATACAAAAGGCACAATGCCGACTTAAGTACATGAAGACCGACACTTTTTACTGACTACGCTTTGAACCATTCCTGTAACTCTAGTTATAGATTCCGATGCTTGCCTTCAGGTTTACTGTATCCCTTGGACCTTCTTATTGACGATGAAACACAGAAATTGCATCGGAATTAAATACAAAAGGCACAACGCCGACTTAAGGTCAAGAAGACTGACTCTTCCTACTGACCATTCCTGTTACGCTAGTTATAGATTCCGACGATTCACTTCAGGTTTTCTGTATCCCTTGGATCTTCTTATTGACGATGAAACACAGATATTGCATCGGAATTAACTACAAAAGGCACAATGCCGAATTAAGTACATGAAGGCCGACAGTTCTTACTGACTATGTTTTGAACCATTCCTGTGACACTAGTTATAGATTCCGATGCTTCACTTCAGGTTTACTGTATCCCTTGGACCTTCTTATTGATGATGAAACACAGAGATTGCATCGGAATTAAATACAAAAGGCACAATGCCGACTTAAGTACAAGAAGACTGACTCTTCTTACTGACTATGTTTTTAACCATTCCTGTGACACTAGTTATAGATTCCGATGCTTCACTTCAGGTTTACTGTATCCCTTGGACCTTCTTATTGACGATGAAACTCAGAAATTGCATCGGAATTAAATACAAAAGGCACAATGATGACTTAAGTACATGAAGACGGACACCTCCTACTGAGTATGTTTTAAACCATTCCTGTGACACTAGTTATAGATTCCGATGCTTCACATCAGGTATACTGTATCCTGAGGACCATCTTATTGTCGATGAAACACAAAAATTGCATAGGAATTAAATGCAAAAGGCACAATGCCGACTTAAGGGCAAGAAGACTGACTCTTCCTACTGACCATTCCTGTGAGACTAGTTATAGATTCCGATGCTTCACTTCAGGTACACTGTATCCCTTGGACCTTCTTATTGGCGATGAAACACAGTAATTGCATCGGAATTAAATACAAAAGACACATGCCGACTTAAGTACATGAAGACCGACACTTCATACTGACTATGTTTTGAACCATTCCTGTGACACTAGTTATAGATTCCGATGCTTCACTTCAGGTTTACTGTATCCCTTGGACCATCTTATTGACGGTGAAACACAGAAATTGCATAGGAATTACATACAAAAGGCACAATGCCGACTTAAGGGCAAGAAGACTGACTCTTCCTACTGACTACTCCTGTGACACTAGTTATAGATTCCGATGCTTCACTTTAGGTTTACTGTATCCCTTGGACCTTCTTATTGACGATGAAACACAGAAATTGCATCGGAATTAAATACAAAAGGCACAATGCCGAATTAAGTACATGAAGACCGACACTTCTTACCGACTATGTTTTGAACCATTCCTGTGACACTAGTTATAGTTTCCGATGCTTCACTTTAGGTTTACTGTATCCCTTGGACCTTCTTATTGACGATGGAACACAGAAATTGCATCGGAATTAAATACAAAAGGCACTATGCCGAGTTAAATACAAGAAGACCGACACTACTTACTGACTACGTTTTGAACCATTCCTGTAACACTAGTTATAGATTCAGATGCTTCACTTCAGGTTTACTGTATCCCTTGGACCTTCTTATTGACGATGAAACACTGAAATTGCATCGGAATTAAATACAAAAGGCACAATGCCGACTTAAGGACAAGAAGACTGACTCTTCGTACTGACCATTCCTGTGACACTAGTTATAGATTCCGATGCTTCACTTCAGGTTTACTGTATCCCTTGGACCTTCTAATTGACGATGTAACACAGAAATTGCATCGGATGTAAATACAAAAGGCACAATGCCGACTTAAGTACAAGAAGACCGACAATTCTTACTGACTACGTTTTGGACCATTCCTGTAACACTAGTTATAGATTCCGATGCTTCACTTCAGGTTTACTGTATCCCTTGGAATTTCTTATTGACGATGAAACACAGAAATTGCATCGGAATTAAATTAAAAAGGCACTATGCTGACTTAAGGACAAGATGACTGACTCTTCCTACTGACCAGTCCTGTAACACTAGTTATAGATTCCGATGCTTCACTTCAGGTTTTACTGTATCCCTTGGTCCTTCTTATTGACGATGAAACACAGAAATTGCATCGGAATAAATACAAAAGGCACAATGCCGACTTAAGTACATGAAGACCGACACTTTTTACTGTCTACGCTTCGAACCATTCCTGTAACACTAGTTATAGATTCCGATGCTTTACTTCAGGTTTACTGTATCCCTTGGACCTTCTTATTGACGATGAAACACAGAAATTGCATCGGAATTAAATACAAAAGGCACAACGCCGACTTAAGGTCAAGAAGACTGACTCTTCCTACTGACCATTCCTGTTACGCTAGTTATTGATTCCGACGCTTCACTTCAGGCTTTCTGTAACCCTATGGATCTTCTTATTGACGATGAAACACAGATATCGCATCGGAATTAAATACAAAAGGCACAATGCCGAATTAAGTACATGAAGGCCGACACTTCTTACTGACTATGCTTTGAACCATTCCTGCGACACTAGATATAGATTCCGATGCTTGACTTCAGATTTACTGTATCCCTTGGACCTTCTTATTGACGATGAAACTCAGAAATTGCATCGGAATTAAATACAAAAGGCACAATGATGACTTAAGTACATGAAGACGGACACTTCCTACTGAGTATGTTTTGAAACATTCCTGTGACACTAGTTATAGATTCCGATGCTTCACATCAGGTATACTGTCTCCCTTGGACCATCTTATTGTCGATGAAACACAAAAATTGCATAGGAATTAAATGCAAAAGGCACAATGCCGACTTACGGGCAAGTAGACTGACTCTTCCTACCGACCATTCCTGTGACACTAGTTATAGATTCCGATGCTTCACTTCAGGTACACTGTATCCCTTGGACATTCTTATTGGCGATGAAACACAGAAATTGCATCGGAATTAAATACAAAAGGCACTATGCCGACTTAAATACATGAAGACCGACACTTCTTACTGACTACGTTTTGAACCATTCCTGTAACACTAGTTATAGATTCAGATGCTTCACTTCAGGTTTACTGTATCCCTTGGACCTTCTTATTGACGATGAAACATTGAAATTGCATCGGAATTAAATACAAAAGTCACAATGCCGACTTAAGGACAAGAAGACTGACTCTTCCTACTGACCATTCCTGTGACACTAGTTATAGATTCCGATGCTTCACTTCAGGTTTACTGTATCCCTTGGACCTTCTTATTGACGATGAAACACAGAAATTGCATCGGAATTAAATTAAAAAGGCACTATGCCGACTTAAGGACAAGATGACTGACTCTTCCTACTGACCAGTCCTGTAACACTAGTTATAGATTCCGATGCTTCACTTCAGGTTTACTGTATCCCTTGGTCCTTCTTATTGACGATGAAACACAGAAATTGCATCGGAATAAATACAAAAGGCACAATGCCGACTTAAGTACATGAAGACCGACACTTTTTACTGACTACGTTTTGAACCATTCCTGTAACTCTAGTTATAGATTCCGATGCTTCACTTCAGGTTTACTGTATACCTTGGACCTTCTTATTGACGATAAAACACAGAAATTGCATCGGATTTAAATTAAAAAGGCACTATGCCGACTTAAGGACAAGATGACTGACTCTTCCTACTGACCAGTCCTGTAACACTAGTTATAGATTCCGATGCTTCACTTCAGGTTTACTGTATCCCTTGGTTCTTCTTATTGACGATGAAACACAGAAATTGCATCGGAATAAATACAAAAGGCACAATGCCGACTTAAGTACATGAAGACCGACACTTTTTACTGACTACGCTTTGAACCATTCCTGTAACTCTAGTTATAGATTCCGATGTTTCACTTCAGGTTTACTGTTTCCCTTGGTCCTTCTTATTGACGATGAAACACAGAAATTGCATCGGAATTAAATACAAAAGGCACAACGCCGACTTAAGGTCAAGAAGACTGACTCTTCCTACTGACCATTCCTGCTACGCTAGTTATAGATTCCGACGCTTCACTTCAGGTTTTCTGTATCCCTTGGATCTTCTTATTGACGATGAAACACAGATATTGCATCGGAATTAACTACAAAAGGCACAATGCCGAATTAAGTACATGAAGGCCGACAGTTCTTACTGACTATGTTTTGAATCATTCCTGTGACACTAGTTATAGATTCCGAAGCTTCACTTCAGGTTCACTGTATCCCTTGGACCTTCTTATTGACGATGGAACACAGAAATTGCAACGGAATTAAATACAAAAGGCACAATGCCGACTTAAGTACAAGAAGGCTGACTCTTCTTACTGACTATGTTTTGAACCATTCCTGTGACAGTAGTTATAGATTCCGATGCTTCACTTCAGGTTTACTGTATCCCTTGGACCTTCTTATTGATGATGAAACACAGACATTGCATCGGAATTAAATACAAAAGGCACAATGCCGACTTAAGTACAAGAAGACTGACTCTTCTTACTGACTATGTTTTTAACCATTCCTGTGACACTAGTTATAGATTCCGATGCTTCACTTCAGGTTTACTGTATCCCTTGGACCTTCTTAATGATGATGAAACACAGACATTGCATCGGAATTAAATACAAAAGGCACAATGCCGACTTAAGTACAAGAGGACTGACTCTTCTTACTGTCTATGTTTTGAACCATTCCTGCGGAACTAGATATAGATTCCGATACTTGACTTCAGTTTTACTGTATCCCTTGGACCTTCTTATTGACGATGAAACTCAGAAATTGCATCGGAATTAAATACAAAAGGCACAATGATGACTTAAGTACATGAAGACGGACACTTCCTACTTATTTTTTTATTTATTTATTTATTGTTCCGTGGGACCACATTTAGGAGAAGTCTCCATGGTCATGGAACGAGTCAATACATGAAATTGTAACACGATTGTAGAAACAGATAAAATGAAATATAAGAAACATATTCAGGCGACAAGTCGTTAGTTTAAATAAAGAAAATCAAAAATGTACACTGGAATTTGCTTAATTTTGTATCTCTTCCAGGAGCTCCTCGACAGAATAGAAGGAGTGAACCATGAGGAAACTCTTCAGTTTAGACTTAAAAGTGTTTGGGCCACTGCTAAGATTTTTGAGTTCTTGTGGTAGCTTATTGAAAATGGATGCAGCAGAATACTGCACTCCTTTCTGCACAAGAGTCAAGGAAGTGCATTCCACATGCAGATTTGATTTCTGCCGAGTATTAACTGAGTGAAAGCTGCTAACTCTTGGGAATAAGCTAATATTGCTAACAACAAACGACATTAAAGAAAATACATACTGTGAGGGCAATGTCAAAATTCCCAGACTATTGAATAGGGGTCGACAAGAGGTTTTCGAACTTACACCATACATAGCTCGAACAGCACGTTTTTGAGCCAAAAATACCCTTTTTGAATCAGAAGAATTACCCCAAAAAATAATACCATATGACATAAGCGTATGAAAATATGCGAAGTATACTACTTTTCGTGTTGAAATGTCACTTATTTCAGATACTGTTCTAATGGTAAATAAAGCGGCATTTAGTTTCTGAACAAGATCCTGAACATGGGCTTTCCACAACAGCTTACTATCTATCTGTACGCCTAGGAACTTGAACTGTTCCATCTCGCTTATAACATGCCCATCCTGTCTGATTAAAATGTCAGTTCTTGTTGAATTGTGGGTTAGAAACTGTAAAAACTGAGTCTTACTGTGATTTAGCATCAAATTATTTTCCACAAGCCACGAACTTATATCATGAACTACATTATTTGATAATGTTTCAATATTACACACAAGATCCTTCACTACCAAGGTGGTGTCATCAGCAAACAGAAATATTTTTGAATCACCTGTAATACTAGAAGGCATATCATTTACATAAATAAGGAACAGCAGTGGCCCCAGCACCGACCCTTGGGGAACGCCCCATTTAACAGTGCCCCATTGGGACTGAACATCATTACCACTCTCAATATTGCGGAGGATTACCTTCTGCTTTCTGTTCTTAAAGTAGGAGGCGAACCAATTGTAAGCTACTCCCCTTACTCCATAATGTTCCAACTTCTGCAGTAATATTTTGTGGTCAACACAGTCAAAAGCCTTCGTTAAATCAAAGAAAACACCTAACGTTCGCAACCTTTTATTTAATCCGTCCAAAACCTCACAGAGAAAAGAGACTATAGCATTTTCAGTTGTTAAACCGTTTCTAAAACCAAACTGTACATTTGACAGCAAATTATGTGAATTTAAATGCTGCAGTAACCTTGTATATACAACCCTCTCAATAACTTTAGCAAACACTGATGGCATAGAAATAGGTCTATAATTGTCAACATTATCCCTGTCTCCCTTTTTATAAAGTGGCTTCACTACCGAGTACTTTAATTGGTCAGGAAACCGACCACTCCTAAAGGAAAAGTTACAGATATGGCTAAGTACTGAGCTAACATACGTGGAACAATACTTCAGTATTCTGCTAGATACCCCGTCATATCCATGAGAGTTCTTGGTCTTTAGTGATTTAATTATTAACTCAATCTCCCTCTTGTCAGTTTATGGAGGAGCATTTCAGGTAACAGTCTCGGAACACTTTTTTCTAAGAGCGCTATATGATTCCCTGTTGGGACTAGGTTTCTATTTAGTTCACCTGCTATATTCAGAAAGTGATTATTAAGTACTGTACATATATGCGACTTATCAGTAACACGGACATCCCCACTACGCACTGATTCTATATTCTCGACCTGTCTCTGCAGACCAGCCACTTCCTTTACGACTGACCATATGGTTTTAATTTTATCCTGAGACTTAGCTATTCTATCTGCATACCACATACTTTTTGCCTTCCTAATAACTTTTTTAAGCACCTTACAATACTGTTTGTAATGGGCTGCTGCATTTAGATTTTGACTGATTCTAACGTTTTGATATAATTGCCACTTTGTTCTACAAGATATTCTTATCCCTTTAGTCAGCCACCCAGGCTGCCTGTTTGTGCTAGTACCCTGTTTTGAACGTTCTAACGGAAAGCAACTTTCAAAGAGCACGAGAAAAGTCTTGAGGAAAGCATTATATTTATCGTCTACTGTATCAGCACTATAAACATCTTGCCACTCTTGTTCCTTGATAAGGTTTACAAAAGTCTGTACAGCAACTGGATCAGCTTTCCTAAAACGTTGGTAACTATATTTAACATGTGTTGCAGCACAAAAAAACTTTTAGACTTAAAATTTGTGCATCATGATCTGAAAGGCCATTCACCTTTTTGCTAACAGAATGCCCTTCTAATAATGACGAATGAACAAAAATATTGTCTATGGTTGTTCTACTGTTCCCTTGCACTCTCGTTGGAAAGAATACGGTTTGCATAAGATTATATGAATTAAGGAGGTCTACCAGCATCCTTTTCCTTGCACAATCAGTTATACAATTAATATTGAAGTCACCACATATAACAAACTTTTTGTATTTCCTATAAAGTGAACCAAGAACCTCCTCTAGCTTTAGCAAAAATGTTGTGAAATCGGAGTCTGGGGATCTATAAATAACAACAGTAAGAAGTTTAGCTCCACTAAATTTAACCACACCTGCACAACATTCAAACACCTTTTCAGTGCAGTACTTTGAAACATCAATTGACTCAAATGGGATACCGTTTTTCACATACATGGCTACTCCCCCACACCGCAAAGAGCTCCTAGAAAAGCTGCCAGCCAACCTGTATCCTGGTAAAGGAAGCCTCTGAATTATCTCCTTATTTAAGAAGTGTTCAGATATACCAATAATTTCAGAGTCAACATCTATAAGCAGTTCACTAACTTTATCTCTAATACCTTGTATATTTTGATGAAATATACTAATTCCCTCATTAATCGGATACCCAAGCTTTGTAGAGAGTGGTTTCTTTGTTAGAGAGACTTCCCTTAAGCAGGAATACCTATCAGCTGACTTCAATCTAAAAAAGGTACAGCTCTAACACCCACAACTACCGGAATTTTCCCATGAGTGATCCTACCACCCCCACCTATGCTGTCACCTATAAGTTTTGCCAACCTCCCCTTCCCATACCTGTTGAGGTGCAGGCCATGTCTAGTGAAACCCGTCCTACTGATAGACTCCACCGACACCACTGAAATGTGACTCCTGCCTTCTGTCATCAGCGCACCCCCAAGTCTCATGTTATTACGCCTGACGGCTGTATTAAGATGAGGCCGATCGTGACGCTGAAACAGTTCCACGAAATGCACATTCGTGTTGCCAGTCTGAGTGGCTATCTTTTCCAGGTCACCATCTATGTCATACTCCCCATCCCTATCAATACTATTACCAGCCCCACCCACAATCACTACCTGATCCTCTTTAGTAAAATCCCTACATAACCCCCCTATGTTAAAAGTCACCTGAGCCAATCCTGCATTAGGCTTCACAATGCTGGTGACCTGGTACTCACTCCCCAAAACTTCCTGCAACTGCTGGCCTACACCTCTACCATGAGAACTACCTAACAGCAGAACCTTCTTCTTTCTCTTAGACTTTGCAACTGTCCTAGCCACCGTAACTGCTGAGGTCTGCTGCATACTTCCCACATCTACAGCTACTAGAGATTCCTCTCCACTAGACTCTGACAGTTGGTCATATCTATTACAAACACCAATAGTAAAACTATCTGAAAATCTCCTTCTCCTAGCAGATCTCTTGCCAACAGCCAGCTCCCATTCCCCAACCCCCTTCTCCCTCCTCATCCTATCTAGCTCCTCCTGTGCGTTTTTCAACTGCACCTGAAGGGCACAGATCTTACGCTCCTGCTCCTCTATCAACTTACTCTTGCTACATAACCTGCAGTTCCAGGAGAGGATCTCACCAGAATGCCCACTGGCTTCCCCACTGCATTCCCCCCAGTGAAAATACTTCGAACAAGTCTCACACCGCAATCCACTACTCACGAACCTAGGGCAAAGCCCACACTTCTCACTCATGGTAAAATTTTACAATTATTGAAACAAGAAAACAACTTTATCTAAGTTCCGCTACTACAATAAGAAGATGTTAAATACTGACTACAATAATGACAAACTTGCTCTACAAGGGAAGTAACTACTATTATTGACAGTATTAATCAACAACAAATGAGAATATAACAAAATACTAACACAGAAAGAAAATCAAACGTCTAATGACAGTAACGAAACTGAAAGCAGTTCGCAAAAATTTCTTCTGAAGTTATTTCACCGGAAAACACCAAGAACACCGGTTGAAGACTACTAAAGTTCCTAAATAAACTACTATACACAAACAATTAATTAGTACTTAGCTCTCGATGCGCCGCTACAGCTGCAACTGGTCAGCGCGGAATGAAACATACTCAGTGTACTACTGAGTATGTTTTAAACCATTCCTGTGACACTAGTTATAGATTCCGATGCTTCACATCAGGTATACTGTATCCCGAGGACCATCTTATTGTCGATGAAACACAAAAATTGCATAGGAATTAAATGCAAAAGGCACAATGCCGACTTAAGGGCAAGAAGACTGACTCTTCCTACTGACCATTCCTGTGAGACTAGTTATAGATTCCGATGCTTCACTTCAGGTACACTGTATCCCTTGGACCATCTTATTGGCGATGAAACACAGTAATTGCATCGGAATTAAATACAAAAGACACATGCCGACTTAAGTACATGAAGACCGACACTTCTTACTGACTATGTTTTGAACCATTCCTGTGAAACTAGTTATAGATTCCGATGCTTCACTTCAGGTTTACTGTATCCCTTGGACCATCTTATTGACGGTGAAACACAGAAATTGCATAGGAATTACATACAAAAGGCACAATGCCGACTTAAGGGCAAGAAGACTGACTCTTCCTACTGACTACTCCTGTGACACTAGTTATAGATTCCGATGCTTCACTTTAGGTTTACTGTATCCCTTGGACCTTCTTATTGACGATGAAACACTGAAATTGCATCGGAATTAAATACAAAAGGCACAATGCCGAATTAAGTACATGAAGACCGACGCTTCTTACTGACTATGTTTTGAACCATTCCTGTGACACTAGTTATAGATTCCGATGCTTCACTTCAGGTTTACTGTATCCCTTGGACCTTCTTATTGACGATGAAACACAGAAATTGCATCGGAATTAAATTAAAAAGGCACTATGCTGACTTAAGGACAAGATGACTGACTCTTCCTACTGACCAGTCCTGTAACACTAGTTATAGATTCCGATGCTTCACTTCAGGTTTACTGTATCCCTTGGTCCTTCTTATTGACGATGAAACACAGAAATTGCATCGGAATAAATACAAAAGGCACAATGCCGACTTAAGTACATTAAGACCGACACTTTTTACTGACTACGCTTTGAACCATTCCTGTAACACTAGTTATAGATTCCGACGCTTCACTTCAGGTTTTCTGTATCCCTTGGATCTTCTTATTGACGATGAAACACAGATATTGCATCGGAATTAAATACAAAAGGCACAATGCCGAATTAAGTACATGAAGGCCGACACTTCTTACTGACTATGCTTTGAACCATTCCTGCGACACTAGATATAGATTCCGATGCTTGACTTCAGATTTACTGCATCCCTTGGACCTTCTTATTGACGATGAAACTCAGAAATTGCATCGGAATTAAATACAAAAGGCACAATGATGACTTAAGTACATGAAGACGGACACTTCCTACTGAGTATGTTTTGAAACATTCCTGTGACACTAGTTATAGATTCCGATGCTTCACATCAGGTATACTGTCTCCCTTGGACCATCTTATTGTCGATGAAACACAAAAATTGCATAGGAATTAAATGCAAGAGGCACAATGCCGACTTACGGGCAAGTAGACTGACTCTTCCTACTGACCATTCCTGTGACACTAGTTATAGATTCCGATGCTTCACTTCAGGTACACTGTATCCCTTGGACATTCTTATTGGCGATGAAGCACAGAAATTGCATCGGAATTAAATACAAAAGGCACTATGCCGACTTAAATACATCAAGACCGACACTTCTTACTGACTACGTTTTGAACCATTCCTGTAACACTAGTTATAGATTCAGATGCTTCACTTCAGGTTTACTGTATCCCTTGGACCTTCTTATTGACGATGAAACACTGAAATTGCATCGGAATTAAATACAAAAGTCACAATGCCGACTTAAGGACAAGAAGACTGACTCTTCCTACTGACCATTCCTGTGACACTAGTTATAGATTCCGATGCTTCACTTCAGGTTTACTGTATCCCTTGGACCTTCTTATTGACGATGAAACACAGAAATTGCATCGGAATTAAATTAAAAAGGCACTATGCCGACTTAAGGACAAGATGACTGACTCTTCCTACTGACCAGTCCTGTAACACTAGTTATAGATTCCGATGCTTCACTTCAGGTTTACTGTATCCCTTGGTCCTTCTTATTGACGATGAAACACAGAAATTGCATCGGAATAAATACAAAAGGCACAATGCCGACTTAAGTACATGAAGACCGACACTTCTTACTGACTATGCTTTGAACCATTCCTTTGACACTAGTTATAGATTCCGATGCTTCACTTCATGTTTACTGTATCCCTTGGACCTTCGTATTGACGATGAAACACAGAAATTGCATCGGAATTAAATACAAAAGGCACAACGCCGACTTAAGGTCAAGAAGACTGACTCTTCCTACTGACCATTCCTGTTACGCTAGTTATAGATTCCGACGCTTCACTTCAGGTTTTCTGGATCCCTTGGATCTTCTTATTGACGATGAAACACAGATATTGCATCGGAATTAACTACAAAAGGCACAATGCCGAATTAAGTACATGAAGGCCGACAGTTCTTACTGACTATGTTTTGAACCATTCCTGTGACACTAGTTATAGATTCCGAAGCTTCACTTCAGGTTTACTGTATCCCTTGGACCTTCTTATTGACGATGGAACACAGAAATTGCAACGGAATTAAATACAAAAGGCACAATGCCGACTTATGTACATGAATACCGACACTTCTTACTGACTATGCTTTGAACCATTCCTTTGACACTAGTTATAGATTCCGATGCTTCACTTCAGGTTTACTGTATCCCTTGGACCTTCGTATTGACGATGAAACACAGAAATTGCATCGGAATTAAATACAAAAGGCACAATGCCGACTTAAGTACAAGAGACTGATTCTTCTTACTGACTATGCTTTGAACCATTCCTGTGATATTAGTTATAGATTCCGATGCTTCACTTCAGGTTTACTGTATCCCTTGGACCTTCTTATTGATGATGAAACACAGACATTGCATCGGAAATAAATACAAAAGGCACAATGCCGACTTAAGTACAAGAAGGCTGACTCTTCTTACTGACTATGCTTTGAACCATTCCTGTGACACTAGTTATAGATTCCGATGCTTCACTTCAGGTTTACTGTATCCCTTGGACCTTCTTATTGATGATGAAACACAGACATTGCATCGGAATTAAATACAAAAGGCACAATGCCGACTTAAGTACCGTAAGACTGACTCTTCTTACTGACTATGTTTTTAACCATTCCTGTGACACTAGTTATAGATTCCGATGCTTCACTTCAGGTTTACTGTATCCCTTGGACCTTCTTAATGATGATGAAACACAGACATTGCATCGGAATTAAATACAAAAGGCACAATGCCGACTTAAGTACAAGAGGACTGACTCTTCTTACTGTCTATGTTTTGAACCATTCCTGCGACACTAGATATAGATTCCGATGCTTGACTTCAGTTTTACTGTATCCCTTGGACCTTCTTATTGACGATGAAACTCAGAAATTGCATCGGAATTAAATACAAAAGGCACAATGATGACTTAAGTACATGAAGACGGACACTTCCTACTGAGTATGTTTTAAACCATTCCTGTGACACTAGTTATAGATTACGATGCTTCACATCAGGTATACTGTCTCCCTTAGACCATCTTATTGTCGATGAAACACAAAAATTGCATAGGAATTAAATGCAAAAGGCACAATGCCGACTTAAGAGCAAGAAGACTGACTCTTCCTACTGACCATTCCTGTGAGACTAGTTATAGATTCCGATGCTTCACTTCAGGTACACTGTATCCCTTGGACCTTCTTATTGGCGATGAAACACAGTAATTGCATCGGAATTAAATACAAAAGACACAATGCCGACTTAAGTACATGAAGACCGACACTTCTTACTGACTATGTTTTGAACCATTCCTGTGACACTAGTTATAGATTCCGATGCTTCACTTCAGGTTTACTGTATCCCTTGGACCATCTTATTGACGGTGAAACACAGAAATTGCATAGGAATTACATACAAAAGGCACAATGCCGACTTAAGGGCAAGAAGACTGACTTTTCCTACTGACTACTCCTGTGACACTAGTTATAGATTCCGATGCTTCACTTTAGGTTTACTGTATCCCTTGGACCTTCTTATTGACGATGAAACACAGAAATTGCATCGGAATTAAATACAAAAGGCACAATGCCGAATTAAGTACATGAAGACCGACACTTCTTACTGACTATGTTTTGAACCATTCCTGTGACACTAGTTATAGTTTCCGATGCTTCACTTTAGGTTTACTGTATCCCTTGGACCTTCTTATTGACGATGAAACACAGAAATTGCATCGGAATTAAATACAAAAGGCACTATGCCGACTTAAATACATGAAGACCGACACTTCTTACTGACTACGTTTTGAACCATTCCTGTAACACTAGTTATAGATTCAGATGCTTCACTTCAGGTTTACTGTATCCCTTGGACCTTCTTATTGACGATGAAACACTGAAATTGCATCGGAATTAGATACAAAAGGCACAATGCCGACTTAAGGACAAGAAGACTGACTCTTCCTACTGACCATTCCTGTGACACTAGTTATAGTTTCCGATGCTTCACTTCAGGTTTACTGTATCCCTTGGACCTTCTAATTGACGATGTAACACAGAAATTACATCGGAATTAAATACAAAAGGCACAATGCCGACTTAAGTACAAGAAGACCGACACTTCTTACTGACTACGTTTTGAACCATTCCTGTGACACTAGTTATAGATTCCGATGCTTCACTTCAGGTTTACTGTATAACTTGGACCTTCTTATTGACGATGAAACACAGAAATTGCATCGGAATTAAATAGAAAATGCACAATGCCGACTTAAGGACAAGAAGACTGACTCTTCCTACTGACCAGTCCTGTGACACTAGTTATAGATTCCGATGCTTCACTTCAGGTTTACTGTATCCCTTGGTCCATCTTATTGACGATGAAACACAGAAATTGCATCGGAATTAAATGCAAGAGGCACAATGCCGACTTAAGTACATAAAGACCGACACTACTTACTGACTATGTTTTGAACCATTCCTGTAACACAAGTTATAGATTCCAATGCTTCACTTCAGGTTTACTGTATCCCTTGGACCTTCTTATTGACGATGAAACACAGAAATTGCATCGAAATCAAATACAAAAGCACAATGCCGACTTAAGTACAAGTGGACTGTATCTTCTTACTGTCTTTGTTTTGAACCAATCCTGTGACACTAGTTATAGATTCCGATGCTTGACTTCAGTTTTAGTGTATCCCTTGGACCTTCTTATTGACGATGAAACACAGAAATTGCATCGGAATTAATTACAAAAGGCACAATGCCGATTTAAGTACAAGAGACTGACTCTTCTTACTGACCATGTTTTGAACCATTCCTGTGACACTTAATATAGATTCCGATGCTTCACTTCAGGTTTACTGTATCCCTTGGACGTTCTTATTGACGATGAAGCACAGAAATTGCATCGGAATTAAATACAAAAGGCACAATGCCGACTTAAGTACAAGAAGACTGACTCTTCCTACAGAATAAGTTTTGAACCATTCCTGTGACACTAGTTATAGATTCCGATGCTTCACTTCATTTTTACTGTACCCCTCTGACCTTCTTATTGACGATGAAACACTGACATTGCATCGGAATAAATAGAAAAGGCACAATGCCGACTTAAGTACAAGAAGACTGACTCTTCTTACTGTCTATGCTTTGAAGAATTCCTGTGACACTAGTTATAGATTCCGATGTTTGACTCCAGTTTTACTGTATCCCTTGGACCTTCTTATTGACGATGGAACACAGAAATTGCATCGGAATTGAATACAAAAGGCACAATGCCGACTTAAGTGCAAGAGACTGACTCTTCTTACTGACTACGTTTTGAACCATTCCTGTGACACTAGTTACAGATTCCGATGCTTCACTCCAGGCTTACTGTATCCCTTGGACCTTTCTATTGACGATGAAACACAGAAATTGCATCGGAATTAAATACAAAAGGCACAATGCCGACTTAAGTACATGAAGACAGACTCTTCTTACTGACTATGTTTTGAACCATTCCTGTGACACTAGTTATAGATTCCGATGCTTCACTCCAGGTTTACTGTATCCCTTGGACCTTTTTATTGACGATGAATCACAGAAATTGCATAGGAACGAAATACAAAAGGCACAATGCCGACTTAAGTACATGAAGACCGACACTTCTGACTGACAATGCTTTGAACCATTCCTGTGACACGAGTTATAGATTCCGATGCTTCACTTCAAGTTTATTGTATCCCTTGGACCTTCTTATTGACGATGAAACACAGAAAAAGCATTGGAATTAAATACAAAAGGGACAATGCCGACTTAAGGACATGAAGACCGACACTTCTTACTGACTAAGTTCTGAACCATTCCTGTGACACTAGTTATAGATTCCGATGCTTCACTCCCGGTTTACTGTATCCCTTGGACCTTCTTATTGACGATGAAACACAGAAATTGCATCCGAATTAAATACGAAAGGCACAATGCTGACTTAAGTACATGAAGACCGACACTTCTTACTGACTATGCTTTGAACCATTCCTGTAACACTAGTTATAGATTCCGATGCTTCACTTCAGGTTTACTGTATCCCTTGGACCTTCTTATTGACGATGAAACACAGAGTTTGCATCGGAATTAAATACAAAAGGCACAATGCCGTCTTAAGGACAAGAAGACTGACTCTTCCTACTGACCATTCCTGTGACACTAGCTATAGATTCCGATGCTTCACATCAGGTGTACTGTATCCCTTGGACCTTCTTATTGACGACGAAACACAGATATTGAATCGGAATCAAATACAAAAGGCACAATGCCAACTTAAGTACAAGAAGACTGTATCTTCTTACTCACTTTGTTTTGATCCATTCCTGTGACACTAGTTATAGATTCCGATGCTTCACTTCAGGTTTACTGTATCCCTTGGACGTTCTTATTGACGATGAAACACAGAAATTGCATCGGAATTAAATACAAAAGGCACAATGCCGACTTAAGTACAAGACAACTGACTCTTCCTACTGTCTAAGTTTTGAACCATTCCTGTAACACCAGTTATAGATTCCGATGCTTGACTTCAGTTTTACTGTATCCCTTGGACCTTCATATTGACGATGAAACACAGAAATTGCATCGGATTTAAATACAAAAGCTCAGAGCCGACTTAAGTACAAGAGACTGACTCTTCTTACTGACAATGTTTTGAACCATTCCTGTGACACTAGTTATAGATTCCGATGCTTCACTTCAGGTTTACTGTATCCCTTGGACGTTCTTATTGACGATGAAACACAGAAATTGCATCGGAATTAAATACAAAAGTCATAGTGCCGACTTAAGTACAAGAAGACTGACTCTTCCTACTGTCTAAGGTTTGAACCATTCCTGTGACACTAGTTATAGATTCCGATGTTTGACTTCAGTTTTACTGAATCCCTTGGACCTTCTTATTGACGATGAAACACAGATATTGCATCGGAATTAAGTACAAAAGGCACAATGCCGACTTAAGTACAAAAAGACTGACTCTTCTTACTGACTATGTTTTGAACCGTTCATGTGACACTAGTTATACATTCCGATGCTTCACTTCAGGTTTACTGTATCCCTCTGACCTTCTTATTGATGATGAAACACAGAAATTACATCGGAATTAAATACAGAAAGCACAATGCCGACTTAATTACAAGAAGTCTGACTCTTCTTACTGACTATGTTTTAAACCATTCCTGTGACACTAGTTATAGATTCCGATGCTTCCCTTCAGGTTTACTGTATCCCTCTGACCTTCTTATTGACGATGAAACACTGAAATTGCATCGGAATTAAATAGAAAAGGCACAATGCCGACTTAAGTAAAAGAAGACTGACTCTTCTTACTGTCTATGATTTGAACCATTCCTGTGACACTAGTTATAGATTCCGATGTTTGACTTCAGTTTTACTGTATCCCTTGGACCTCCTTATTGATGATGAAACACAGAAATAGCATCGGATTTAAATACAAATGGCACAATGCCGACTTAAGTACATGAAGACTGACACTTCTTACTGTCTATGTTTTGAACCATTCCTGTCACACTAGTTATAGATTCCGAAGCTTCACTTCAGGTTTACTGTATCCCTTGGACCTTCTTATTGACGATGAAACACAGATATTGCATCGGAATTAAATACAAAAGGCACAATGCCGACTTAAGTACATGAAGAACGTCACTTCTCACTGACTATGTTTTGAACAATCCCTGTAACACTAGTTACAGATTCCGATGCTTCACTTCAGGTTTACTGAATCCCTTGGACCTTCTTAGTGACGATGAAACATAGAAATTGCATCGGAATTAAATACAAAAGGCACAATGCCGACCTAAGTACATGAAGACCGACACTTCTTCCTGACTATGTTTTGAACCATTCCTGTAACACTAGTTATAGATTCCGATGCTTCACTTCACGTTTACTGTATCGCTTGGACCTTCTTATTTACGATGAAACACAGAAATTGCATCGGAATTAAATACAAAAGGCACAATGCCGACTTAAGGACAAGAAGACTAACTCTTACTACCGACCCTTTCTGTGGCACTAGTTATAGATTCCGATGCTTCACTTCAGGTTTTCTGTATCCCTTGGACCTTCTTATTGACGTTGAAACACAGAAATTGCATCGGAATTAAATACAAAAGGCACAATGCCGACTTAAGTACATGAAGACCGTCACTTCTTACTAACTATGTTTTGAACCATTCCTCTAACACTAGTTACAGATTCCGATGCTTCACTTCAGGTTCAGTGTATCCCTTGGATTTTCTTAGTGACGATGAAACATAGAAATTGCATCGGAATTAAATACAAAAGGCACAATGCCGACCTAAGTACATGAAGACCGACACTTCTTCCTGACTATGTTTTGAACCATTCCTGTAACACTAGTTATAGATTCCGATGCTTCACTTCAGGTTTACTGTATCCCTTGGACCTTCTTATTGATGATGAAACACAGAAATTGCATCGGAATTAAATACAAAAGGCACAATGCCGACTTAAGGACGAGAAGACTGACTCTTTCTACTGACCATTCCTGTGACACTAGTTATAGATTCCGATGCTTCACTACAGGTTTACTGTATCCCTTGGACCTTCTTATTGAAAATGAAACACAGAAATTGCATCGGAATTAAATACAAAAGGCACAATGCCGACTTAAGTACATGAAGACCGACACTTCTTACTGACTATGTTTTGAACCATTCCTGTGACACTAGTTATAGATTCCGATGCTTCACTTCAGGTTTACTGTATCCCTTGGACCTTCTTATTGACGATGAAACACAGAAATTGCATCGGAATTAAATACAAAAGGCACAATGCCGACTTAAGGGCAAGAAGACTGACTCTTTCTACTGACCACTCCTGTGACACTAGTTATAGATTCCGATGCTTCACTTCAGGTTTACTGTATCCCTTGGACCTTTTTACCGACGATGAAACACAGAAATTGCATCGGAATTAAATACAAAATGCACAATGCCGACTTAAGTACATGAAGACTGACACTTCTTACTGACTATGTTTTGAACCATTCCTGTGACACTAGTTACAGATTCCGATGCTTCACTTCAGGTTTACTGTATCCCTTGGACCTTCTTATTGACGATGAAACACAGAAATTGCATCGGAATTAAATACAAAAAGCACAATGCCGACTTAAGGACAAGAAGACTGACTCTAACCTACTGACCATTCTTGTGACACAAGTTATAAATTCCGATGCTTCACTTTAGGTTTACTGTATCCCTTGGACCATCTTATTGACGATGAAACACAGAAATTGCATCGGAATTAAATACAAAAGGCACAATGTCGACTTAAGTACATGAAGACCGACACTTCTTTCTGACTATGTTTTGAACCATTCCTGGGACACCAGTTATAGATTGCGATGCTTCACTCCAGGTTTACTGTATCCTTTGGACCTTCTTATTGACGATGAAACACAGAAATTGCTTCGGAAATTAATACAAAAAGCACAATGCCGACTTTAGTTTATGAAGACCGACACTTCTTACTGACTACGTTTTGAACCATTCCTGTAACACTAGTTATAGATTCCGATGCTTCACTTCAGGTTTACTGTATCCCTTGGACCTTCTTATTGACGATGAAAAACAGAAATTGCATCGGAATTAAGTACAAAAGGCACAATGCCGACTTAAGGACAAGAAGACTGACTCTTCCTATTGACCCTTTCTGTGACTCTAGTTATAGATTCCGATGCTTCACTTCAGGTTTACTGTATCCCTTGGACCTTCTTATTGACGATGAAACACAGAAATTGCATCGGAATTAAATACAAAAGGCACAAAGCCGACTTAGGTACATGAAGACCGACCCTTCTTACTGATTATGTTTTGAACCATTCCTGGGACACCAGTTATAGATTCCGATGCTTCACTCCAGGTTTACTGTATCCCTTGGACCTTCTAATTGACGATGACACACAGAAATTGCTTCGGAATTAAATACAAAAGGCACAATGCCGACTTTAGTTTATGAAGAACAACACTTCTTACTGACTATGTTTTGAACCATTCCTGTAACACTAGTTATAGATTCCGATGCTTCACTTAAGGTTTACTGTATCCCTTGGACCTTCTTATTGACGATGAAAGACAGAAATTGCATCGGAATTAAATACAAAAGACACAATGCGACTTAAGGACAAGAAGACTGACTCTTCTTACTGACCATTCCTGTGACACTAGTTACAGATTCCGATGCTTCACTTCAGGTTTACTGTATCCCTTGGACCTTCTTATTGACGATGAAACACATAAATTGCATCGGAATTAAATACAAAAGGCACAATGCCGACTTAAGTACATGAAGATCGACACTTCTTACTGACTATATTTTGATCCATTCCTGTGACACTAGTTGTAGATTCCGATGCTTCACTTCAGGTTTACTGTATCCCTTGGACCTTCTTATTGACGATGAAACACAGAAATTGCATCGGAATTAAATACAAAAGGCACAATGCCGACTTAAGTACATGAAGACCGACACTTCTTACTGACTATGTTTTGATCCATTCCTGTGACACTAGTTGTAGATTCCGATGCTTCACTTCAGGTTTACTGTATCCCTTGGACCTTCTTATTGACGATGAAACACAGAAATTGCATCGGAATTAAATACAAAAGGCACAATGCCGACTTAAGGGCAAGAAGACTGACTCTTCCTACTGACCATCCCTGTGACACTAGTTATAGATTCCGATGCTTCACTTCAGGTTTACTGTATCCCTTGGACCTTCTTATTGACGATGAAACACACAAATTGCATCGGAATTAAATACAAAAGGCACAATGCCGACTTAAGTACATGAAGACCGACACTTCGTACTGACAATGTTTTGAACCATTCCTGTGACACTGGTTATAGATTGCGATGCTTCACTCCAGGTTTACTGTATCCCTTGGACCTTCTTATTGTCGATGAAACACAGAAATTGCATCGGAATTAGATACAAAAGGCACAATGCCGAATTAAGTACATGAAGACTGACACTTCTTACTGAGTATGTTTTGATCCATTCCTGTAACACTAGTTATTGATTCTGATGGTTCACTTCAGGTTTACTGTATCCCTTGGACCTTCTTATTGACGATGAAACACAGAAATTGCATCGGATTTAAATACAAAAGGCACAATGCCGACTTAAGGACAAGAAGACTGACTCTTCCTACTGACCATTCCTGTGACACTAGTTATAGATTCCGATGCTTCACTTCAGGTTTACTGTATCCCTTGGACCTTCTTATTGACGATGAAACACAGAAATTGCATCTGAATTAAATACAAAAGGCACAATGCCGACTTAAGTACATAAAGACCGACACTTCTTTCTGACTATATTTTGAACCATTCCTGTGACACTAGTTATAGATTCCGATGCTTCAATCCAGGTTTACTGTATTCCTTGGATCTTCTTATTGACGATGAAACACAGAAATTGCATTGGAATTAAATACAAAAGGCACACGCCGACTTAAGTACATGAAGACCGACACTTCTTACTGACTATGTTTTGAACCATTCCTGTAACACTAGTTATAGATTCCGATGCTTCACTTCAGGTTTACTGTATCCCTTGGACCATCTTATTGACGATGAAACACAGAAATTGCATCGGATTAAATACAAAAGGCACAATGCCGACTTAAGGGCAAGAAGACTGACTCTTCCTACTGACCACTCCTGTGACACTAGTTATAGATTCCGATGCTTCACTTTAGGTTTTCTGTATCACTTGGACCTTCTTATTGACGATGAAACACAGAAATTGCATCGGAATTAAATACAAAAAGCACAATGCCGGCTTAAGGACAAGAAGACTGACTCTTCCTACTGACCATTCCTGTGACACTAGTTATAGATTCCGATGCTTCACTTCAAATTTACTGTATCCCATGGACCTTCTTATTGACGATGAAACACAGAAAGTGCATCGGAATTAATTACAAGAGGCACAATGCTGACTTAAGTACATGAAGACCGACAATTCGTACTGACAATGATTTGAACCATTCCTGTGACACTAGTTATACATTCCGATGATTCACTCCAGGTTTACTGTATCCCTTGGACCTTCTTATTGACGATGAAACACAGAAATTGCATCGGAATTACATACAAAAGGCACAATGCCGACTTAAGTACATGAAGACCGACACTTCTTACTGAGTATATTTTGAACCATTCCTGTAACACTAGTTATTGATTGTGATGGTTCACTTCAGGTTTACTGTATCCCTTGGACCTTCTTATTGACGATGAGACACAGAAATTGCATCGGAATTAAATACAAATAGCACAATGCCGACTTAAGGACAAGAAGACTGACTCTTCTTACTGACCATTCCTGTGACACTAGTTATAGATTCCGATGCTTCACTTCAGGTTTACTGTATCCCTGGGACCTTCTTATTGACGATGAAACACAGAAATTGCATCGGAATAAAATACAAAATGCACAATGACGACTTAAGTATATGAAGACCGACATTTCTTTCTGACTATGTTTTGAACCATTCCTGTGACACTAGTTATAGATTCCGATGCTTCAATCCAGGTTTACTGTATCCCTTGGACCTTCTTATTGACGATGAAACACAGAAATTGCATCGGAATTAAATACAAAGGGCACAATGCCGACTTAGGTACATGAAGACCGACACTTCTTACTGACTATGTCTTAAACCATTCCTGTAACTCTAGTTATAGATTATGATGCTTCACTTCAGGTTTACTGTATCCCTTGGACCTTCTTATTGACGATGAAACACAGAAATTGCATCGGAATCAAAAACAAAGGGCACAATGCCGACTTAAGAACAAGAAGACTGTATCTTCTTACTGTCTATGTTTTGAACCATTCCTGTGACACTAGTTATAGATTCCGATGCTTCACTGCAGGTTTACTGTATCCCTGCACCTTCGTATTGACGATGAAACACAGAAACTGCTTCGGAATTAAATGCAAAAGGCACAATGCCGACTTAGGTACTGTCCATGTTTTGAACCATTCCTGTGACACTAGTTATAGATTCCGATGCTTCACTCCAGGATTACTGTATCCCTTGGACCTTCTTATTGACGATGAAAACAGAAGTTGCAACGGAATGAATTACAAAAGGGATAAGGCCGACTTAAGGACACGAAGACTGTCTCCTCTTACTGACTATGTTTTGAACCATTCCTATGACACTAGTTATAGTTTCCGATGCTTCACATCAGGTCTACTGTATCCCTCTGCCTTCTTATTGACGAAGAAGCACAGACATTGCACCAGATTTAAATACAAAAGGCACAATGCCGACTTAAGTACAAGAAGACTGACTCTTCTCACTGTCTATGCTTTGAACTATTCCCTTGACACTAGTTATAGATTCCGATGCTTTACTCCAGGTTTACTGTATCCCTTGGACCTTCTTATTGACGATGAAACACTGAAATTGCATTGGAATTAAATAGAAAACTCACAATGCCGACTTAAGTACATGAAGACTGACTCTTGTTACTGTCTATGTTTTGAACCATTCCTGTGACACTAGTTATGTATTCCCATGCTTCACTTCAGGTTTACTGTATCCCTCTGATCTTCTTATTGACGATGAAACACCGAAATTGCATCGGAATTAAATGCAAAAGGCACAATGCCGACTTAAGTACAAGAAGACTGACTCTTCTTACTGTCTATGTTTCGAACCATTCCTGTGACACTATTTATAGATTCCGATGTTTGACTTCAGTTTTACTGTATCCCTAGGACCTCCTTATTGACGATGAAACACAGAAATTGCATCGGAATTAAATACAAAAGGCACAATGACGACTTAAGTACATGAAGACCGACACTTCTTACTGACTATGTTTTTACCATTCCTGTGACACTAGTTATATTTTCTGATGCTTCACTTCTGGTTTACTGTATCCCTTGGACCATCTTATTGACGATGAAACACAGAAATTGCATCGGAATTAAATACAAAAGGCACAATGCCGACTTAAGTACAAGAAGACTGACTCTTCTTACTGTCTATGTTTCGAACCATTCCTGTGACACTATTTATAGATTCCGATGTTTGACTTCAGTTTTACTGTATCCCTAGGACCTCTTTATTGACGATGAAACACAGAAATTGCATCGGAATTAAATACAAAAGACACAATGCCGACTTAAGTACATGAAGACCGACACTTCTTACTGACTATTATTTTGAACCGTTCTTGTGACACTAGTTATAGATTCCGATGCTTCACTTTAGGTTTGTTGTATCCCTCTGACCTTCTTAGTGACCATGAAACACAGAAATTGCATCGGAAATAAATAAAAATGCACAATGCCGAATTGAGTACCAAAAGACTGACTCTTCTTACTGACTATGTTTTGAACTATTCCTGTGACACTAGTTATGTATTCCCATGCTTCACTTCAGGTTCACTGTATCCCTCTGATCTTCTTATTGACGATGAAACACCGAAATTGCATCGGAATTAAATGCAAAAGGCACAATGCCGACTTAAGTACAAGAAGACTGACTCTTCTTACTGTCTATGTTTCGAACCATTCCTGTGACACTATTTATAGATTCCGATGTTTGACTTCAGTTTCACTGTATCCCTAGGACCTCCTTATTGACGATGAAACACAGAAATTGCATCGGAATTAAATACAAAAGGCACAATGCCGACTTAAGTACATGAAGACCGACACTTCTTACTGACTATGTTTTTACCATTCCTGTGACACTAGTTATATTTTCCGATGCTTCACTTCTGGTTTACTGTATCCCTTGGACCATCTTATTGACGATGAAACACAGAAATTGCATCGGAATTAAATACAAAAGGCACAATGCCGGCTTAAGTACATG
This sequence comes from Schistocerca americana, assembly GCF_021461395.2. NCBI lineage: Eukaryota > Metazoa > Arthropoda > Insecta > Orthoptera > Acrididae > Schistocerca > Schistocerca americana. Next base: position 2,579,833 of record NW_025726093.1, read on the forward strand.
AAGACCGACACTTCTTACTTACTATGTTTTGAACCATTCCTGTGACACTAGTTATAGATTCCGATGCTTCACTCCAGGTTTACTGCATCCCTTGGACGTTCTTATTGACGATGAAACAAAGAAATTGCATCGGAATTAAATACAAAGGGCACAATGCCGACTTAAGTACAAGAAGACTGACTCTTCCTACTGTCTAAGTGTTGAACTATTCCTGTGACACTAGTAATAGATTCCGATGTTTGACTTCAGTTTTACTGTATCCCTTGGACCTTCTTATTGACGATGAAACACAGAAATTGCATCGGAATTAAATACAAAAAGCACAAAGCCGACTTAAGTACAAGAGACTGACTCTTCTTACTGACAATGTTTTGAACCATTCCTGTGACACTAGTTATAGATTCCGATGCTTCACCTCAGGTTTACTGTATCCCTTGGACCTTCTTATTGACGATGAAACACAGAAATTGCATCGGAATTTAATACAAAAGGCACAATGCCGACTTAGGGACAAGAAGACTGACACATCCTACTGACCATTCCTGTGACACTAGTTATAGATTCCGATGCTTCACTTCAGGTTTACTGTACCCCTTGGACCTTCTTATTGACGGTGAAACACAGAAATTGCATCAGAATTAAATACAAAAGGCACAATGCCGACTTAAGTACAAGAGACTGACTCTTCTTACTGACGATGCTTTGAACCATTCCTGTGACACTAGTTATAGATTCCGATGCTTCACATCAGGTTTACTGTATCCCTTGGACCTTCTTATTGACGATGAAACACAGAAATTGCATCGGAATTAAATACAAAAGGCACAATGCCGACTTAAGTACAAGAAATGTGACTCTTCTTACTGTCTATGTTTTGAACCATTCCTGTGACACTAGTTTTAGATTCCGATGCTTCACTTCAGGTTTACTGTATCCCTTGGACCTTCTTATTGACGATGAAACACAGAAATTGCATCGGTATTAAATACAAAAGGCACAATGCCGACTTAATTACAAGAAGTCTGACTCTTCTTACTGACTATGTTTTGAACCATTCCTGTGACACTAGTTATAGATTCCGATGCTTCACTCCAGGTTTACTGTATCCCTTGGACCTTCTTATTGACGATGAAACACAGAAATTGCATCGGAATTAAATACAAGAGGCACAATGCCGACTTAAGTACATGAAGACCGACACTTCTTACTGACTATGTTTTGAACCATTCCTGTGACACTAGTTATAGATTACGATGCTTCACTTCAGGTTTACTGTATCCCTTGGACCTTCTTATTGACGATGAAACACAGAAATTGCATCGGAATTAAATACAAGAGGCACAATGCCGACTTAAGTACATGAAGACCGACACTTCTTACTGACTATGTTTTGAACCATTCCTGTGACACTAGTTATAGATTACGATGCTTCACTTCAGGTTTACTGTATCCCTTGGACCTTCGTATTGACGATGAAACACAGAAATTGCATCGGAATTAAATACAAAAGGCACAATGCCGACTTAAGGGGCAAGAAGACTGACTCTTCCTACTGACCATTCCTGTGACACTAGTTATAGATTCCGATGCTTCACATCAGGTTTACTGTATCCCTTGGACCTTTTTACCGACGATGGAACACAGAAATTGCATCGGAATTTAATACAAGAGGCACAATGCCGACTTAAGTACATGAAGACCGACACTTCTTTCTGACTACGTTTTGAACCATTCCTGTGACACTAGTTATAGTTTCCGATGCTTAAATCCAGGTTTACTGTATCCCTTGGACCATTATATTGACGATGAAACACAGAAATTGCATCGGAATTAAAAACAAGAGGCACACGGCGACTTAAGTACATGAAGACCGACACTTCTTACTGACTATGTCTTGAACTATTCCTGTAACACTAGTTATAGATTCCGATGCTTCACTTCATGCTTACTGTATTCCTTGGACCTTCTTATTGACGAAGAAACACAGAAATTGCTTCCGAATTAAATACAAAAGGCACAATGCCGACTTAAGAACAAGAAGACTGACTCTTCCCACTGACCATTCCTGTGAAACTAGTTATAGATTCCGATGCATCACTTCAGGTTTACTGTATCCCTTGGACCAGCTTATTGACGATGAAACACAGAAATAGCATCGGATTTAAATACAAAAGGCACAATGCCGAATTCAGTACATGAAGACCGACACTTCTTACTGACTATGTTTTGAACCATTCCTGTGACACTAGTTATAGATTCCGATGCTTCACTTCAGGTTTACTGTATCCCTTGGACCTTCTTATTGACGACGAAACACAGAAATTGCATCGGAATTACATACAAAAGGCACAATGCCGACTTAGGTACATGAAGACCGACACTTCTTACTGACTATGTTTTGAACCATTCCTGGGACACCAGTTATAGATTAGGATGCTTCACTCCAGGTTTACTGTATCCCTTGGAACTTCTTGTTGACGATAAAACACAGAAATTTCTTCGGAATTAAATACAAAAGGCACAATGCCGACTTAAGTTTATGAAGACCGACACTTCTTACTGTCTATGTTTTGAACCATTCCTGCAACACTAGTTATAGATTCCGATGCTTCACTTCAGGTTTACTGTATCGCTTGGACCTTCCTATTTACGATGAAACACAGAAATTGCATCGGAATTACATACAGAAAGCACAATGCCGACATAAGGACAAGAAGACTGACTCTTCCTACTGACCCTTTCTGTGACACTAGTTATTGATTCCGATGCTTCACTTCAGGTTTAATGTATCCCTTGGACCTTCTTCTGACGATGAAACACAGAAATTGCATCGGAATTAAATACAAAAGGCACAATGCCGACTTAAGGACAAGAAGACTGACTCTTCTTACTGACCATTCCTGTGACACTAGTTATAGATTCCGATGCTTCACTTCAGGTTTACTGTATCCCTTGGACCTTCTTATTGACGATGAAACACAGAAATTGCATCGGAATTAAACACAAAATGCACAATGCCGACTTAAGTACATGAAGACCGACACTTCTTACTGACTATGTCTTGAACCAATCCTGTGTCACTAGTTATTGATTCCGATGCTTCACTTCAGGTTTACTGTATCCCTTGGACCTTCTTATTGACAATGAAACACAGAAATTGCATCGGAATTAAATACAAAAGGCACAATGCCGACTTAAGGGCAAGAAGACTGACTCTTTCTACTGACCATTCCTGTGACACTAGTTATAGATTCCGATGCTTCACTTCAGGTTTACTGTATCCCTTGGACCTTCTTATTGACGATGAAACACAGAAATTGCATCGCAATTAAATACAAAAGGCACAATGCCGACTTAAGGACAAGAAGACTGACTCTTCCTACTGACAATTCCTGTGACACTAGTTATAGATTCCGATGCTTCACTTCAGGTTTACTGTATCCCTTGGACCTTCTTATTGACGATGAAACACAGAAATTGCATCGCAATTAAATACAAAAGGCACAATGCCGACTTAAGGGCAAGAAGACTGACTCTTTCTACTGACCATTCCTGTGACACTAGTTATAGATTCCGATGCTTCACTTCAGGTTTACTGTATCCCTTGGACCTTCTTACCGATGATGAAACACAGAAATTGCATCGGAAGTAAATACAAAAGGCACAATGCCGACTTAAGTACATGAAGACCGACACTTCTTACTGACTATGTTTTAAACCATTCCTGTGACACTAGTTACAGATTCCGATGCTTCACTTCAGGTTTACTATCTCCCTTGGACCTTCTTATTGACGATGAAACACAGAAATTGCATCGGAATTAAATACAAAAGGCAAAATGCCGACTTAAGTACAGAAAGACTGACTCTTCTTACTGACTATGTTTTTGAACCATTTCTGAGCCACTAGTTATAGATTCCGATGCTTCACTTTAGGTTTGTTGTATCCCTCTGACCTTCTTAGTGACCATGAAACACAGAAATTGCATCGTAAATAAATAAAAATGCACAATGCCGAATTAAGTACCAGAAGACTGACTCTTCTTACTGACTATGTTTTGAACCATTCCTGTGACACTAGTTATGTATTCCCATGCTTCACTTCAGGTTTACTGTATCCCTCTGATCTTCTTATTGACTATGAAACACCGAAATTGCATCAAAATTAAATGCAAAAGGCACAATGCCGACTTAAGTACAAGAAGTCTGACTCTTCTTACTGTCTATGTTTTGAACCATTCCTGTGACACTATTTATAGATTCCGATGTTTGACTTCAGTTTTACTGTATCCCTTGGACCTTCTTATTGACGATGAAACACAGAAATTGCATCGGAATTAAATACAAAAGGCACAATGCCGACTTAAGTACATGAAGACCGACACTTCTTACTGACTATGTTTTTAACCATTCCTGTGACACTAGTTATATTTTCCGATGCTTCACTTCTGGCTTACTGTATCCCTTGGACCATCTTATTGACGATGAAACACAGAAATTGCATCGGAATTAAATACAAAAGGCACAATGCCAACTTATGTACATGAAGACCGACTCTTCTTACTTACTATGTTTTGAACCATTCCTGTGACACTAGTTATAGATTCCGATGCTTCACTCCAGGTTTACTGCATCCCTTGGACCTTTTATTGACAATGAAACACAGAAATTGCATCGGAATTAAATACAAAAGACACAATGCCGACTTAAGTACATGAAGACCGACACTTCTTACTGACTATTATTTTGAACCATTCCTGTGACACTAGTTATAGATTCCGATGCTTCACTTCAGGATTACTGTATCCCTTGGATCTTCTTATTGACGATGAAACACAGAAATTGCTTCGGAATTGAATACAAAAGGCACAATGCCGACTTACGTACATGAAGACCGACACTTCTTACTGACTATGTTTTGAACCATTCCTGTAACACTAGTTATAGATTCCGATGCTTCACTCCAGGTTTACTGTATCCCTTTGGACCTTCTGAGTGACGATGAAACACAGAAATTGTAACGAAATTAAATACAAAAGGCACAATGCCGACTTAAGTACATGAAGACCGACACTTCTTACTGACTATCTTTTGAACCATTTCTGTAACACTAGTTATAGATTCCGATGCTTCACTTCAGGTTTACTGTATCCCTTGGACCTTCTTATTGACGATGAAAGACAGAAATTGCATCGGAATTAAATACAAAAGGCACTGTGCCGACTTACAGACGAGAAGACTGACCCTTCCTACTGACCATTCCTGTGACACTATTTATATATTACGATGCTTCACTTCAGGTTTACTGTATCCCTTGGATCTTCTTATTGACGATGAAACACAGAAATTGCATCGGAATTAAATACAAAAGGCACAATGCCGACTTAAGTACATGAGGACCGACACTTCTTACTGACTATGTTTTGAACCATTCCTGTGACACTAGTTATAGATTCCGATGCTTCACTTCAGGTTTACTGTATCCCTTGGACCTTCTTAGTGACGATGAAGCACAGAAATTGTATCGAAATTAAATACAAAAGGCACAATGCCGACTTAAGTACATGAAGACCGACACTTCTTACTGACTATCTTTTGAACCATTCCTGTAACACTAGTTATAGATTTCGATGCTTCACTTCAAATTTACTGTATCCCTTGGACCTTGTTATTGACGATGAAAGACAGAAATTGCTTCGGAATTAAATACAAAAGGCACTATGCCGACTTAAGGACGAGAAGACTGACTCTTCCTACCGACCATTCCTGTGACACTAGTTATAGATTCCGATGCTTCACTTCAGGTTTACTGTATCCCTTGGACCTTCTTATTGACGATGAAACACAGAAATTGCATCGGAATTAAATACAAAAGGCACAATGCCGACTTAAGTACATGAAGACCGACACTTCTTACTGACTATGTTTTGAACCATTCCTGTGACACTAGTTATAGATTCCGTTGCTTCACTTCTGGTTTACTGTATCCCTTGGACCTTCTTATTGACGATGAGACACAGAAATTGCATCGGAATTAAATAAAAAAGGCACAAAGCCGACTTAAGTACAAGAGACTGACTCTTCTTACTGACAATGTTGTGAACCATTCCTGTGACACTAGTTATAGATTCCGATGCTTCACTTCAGGTTTACTGTATCCCTTGGACGTTCTTATTGACGATGAAACACAGAAATTGCATCGGAAATAAATACAAAGGGCACAATGCCGACTTAAGTACAAGAAGACTGACTCTTCCTACTGTCTAAGTGTTGAACTATTCCTGTGACACTAGTTATAGATTCCTATGTTTGACTTCAGTTTTACTGTATCCCTTGGACCTTCTTATGGACGATGAAACACAGAAATTGCATCGGAATGAAATACAAAAGGCACAAAGCCGACTTAAGTACAAGAGACTGACTCTTCTTACTGACAATGTTTTGAACCATTCCTGTGACACTAGTTATAGATTCCGATGCTTCACTTCAGGTTTACTGTATCCCTTGGACCTTCTTATTGACGATGAAACACAGAAATTGCATCGGAATTAAATACAAAATGCACAATGCCGACTTCAGTTTAAGAGGGTGACTCTTCTTACTGACTATGTTTTGAACCGTTCATGTGACACTAGTTTTAGATTCCGATGCTTCACTTCAGGTTTACTGTATCCCTCTGACCATCGTATTGATAATGAAACACAGAAATTGCTTCGGAATTAAATACAAAAGGCACAATGCCGACTTAATTACAAGAAGTCTGACTCTTCTTACTGACTATGTTTTGAACCATTCCTGTGACACTAGTTACAGATTCCGATGCTTAACTCCAGGTTTACTGTATCCCTTGGACCTTCTTATTGATGATGAAACACAGAAATTGCATCGGAATTAAATACAAGAGGCACAATGCCGACTTAAGTACATGAAGGCGGACACATCGTACTGACTATGTTTTGAACCATTCCTGTGACACTAGTTATAGATTCAGATGCTTCACTTCAGGTTTACTGTATCCCTTGGACCATCTTATTGACGATGAATCACAGATATAGCATAGGAATTAAATACAAAAGGCACAATGCCGACTTAAGGACAAGAAGACTGACACTTCCTACTGACCATTCCTGTGACACTAGTTATAGATTCCGATGCTTCACTTCAGGTTTACTGTACCCCTTGGACCTTCTTATTGACGGTGAAACACAGAAATTGCATCGGAATTAAATACAAAACGCACAAAGCCGACTTAAGTACAAGAGACTGACTCTTCTTACTGACAATGTTTTGAACCATTCCTGTGACACTAGTTATAGATTCCGATGCTTCACATCAGGTTTACTGTATCCCTTGGACCTTCTTATTGACGATGAAACACAGAAATTGCATCGGAATTAAATACAAAAGGCACAATGCCGACTTAAGTACAAGAAGACTGACTCTTCTTACTGTCTATGTTTTGAACCAATCCTGTGACACTAGTTACAGGTTCCGATGCTTCAGTTCAGGTTTACTGCATCCCTTTGACCTTCTTATTGACGATTAAACACAGAAATTGCATCGGAATTAAATACAAAAGACACAATGCCGACTAAAGTACAAAAAGACTGACTCTTCTTACTGACTATGTTTTCAACCGTTCATGTGACACTAGTTATAGATTCCGATGCTTCACTTCAGGTTTACTGTATCCCTCTGACCTTCTTATTGACGATGAAACACAGAAATTGCATCGGAATTAAATACAAAAGGCACAATGCCGACTTAATTACAAGAAGTCTGACTCTTCTTACTGACTATGTTTTGAACCATTCCTGTGACACTAGTTATAGATTCCGATGCTTCACTTCAGGTTTACTGTATCCCTCTGACCTTCTTATTGACGATGAAACACAGAAATTACATCGGAATTAAATACAAAAGGCACAATGCCGACTTAAGGACAAGAAGACTGACTCTTCCTACTGACCCTTGCTGTGACACTAGTTATAGATTCCGATGCTTCACTTCAGGTTTACTGTATCCCTTGGACCTTCTTATTGACGATGAAAGACAGAAATTGCATCGGAATTAAATGCAAAAGGCACAATGACGACTTAAGTACAAGAAATGTGACTCTTCTTACTGTCTATGTTTTGAACCATTCCTGTGACACTAGTTATAGATTCCGATGCTTCACTTCAGGTTTACTGTATCCCTTGGACCTTCTTATTGACGATGAAACACAGAAATTGCATCGGAATTAAATACAAAATGCACAATGCCGACTTAATTACAAGAAGTCTGACTCTTCTTACTGACTATGTTTTGAACCATTCCTGTGACACTAGTTATAGATTATGATGCTTCACTCCAGGTTTTCTGTAACCCTTGCACCTTCTTATTGACGATGAAACACAGAAATTGCATCGGAATTAAATACAAAAGGCACAATGCCGACTTAAGTACTTGAAGGCGGACACATCGTACTGACTATGTTTTGAACCATGCCTGTGACACTAGTTATAGATTCCGATGCTTCACTTCAGGTTTACTGTACCCCTTGGACCTTCTTATTGACGGTGAAACACAGAAATTGCATCGGAATTAAATACAAAAGGCACAATGCCGACTTAAGTACAAGAGACTTACTCTTCTTACTGACAATGTTTTAAACCATTCCTGAGACACTAGTTAGAGATTCAGATGCTTCACTTCAGGTTTACTGTATCCCTTGGACCTTCTTATTGACGATGAAACACAGAAATTGCATCGGAATTAAATACAAAAGGCACAATTCCGACTTAAGTACAAGAAGACTGACTCTTCTTACTGTCTATGTTTTGAACCAATCCTGTGACACTAGTTACAGATTCCGATGCTTCAGTTCAGGCTTACTGCGTCCCTTTGACCTTCTTATTGACGATTAAACACAGAAATTGCATCGGAATTAAATACAAAAGGCACAATGCCGACTAAAGTACAAAAAGGCTGACTCTACCTACTGACTATGTTTTGAACCGTTCATGTGACACTAGTTATAGATTCCGATGCTTCACTTCAGGTTTACTGTATCCCTCTGACCATCTTATTGATGATGAAACACAGAAATTGCATCGGAATTAAATACAAAAGGCACAATGCCGACTTAATTACAAGAAGTCTGACTCTTCTTACTGACTATGTTTTGAACCATTCCTGTGACACTAGTTATAGATTCCGATGCTTCACTTCAGGTTTACCGTATCCCTTGGACCTTCTTATTGACGTTGAAACACAGAAATTGCATCGGAATTAAATACAAAAGGCAAAATGCCGACTTAAGTACATGAAGACCGACGCTTCTTACTGACTATGTTTTGAACCATTCCTGTAACACTAGTTACAGATTCCGATGCTTCACTTCAGGTTTACTGTATCCCTTGGACCATCTTAGTGACGATGAAAGATAGAAATTGCATCGGAATTAAATACAAAAGGCACAATGCCGACTTAAGTACATGAAGACCGACACTTCTTCCAGACTATGTTTTGAACCATTCCTGTAACACTAGTTATAGATTCCGATGCTTCACTTCAGGTTTACTGTATCCCTTGGACCTTCTTATTGACGATGAAACACAGAAATTGCATCGGAATTAAATACAAAAGGCACAATGTCGACTTAAGGACCAGAAGACTGACTCTTCTTACTGACCATTCCTGTGACACTAGTTATAGATTCCGATGCTTCACTTCAGGTTTACTGTATCCCTTGGACACTCTTATTGACGATGAAAGACAGAAATTGCATCGGAATTAAATACAAAAGGCACAATGCCGACTTAAGTACATGAAGACCGACACTTCTTACTGACTGTGTTTTGAACCATTCCTGTGACACTAATTATAGATTACGATGCTTCACTTCAGGGTTACTGTATCCCTTGGACCTTCTTATTGACGATGGAACACAGAAATTGCATCGGAATTTAATACAAAAGGCACAGTGCCGACTTAAGGGGCAAGAAGACTGACTCTTCCTACTGACCATTCCTGTGACACTAGTTATAGATACCGATGCTTCACATCAGGTTTACTGTATCCCTTGGACCTTTTTACCGACGATGAAACACAGAAATTGCATCGGAATTAAATACAAAAGGCACAAAGCCGCCTTAAGTACATGAAGACCGACACTTCTTATTGACTGTGTTTTGAACCATTCCTGTGACACTAGTTACAGATTCCGATGCTTCACTTCAGGTTCACTGTAACCCTTGGACCTTCTTATTGACGATGAAGCACAGAAATTGCATCGGAAGTAAATACAAAAAGCACAATGCCGACTTAAGGACAAGAAGACTGACTCTTCCTACTGACCATTCCTGTGACACTAGTTATAGATTCCGATGCTTCACTTCAGGTTTACTGTATCCCTTGGACCTTCTTATTGACGATGAAACACAGAAATTGCATCGGAATTAAATACAAAAGGCACAATGCCGACTTAAGTACATGGAGACCGACACTTCTTTCTGACTATGTTTTGGACCATTCCTGTGACACTAGTTATAGATTCCGATGCTTAAATCCAGGTTTACTGTATCCCTTGGACCATCTTATTGACGATGAAACACAGAAATTGCATCGGAATTAAAAACAAAAGTCACACGGCGACTTAAGTACATGAAGACCGACACTTCTTACTGACTATGTTTTGAACGATTCCTGTAACACTAGTTATAGATTCCGATGCTTCACTTCATGCTTACTGTATTCCTTGGACCTTATTGTTGACGAAGAAACACATAAATTGCATCGGAATTAAATACAAAAGGCACAATGCCGACTTAAGAACAAGAAGACTGACTCTTCCTACTGACCATTCCTGTGAAACTAGTTATAGATTCCGATGCATCACTTCAGGTTTACTGTATCCCTTGGACCATCTTATTGACGATGAAACACAGAAATAGCATCGGATTTAAATACAAAAGGCACAATGCCGAATTATGTACATGAAGACCGACACTTCTTACTGACTATGTTTTGAACCATTCCTGTGACACTAGTTATAGATTCCGATGCTTCACTTCAGGTTTACTGTATCCCTTGGACCTTCTTATTGACGATGAAACACAGAAATTGCATCGGAATTAAATTCAAAAGGCACAATGCCGACTAAGGTACATAAAGACCGACACTTCTTACTGACTATGTTTTGAAACATTCCTGGGACACCAGTTATGGATTCCGATGCTTCACTCCAGGCTTCCTGTATCCCTTGGACCTTCTTATTGACGATGAAATACAGAAATTGCCTCGGAAATAAATACAAAAGGCACAATGCCGACTTTAGTTTACGAAGACCGACACTTCTTACTGACTATGTTTTGAACCATTCCTGTAACACTAGTTATAGATTCCGATGCTTCACTTCAGGTTTACTGTATCCCTTGGACCTTCTTATTGACGATGAAACACAGAAATTGCATCGGAATTAAATACAAAACGCACAATGCCGACATAAGGACAAGAAGACTGACTCTTCCTACTGACCCTTTCTGTGACACTAGTTATAGATTCCGATGCTTCACTTCAGGTTTACTGTATCCCTTGGACCTTCTTATTGAAGATGAAACACAGAAATAGCATCGGATTTAAATACAAAAGGCACAATGCCGACTTATGTACATGAAGACCGACACTTCTTACTGACTATGTTTTGAACCATTCCTGTGACACTAGTTATAGATTCCGATGCTTCACTTCAGGTTTACTGAATCCCTTGGACCTACTTATTGACGATGAAACACAGAAATTGCATCGGAATTACATACAAAAGGCACAATGCCGAATTAGGTACATGAAGACCGACACTTCTTACTGACTATGTTTTGAACCATTCCTGGGACACCAGTTATAGATTCCGATGTTTCACTCCAGGTTTACTGTATCCCTTGGACCTTCTTATTGACGATAAAACACAGAAATTGCTTCCGAATTAAATACAAAAGGCACAATGCCGACTTAAGTTTATGAAGACCGACACTTCTTACTGTCTATGTTTTGAAACATTCCTGTAACACTAGTTATAGATTCCGATGCTTCACTTCGGGTTTACTGTATCGCTTGGACCTTCTTATTTACGATGAAACACGGAAATTGCATCGGAATTACATACAAAAAGCACAATGCCGACTTAAGGACAAGAAGACTGACTCTTCATACTGACCCTTTCTGTGACACTAGTTATTGATTCCGATGCTTCACTTCAGGTTTAATGTATCCCTTGGACCTTCTTATTGACGATGAAACACAGAAATTGCATCGGAATTAAGTACAAAAGGCACAATGCCGACTTAAGTACATGAAGACTGACACTTCTTACTGACTACGTTTTGAACCATTCCTGTAACACTAGTTACAGATTACGATGCTTCACTTCAGGTTTACTGTATCCCTTGGACCATCTTAGTGACGATGAAACATAGAAATTGCATCGGAATTAAATACAAAAGGCACAATGCCGACTTAAGTACATGAAGACCGACACTTCTTCCTGACTATGATTTGAACCATTCCTGTAACACTAGTTATAGATTCCGATGCTTCACTTCAGGTTTACTGTATCCCTTGGACCGTGTTAGTGACGATGAAACATAGAAATTGCATCTGAATTAAATGCAAAAGGCACAATGCCGACTTAAGTACATGAAGACCGATACTTCTTCCTGACTATGTTTTGAACCATTCCTGTAACTCTAGTAATAGATTCCGATTCTTCACTTCAGGTTTACTGTATCCCTTGGACCTTCGTATTGACGATGAAAGACAGAAATTGCATCGGAATTAAATGCAAAAGGCACAATGACGACTTAAGTACAAGAAATGTGACTCTTCTTACTGTCTATGTTTTGAACCATTCCTGTGACACTAGTTATAGATTCCGACGCTTCACTTCAGGTTTACTGTATCCCTTGGACCATCTTATTGACGATGAAACACAGAAATTGCATCGGAATTAAATACAAAAGGCACAATACCGACTTAATTACAAGAAGTCTGACTCTTCTTACTGACTATTTTTGAACCATTCCTGTGACACTAGTTATAGATTCCGATGCTTCACTCCAGGTTTACTGTATCCCTTGCACCTTCTTATTGACGATGAAACACAGAAATTGCATCGGAATTAAATACAAAAGGCACAATGCCGACTTAAGTTCTTGAAGGCGGACACATCGTACTGACTATGTTTTGAACCATGCCTGTGACACTAGTTATAGATTCCGATGCTTCACTTCAGGTTTACTGTATCCCTTGGACCATCTTATTGACGATGAAGCACAGAGATAGCATAAGAATTAAATACAAAAGGCACAATGCCGACTTAAGGACAAGAAGACTGACACTTCCTACTGACCATTCCTGTGACACTAATTATAGATTACGATGCTTCACTTCAGGTTTACTGAATCCCTTGGACCTTCTTATTGACGATGAAACACAGAAATTGCATCGGAATTAAATACAAAAGGCACAATGCCGACTTAAGGGGCAAGAAGACTGACTCTTCTTACTGACCATTCCTGTGACACTTGTTATAGATTCCGATGCTTCACATCAGGTTTACTGTATCCCTTGGACCTTTTTACCGACGATGAAACACAGAAATTGCATCGGAATTAAATACAAAAGGCACAAAGCCGCCTTAAGTACATGAAGACCGACACTTCTTACTGACTGTGTTTTGAACCATTCCTGTGACACTAGTTACAGATTCCGATGCTTCACTTCAGGTTTACTGTAACCCTTGGACCTTCTTATTGACGATGAAGCACAGAAATTGCATCGAAATTAAATAAAAAAAAGCACAATGCCGACTTAAGGACAAGAAGACTGACTCTTCCTACTGACCATTCCTGTGACACTAGTTATAGATTCCGATGCTTCACTTCAGGTTTACTGTATCCCTTGGACCTTCTTATTGACGATGAAACACAGAAATTGCATCGGAATTAAATACAAAAGTCACAATGCCGACTTAAGTACATGAAGACCGACACTTCTTTCTGACTATGTTTTGAACCATTCCTGTGACACTAGTTATAGATTCCGATGCTTAAATCCAGGTTTACTGTATCCCTTGGAACATCTTATTGACGATGAAACACAGAAATTGCATCGGAATTAAAAACAAAAGGCACACGGCGACTTAAGTACATGAAGACCGACACTTCTTACTGACTATGTTTTGAACGATTCCTGTAACACTAGTTATAGATTCCGATGCTTCACTTCATGCTTACTGTATTCCTTGGACCTTATTGTTGACGAAGAAACACATAAATTGCATCGGAATTAAATACAAAAGGCACAATGCCGACTTAAGAACAAGAAGACTGACTCTTCCTACTGACCATTCCTGTGAAACTAGTTATAGATTCCGATGCATCACTTCAGGTTTACTGTATCCCTTGGACCATCTTATTGACGATGAAACACAGAAATAGCATCGGATTTAAATACAAAAGGCACAATGCCGACTAAGGTACATAAAGACCGACACTTCTTACTGACTATGTTTTGAAACATTCCTGGGACACCAGTTATGGATTCCGATGCTTCACTCCAGGCTTCCTGTATCCCTTGGACCTTCTTATTGACGATGAAATACAGAAATTGCCTCGGAATTAAATACAAAAGGCACAATGCCGACTTTAGTTTACGAAGACCGACACTTCTTACTGACTATGTTTTGAACCATTCCTGTAACACTAGTTATAGATTCCGATGCTTCACTTCAGGTTTACTGTATCCCTTGGACCTTCTTATTGACGATGAAACACAGAAATTGCATCGGAATTAAATACAAAACGCACAATGCCGACATAAGGACAAGAAGACTGACTCTTCCTACTGACCCTTTCTGTGACACTAGTTATAGATTCCGATGCTTCACTTCAGGTTTACTGTATCCCTTGGACCTTCTTATTGAAGATGAAACACAGAAATAGCATCGGATTTAAATACAAAAGGCACAATGCCGACTTATGTACATGAAGACCGACACTTCTTACTGACTATGTTTTGAACCATTCCTGTGACACTAGTTATAGATTCCGATGCTTCACTTCAGGTTTACTGAATCCCTTGGACCTACTTATTGACGATGAAACACAGAAATTGCATCGGAATTACATACAAAAGGCACAATGCCGAATTAGGTACATGAAGACCGACACTTCTTACTGACTATGTTTTGAACCATTCCTGGGACACCAGTTATAGATTCCGATGTTTCACTCCAGGTTTACTGTATCCCTTGGACCTTCATATTGACGATAAAACACAGAAATTGCTTCCGAATTAAATACAAAAGGCACAATGCCGACTTAAGTTTATGAAGACCGACACTTCTTACTGTCTATGTTTTGAAACATTCCTGTAACACTAGTTATAGATTCCGATGCTTCACTTCGGGTTTACTGTATCGCTTGGACCTTCTTATTTACGATGAAACACGGAAATTGCATCGGAATTACATACAAAAAGCACAATGCCGACTTAAGGACAAGAAGACTGACTCTTCATACTGACCCTTTCTGTGACACTAGTTATTGATTCCGATGCTTCACTTCAGGTTTAATGTATCCCTTGGACCTTCTTATTGACGATGAAACACAGAAATTGCATCGGAATTAAGTACAAAAGGCACAATGCCGACTTAAGTACATGAAGACTGACACTTCTTACTGACTACGTTTTGAACCATTCCTGTAACACTAGTTACAGATTACGATGCTTCACTTCAGGTTTACTGTATCCCTTGGACCATCTTAGTGACGATGAAACATAGAAATTGCATCGGAATTAAATACAAAAGGCACAATGCCGACTTAAGTACATGAAGACCGACACTTCTTCCTGACTACGTTTTGAACCATTCCTGTAACACTAGTTATAGATTCCGATGCTTCACTTCAGGTTTACTGTATCCCTTGGACCGTGTTAGTGACGATGAAACATAGAAATTGCATCTGAATTAAATGCAAAAGGCACAATGCCGACTTAAGTACATGAAGACCGATACTTCTTCCTGACTATGTTTTGAACCATTCCTGTAACTCTAGTTATAGATTCCGATTCTTCACTTCAGGTTTACTGTATCCCTTGGACCTTCGTATTGACGATGAAAGACAGAAATTGCATCGGAATTAAATGCAAAAGGCACAATGACGACTTAAGTACAAGAAATGTGACTCTTCTTACTGTCTATGTTTTGAACCATTCCTGTGACACTAGTTATAGATTCCGACGCTTCACTTCAGGTTTACTGTATCCCTTGGACCATCTTATTGACGATGAAACACAGAAATTGCATCGGAATTAAATACAAAAGGCACAATACCGACTTAATTACAAGAAGTCTGACTCTTCTTACTGACTATTTTTGAACCATTCCTGTGACACTAGTTATAGATTCCGATGCTTCACTCCAGGTTTACTGTATCCCTTGCACCTTCTTATTGACGATGAAACACAGAAATTGCATCGGAATTAAATACAAAAGGCACAATGCCGACTTAAGTACTTGAAGGCGGACACATCGTACTGACTATGTTTTGAACCATGCCTGTGACACTAGTTATAGATTCCGATGCTTCACTTCAGGTTTACTGTATCCCTTGTACCATCTTATTGACGATGAAGCACAGAGATAGCATAAGAATTAAATACAAAAGGCACAATGCCGACTTAAGGACAAGAAGACTGACACTTCCTACTGACCATTCCTGTGACACTAATTATAGATTACGATGCTTCACTTCAGGTTTACTGAATCCCTTGGACCTTCTTATTGACGATGAAACACAGAAATTGCATCGGAATTAAATACAAAAGGCACAATGCCGACTTAAGGGGCAAGAAGACTGACTCTTCTTACTGACCATTCCTGTGACACTTGTTATAGATTCCGATGCTTCACATCAGGTTTACTGTATCCCTTGGACCTTTTTACCGACGATGAAACACAGAAATTGCATCGGAATTAAATACAAAAGGCACAAAGCCGCCTTAAGTACATGAAGACCGACACTTCTTACTGACTGTGTTTTGAACCATTCCTGTGACACTAGTTACAGATTCCGATGCTTCACTTCAGGTTTACTGTAACCCTTGGACCTTCTTATTGACGATGAAGCACAGAAATTGCATCGAAATTAAATAAAAAAAAGCACAATGCCGACTTAAGGACAAGAAGACTGACTCTTCCTACTGACCATTCCTGTGACACTAGTTATAGATTCCGATGCTTCACTTCAGGTTTACTGTATCCCTTGGACCTTCTTATTGACGATGAAACACAGAAATTGCATCGGAATTAAATACAAAAGTCACAATGCCGACTTAAGTACATGAAGACCGACACTTCTTTCTGACTATGTTTTGAACCATTCCTGTGACACTAGTTATATATTCCGATGCTTAAATCCAGGTTTACTGTATCCCTTGGACCATCTTATTGACGATGAAACACAGAAATTGCATCGGAATAAAAAACAAAAGGCACACGGCGACTTAAGTACATGAAGACCGACACTTCTTACTGACTATGTTTTGAACGATTCCTGTAACACTAGTTATAGATTCCGATGCTTCACTTCATGCTTACTGTATTCCTTGGACCTTCTTGTTGACGAAGAAACACATAAATTGCATCGGAATTAAATACAAAAGGCACAATGCCGACTTAAGAACAAGAAGACTGACTCTTCCTACTGACCATTCCTGTGAAACTAGTTATAGATTCCGATGCATCACTTCAGGTTTACTGTATCCCTTGGACCATCTTATTGACGATGAAACACAGAAATAGCATCGGATTTAAATACAAAAGGCACAATGCCGAATTATGTACATGAAGACCGACAATTCTTACTGACTATATTTTGAACCATTCCTGTGACACTAGTTATAGATTCCGATGCTGCACTTCAGGTTTACTGAACCCCTTGGACCTTCTTATTGACGATGAAATACAGAAATTGCATCGGAATTAAATTCAAAAGGCACAATGCCGACTAAGGTACATGAAGACCGACACTTCTTACTGACTATGTTTTGAAACATTCCTGGGACACCAGTTATGGATTCCGATGCTTCACTCCAGGCTTCCTGTATCCCTTGGACCTTGTTATTGACGATGAAATACAGAAATTGCTTCGGAATTAAATACAAAAGGCACAATGCCGACTTTAGTTTATGGAGACCGACACTTCTTACTGACAATGTTTTGAACCATCCCTGTAACACTAGTTATAGATTCCGATGCTTCACTTCAGGTTTACTGTATCCCTTGGACCTTCTTATTGACGATGAAACACAGAAATTGCATCGGAATAAAACGCAAAACGCACAATGCCGACATAAGGACAAGAAGACTGACTCTTCCTACTGACCCTTTCTGTGACACTAGTTATAGATTCCGATGCTTCACTTCAGGTTTACTGTATCCCTTGGACCTTCTTATTGAAGATGAAACACAGAAATAGCATCGGATTTAAATACAAAAGGCACAATGCCGACTTATGTACATGAAGACCGACACTTCTTACTGACTATGTTTTGAACCATTCCTGTGACACTAGTTATAGATTCCGATGCTTCACTTCAGGTTTACTGAATCCCTTGGACCTTCTTATTGACGATGAAACACAGAAATTGCATCGGAATTACATACAAAAGGCACAATGCCGACTTAAGTACATGAAGACCGACACTTCTTACTGACTATGTTTTGAACCATTCCTGTAACACTAGTTACAGATTCCGATGCTTCACTTCAGGTTTACTGTATCCCTTGGACCGTGTTAGTGACGATGAAACATAGAAATTGCATCTGAATTAAATGCAAAAGGCACAATGCCGACTTAAGTACATGAAGACCGATACTTCTTCCTGACTATGTTTTGAACCATTCCTGTAACTCTAGTTATAGATTCCGATGCTTCACTTCAGGTTTACTGTATCCCTTGGACCTTCGTATTGACGATGAAAGACAGAAATTGCATCGGAATTAAATGCAAAAGGCACAATGACGACTTAAGTACAAGAAATGTGACTCTTCTTACTGTCTATGTTTTGAACCATTCCTGTGACACTAGTTATAGATTCCGACCCTTCACTTCAGGTTTACTGTATCCCTTGGACCATCTTATTGACGATGAAACACAGAAATTGCATCGGAATTAAATACAAAACTCACAATGCCGACTTAATTACAAGAAGTCTGACTCTTCTTACTGACTATTTTTGAACCATTCCTGTGACACTAGTTATAGATTCCGATGCTTCACTCCAGGTTTACTGTATCCCTTGCACCTTCTTATTGACGATGAAACACAGAAATTGCATCGGAATTAAATACAAAAGGCACAATGCCGACTTAAGTACTTGAAGGCGGACACATCGTACTGACTATGTTTTGAACCATGCCTGTGACACTAGTTATAGATTCCGATGCTTCACTTCAGGTTTACTGTATCCCTTGGACCATCTTATTGACGATGAAGCACAGAGATAGCATAAGAATTAAATACAAAAGGCACAATGCCGACTTAAGGACAAGAAGACTGACACTTCCTACTGACCATTCCTGTGACACTAATTATAGATTACGATGCTTCACTTCAGGTTTACTGAATCCCTTGGACCTTCTTATTGACGATGAAACACAGAAATTGCATCGGAATTAAATACAAAAGGCACAATGCCGACTTAAGGGGCAAGAAGACTGACTCTTCTTACTGACCATTCCTGTGGCACTTGTTATAGATTCCGATGCTTCACATCAGGTTTACTGTATCCCTTGGACCTTTTTACCGACGATGAAACACAGAAATTGCATCGGAATTAAATACAAAAGGCACAAAGCCGCCTAAGTACATGAAGACCGACACTTCTTACTGACTGTGTTTTGAACCATTCCTGTGACACTAGTTACAGATTCCGATGCTTCACTTCAGGTTTACTGTAACCCTTGGACCTTCTTATTGACGATGAAGCACAGAAATTGCATCGAAATTAAATACAAAAAGCACAATGCCGACTTAAGGACAAGAAGACTGACTCTTCCTACTGACCATTCCTGTGACACTAGTTATAGATTCCGATGCTTCACTTCAGGTTTACTGTATCCCTTGGACCTTCTTATTGACGATGAAACACAGAAATTGCATCGGAATTAAATACAAAAGGCACAATGCCGACTTAAGTACATGAAGACCGACACTTCTTTCTGACTATGTTTTGAACCATTCCTGTGACACTAGTTATATATTCCGATGCTTAAAACCAGGTTTACTGTATCCCTTGGACCATCTTATTGACGATGAAACACAGAAATTGCATCGGAATAAAAAACAAAAGGCACACGGCGACTTAAGTACATGAAGACCGACACTTCTTACTGACTATGTTTTGAACGATTCCTGTAACACTAGTTATAGATTCCGATGCTTCACTTCATGCTTACTGTATTCCTTGGACCTTCTTGTTGACGAAGAAACACATAAATTGCATCAGAATTAAATACAAAAGGCACAATGCCGACTTAAGAACAAGAAGACTGACTCTTCCTACTGACCATTCCTGTGAAACTAGTTATAGATTCCGATGCATCACTTCAGGTTTACTGTATCCCTTGGACCATCTTATTGACGATGAAACACAGAAATAGCATCGGATTTAAATACAAAAGGCACAATGCCGAATTATGTACATGAAGACCGACAATTCTTACTGACTATGTTTTGAACCATTCCTGTGACACTAGTTATAGATTCCGATGCTGCACTTCAGGTTTACTGTATCCCTTGGACCTTCTTATTGACGATGAAATACAGAAATTGCATCGGAATTAAATTCAAAAGGCACAATGCCGACTAAGGTACATGAAGACCGACACTTCTTACTGACTATGTTTTGAAACATTCCTGGGACACCAGTTATGGATTCCGATGCTTCACTCCAGGCTTCCTGTATCCCTTGGACCTTGTTATTGACGATGAAATACAGAAATTGCTTCGGAATTAAATACAAAAGGCACAATGCCGACTTTAGTTTATGGAGACCGACACTTCTTACTGACTATGTTTTGAACCATTCCTGTAACACTAGTTATAGATTCCGATGCTTCACTTCAGGTTTACTGTATCCCTTGGACCTTCTTATTGACGATGAAACACAGAAATTGCATCGGAATTAAATGCAAAACGCACAATGCCGACATAAGGACAAGAAGACTGACTCTTCCTACTGACCCTTTCTGTGACACTAGTTATAGATTCCGATGCTTCACTTCAGGTTTACTGTATCCCTTGGACCTTCTTATTGAAGATGAAACACAGAAATAGCATCGGATTTAAATACAAAAGGCACAATGCCGACTTATGTACATGAAGACCGACACTTCTTACTGACTATGTTTTGAACCATTCCTGTGACACTAGTTATAGATTCCGATGCTTCACTTCAGGTTTACTGAATCCCTTGGACCTTCTTATTGACGATGAAACACAGAAATTGCATCGGAATTACATACAAAAGGCACAATGCCGACTTAGGTACATGAAGACCGACACTTCTTACTGACTATGTTTTGAACCATTCCTGGGACACCAGTTATAGATTCCGATGTTTCACTCCAGGTTTACTGTATCCCTTGGACCTTCTTATTGACGATAAAACACAGAAATTGCTTCCGAATTAAATACAAAAGGCACAATGCCGACTTAAGTTTATGAAGACCGACACTTCTTACTGTCCATGTTTTGAAACATTCCTGTAACACTAGTTATAGATTCCGATGCTTCACTTCAGGTTTACTGTATCGCTTGGACCTTCTTATTTACGATGAAACACAGAAATTGCATCGGAATTACATACAAAAAGCACAATGCCGACTTAAGGACAAGAAGACTGACTCTTCATACTGACCCTTTCTGTGACACTAGTTATTGATTCCGATGCTTCACTTCAGGTTTAATGTACCCCTTGGACCTTCTTATTGACGATGAAACACAGAAATTGCATCGGAATTAAGTACAAAAGGCACAATGCCGACTTAAGTACATGAAGACTGACACTTCTTACTGACTACGTTTTGAACCATTCCTGTAACACTAGTTACAGATTACGATGCTTCACTTCAGGTTTACTGTATCCCTTGGACCATCTTAGTGACGATGAAACATAGAAATTGCATCGGAATTAAATACAAAAGGCACAATGCCGACTTAAGTACATGAAGACCGACACTTCTTCCTGACTATGTTTTGAACCATTCCTGTAACACTAGTTATAGATTCCGATGCTTCACTTCAGGTTTAGTGTATCCCTTGGACCTTCTTATTGACGATGAAACACAGAAATTGCATCGGAATTAAATACAAAAGGCACAATGCCGACTTAAGTACATGAAGACCGACACTTCTTACTGACTATGTTTTGAACCATTCCTGTAACACTAGTTACAGATTCCGATGCTTCACTTCAGGTTTACTGTATTCCTTGGACCGTGTTAGTGACGATGAAACATAGAAATTGCATCGGAATTAAATGCAAAAGGTACAATGCCGACTTAAGTACACTAAGACCGATACTTCTTCCTGACTATGTTTTGAACCATTCCTGTAACTCTAGTTATAGATTCCGATGCTTCACTTCAGGTTTACCGTATCCCTTGGACCTTCTTATTGACGATGAAAGACAGAAATTGCATCGGAATTAAATGCAAAAGGCACAATGACGACTTAAGTACAAGAAATGTGACTCTTATTACTGTGTATGTTTTGAACCATTCATGTGACACTAGCTATAGATTCCGATGCTTCACTCCAGGTTTACTGTATCCCTTGCACCTTCGTATTGACGATGAAACACAGAAATTGCATCGGAATTAAATACAAAAGGCACAATGCCGACTTAAGTACTTGAAGGCGGACACATCATACTGACTATGTTTTGAACCATGCCTGTGACACTAGTTATAGATTCCGATGCTTCACTGCAGGTTTACTGTATCCCTTGGACCATCTTATTGACGATGAAGCACAGAGATAGCATAAGAATTAAATACAAAAGGCACAAAGCCGCCTTAAGTACATGAAGACCGACACTTCTTATTGACTGTGTTTTGAACCATTCCTGTGACACTAGTTACAGATTCCGATGCTTCACTTCAGGTTCACTGTAACCCTTGGACCTTCTTATTGACGATGAAGCACAGAAATTGCATCGGAATTAAATACAAAAAGCACAATGCCGACTTAAGGACAAGAAGACTGACTCTTCCTACTGACCATTCCTGTGACACTAGTTATAGATTCCGATGCTTCACTTCAGGTTTACTGTATCCCTTGGACCTTCTTATTGACGATGAAACACAGAAATTGCATCGGAATTAAATACAAAAGGCACAATGCCGACTTAAGTACATGAAGACCGACACTTCTTTCTGACTATGTTTTGAACCATTCCTGTGACACTAGTTATAGATTCCGATGCTTAAATCCAGGTTTACTGTATCCCTTGGACCATCTTATTGACGATGAAACACAGAAATTGCATCGGAATTAAAAACAAAAGGCACACGGCGACTTAAGTACATGAAGACCGACACTTCTTACTGACTATGTTTTGAACGATTCCTGTAACACTAGTTATAGATTCCGATGCTTCACTTCATGCTTACTGTATTCCTTGGACCTTATTGTTGACGAAGAAACACATAAATTGCATCGGAATTAAATACAAAAGGCACAATGCCGACTTAAGAACAAGAAGACTGACTCTTCCTACTGACCATTCCTGTGAAACTAGTTATAGATTCCGATGCATCACTTCAGGTTTACTGTATCCCTTGGACCATCTTATTGACGATGAAACACAGAAATAGCATCGGATTTAAATACAAAAGGCACACTGCCGAATTATGTACATGAAGACCGACACTTCTTACTGACTATGTTTTGAACCATTCCTGTGACACTAGTTATAGATTCCGATGCTTCACTTCAGGTTTACTGTATCCCTTGGACCTTCTTATTGACGATGAAACACAGAAATTGCATCGGAATTAAATTCAAAAGGCACAATGCCGACTAAGGTACATAAAGACCGACACTTCTTACTGACTATGTTTTGAAACATTCCTGGGACACCAGTTATGGATTCCGATGCTTCACTCCAGGCTTCCTGTATCCCTTGGACCTTCTTATTGACGATGAAATACAGAAATTGCCTCGGAATTAAATACAAAAGGCACAATGCCGACTTTAGTTTACGAAGACCGACACTTCTTACTGACTATGTTTTGAACCATTCCTGTAACACTAGTTATAGATTCCGATGCTTCACTTCAGGTTTACTGTATCCCTTTTTACCTTCTTATTGACGATGAAACACAGAAATTGCATCGGAATTAAATACAAAACGCACAATGCCGACATAAGGACAAGAAGACTGACTCTTCCTACTGACCCTTTCTGTGACACTAGTTATAGATTCCGATGCTTCACTTCAGGTTTACTGTATCCCTTGGACCCTCTTATTG
The DNA here is from genome assembly GCF_021461395.2 of Schistocerca americana. Taxonomy (NCBI): domain Eukaryota; kingdom Metazoa; phylum Arthropoda; class Insecta; order Orthoptera; family Acrididae; genus Schistocerca; species Schistocerca americana. The sequence goes on from NW_025726093.1 coordinate 2,604,415, forward strand.
AAGATGAAACACAGAAATAGCATCGGATTTAAATACAAAAGGCACAATGCCGACTTATGTACATGAAGACCGACACTTCTTACTGACTATGTTTTGAACCATTCCTGTGACACTAGTTATAGATTAAGATGCTTCACTTCAGGTTTACTGAATCCCTTGGACCTACTTATTGACGATGAAACACAGAAATTGCATCGGAATTACATACAAAAGGCACAATGCCGAATTAGGTACATGAAGACCGACACTTCTTACTGACTATGTTTTGAACCATTCCTGGGACACCAGTTATAGATTCCGATGTTTCACTCCAGGTTTACTGTATCCCTTGGACCTTCTTATTGACGATAAAACACAGAAATTGCTTCCGAATTAAATACAAAAGGCACAATGCCGACTTAAGTTTATGAAGACCGACACTTCTTACTGTCTATGTTTTGAAACATTCCTGTAACACTAGTTATAGATTCCGATGCTTCACTTCGGGTTTACTGTATCGCTTGGACCTTCTTATTTACGATGAAACACGGAAATTGCATCGGAATTACATACAAAAAGCACAATGCCGACTTAAGGACAAGAAGACTGACTCTTCATACTGACCCTTTCTGTGACACTAGTTATTGATTCCGATGCTTCACTTCAGGTATAATGTATCCCTTGGACCTTCTTATTGACGATGAAACACAGAAATTGCATCGGAATTAAGTACAAAAGGCACAATGCCGACTTAAGTACATGAAGACTGACACTTCTTACTGACTACGTTTTGAACCATTCCTGTAACACTAGTTACAGATTACGATGCTTCACTTCAGGTTTACTGTATCCCTTGGACCATCTTAGTGACGATGAAACATAGAAATTGCATCGGAATTAAATACAAAAGGCACAATGCCGACTTAAGTACATGAAGACCGACACTTCTTCCTGACTATGTTTTGAACCATTCCTGTAACACTAGTTATAGATTCCGATGCTTCACTTCAGGTTTAGTGTATCCCTTGCACCTTCTTATTGACGATGAAACACAGAAATTGCATCGGAATTAAATACAAAAGGCACAATGCCGACTTAAGTACATGAAGACCGACACTTCTTACTGACTATGTTTTGAACCATTCCTGTAACACTAGTTACAGATTCCGATGCTTCACTTCAGGTTTACTGTATCCCTTGGACCGTGTTAGTGACGATGAAACATAGAAATTGCATCTGAATTAAATGCAAAAGGCACAATGCCGACTTAAGTACATGAAGACCGATACTTCTTCCTGACTATGTTTTGAACCATTCCTGTAATTCTAGTTATAGATTCCGATGCTTCACTTCAGGTTTACTGTATCTCTTGGACCTTCGTATTGACGATGAAAGACAGAAATTGCATCGGAATTAAATGCAAAAGGCACAATGACGACTTATGTACAAGAAATGTGACTCTTCTTACTGTCTATGTTTTGAACCATTCCTGTGACACTAGTTATAGATTCCGACGCTTCACTTCAGGTTTACTGTATCCCTTGGACCATCTTATTGACGATGAAACACAGAAATTGCATCGGAATTAAATACAAAACTCACAATGCCGACTTAATTACAAGAAGTCTGACTCTTCTTACTGACTATTTTTGAACCATTCCTGTGACACTAGTTATAGATTCCGATGCTTCACTCCAGGTTTACTGTATCCCTTGCACCTTCTTATTGACGATGAAACACAGAAATTGCATCGGAATTAAATACAAAAGGCACAATGCCGACTTAAGTACTTGAAGGCGGACACATCGTACTGACTATGTTTTGAACCATGCCTGTGACACTAGTTATAGATTCCGATGCTTCACTTCAGGTTTACTGTATCCCTTGGACCATCTTATTGACGATGAAGCACAGAGATAGCATAAGAATTAAATACAAAAGGCACAATGCCGACTTAAGGACAAGAAGACTGACACTTCCTACTGACCATTCCTGTGACACTAATTATAGATTACGATGCTTCACTTCAGGTTTACTGAATCCCTTGGACCTTCTTATTGACGATGAAACACAGAAATTGCATCGGAATTAAATACAAAAGGCACAATGCCGACTTAAGGGGCAAGAAGACTGACTCTTCTTACTGACCATTCCTGTGACACTTGTTATAGATTCCGATGCTTCACATCAGGTTTACTGTATCCCTTGGACGTTTTTACCGACGATGAAACACAGAAATTGCATCGGAATTAAATACAAAAGGCACAAAGCCGCCTTAAGTACATGAAGACCGACACTTCTTACTGACTGTGTTTTGAACCATTCCTGTGACACTAGTTACAGATTCCGATGCTTCACTTCAGGTTTACTGTAACCCTTGGACCTTCTTATTGACGATGAAGCACAGAAATTGCATCGAAATTAAATACAAAAAGCACAATGCCGACTTAAGGGCAAGAAGACTGACTCTTCCTACTGACCATTCCTGTGAAACTAGTTATAGATTCCGATGCATCACTTCAGGTTTACTGTATCCCTTGGACCATCTTATTGACGATGAAACACAGAAATAGCATCGGATTTAAATACAAAAGGCACAATGCCGAATTATGTACATGAAGACCGACAATTCTTACTGACTATGTTTTGAACCATTCCTGTGCCACTAGTTATAGATTCCGATGCTGCACTTCAGGTTTACTGTATCCCTTGAACCTTCTTATTGACGATGAAATACAGAAATTGCATCGGAATTAAATTCAAAAGGCACAATGCCGACTAAGGTACATGAAGACCGACACTTCTTACTGACTATGTTTTGAAACATTCCTGGGACACCAGTTATGGATTCCGATGCTTCACTCCAGGCTTCCTGTATCCCTTGGACCTTGTTATTGACGATGAAATACAGAAATTGCTTCGGAATTAAATACAAAAGGCACAATGCCGACTTTAGTTTATGGAGACCGACACTTCTTACTGACTATGTTTTGAACCATTCCTGTAACACTAGTTATAGATTCCGATGCTTCACTTCAGGTTTACTGTATCCCTTGGACCTTCTTATTGACGATGAAACACAGAAATTGCATCGGAATTAAATGCAAAACGCACAATGCCGACATAAGGACAAGAAGACTGACTCTTCCTACTGACCCTTTCTGTGACACTAGTTATAGATTCCGATGCTTCACTTCAGGTTTACTGTATCCCTTGGACCTTCTTATTGAAGATGAAACACAGAAATAGCATCGGATTTAAATACAAAAGGCACAATGCCGACTTATGTACATGAAGACCGACACTTCTTACTGACTATGTTTTGAACCATTCCTGTGACACTAGTTATAGATTCCGATGCTTCACTTCAGGTTTACTGAATCCCTTGGACCTTCTTATTGACGATGAAACACAGAAATTGCATCGGAATTACATACAAAAGGCACAATGCCGACTTAGGTACATGAAGACCGACACTTCTTACTGACTATGTTTTGAACCATTCCTGGGACACCAGTTATAGATTCCGATGTTTCACTCCAGGTTTACTGTATCCCTTGGACCTTCTTATTGACGATAAAACACAGAAATTGCTTCCGAATTAAATACAAAAGGCACAATGCCGACTTAAGTTTATGAAGACCGACACTTCTTACTGTCCATGTTTTGAAACATTCCTGTAACACTAGTTATAGATTCCGATGCTTCACTTCAGGTTTACTGTATCGCTTGGACCTTCTTATTTACGATGAAACACAGAAATTGCATCGGAATTACATACAAAAAGCACAATGCCGACTTAAGGACAAGAAGACTGACTCTTCATACTGACCCTTTCTGTGACACTAGTTATTGATTCCGATGCTTCACTTCAGGTTTAATGTATCCCTTGGACCTTCTTATTGACGATGAAACACAGAAATTGCATCGGAATTAAGTACAAAAGGCACAATGCCGACTTAAGTACATGAAGACTGACACTTCTTACTGACTACGTTTTGAACCATTCCTGTAACACTAGTTACAGATTACGATGCTTCACTTCAGGTTTACTGTATCCCTTGGACCATCTTAGTGACGATGAAACATAGAAATTGCATCGGAATTAAATACAAAAGGCACAATGCCGACTTAAGTACATGAAGACCGACACTTCTTCCTGACTATGTTTTGAACCATTCCTGTAACACTAGTTATAGATTCCGATGCTTCACTTCAGGTTTAGTGTATCCCTTGGACCTTCTTATTGACGATGAAACACAGAAATTGCATCGGAATTAAATACAAAAGGCACAATGCCGACTTAAGTACATGAAGACCGACACTTCTTACTGACTATGTTTTGAACCATTCCTGTAACACTAGTTACAGATTCCGATGCTTCACTTCAGGTTTACTGTATTCCTTGGACCGTGTTAGTGACGATGAAACATAGAAATTGCATCGGAATTAAATGCAAAAGGTACAATGCCGACTTAAGTACACTAAGACCGATACTTCTTCCTGACTATGTTTTGAACCATTCCTGTAACTCTAGTTATAGATTCCGATGCTTCACTTCAGGTTTACCGTATCCCTTGGACCTTCTTATTTACGATGAAAGACAGAAATTGCATCGGAATTAAATGCAAAAGGCACAATGACGACTTAAGTACAAGAAATGTGACTCTTATTACTGTGTATGTTTTGAACCATTCCTGTGACACTAGCTATAGATTCCGATGCTTCACTCCAGGTTTACTGTATCCCTTGCACCTTCGTATTGACGATGAAACACAGAAATTGCATCGGAATTAAATACAAAAGGCACAATGCCGACTTAAGTACTTGAAGGCGGACACATCATACTGACTATGTTTTGAACCATGCCTGTGACACTAGTTATAGATTCCGATGCTTCACTGCAGGTTTACTGTATCCCTTGGACCATCTTATTGACGATGAAGCACAGAGATAGCATAAGAATTAAATACAAAAGGCACAATGCCGACTTAAGGACAATAAGACCGACACTTCCTACTGACCATTCCTGTGACACTAGTTATAGATTCCGATGCTTCACTTCAGGTTTACTGTACCCCTTGGACCTTCTTATTGACGGTGAAACACAGAAATTGCATCGGAATTAAATACAAAAGGCACAATGCCGACTTAAGTACAAGAGACTTAATCTTCTTACTGACAATGTTTTGAACCATTCCTGTGACACTAGTTATAGATTCAGATGCTTCACTTCAGGTTTACTGTATCCCTTGGACCTTCTTATTGACGATGAAACACAGAAATTGCATCGGAATTAAATACAAAAGGCACAATGCCGACTAAAGTACAAAAAGACTGACTCTACTTACTGACTATGTTTTGAACCGTTCATGTGACACTAGTTATAGATTCCGATGCTTCACTTCAGGTTTACTGTATCCCTCTGACACTCTTATTGATGATGAAACACAGAAATTGCATCGGAATTAAATACAAAAGGCACAATGCCGACTTAATTACAAGAAGTCTGACTCTTCTTACTGACTATGTTTTGAACCATTCCTGTGACACTAGTGATAGATTCCGATGCTTCACTTCAGGTTTACTGTATCCCTTGGACTTTCTTATTGACGTTGAAACACAGAAATTGCATCGGAATTAAATACAATAGGCAAAATGCCGACTTAAGTACATGAAGAAGGACGCTTCTTACTGACTATGTTTTGAACCATTCCTGTAACACTAGTTACAGATTCCGATGCTTCACTTCAGGTTTACTGTATCCCTTGGACCATCTTAGTGACGATGAAACATAGAAATTGCATCGGAATTATATACAAAAGGCACAATGCCGACTTAAGTACATGAAGACCGACACTTCTTCCAGACTATGTTTTGAACCATTCCTGTAACACTAGTTATAGATTCCGATGCTTCACTTCAGGTTTACTGTATCCCTTGGACCTTCTTATTGACGATGAAACACAGAAATTGCATCGGAATTAAATACAAAACGCACAATGCCGACATAAGGACAAGAAGACTGACTCTTCCTACTGACCATTCCTGTGACACTAGTTATAGATTCCGATGCTTCACATCAGGTTTACTGTATCCCTTGGACCTTTTTACCGACGATGAAACACAGAAATTGCACCGGAATTAAATACAAAAGGCACAAAGCCGCCTTAAGTACATGAAGACCGGCACTTCTTACTGACTGTGTTTTGAACCATTCCTGTGTCACTAGTTACAGATTCCGATGCTTCACTTCAGGTTTACTGTATCCCTTGGACCCTCTTTTTGACGATGAAACACAGTAATTGCATCGGAATTAAATACAAAACGCACAATGCCGACATAAGGGCAAGAATACTGACTCTTCCTACTGACCATTCCTGTGACACTAGTTATAGATTCCGATGCTTCACTTCAGGTTTACTGTATCCCTTGCACCTTCTTATTGACGATGAAACACAGAAATTGCATCGGAATTAAATACAAAAGGCACAATGCCGACATAAGGGGCAAGAAGACTGACTCTTCCTACTGACCATTCCTGTGACACTTGTTATAGATTCCGATGCTTCACATCAGGTTTACTGTATCCCTTGGACCTTTTTGCCGACGATGAAACACAGAAATTGCACCGGAATTAAATACAAAAGGCACAAAGCCGCCTTAAGTACATGAAGACCGACACTTCTTTCTGACTATGTTTTGAACCATTCCTGTGACACTAGTTATATATTCCGATGCTTAAATCCAGGTTTACTGTATCCCTTGGACCATCTTATTGACGATGAAACACAGAAATTGCATCGGAATAAAAAACAAAAGGCACACGGCGACTTAAGTACATGAAGACCGACACTTCTTACTGACTATGTTTTGAACGATTCCTGTAACACTAGTTATAGATTCCGATGCTTCACTTCATGCTTACTGTATTCCTTGGACCTTCTTGTTGACGAAGAAACACATAAATTGCATCGGAATTAAATACAAAAGGCACAATGCCGACTTAAGAACAAGAAGACTGACTCTTCCTACTGACCATTCCTGTGAAACTAGTTATAGATTCCGATGCATCACTTCAGGTTTACTGTATCCCTTGGACCATCTTATTGACGATGAAACACAGAAATAGCATCGGATTTAAATACAAAAGGCACAATACCGAATTATGTACATGACGACCGACAATTCTTACTGACTATGTTTTGAACCATTCCTGTGACACTAGTTATAGATTCCGATGCTGCACTTCAGGTTTACTGTATCCCTTGGACCTTCTTATTGACGATGAAATACAGAAATTGCATCGGAATTAAATTCAAAAGGCACAATGCCGACTAAGGTACATGAAGACCGACACTTCTTACTGACTATGTTTTGAAACATTCCTGGGACACCAGTTATGGATTCCGATGCTTCACTCCAGGCTTCCTGTATCCCTTGGACCTTGTTATTGACGATGAAATACAGAAATTGCTTCGGAATTAAATACAAAAGGCACAATGCCGACTTTAGTTTATGGAGACCGACACTTCTTACTGACTATGTTTTGAACCATTCCTGTAACACTAGTTATAGATTCCGGTGCTTCACTTCAGGTTTACTGTATCCCTTGGACCTTCGTATTGACGATGAAACACAGAAATTGCATCGGAATTAAATGCAAAACGCACAATGCCGACATAAGGACAAGAAGAGTGACTCTTCCTACTGACCCTTTCTGTGACACTAGTTATAGATTCCGATGCTTCACTTCAGGTTTACTGTATCCCTTGGACCTTCTTATTGAAGATGAAACACAGAAATAGCATCGGATTTAAATACAAAAGGCACAATGCCGACTTATGTACATGAAGACCGACACTTCTTACTGACTATGTTTTGAACCATTCCTGTGACACTAGTTATAGATTCCGATGCTTCACTTCAGGTTTACTGAATCCCTTGGACCTTCTTATTGACGATGAAACACAGAAATTGCATCGGAATTACATACAAAAGGCACAATGCCGACTTAGGTACATGAAGACCGACACTTCTTACTGACTATGTTTTGAACCATTCCTGTAACACTAGTTACAGATTCCGATGCTTCACTTCAGGTTTACTGTATTCCTTGGACCGTGTTAGTGACGATGAAACATAGAAATTGCATCGGAATTAAATGCAAAAGGCACAAAGCCGACTTAAGTACATGAAGACCGATACTTCTTCCTGACTATGTTTTGAACCATTCCTGTAACTCTAGTTATAGATTCCGATGTTTCACTTCAGGTTTACCGTATCCCTTGGACCTTCTTATTGACGATGAAAGACAGAAATTGCATCGGAATTAAATGCAAAAGGCACAATGACGACTTAAGTACAAGAAATGTGACTCTTCTTACTGTCTATGTTTTGAACCATTCCTGTGACACTAGCTATAGATTCCGATGCTTCACTCCAGGTTTACTGTATCCCTTGCACCTTCTTATTGACGATGAAACACAGAAATTGCATCGGAATTAAATACAAAAGGCACAATGCCGACTTAAGTACTTGAAGGCGGACACATCGTACTGACTATGTTTTGAACCATGCCTGTGACACTAGATATAGATTCCGATGCTTCACTGCAGGTTTACTGTATCCCTTGGACCATCTTATTGACGATGAAGCACAGAGATAGCATAAGAATTAAATACAAAAGGCACAATGCCGACTTAAGGACAAGAAGACCGACACTTCCTACTGACCATTCCTGTGACACTAGTTATAGATTCCGATGCTTCACTTCAGGTTTACTGTACCCCTTGGACCTTCTTATTGACGGTGAAACACAGAAATTGCATCGGAATTAAATACAAAAGGCACAATGCCGACTTAAGTACAAGGGACTTAATCTTCTTACTGACAATGTTTTGAACCATTCCTGTGACACTAGTTATAGATTCAGATGCTTCACTTCAGGTTTACTGTATCCCTTGGACCTTCTTATTGACGATGAAACACAGAAATTGCATCGGAATAAAATACAAAAGGCACAATTCCGACTTAAGTACAAGAAGACTGACTCTTCTTACTGTCTATGATTTGAACCAATCCTGTGACACTAGTTACAGATTCCGATGCTTCAGTTCAGGTTTACTGCATCCCTTGGACCTTCTTATTGACGGTGAAACACAGAAATTGCATCGGAATTAAATACAAATGGCACAATGCCGACTAAAGTACAAAAAGACTGACTCTACTTACTGACTATGTTTTGAACCGTTCATGTGACACTAGTTATAGATTCCGATGCTTCACTTAAGGTTTACTGTATCCCTCTGACCCTCTTATTGATGATGAAACACAGAAATTGCATCGGAATTAAATACAAAAGGCACAATGCCGACTTAATTACAAGAAGTCTGACTCTTCTTACTGACTATGTTTTGAACCATTCCTGTGACACTAGTGATAGATTCCGATGCTTCACTTCAGGTTTACTGTATCCCTTGGACCTTCTTATTGACGTTGAAACACAGAAATTGCATCGGAATTAAATACAATAGGCAAAATGCCGACTTAAGTACATGAAGACCGACGCTTCTTACTGACTATGTTTTGAACCATTCCTGTAACACTAGTTACAGATTCCGATGCTTCACTTCAGGTTTACTGTATCCCTTGGACCATCTTAGTGACGATGAAACATAGAAATTGCATCGGAATTATATACAAAAGGCACAATGCCGACTTAAGTACATAAAGACCGACACTTCTTCCAGACTATGTTTTGAACCATTCCTGTAACACTAGTTATAGATTCCGATGCTTCACTTCAGGTTTACTGTATCCCTTGGACCTTCTTATTGACGATGAAACACAGAAATTGCATCGGAATTAAATACAAAACGCACAATGCCGACATAAGGACAAGAAGACTGACTCTTCCTACTGACCATTCCTGTGGACTTAAGTACGTGATGACCGACACTTCGTACTGACTATGTTTTGATCCATTCCTGTGACACTAGTTATAGATTCCTGAGTATGTTTTGATCCATTCCTGTAACACTAGTTATTGATTCTGATGGTTCACTTCAGGTTTACTGTATCCCTTGGACCTTCTTATTGACGATGAAACACAGAAATTGCAAAGGAATTGAATACATATGGCACAATGCCGACTTTAGGACAAGAAGACTGACTCTTCCTACTGACCATTCCTGTGACACTAGTTATAGATTCCGATGCTTCACTTCAGGTTTACTGTATCCCTTGGACCTTCTTATTGAAGATGAAACACAGAAATAGCATCGGATTTAAATACAAAAGGCACAATGCCGACTTATGTACATGAAGACCGACACTTCTTACTGACTATGTTTTGAACCATTCCTGTGACACTAGTTATAGATTCCGATGCTTCACTTCAGGTTTACTGAATCCCTTGGACCTTCTTATTGACGATGAAACACAGAAATTGCATCGGAATTACATACAAAAGGCACAATGCCGACTTAGGTACATGAAGACCGACACTTCTTACTGACTATGTTTTGAACCATTCCTGTAACACTAGTTATAGATTCCGATGCTTCAATCCAGGTTTACTGTATCCCTTGGGCCTTCTTATTGACAATGAAACACAGAAATTGCATCGGAATTAAATACAAAAGGCAAACGGCGACTTAAGTACATGAAGACCGACACTTCTTACTGACTATGTTTTGAACCATTCCTGTAACACTAGTTATGGATTCCGATGCTTCACTTCATGCTTACTGTATCCCTTGGACCTTCTTATTGACGAAGAAACACATAAATAGCATCGGAATTAAATTCAAAAGGCACAATGCCGACTAAGGTACATGAAGACCGACACTTCTTACTGACTATGTTTTGAAACATTCCTGGGACACCAGTTATGGATTCCGATGCTTCACTCCAGGCTTCCTGTATCCCTTGGACCTTGTTATTGACGATGAAATACAGAAATTGCTTCGGAATTAAATACAAAAGGCACAATGCCGACTTTAGTTTATGGAGACCGACACTTCTTACTGACTATGTTTTGAACCATTCCTGTAACACTAGTTATAGATTCCGGTGCTTCACTTCAGGTTTACTGTATCCCTTGGACCTTCGTATTGACGATGAAACACAGAAATTGCATCGGAATTAAATGCAAAACGCACAATGCCGACATAAGGACAAGAAGAGTGACTCTTCCTACTGACCCTTTCTGTGACACTAGTTATAGATTCCGATGCTTCACTTCAGGTTTACTGTATCCCTTGGACCTTCTTATTGAAGATGAAACACAGAAATAGCATCGGATTTAAATACAAAAGGCACAATGCCGACTTATGTACATGAAGACCGACACTTCTTACTGACTATGTTTTGAACCATTCCTGTGACACTAGTTATAGCTTCCGATGCTTCACTTCAGGTTTACTGAATCCCTTGGACCTTCTTATTGACGATGAAACACAGAAATTGCATCGGAATTACATACAAAAGGCACAATGCCGACTTAGGTACATGAAGACCGACACTTCTTACTGACTATGTTTTGAACCATTCCTGTAACACTAGTTACAGATTCCGATGCTTCACTTCAGGTTTACTGTATTCCTTGGACCGTGTTAGTGACGATGAAACATAGAAATTGCATCGGAATTAAATGCAAAAGGCACAAAGCCGACTTAAGTACATGAAGACCGATACTTCTTCCTGACTATGTTTTGAACCATTCCTGTAACTCTAGTTATAGATTCCGAAGCTTCACTTCAGGTTTACCGTATCCCTTGGACCTTCTTATTGACGATGAAAGACAGAAATTGCATCGGAATTAAATGCAAAAGGCACAATGACGACTTAAGTACAAGAAATGTGACTCTTCTTACTGTCTATGTTTTGAACCATTCCTGTGACACTAGCTATAGATTCCGATGCTTCACTCCAGGTTTACTGTATCCCTTGCACCTTCTTATTGACGATGAAACACAGAAATTGCATCGGAATTAAATACAAAAGGCACAATGCCGACTTAAGTACTTGAAGGCGGACACATCGTACTGACTATGTTTTGAACCATGCCTGTGACACTAGATATAGATTCCGATGCTTCACTGCAGGTTTACTGTATCCCTTGGACCATCTTATTGACGATGAAGCACAGAGATAGCATAAGAATTAAATACAAAAGGCACAATGCCGACTTAAGGACAAGAAGACCGACACTTCCTACTGACCATTCCTGTGACACTAGTTATAGATTCCGATGCTTCACTTCAGGTTTACTGTACCCCTTGGACCTTCTTATTGACGGTGAAACACAGAAATTGCATCGGAATTAAATACAAAAGGCACAATGCCGACTTAAGTACAAGGGACTTAATCTTCTTACTGACAATGTTTTGAACCATTCCTGTGACACTAGTTATAGATTCAGATGCTTCACTTCAGGTTTACTGTATCCCTTGGACCTTCTTATTGACGATGAAACACAGAAATTGCATCGGAATTAAATACAAAAGGCACAATTCCGACTTAAGTACAAGAAGACTGACTCTTCTTACTGTCTATGATTTGAACCAATCCTGTGACACTAGTTACAGATTCCGATGCTTCAGTTCAGGTTTACTGCATCCCTTGGACCTTCTTATTGACGGTGAAACACAGAAATTGCATCGGAATTAAATACAAATGGCACAATGCCGACTAAAGTACAAAAAGACTGACTCTACTTACTGACTATGTTTTGAACCGTTCATGTGACACTAGTTATAGATTCCGATGCTTCACTTAAGGTTTACTGTATCCCTCTGACCCTCTTATTGATGATGAAACACAGAAATTGCATCGGAATTAAATACAAAAGGCACAATGCCGACTTAATTACAAGAAGTCTGACTCTTCTTACTGACTATGTTTTGAACCATTCCTGTGACACTAGTGATAGATTCCGATGCTTCACTTCAGGTTTACTGTATCCCTTGGACCTTCTTATTGACGTTGAAACACAGAAATTGCATCGGAATTAAATACAATAGGCAAAATGCCGACTTAAGTACATGAAGACCGACGCTTCTTACTGACTATGTTTTGAACCATTCCTGTAACACTAGTTACAGATTCCGATGCTTCACTTCAGGTTTACTGTATCCCTTGGACCATCTTAGTGACGATGAAACATAGAAATTGCATCGGAATTATATACAAAAGGCACAATGCCGACTTAAGTACATAAAGACCGACACTTCTTCCAGACTATGTTTTGAACCATTCCTGTAACACTAGTTATAGATTCCGATGCTTCACTTCAGGTTTACTGTATCCCTTGGACCTTCTTATTGACGATGAAACACAGAAATTGCATCGGAATTAAATACAAAACGCACAATGCCGACATAAGGACAAGAAGACTGACTCTTCCTACTGACCATTCCTGTGACACTAGTTATAGATTCCGATGCTTCACATCAGGTTTACTGTATCCCTTGGATCTTTTTACCGACGATGAAACACAGAAATTGCACCGGAATTAAATACAAAAGGCACAAAGCCGCCTTAAGTACATGAAGACCGGCACTTCTTACTGACTGTGTTTTGAACCATTCCTGTGACACTAGTTACAGATTCCGATGCTTCACTTCAGGTTTACTGTATTCCTTGGACCTTCTTGTTGACGAGGAAACACATAAATTGCATCGGAATTAAATACAAAAGGCACAATGCCGACTTAAGAACAAGAAGACTGACTCTTCCTACTGACCATTCCTGTGAAACTAGTTATAGATTCCGATGCATCACTTCAGGTTTACTGTATCCCTTGGACCATCTTATTGACGATGAAACGCAGAAATAGCATCGGATTTAAATACAAAAGGCACAATGCCGAATTATGTACATGTAGACCGACACTTCTTACTGTCTATGTTTGAACCATTCCTGTGACACTAGTTATAGATTCCGATGCTTCACTTCAGGTTTACTGTATCCCTTGGACCTTCTTATTGACGATGAAACACAGAAATTGCATCGGAATTAAATACAAAAGGCACAATGCCGACTAAGGTACATGAAGACCGTCACTTCTTACTGACTATGTTTTGAAACATTCCTGGGACACCAGTTATGGATTCCGATGCTTCACTCCAGGCTTCCTGTATATCTTGGACCTTCTTATTGACGATGAAATACAGAAATTGCTTCGGAATTAAATACAAAAGGCACAATGCCGACTTTAGTTTATGAAGACCGACACTTCTTACTGACTATGTTTTGAACCATTCCTGTAACACTAGTTATAGATTCCGATGCTTCACTTCAGGTTGACTGTATCCCTTGGACCTTCTTATTGACGATGAAACACAGAAATTGCATTGGAATTAAATACAAAACGCACAATGCCGACATAAGGACAAGAAGACTGACTCTTCCTACTGACCCTTTCTGTGACACTAGTTATAGATTCCGATGCTTCACTTCAGGTTTACTGTATCCCTTGGACCTTCTTATTGAAGATGAAACACAGAAATAGCATCGGATTTAAATACAAAAGGCACAATGCCGACTTATGTACATGAAGACCGACACTTCTTACTGACTATGCTTTGAACCATTCCTGTGACAATAGTTATAGATTCCGATGCTTCACTTCAGGTTTATTGAATCCCTTGGACCTTCTTATTGACGATGAAACACAGAAATTGCATCGGAATTACATACAAAAGGCACAATGCCGACTTAGGTACATGAAGACCGACACTTCTTACTGACTATGTTTTGAACCATTCCTGGGACACCAGTTATAGATTCCGATGTTTCACTCCAGGTTTACTGTATCCCTTGGACCTTCTTATTGACGATAAAACACAGAAATTGCTTCCGAATTAAATACAAAAGGCACAATGCCGACTTAAGTTTATGAAGACCGACACTTCTTACTGTCTATGTTTTGAAACATTCCTGTAACACTAGTTACAGATTACGATGCTTCACTTCAGGTTTACTGTATCCCTTGGACCATCTTAGTGACGATGAAACATAGAAATTGCATCGGAATTAAATACAAAGGGCAAAATGCCGACTTAAGTACATGAAGACCGACACTTCTTCCTGACTATGTTTTGAACCATTCCTGTAACACTAGTTATAGATTCCGATGCTTCACTTCAGGTTTAGTGTATCCCTTGGACCATCTTATTGACTATGAAACACAGAAATTGCATCGGAATTAAATACAAAAGGCACAATGCCGACTTCAGGACAAGAAGACTGACTCTTCTTACTGACCAATCCTGTGACACTAGTTATAGATTCCGATGCTTCACTTCAGTTTTACTGTATCCCTTGGACCTTCTTATTGACGATGAAACACAGAAATTGCATCGGAATTAAACACAAAAGGCACAATGCCGTCTTAAGTACATGAAGACCGACACTTCTTACTGACTATGTTTTGAACCATTCCTATGTCACTAGTTATAGATTCCGATGCTTCACTTCAGGTTTACTGTATCCCTTGGACCTTCTTATTGACAATGAAACACAGAAATTGCATCGGAATTAAATACAAAAGGCACACGGCGACTTAAGTACATGATGACCGACACTTCTTACTGACTATGTTTTGAACGATTCCTGTAACACTAGTTATAGATTCCGATGCTTCACTTCAGGTTTACTGAATCCCTTGGACCTTCTTACCGACGATGAAACACAGAAATTGCATCGGAATTAAATACAAAAGGCACAATGTGGACTTAAGTACATGAAGACCGACACTTCTTACTGACTATGTTTTAAACCATTCCTGTGACACTAGTTACAGATTCCGATGCATCACTTCAGGTTTACTGTATCCCTTGGACCTTCTTATTGACGATGAAACATAGAAATTGCATCGGAATTAAATACAAAAAGCACAATGCCGACATAAGGACAAGAAGACTGACTCTTCCTACTGACCATTCCTGTGACACCAGTTATAGATTCCGATGCTTCACTTCAGGTTTACTGTATCCCTTGGACCTTCTTATTGACGATGAAACACAGAAATTGCATCGGAATTAAATACAAAAGGCACAATGTGGACTTAAGTACGTGAAGACCGACACTTCGTACTGACTATGTTTTGAACCATTCCCGTGACACTAGTTATAGATTCCGATGCTTCACTCCAGGTTTACTGTATTCCTTGGACCTTCGTATTGACGATGAAACACAGAAATTGCAATGGAATTACATACAAAGGCACAATGCCGACTTAAGTACATAAAGACCGACACTTCTTACTGAGTATGTTTTGATCCATTCCTGTAACACTAGTTATTGATTCTGATGGTTCACTTCAGGTTTACTGTATCCCTTGGACCTTCTTATTGACGATGAAACACAGAAATTGCAAAGGAATTGAATACATATGGCACAATGCCGACTTTAGGACAAGAAGACTGACTCTTCCTACTGACATTCCTGTGACACTAGTTATAGATTCGGATGCTTCAATTCAGGTTTACTGTATCCCTTCGACCTTCTTACCGACGATGAAACACAGAAATTGCATCGGAATTAAATACAAAAGGCACAATGCCGACATAAGTACATGAAGACCGACACTTCTTACTGACTATGTTTTAAACCATTCCTGTGACACTAGTTACAGATTCCGATGCTTCACTTCGGGTTTACTGTATCCCTTGGACCTTCTTATTGACGATGAAACACAGAAATTGCATCGGAATTAAATACAAAAAGCACAATGCCGACTTAAGGACAAGAAGACTGACTCTTCCTACTGACCATTCCTGTGACACTAGTTATAGATTCCGATGCTTCACTTCATGTTTACTGTATCCCTTGGACCTTCTTATTGACGATGAAACACAGAAATTGCATCGGAATTAAATACAAAAAGCACAATGCCGACTTAAGGGCAAGAAGACTGACTCTTTCTACTGACCATTCCTGTGACACTAGTTATAGATTCCGATGCTTCACTTCAGGTTTACTGTATCCCTTGGACCTTCGTACCGATGATGAAACACACAAATTGCATCGGAATTAAATACAAAAGGCACAATGCCGACTTAAGTACATGAAGACCGACACTTCTTACTGACTATGTTTTAAACCATTCCTGTGACACTAGTTACAGATTCCGATGCTTCACTTCAGGTTTACTGTATCCCTTGGACCTTCTTATTGACGATGAAACACAGAAATTGCATCGGAATTAAATACAAAAAGCACAATGCCGACTTAAGGACAAGAAGACTGACTCTTCCTACTGACCATTCCTGTGACACTAGTTATAGATTCCGATGTTTCACTTCAGGTTTACTGTATCCCTTGAACCTTCTTATTGACGATGAAACACAGAAATTGCATCGGAATTAAATACAAAAGGCACAATGCCGACTTAAGTACATGAAGACCGACACATCTTTCTGACTATGTTTTGAACCATTCCTGTGACACTAGTTATAGATTCCGATGCTTCAATCCAGGTTTACTGTATCCCTTGGGCCTTCTTATTGACAATGAAACACAGAAATTGCATCGGAATTAAATACAAAAGGCAAACGGCGACTTAAGTACATGAAGACCGACACTTCTTACTGACTATGTTTTGAACCATTCCTGTAACACTAGTTATGGATTCCGATGCTTCACTTCATGCTTACTGTATCCCTTGGACCTTCTTATTGACGAAGAAACACATAAATAGCATCGGAATTAAATACAAAAGGCACAATGCCGACTTATGGACAAGAAGACTGACTCTTCCTACTGATCATTCCTGTGAAACTAGTTATAGATTCCGATGCATCACTTCAGGTTTACTGTATCCCTTGGACCTTCTTATTGTCGATGAAACACAGAAATAGCAACTGATTTAAATACAAAAGGCACAAAGCCGACTTAAGTACATGAAGACCGACACTTCTTACTGACTATGTTTTGAACCATTTTGGGACACCAGTTATAGATTCCGATGCTTCACTCCAGGTTTACTGTATCCCTTGGACCTTCTTATTGACGATGAAACACAGAAATTGCTTCGGAATGAAATACAAAAAGCACAATGCCGACTTTAGTTTATGAAGACCGACACTTCTTACTGACTATGTTTTGAACCATTTCTGTAACACTAGTTATAGATTCCGATGCTTCACTTCAGGTTTACTGTATCCCTTGGAACTTCTTATTGACGATGAAACACAGAAATTGCATCGGAATAAAATACAAAAGGCACAATGCCGACTTAAGTACAAGAAGACTGACTCTTCCTACTGACCCTTTCTGTGACACTAGTTATAGATTCCGATGCTTCACTTCAGGTTTACTGTATCCCTTGGACCTTCTTATTGACGATGAAGCACAGAAATTGCATCGGAATTAAATACAAAAGGCACAATGCCGACTTAAGTACATGAAGACCTACACTTCTTACTGTCTATGTTTTGAACCATTCCTGTAACACTAGTTATAAATTCCGATGCTACACTTCAGGTTTGCTGTATCCCTTGGACCATCTTAGTGACGATGAAACACAGAAACTGCATCGGAATTAAATACAAAAGGCAAATGCCGACTTAAGTACATGACGACCGACACTTCTTACTGACTATGTTTTGAACCATTCCTGTAACACTAGTTATAGATTCCGATGCTTCACTTCAGGTTTACTGTATCACTTGGACCTTCTTATTGACGATGAAACACAGAAAGTGCATCGGAATTAAATACAAAAGGCACAATGCCGACTTATGGGCAAGAAGACTGACTCTTCCTACTGACCTTTCCTGTGACACTAGTTATAGATTCCGATGCTTCACTTCAGGTTTACTGTATCCCTTGGACTTTTTTACCGACGATGAAACACAGAAATTGCATCGGAATTAAATACAAAAGGCACAATGCCGACATTAGTACATGAAGACCGACACTTCTTACTGACTATGTTTTGAACCATTCCTGTGACACTAGTTACAGATTCCGATGCTTCACTTCAGGTTTACTGTATCCTTGGACCTTCTTATTGACGATGAAACACAGAAATTGCATCGGAATTAAATACAAAAAGCACAATGCCGACTTAAGGACAAGAAGACTGACTCTTCCTACTGACCATGCCTGTGACACTAGTTACAGATTCCGATGCTTCACTTCATGTTTACTGTATCCCTTGGACCTTCTTATTGACGATGAAACACAGAAATTGCATCGGAATTAAATACAAAAAGCACAATGCCGACTTAAGGGCAAGAAGACTGACTCTTTCTACTGACCATTCCTGTGACACTAGTTATAGATTCCGATGCTTCACTTCAGGTTTACTGTATCAATTGGACCTTCTTATTGACGATGAACACAGAAATTGCATCGGAATTAAACACAAAAGGCACAATGCCGTCTTAAGTACATGAAGACCGACACTTCTTACTGACTATGTTTTAAACCTTTCCTGTGACACTAGTTATAGATTCCGATGTTTCACTCCAGGTTTACTCTATCCCTTGGACCTTCTTATTGACGATAAAACACAGAAATTGCTTCCGAATTAAATACAAAAGGAAAAATGCCGACTTAAGTTTATGAAGACCGACACTTCTTACTGTCTATGTTTTGAAACATTCCTGTAACACTAGTTACAGATTACGATGCTTCACTTCAGGTTTACTGTATCCCTTGGACCATCTTAGTGACGATGAAACATTGAAATTGCATCGGAATTAAATACAAAGGGCACAATGCCGACTTAAGTACATGAAGACCGACACTTCTTCCTGACTATGTTTTGAACCATTCCTGTAACACTAGTTATAGATTCCGATGCTTCACTTCAGGTTTAGTGTATCCCTTGGACCATCTTATTGACGATGAAACACAGAAATTGCATCGGAATTAAATACAAAAGGCACAATGCCGACTTAAGGACAAGAAGACTGACTCTTCTTACTGACCAATCCTGTGACACTAGTTATAGATTCAGATGCTTCACTTCACATTTACTGTATCCCTTGGACCTTCTTATTGACCATGAAACACAGAAATTGCATCGGAATTAAACACAAAAGGCACAATGCCGTCTTAAGTACATGAAGACCGACACTTCTTACTGACTATGTTTTGAACCATTCCTGTGTCACTAGTTATAGATTCCGATGCTTCACTTCAGGTTTACTGTATCCCTTGGACCTTCTTATTGACAATGAAACACAGAAATTGCATCGGAATTAAATACAAAAGGCACACGGCGACTTAAGTACATGAAGACCGACACTTCTTACTGACTATGTTTTGAACGATTCCTGTAACACTAGTTATAGATTCCGATGCTTCACTTCAGGTTTACTGTATCCCTTGGACCTTCTTACCGACGATGAAACACAGAAATTGCATCGGAATTAAATACAAAAGGCACAATGTGGACTTAAGTACATGAAGACCGACACTTCTTTCTGACTATGTTTTAAACCATTCCTGTGACACTAGTTACAGATTCCGATGCATCACTTCAGGTTTACTGTATCCCTTGGACCTTCTTATTGACGATGAAACATAGAAATTGCATCGGAATTAAATACAAAAACACAATGCCGACATAAGGACAAGAAGACTGACTCTTCCTACTGACCATTCCTGTGACACTAGTTATAGATTCCGATGCTTCACTTCAGGTTTACTGTATCCCTTGGACCTTCTTATTGACGATGAAACACAGAAATTGCATCGGAATTAAATACATAAGGCACAATGTGGACTTAAGTACATGAAGACCGACACTTCGTACTGACTATGTTTTGAACCATTCCTGTGACACTAGTTATAGATTCCGATGCTTCACTCCAGGTTTACTGTATTCCTTGGACCTTCGTATTGACGATGAAACACAGAAATTGCAATGGAATTACATACAAAGGCACAATGCCGACTTAAGTACATAAAGACCGACACTTCTTACTGAGTATGTTTTGATCCATTCCTGTAACACTAGTTATTGATTCTGATGGTTCACTTCAGGTTTACTGTATCCCTTGGACCTTCTTATTGACGATGAAACACAGAAATTGCAAAGGAATTGAATACAAATGGCACAATGCCGACTTTACTACAAGAAGACTGACTCTTCCTACTGACCATTCCTGTGACACTAGTTATAGATTCGGATGCTTCAATTCAGGTTTACTGTATCCCTTCGACCTTCTTACCGACGATGAAACACAGAAATTGCATCGGAATTAAATACAAAAGGCACAATGCCGACATAAGTACATGAAGACCGACACTTTTTACTGACTATGTTTTAAACCATTCCTGTGACACTAGTTACAGATTCCGATGCTTCACTTCGGGTTTACTGTATCCCTTGGACCTTCTTATTGACGATGAAACACAGAAATTGCATCGGAATTAAATACAAAAAGCACAATGCCGACTTAAGGACAAGAAGACTGACTCTTCCTACTGACAATTCCTGTGACACTAGTTATAGATTCCGATGCTTCACTTCATGTTTACTGTATCCCTTGGACCCTCTTATTGACGATGAAACACAGAAATTGCATCGGAATTAAATACAAAAAGCACAATGCCGACTTAAGGGCAAGAAGACTGACTCTTTCTACTGACCATTCCTGTGACACTAGTTATAGATTCCGATGCTTCACTTCAGATTTACTGTATCCCTTGGACCTTCTTACCGATGATGAAACACAGAAATTGCATCGGAATTAAATACAAAAGGCACAATGCCGACTTAAGTACATGAAGACCGACACTTCTTACTGACTATGTTTTAAACCATTCCTGTGACACTAGTTACAGATTCCGATGCTTCACTTCAGGTTTACTGTATCCCTTGGACCTTCTTATTGACGATGAAACACAGAAATTGCATCGGAATTAAATACAAAAAGCACAATGCCGACTTAAGGACAAGAAGACTGACTCTTCCTACTGACCATGCCTGTGACACTAGTTACAGATTCCGATGCTTCACTTCATGTTTACTGTGTCCCTTGGACCTTCTTATTGACGATGAAACACAGAAATTGCATCGGAATTAAATACAAAAAGCACAATGCCGACTTAAGGGCAAGAAGACTGACTCTTTCTACTGACCATTCCTGTGACACTAGTTATAGATTCCGATGCTTCACTTCAGGTTTACTGTATCAATTGGACCTTCTTATTGACGATGAACACAGAAATTGCATCGGAATTAAACACAAAAGGCACAATGCCGTCTTAAGTACATGAAGACCGACACTTCTTACTGACTATGTTTTAAACCTTTCCTGTGACACTAGTTATAGATTCCGATGTTTCACTCCAGGTTTACTCTATCCCTTGGACCTTCTTATTGACGATAAAACACAGAAATTGCTTCCGAATTAAATACAAAAGGCACAATGCCGACTTAAGTTTATGAAGACCGACACTTCTTACTGTCTATGTTTTGAAACATTCCTGTAACACTAGTTACAGATTACGATGCTTCACTTCAGGTTTACTGTATCCCTTGGACCATCTTAGTGACGATGAAACATTGAAATTGCATCGGAATTAAATACAAAGGGCACAATGCCGACTTAAGTACATGAAGACCGACACTTCTTCCTGACTATGTTTTGAACCATTCCTGTAACACTAGTTATAGATTCCGATGCTTCACTTCAGGTTTAGTGTATCCCTTGGACCATCTTATTGACGATGAAACACAGAAATTGCATCGGAATTAAATACAAAAGGCACAATGCCGACTTAAGGACAAGAAGACTGACTCTTCTTACTGACCAATCCTGTGACACTAGTTATAGATTCAGATGCTTCACTTCACATTTACTGTATCCCTTGGACCTTCTTATTGACGATGAAACACAGAAATTGCATCGGAATTAAACACAAAAGGCACAATGCCGTCTTAAGTACATGAAGACCGACACTTCTTACTGACTATGTTTTGAACCATTCCTGTGTCACTAGTTATAGATTCCGATGCTTCACTTCAGGTTTACTGTATCCCTTGGACCTTCTTATTGACAATGAAACACAGAAATTGCATCGGAATTAAATACAAAAGGCACACGGCGACTTAAGTACATGAAGACCGACACTTCTTACTGACTATGTTTTGAACGATTCCTGTAACACTAGTTATAGATTCCGATGCTTCACTTCAGGTTTACTGTATCCCTTGGACCTTCTTACCGACGATGAAACACAGAAATTGCATCGGAATTAAATACAAAAGGCACAATGTGGACTTAAGTACATGAAGACCGACACTTCTTTCTGACTATGTTTTAAACCATTCCTGTGACACTAGTTACAGATTCCGATGCATCACTTCAGGTTTACTGTATCCCTTGGACCTTCTTATTGACGATGAAACATAGAAATTGCATCGGAATTAAATACAAAAACACAATGCCGACATAAGGACAAGAAGACTGACTCTTCCTACTGACCATTCCTGTGACACTAGTTATAGATTCCGATGCTTCACTTCAGGTTTACTGTATCCCTTGGACCTTCTTATTGACGATGAAACACAGAAATTGCATCGGAATTAAATACATAAGGCACAATGTGGACTTAAGTACATGAAGACCGACACTTCGTACTGACTATGTTTTGAACCATTCCTGTGACACTAGTTATAGATTCCGATGCTTCACTCCAGGTTTACTGTATTCCTTGGACCTTCGTATTGACGATGAAACACAGAAATTGCAATGGAATTACATACAAAGGCACAATGCCGACTTAAGTACATAAAGACCGACACTTCTTACTGAGTATGTTTTGATCCATTCCTGTAACACTAGTTATTGATTCTGATGGTTCACTTCAGGTTTACTGTATCCCTTGGACCTTCTTATTGACGATGAAACACAGAAATTGCAAAGGAATTGAATACAAATGGCACAATGCCGACTTTACTACAAGAAGACTGACTCTTCCTACTGACCATTCCTGTGACACTAGTTATAGATTCGGATGCTTCAATTCAGGTTTACTGTATCCCTTCGACCTTCTTACCGACGATGAAACACAGAAATTGCATCGGAATTAAATACAAAAGGCACAATGCCGACATAAGTACATGAAGACCGACACTTTTTACTGACTATGTTTTAAACCATTCCTGTGACACTAGTTACAGATTCCGATGCTTCACTTCGGGTTTACTGTATCCCTTGGACCTTCTTATTGACGATGAAACACAGAAATTGCATCGGAATTAAATACAAAAAGCACAATGCCGACTTAAGGACGAGAAGACTGACTCTTCCTACTGACAATTCCTGTGACACTAGTTATAGATTCCGATGCTTCACTTCATGTTTACTGTATCCCTTGGACCTTCTTATTGACGATGAAACACAGAAATTGCATCGGAATTAAATACAAAAAGCACAATGCCGACTTAAGGGCAAGAAGACTGACTCTTTCTACTGACCATTCCTGTGACACTAGTTATAGATTCCGATGCTTCACTTCAGATTTACTGTATCCCTTGGACCTTCCTACCGATGATGAAACACAGAAATTGCATCGGAATTAAATACAAAAGGCACAATGCCGACTTAAGTACATGAAGACCGACACTTCTTACTGACTATGTTTTAAACCATTCCTGTGACACTAGTTACAGATTCCGATGCTTCACTTCAGGTTTACTGTATCCCTTGGACCTTCTTATTGACGATGAAACACAGAAATTGCATCGGAATTAAATACAAAAAGCACAATGCCGACTTAAGGACAAGAAGACTGACTCTTCCTACTGACCATTCCTGTGACACTAGTTATAGATTCCGATGT
Organism: Schistocerca americana; assembly: GCF_021461395.2. Classification (NCBI taxonomy): domain Eukaryota; kingdom Metazoa; phylum Arthropoda; class Insecta; order Orthoptera; family Acrididae; genus Schistocerca; species Schistocerca americana. The sequence goes on from NW_025726093.1 coordinate 2,629,213, forward strand.
TTCACTTCAGGTTTACTGTATCCCTTGAACCTTCTTATTGACGATGAAACACAGAAATTGCATCGGAATTAAATACAAAAGGCACAATGCCGACTTAAGTACATGAAGACCGACACATCTTTCTGACTATGTTTTGAACCATTCCTGTGACACTAGTTATAGATTCCGATGCTTCAATCCAGGTTTACTGTATCCCTTGGGCCTTCTTATTGACAATGAAACACAGAAATTGCATCGGAATTAAATACAAAAGGCAAACGGCGACTTAAGTACATGAAGACCGACACTTCTTACTGACTATGTTTTGAACCATTCCTGTAACACTAGTTATGGATTCCGATGCTTCACTTCATGCTTACTGTATCCCTTGGACCTTCGTATTGACGAAGAAACACATAAATAGCATCGGAATTAAATACAAAAGGCACAATGCCGACTTAAGGACAAGAAGACTGACTCTTCCTACTGACCATTCCTGTGAAACTAGTTATAGATTCCGATGCATCACTTCAGGTTTACTGTATCCCTTGGACCTTCTTATTGTCGATGAAACACAGAAATAGCAACTGATTTAAATACAAAAGGCACAAAGCCGACTTAAGTACATGAAGACCGACACTTCTTACTGACTATGTTTTGAACAATTTTGGGACACCAGTTATAGATTCCGATGCTTCACTCCAGGTTTACTGTATCCCTTGGACCTTCTTATTGACGATGAAACACAGAAATTGCTTCGGAATTAAATACAAAAGGCACAATGCCGACTTAAGTACAAGAAGACTGACTCTTCCTACTGACCCTTTCTGTGACACTAGTTATAGATTCCGATGCTTCACTTCAGGTTTACTGTATCCCTTGGACCTTCTTATTGACGATGAAGCACAGAAATTGCATCGGAATTAAATACAAAAGGCACAATGCCGACTTAAGTACATGAAGACCTACACTTCTTACTGTCTATGTTTTGAACCATTCCTGTAACACTAGTTATAAATTCCGATGCTACACTTCAGGTTTACTGTATCCCTTGGACCATCTTAGTGACGATGAAACACAGAAACTGCATCGGAATTAAATACAAAAGGCACAATGCCGACTTAAGTACATGACGACCGACACTTCTTACTGACTATGTTTTGAACCATTCCTGTAACACTAGTTATAGATTCCGATGCTTCACTTCAGGTTTACTGTATCACTTGGACCTTCTTATTGACGATGAAACACAGAAAGTGCATCGGAATTAAATACAAAAGGCACAATGCCGACTTATGTGCAAGAAGACTGACTCTTCCTACTGACCTTTCCTGTGACACTAGTTATAGATTCCGATGCTTCACTTCAGGTTTACTGTATCCCTTGGACTTTTTTACCGACGAAGAAACTCAGAAATTGCATCGGAATTAAATACAAAAGGCACAATGCCGACATTAGTACATGAAGACCGACACTTCTTACTGACTATGTTTTGAACCATTCCTGTGACACTAGTTACAGATTCCGATGCTTCACTTCAGGTTTACTGTATCCTTGGACCTTCTTATTGACGATGAAACACAGAAATTGCATCGGAATTAAATACAAAAAGCACAATGCCGACTTAAGGACAAGAAGACTGACTCTTCCTACTGACCATTCCTGTGACACTAGTTATAGATTCCGATGCTTCACTTCATGTTTACTGTATCCCTTGGACCTTCTTATTGACGATGAAACACAGAAATTGCATCGGAATTAAATACAAAAAGCACAATGCCGACTTAAGGGCAAGAAGACTGACTCTTTCTACTGACCATTCCTGTGACACTAGTTATAGATTCCGATGCTTCACTTCAGGTTTACTGTATCAATTGGACCTTCTTACCGATGATGAAACACAGAAATTGCATCGGAATTAAATACAAAAGGCACAATGCCGACTTAAGTACATGAAGATTGACACTTCTTACTGACTATGTTTTAAACCATTCCTGTGACACTAGTTACAGATTCCGATGCTTCACTTCAGGTTTACTGTATCCCTTGGACCTTCTTATTGAAGATGAAACACAGAAATAGCATCGGATTTAAATACAAAAGGCCCAATGCCGACTTATGTACATGAAGACCGACACTTCTTACTGACTATGTTTTGAACCATTCCTGTGACACTATTTATAGATTCCGATGCTTCACTTCAGGTTTACTGAATCCCTTGGACCTTCTTATTGACGATGAAACACAGAAATTGCATCGGAATTACATACAAAAGGCACAATGCCGACTTAGGTACATGAAGACCGACACTTCTTACTGACTATGTTTTGAACCATTCCTGGGACACCAGTTATAGATTCCGATGTTTCACTCCAGGTTTACTGTATCCCTTGGATCTTCTTATTGACGATAAAACACAGAAATTGCTTCCGAATTAAATACAAAAGGCACAATGCCGACTTAAGTTTATGAAGACCGACACTTCTTACTGTCTATGTTTTGAAACATTCCTGTAACACTAGTTATAGATTCCGATGCTTCACTTCAGGTTTACTGTATCGCTTGGACCTTCTTATTTACGATGAAACACAGAAATTGCATCGGAATTACATACAAAAAGCACAATGCCGACTTACGGACAAGAAGACTGACTCTTCATACTGACCCTTTCTGTGACATTAGTTATTGATTCCGATGCTTCACTTCAGGTTTAATGTATCCCTTGGAATTTCTTATTGACGATGAAACACAGAAATTGCATCGGAATTAAGTACAAAGATCACAATGCCGACTTAAGTACATGAAGACTGACACTTCTTACTGACTACGTTTTGAACCATTCCTGTAACACTAGTTACAGATTACGATGCTTCACTTCAGGTTTACTGTATCCCTTGGACCTTCTTACCGACGATGAAACACAGAAATTGCATCGGAATTAAATACAAAAGGCACAATGCCGACTTAAGTACATGAAGACCGACACTTCTTACTGACTATGTTTTAAACCATTCCTGTGACACTAGTTACAGATTCCGATGCTTCACTTCAGGTTTACTGTATCCCTTGGACCTTCTTATTGACGATGAAACATAGAAATTGCATCGGAATTAAATACAAAAAGCACAATGCCGACATAAGGACAAGAAGACTGACACTTCTTACTGAGTATGTTTTGATCCATTCCTGTAACACAAGTTATTGATTCTGATGGTTCACTTCAGGTTTACTGTATCCCTTGGACCTTCTTATTGACGATGAAACACAGAAATTGCAAAGGAATTGAATACAAATGGCACAATGCCGACTTAAGGACAAGAAGACTGACTGTTCCTACTGACCATTTCTGTGACACTAGTTATAGATTCCGATGCTTCAATTCAGGTTTACTGTATCCCTTCGACCTTCTTACCGACGATGAAACACAGAAATTGCATCGGAATTAAATACAAAAGGCACAATGCCGACATAAGTACATGAAGACAGACACTTCTTACTGACTATGTTTTAAACCATTCCTGTGACACTAGTTACAGATTCCGATGCTTCACTTCGGGTTTACTGTATCCCTTGGACCTTCTTATTGACGATGAAACACAGAAATTGCATCGGAATTAAATACAAAAAGCACAATGCCGACTTAAGGACAAGAATACTGACTCTTCCTACTGACCATTCCTGTGACACTAGTTATAGATTCCGATGCTTCACTTCATGTTTACTGTATCCCTTGGACCTTCTTATTGACGATGAAACACAGAAATTGCATCGGAATTAAATACAAAAAGCACAATGCCGACTTAAGGGCAAGAAGACTGACTCTTTCTACTGACCATTCCTGTGACACTAGTTGTAGATTCCGATGCTTCACTTCAGGTTTACTGTATCCCTTGGACCTTCTTACCGATGATGAAACACAGAAATTGCATCGGAATTAAATACAAAAGGTACAATGCCGACTTAAGTACATGAAGACCGACACTTCTTACTGACTATGTTTTAAACCAATCCTGTGACACTAGTTACAGATTCCGATGCTTCACTTCAGGTTTACTGTATCCCTTGGACCTTCTTTTTGACGATGAAGCACAGAAATTGCATCGGAATTAAATACAAAAGGCACAATGCCGACTTAAGTACATGAAGACCTACACTTCTTACTGTCTATGTTTTGAACCATTCCTGTAACACTAGTTATAAATTCCGATGCTACACTTCAGGTTTACTGTATCCCTTGGACCATCTTAGTGACGATGAAACACAGAAACTGCATCGGAATTAAATACAAAAGGCACAATGCCGACTTAAGTACATGACGACCGACACTTCTTACTGACTATGTTTTGAACCATTCCTGTAACACTAGTTATAGATTCCGATGCTTCACTTCAGGTTTACTGTATCACTTGGACCTTCTTATTGACGATGAAACACAGAAAGTGCATCGGAATTAAATACAAAAGGCACAATGCCGACTTATGTGCAAGAAGACTGACTCTTCCTACTGACCTTTCCTGTTACACTAGTTATAGATTCCGATGCTTCACTTCAGGTTTACTGTATCCCTTGGACTTTTTTACCGACGATGAAACACAGAAATTGCATCGGAATTAAATACAAAAGGCACAATGCCGACATTAGTACATGAAGACTGACACTTCTTACTGACTATGTTTTGAACCATTCCTGTGACACTAGTTACAGATTCCGATGCTTCACTTCAGGTTTACTGTATCCTTGGAATTTCTTATTGACGATGAAACACAGAAATTGCATCGGAATTAAATACAAAAAGCACAATGCCGACTTAAGGACAAGAAGACTGACTCTTCCTACTGACCATTCCTGTGACACTAGTTATAGATTCCGATGCTTCACTTCATGTTTACTGTATCCCTTGGACCTTCTTATTGACGATGAAACACAGAAATTGCATCGGAATTAAATACAAAAAGCACAATGCCGACTTAAGGGCAAGAAGACTGACTCTTTCTACTGACCATTCCTGTGACACTAGTTATAGATTCCGATGCTTCACTTCATGTTTACTGTATCCCTTGGACCTTCTTATTGACGATGAAACACAGAAATTGCATCGGAATTAAATACAAAAGGTACAATGCCGACTTAAGTACATGAAGACCGACACTTCTTACTGACTATGTTTTAAACCAATCCTGTGACACTAGTTACAGATTCCGATGCTTCACTTCAGGTTTACTGTATCCCTTGGACCTTCTTTTTGACGATGAAGCACAGAAATTGCATCGGAATTAAATACAAAAGGCACAATGCCGACTTAAGTACATGAAGACCTACACTTCTTACTGTCTATGTTTTGAACCATTCCTGTAACACTAGTTATAAATTCCGATGCTACACTTCAGGTTTACTGTATCCCTTGGACCATCTTAGTGACGATGAAACACAGAAACTGCATCGGAATTAAATACAAAAGGCACAATGCCGACTTAAGTACATGACGACCGACACTTCTTACTGACTATGTTTTGAACCATTCCTGGGACACCAGTTATAGATTCCGATGTTTCACTCCAGGTTAACTGTATCCCTTGGATCTTCTTATTGACGATAAAACACAGAAATTGCTTCCGAATTAAATACAAAAGGCACAATGCCGACTTAAGTTTATGAAGACCGACACTTCTTACTGTCTATGTTTTGAAACATTCCTGTAACACTAGTTATAGATTCCGATACTTCACTTCAGGTTTACTGTATCGCTTGGACCTTCTTATTTACGATGAAACACAGAAATTGCATCGGAATTACATACAAAAAGCACAATGCCGACTTAAGGACAAGAAGACTGACTCTTCCTACTGACCATTTCTGTGACACTAGTTATAGATTCCGATGCTTCAATTCAGGTTTACTGTATCCCTTCGACCTTCTTACCGACGATGAAACACAGAAATTGCATCGGAATTAAATACAAAAGGCACAATGCCGACATAAGTACATGAAGACAGACACTTCTTACTGACTATGTTTTAAACCATTCCTGTGACACTAGTTACAGATTCCGATGCTTCACTTCGGGTTTACTGTATCCCTTGGACCTTCTTATTGACGATGAAACACAGAAATTGCATCGGAATTAAATACAAAAAGCACAATGCCGACTTAAGGACAAGAATACTGACTCTTCCTACTGACCATTCCTGTGACACTAGTTATAGATTCCGATGCTTCACTTCATGTTTACTGTATCCCTTGGACCTTCTTATTGACGATGAAACACCGAAATTGCATCGGAATTAAATACAAAAAGCACAATGCCGACTTAAGGGCAAGAAGACTGACTCTTTCTACTGACCATTCCTGTGACACTAGTTGTAGATTCCGATGCTTCACTTCAGGTTTACTGTATCCCTTGGACCTTCTTACCGATGATGAAACACAGAAATTGCATCGGAATTAAATACAAAAGGTACAATGCCGACTTAAGTACATGAAGACCGACACTTCTTACTGACTATGTTTTAAACCAATCCTGTGACACTAGTTACAGATTCCGATGCTTCACTTCAGGTTTACTGTATCCCTTGGACCTTCTTTTTGACGATGAAGCACAGAAATTGCATCGGAATTAAATACAAAAGGCACAATGCCGACTTAAGTACATGAAGACCTACACTTCTTACTGTCTATGTTTTGAACCATTCCTGTAACACTAGTTATAAATTCCGATGCTACACTTCAGGTTTACTGTATCCCTTGGACCATCTTAGTGACGATGAAACACAGAAACTGCATCGGAATTAAATACAAAAGGCACAATGCCGACTTAAGTACATGACGACCGACACTTCTTACTGACTATGTTTTGAACCATTCCTGTAACACTAGTTATAGATTCCGATGCTTCACTTCAGGTTTACTGTATCACTTGGACCTTCTTATTGACGATGAAACACAGAAAGTGCATCGGAATTAAATACAAAAGGCACAATGCCGACTTATGTGCAAGAAGACTGACTCTTCCTACTGACCTTTCCTGTTACACTAGTTATAGATTCCGATGCTTCACTTCAGGTTTACTGTATCCCTTGGACTTTTTTACCGACGATGAAACACAGAAATTGCATCGGAATTAAATACAAAAGGCACAATGCCGACATTAGTACATGAAGACTGACACTTCTTACTGACTATGTTTTGAACCATTCCTGTGACACTAGTTACAGATTCCGATGCTTCACTTCAGGTTTACTGTATCCTTGGACCTTCTTATTGACGATGAAACACAGAAATTGCATCGGAATTAAATACAAAAAGCACAATGCCGACTTAAGGACAAGAAGACTGACTCTTCCTACTGACCATTCCTGTGACACTAGTTATAGATTCCGATGCTTCACTTCATGTTTACTGTATCCCTTGGACCTTCTTATTGACGATGAAACACAGAAATTGCATCGGAATTAAATACAAAAAGCACAATGCCGACTTAAGGGCAAGAAGACTGACTCTTTCTACTGACCATTCCTGTGACACTAGTTATAGATTCCGATGCTTCACTTCATGTTTACTGTATCCCTTGGACCTTCTTATTGACGATGAAACACAGAAATTGCATCGGAATTAAATACAAAAGGTACAATGCCGACTTAAGTACATGAAGACCGACACTTCTTACTGACTATGTTTTAAACCAATCCTGTGACACTAGTTACAGATTCCGATGCTTCACTTCAGGTTTACTGTATCCCTTGGACCTTCTTTTTGACGATGAAGCACAGAAATTGCATCGGAATTAAATACAAAAGGCACAATGCCGACTTAAGTACATGAAGACCTACACTTCTTACTGTCTATGTTTTGAACCATTCCTGTAACACTAGTTATAAATTCCGATGCTACACTTCAGGTTTACTGTATCCCTTGGACCATCTTAGTGACGATGAAACACAGAAACTGCATCGGAATTAAATACAAAAGGCACAATGCCGACTTAAGTACATGACGACCGACACTTCTTACTGACTATGTTTTGAACCATTCCTGGGACACCAGTTATAGATTCCGATGTTTCACTCCAGGTTAACTGTATCCCTTGGATCTTCTTATTGACGATAAAACACAGAAATTGCTTCCGAATTAAATACAAAAGGCACAATGCCGACTTAAGTTTATGAAGACCGACACTTCTTACTGTCTATGTTTTGAAACATTCCTGTAACACTAGTTATAGATTCCGATACTTCACTTCAGGTTTACTGTATCGCTTGGACCTTCTTATTTACGATGAAACACAGAAATTGCATCGGAATTACATACAAAAAGCACAATGCCGACTTAAGGACAAGAAGACTGACTCTTCATACTGACCTTTTCTGTGACACTAGTTATTGATTCCGATGCTTCACTTCAGGTTTAATGTATCCCTTGGAATTTCTTATTGACGATGAAACACAGAAATTGCATCGGAATTAAGTACAAAGATCACAATGCCGACTTAAGTACATGAAGACTGACACTTCTTACTGACTACGTTTTGAACCATTCCTGTAACACTAGTTACAGATTACGATGCTTCACTTCAGGTTTACTGTATCCCTTGGACCTTCTTACCGAGATGTAACACAGAAATTGCATCGGAATTAAATACAAGAGGCACAATGCCGACTTAAGTACATGAAGACCGACACTTCTTACTGACTATGTTTTAAACCATTCCTGTGACACTAGTTACAGATTCCGATGCTTCACTTCAGGTTTACTGTATCCCTTGGACCTTCTTATTGACGATGAAACATAGAAATTGCATCGGAATTAAATACAAAAAGCACAATGCCGACATAAGGACAAGAAGACTGACTCTTCCTACTGACCATTCCTGTGACACTAGTTATAGATTCCGATGCTTCACTTCAGGTTTACTGTATCCCTTGGACCTTCTTATTGACGATGAAACACAGAAATTGCATCGGAATTAAATACAAAAGGCACAATGTGGACTTAAGTACATGAAGACCGACACTTCGTACTGACTATGTTTCGAACCATTCCTGTGACACTAGTTATAGATTCCGATGCTTCACTCCAGGTTTACTGTATTCCTTGGACCTTCGTATTGACGATGAAACACAGAAATTGCAATGGAATTTCATACAAAGGCTCAATGCCGACTTAAGTACATAAAGACCGACACTTCTTACTGAGTATGTTTTGATCCATTCCTGTAACACAAGTTATTGATTCTGATGGTTCACTTCAGGTTTACTGTATCCCTTGGACCTTCTTATTGACGATGAAACACAGAAATTGCAAAGGAATTGAATACAAATGGCACAATGCCGACTTAAGGACAAGAAGACTGACTCTTCCTACTGACCATTCCTGTGACACTAGTTATAGATTCCGATGCTTCAATTCAGGTTTACTGTATCCCTTCGACCTTCTTACCGACGATGAAACACAGAAATTGCATCGGAATTAAATACAAAAGGCACAATGCCGACATAAGTACATGAAGACAGACACTTCTTACTGACTATGTTTTAAACCATTCCTGTGACACTAGTTACGGTTTCCGATGCTTCACTTCGGGTTTACTGTATCCCTTGGACCTTCTTATTGACGATGAAACACAGAAATTGCATCGGAATTAAATACAAAAAGCACAATGCCGACTTAAGGACAAGAATACTGACTCTTCCTACTGACCATTCCTGTGACACTAGTTATAGATTCCGATGCTTCACTTCATGTTTACTGTATCCCTTGGACCTTCTTATTGACGATGAAACACAGAAATTGCATCGGAATTAAATACAAAAAGCACAATGCCGACTTAAGGGCAAGAAGACTGACTCTTTCTACTGACCATTCCTGTGACACTAGTTGTAGATTCCGATGCTTCACTTCAGGTTTACTGTATCCCTTGGACCTTCTTACCGATGATGAAACACAGAAATTGCATCGGAATTAAATACAAAAGGTACAATGCCGACTTAAGTACATGAAGACCGACACTTCTTACTGACTATGTTTTAAACCAATCCTGTGACACTAGTTACAGATTCCGATGCTTCACTTCAGGTTTACTGTATCCCTTGGACCTTCTTATTGACGATGAAACACAGATATTGCATCGGAATTAAATACAAAAAGCACAATGCCGACTTAAGGACAAGAAGACTGACTCTTCCTACTGACCATTCCTGTGACACTAGTTATAGATTCCGATGTTTCACTTCAAGTTTACTGTATCCCTTGAACCTTCTTATTGACGATGAAACACAGAAATTGCATCGGAATTAAATACAAAAGGCACAATGCCGACTTAAGTACATGAAGACCGACACATCTTTCTGACTATGTTTTGAACCATTCCTTTGACACTAGTTATAGATTCCGATGCTTCAATCCAGGTTTACTGTATCCCTTGGGCCTTCTTATTGACAATGAAACACAGAAATTGCATCGGAATTAAATACAAAAGGCAAACGGCGACTTAAGTACATGAAGACCGACACTTCTTACTGACTATGTTTTGAACCATTCCTGTAACACTAGTTATGGATTCCGATGCTTCACTTCATGCTTACTGTATCCCTTGGACCTTCTTATTGACGAAGAAACACATAAATAGCACGGAATTAAATAAAAAAAGGCACAATGCCGACTTAAGGACAAGAAGACTGACTCTTCCTACTGACCATTCCTGTGAAACTAGTTATAGATTCCGATGCATCACTTCAGGTTTACTGTATCCCTTGGACCTTCTTATTGACGATGAAACACAGAAATAGCAACTGATTTAAATACAAAAGGCACAAAGCCGACTTAAGTACATGAAGACCGACACTTCTTACTGACTATATTTTGAATCATTTTGGGACACCAGTTATAGATTCCGATGCTTTACTCCAGGTTTACTGTATCCCTTGGACCTTCTTATTGACGATGAAACACAGAAATTGCTTCGGAATTAAATACAAAAAGCACAATGCCGACTTTAGTTTATGAAGACCGACACTTCTTACTGACTATGTTTTGAACCATTTCTGTAACACTAGTTATAGATTCCGATGCTTCACTTCAGGTTTACTGTATCCCTTGGACCTTCTTATTGACGATGAAACACAGAAATTGCATCGGAATAAAATACAAAAGGCACAATGCCGACTTAAGTACAAGAAGACTGACTCTTCCTACTGACCCTTTCTGTGACACTAGTTATAGATTCCGATGCTTCACTTCAGGTTTACTGTATCCCTTGGACCTTCTTATTGACGTTGAAGCACAAAAATTGCATCGGAATTAAATACAAAAGGCACAATGCCGACTTAAGTACATGAAGACCTACACTTCTTACTGTCTATGTTTTGAACCATTCCTGTAACACTAGTTATAAATTCCGATGCTACACTTCAGGTTTACTGTATCCCTTGGACCATCTTAGTGACGATGAAACACAGAAACTGCATCGGAATTAAATACAAAAGGCACAATGCCGACTTAAGTACATGACGACCGACACTTCTTACTGACTATGTTTTGAACCATTCCTGTAACACTAGTTATAGATTCCGATGCTTCACTTCAGGTTTACTGTATCACTTGGACCTTCTTATTGACGATGAAACACAGAAAGTGCATCGGAATTAAATACAAAAGGCACAATGCCGACTTATGGGCAAGAAGACTGACTCTTCCTACTGACCTTTCCTGTGACACTAGTTATAGATTCCGATGCTTCACTTCAGGTTTGCTGTATCCCTTGGACTATTTTACCGACGATGAAACACAGAAATTGCATCGGAATTAAATACAAAAGGCACAATGCCGACATTAGTACATGAAGACCGACACTTCTTACTGACTGTGTTTTGAACCATTCCTGTGACACTAGTTACAGATTCCGATGCTTCACTTCAGGTTTACTGTATCCTTGGACCTTCTTATTGACGATGAAACACAGAAATTGCATCCGAATTAAATACAAAAAGCACAATGCCGACTTAAGGACAAGAAGACTGACTCTTCCTACTGACCATTCCTGTGACACTAGTTGTAGATTCCGATGCTTCACTTCAGGTTTACTGTATCCCTTGGACCTTCTTACCGATGATGAAACACAGAAATTGCATCGGAATTAAATACAAAAGGTACAATGCCGACTTAAGTACATGAAGACCGACACTTCTTACTGACTATGTTTTAAACCAATCCTGTGACACTAGTTACAGATTCCGATGCTTCACTTCAGGTTTACTGTATCCCTTGGACCTTCTTATTGACGATGAAACACAGAAATTGCATCGGAATTAAATACAAAAAGCACAATGCCGACTTAAGGACAAGAAGACTGACTCTTCCTACTGACCATTCCTGTGACACTAGTTATAGATTCCGATGTTTCACTTCAAGTTTACTGTATCCCTTGAACCTTCTTATTGACGATGAATCACAGAAATTGCATCGGAATTAAATACAAAAGGCACAATGCCGACTTAAGTACATGAAGACCGACACATCTTTCTGACTATGTTTTGAACCATTCCTTTGACACTAGTTATAGATTCCGATGCTTCAATCCAGGTTTACTGTATCCCTTGGGCCTTCTTATTGACAATGAAACACAGAAATTGCATCGGAATTAAATACAAAAGGGAAACGGCGACTTAAGTACATGAAGACCGACACTTCTTACTGACTATGTTTTGAACCATTCCTGTAACACTAGTTATGGATTCCGATGCTTCACTTCATGCTTACTGTATCCCTTGGACCTTCTTATTGACGAAGAAACACATAAATAGCACGGAATTAAATAAAAAAAGGCACAATGCCGACTTAAGGACAAGAAGATTGACTCTTCCTACTGACCATTCCTGTGAAACTAGTTATAGATTCCGATGCATCACTTCAGGTTTACTGTATCCCTTGGACCTTCTTATTGACGATGAAACACAGAAATAGCAACTGATTTAAATACAAAAGGCACAAAGCCGACTTATGTACATGAAGACCGACACTTCTTACTGACTATATTTTGAATCATTTTGGGACACCAGTTATAGATTCCGATGCTTTACTCCAGGTTTACTGTATCCCTTGGACCTTCTTATTGACGATGAAACACAGAAATTGCTTCGGAATTAAATACAAAAAGCACAATGCCGACTTTAGTTTATGAAGACCGACACTTCTTACTGACTATGTTTTGAACCATTTCTGTAACACTAGTTATAGATTCCGATGCTTCACTTCAGGTTTACTGTATCCCTTGGACCTTCTTATTGACGATGAAACACAGAAATTGCATCGGAATAAAATACAAAAGGCACAATGCCGACTTAAGTACAAGAAGACTGACTCTTCCTACTGACCCTTTCTGTGACACTAGTTATAGATTCCGATGATTCACTTCAGGTTTACTGTATCCCTTGGACCTTCTTATTGACGATGAAGCACAAAAATTGCATCGGAATTAAATACAAAAGGCACAATGCCGACTTAAGTACATGAAGACCTACACTTCTTACTGTCTATGTTTTGAACCATTCCTGTAACACTAGTTATAAATTCCGATGCTACACTTCAGGTTTACTGTATCCCTTGGACCATCTTAGTGACGATGAAACACAGAAACTGCATCGGAATTAAATACAAAAGGCACAATGCCGACTTAAGTACATGACGACCGACACTTCTTACTGACTATGTTTTGAACCATTCCTGTAACACTAGTTATAGATTCCGATGCTTCACTTCAGGTTTACTGTATCACTTGGACCTTCTTATTGACGATGAAACACAGAAAGTGCATCGGAATTAAATACAAAAGGCACAATGCCGACTTATGGGCAAGAAGACTGACTCTTCCTACTGACCTTTCCTGTGACACTAGTTATAGATTCCGATGCTTCACTTCAGGTTTACTGTATCCCTTGGACTATTTTACCGACGATGAAACACAGAAATTGCATCGGAATTAAATACAAAAGGCACAATGCCGACATTAGTACATGAAGACCGACACTTCTTACTGACTGTGTTTTGAACCATTCCTGTGACACTAGTTACAGATTCCGATGCTTCACTTCAGGTTTACTGTATCCTTGGACCTTCTTATTGACGATGAAACACAGAAATTGCATCCGAATTAAATACAAAAAGCACAATGCCGACTTAAGGACAAGAAGACTGACTCTTCCTACTGACCATTCCTGTGACACTAGTTATAGATTCCGATGCTTCACTTCATGTTTACTGTATCCCTTGGACCTTCTTATTGACGATGAAACACAGAAATTGCATCGGAATTAAATACAAAAAGCACAATGCCGACTTAAGGGCAAGAAGACTGACTCTTTCTACTGACCATTCCTGTGACACTAGTTATAGATTCCGATGCTTTACTTCAGGTTTACTGTATCCCTTGGACCTTCTTACCGATGATGGAACACAGAAATTGCATCGGAATTAAATACAAAAGGCACAATGCCGACTTAAGTACATGAAGACCGACACTTCTTACTGACTATGTTTTAAACCATTCCTGTGACACTAGTTACAGATTCCGATGCTTCACTTCAGGTTTACTGTATCCCTTGGACCTTCTTATTGACGATGAAACACAGAAATTGCATCGGAATTAAATACAAAAAGCACAATGCCGACTTAAGGACAAGAAGACTGACTCTTCCTACTGACCATTCCTGTGACACTAGTTGTAGATTCCGATGTTTCACTTCAGGTTTACTGTATCTCTTGAACCTTCTTATTGACGATGAAACACAGAAATTGCATCGGAATTAAATACAAAAGGCACAATGCCGACTTAAGTACATGAAGACCGACACTTTTTTCTGACTATGTTTTGAACCATTCCTGTGACACTAGTTATAGATTCCGATGCTTCAATCCAGGTTTACTGTATCCCTTGGGCCTTCTTATTGACAATGAAACACAGAAATTGCATCGGAATTAAATGCAAAAGGCAAACGGCGACTTAAGTACATGAAGACCGACACTTCTTACTGTCTATGTTTTGAACCATTCCTGTAACACTAGTTATTTATTCCGATGCTTCACTTCATGCTTACTGTATCCCTTGGACCTTCTTATTGACGAAGAAACACATAAATAGCACCGGAATTAAATACAAAAGGCACAATGCCGACTTAAGGACAAGAAGACTGACTCTTCCTACTGACCATTCCTGTGAAACTAGTTATAGATTCCGATGCATCACTTCAGGTTTACTGTATCCCTTGGACCTTCTTATTGACGATGAAACACAGAAATAGCAACTGATTTAAATACAAAAGGCACAAAGCCGACGTAAGTACATGAAGACCGACACTTCTTACTGACTATGTTTTGAACCATTTTGGGACACCAGTTATAGATTCCGATGCTTCACTCCAGGTTTACTGTATCCCTTGGACCTTCTTATTGACGATGAAACACAGAAATTGCTTCGGAATTACATACAAAAAGCACAATGCCGACTTTAGTTTATGAAGACCGACACTTCTTACTGACTATGTTTTGAACCATTTCTGTAACACTAGTTATAGATTCCGATGCTTCACTTCAGGTTTACTGTATCCCTTGGACCTTCTTATTGACGATGAAACACAGAAATTGCATCGGAATAAAATACAAAAGGCACAATGCCGACTTAAGTACAAGAAGACTGACTCTTCCTACTGACCCTTTCTGTGACACTAGTTATAGATTCCGATGCTTCACTTCAGGTTTACTGTATCCCTTGGACCTTCTTATTGACGATGAAGCACAGAAATTGCATCGGAATTAAATACAAAAGGCACAATGCCGACTTAAGTACATGAAGACCTACACTTCTTACTGTCTATGTTTTGAACCATTCCTGTAACACTAGTTATAAATTCCGATGCTACACTTCAGGTTCACTGTATCCCTTGGACCATCTTAGTGACGATGAAACACAGAAACTGCATCGGAATTAAATACAAAAGGCACAATGCCGACTTAAGTACATGACGACCGACACTTCTTACTGACTATGTTTTGAACCATACCTGTAACACTAGTTATAGATTCCGATGCATCACTTCAGGTTTACTGTATCACTTGGACCTTCTTATTGACGATGAAACACAGAAAGTGCATCGGAATTAAATACAAAAGGCACAATGCCGACTTATGGGCAAGAAGACTGACTCTTCCTACTGACCTTTTCTGTGACACTAGTTATAGATTCCGATGCTTCACTTCAGGTTTACTGTATCCCTTGGACTTTTTTACCGACGATGAAACACAGAAATTGCATCGGAATTAAATACAAAAGGCACAATGCCGACATTAGTACATGAAGACCGACACTTCTTACTGTCTATGTTTTGAACCATTCCTGTGACACTAGTTACAGATTCCGATGCTTCACTTCAGGTTTACTGTATCCTTGGACCATCTTATTGACGATGAAACACAGAAATTGCATCGGAATTAAATACAAAAAGCACAATGCCGACTTAAGGACAAGAAAACTGACTCTTCCTACTGACCATTCCTGTGACACTAGTTATAGATTCCGATGCTTCACCTCAGGTTTACTGTATCCCTTGGACCTTCTTATTGACGATGAAACACAGAAATTGCATCGGAATTAAATACAAAAGGCACAATGCCGACTTAAGTACATGAAGACCGACACTTTGTACTGACTATGCTTTGAACCATTCCTGTGACACTAGTTATAGATTCCGATGCTTCACTCCAGGTTTACTGTATCCCTTGGACCTTTTTATTGACGATGAAACACAGAAATTGCATCGGAATTACATACAAAGGCACAATGCCGACTTAAGTACATAAAGACCGACACTTCTTACTGAGTATGATTTGATTCATTCCTGTAACACTAGTTATTGATTCTGATGGTTCACGTTCGGTTTACTGTATCCCTTGGACCTTCTTAATGACGATGAAACACAGAAATTGCATCGGAATTAACTACAAATGGCACAATGCCGACTTAAGGACAAGAAGACTGACTCTTCCTACTGAACATTCCTGTAACACTAATTATAGATTCCGATGCTTCAATTCAGGTTTACTGTATCCCTTGGACCTTCTTACCGACGATGAAACACAGAAAATGCATCGGAATTAAATACAAAAGGCACAATGCTGACATAAGTACATGAAGACCGACACTTCTTACTGACTATGTTTTAAACCATTCCTGTGACACTAGTTACAGATTCCGATGCTTCACTTCAGGTTTACTGTATCCCTTGGACCTTCTTATTGACGATGAAACACAGAAATTGCATCGGAATTAAATGCAAAAAGCACAATGCCGACTTAAGGACAAGAAGACTGATTCTTCCTACTGACCATTCCTGTGATACTAGTTATAGATTCCGATGCTTCACTTCAGGTTTACTGTATCCCTTAGACCTTCTTATTGACGATGAAACACAGAAATTGCATCGC
Organism: Schistocerca americana; assembly: GCF_021461395.2. Taxonomy (NCBI): domain Eukaryota; kingdom Metazoa; phylum Arthropoda; class Insecta; order Orthoptera; family Acrididae; genus Schistocerca; species Schistocerca americana. Next base: position 2,646,658 of record NW_025726093.1, read on the forward strand.
AATTAAATACAAAAGGCACAATGCCGACTTAAGTACATAAAGACCGACACTTCGTACTGACAATGGTTTGAACCATTCCTGTGACACTAGTTATAGATTCCGATGCTTCACTCCAGGTTTACTGTATACCTTAAACATTCTTATTGACGATGAAACACAGAAATTGCATCGGAATTACATACAAAATTCACAATGCCGACTTAAGTACATGAAGACCGACAGTTCTTACTGAGTATGGTTCGAACCATTCCTGTAACACTAGTTATTGTTTCTGATGGTTCACTTCAGGTTTACTGTATCCCTTGGACCATCTTATTAACGATGAAACACAGAAATTGCATCGGAATTAAATACAAATGGCACAATGCCGACTTAAGGACAGGAAGACTGACTCTTCCTACTGACCATTCCTGTGACACTAGTTATAGATTCCGATGCTTCACTTCATGTTTACTGTATCCCTTGGACCTTCTTATTGACGATGAAACACAGAAATTGCATCGGAATTAAATACAAAAAGCACAATGCCGACGTAAGGGCAAGAGGACTGACTCTTTCTACTGACCATTCTTGTGACACTAGTTATAGATTCCGATGCTTCACTTCAGGTTTACTGTATCCCTTGGACCTTCTTACCGATGATGAAACACAGAAATTGCATCGGAATTAAATACAAAAGGCACAATGCCGACTTAAGTACATGAAGACCGACACTTCTTACTGACTATGTTTTAAACCATTCCTGTGACACTAGTTACAGATTCCGATGCTTCACTTCAGGTTTACTGTATCCCTTGGACCTTCTTATTGACGATGAAACACAGAAATTGCATCTGAATTAAATACAAAAAGCACAATGCCGACTTAAGGACAAGAAGACTGACTCTTCCTACTGACTATTCCTGTGACACTAGTTATAGATTCCGATGTTTCACTTCAGGTTTACTGTATCCCTTGAACCTTCTTATTGACGATGAAACACAGAAATTGCATCGGAATTAAATACAAAAGGCACAATGCCGACTTAAGTACATGAAGACCGACACTTCTTTCTGACTATGTTTTGAACCATTCCTGTGACACTAGTTATAGATTCCGATGCTTCACTTCAGGTTTACTGTATCCCTTGGACCTTCTTATTGACGATGAAACACAGAAATTGCATCGGAATGAAATACAAAAGGCACAATGCCGACTTAAGTACAAGAAGACTGACTCTTCCTACTGACCCTTTCTGTGACACTAGTTATAGATTCCGATGCTTCACTTCAGGTTTACTGTATCCCTTGGACCTTCTTATTGACGATGAAGCACAGAAATTGCATCGGAATTAAATACAAAAGGCACAATGCCGACTTAAGTACATGAAGACCTACACTTCTTACTGTCTATGTTTTGAACCATTCCTGTAACACTAGTTATAAATTCCGATGCTACACTTCAGGTTTACTGTATCCCTTGGACCATCTTAGTGACGATGAAACACAGAAACTGCATCGGAATTAAATACAAAAGGCACAATGCCGACTTAAGTACATGACGACCGACACTTCTTACTGACTATGTTTTGAACCATTCCTGTAACACTAGTTATAGATTCCGATGCTTCACTTCAGGTTTACTGTATCACTTGGACCTTCTTATTGACGATGAAACACAGAAAGTGCATCGGAATTAAATACAAAAGGCACAATGCCGACATATGGGCAAGAAGACTGACTCTTCCTACTGACCTTTTCTGTGACACTAGTTATAGATTCCGATGCTTCACTTCAGGTTTACTGTATCCCTTGGACTTTTTTACCGACGATGAAACACAGAAATTGCATCGGAATTAAATAAAAAAAGGCACAATGCCGACATTAGTACATGAAGACTGACACTTCTTACTGACTATGTTTTGAACCATTCCTGTGACACTAGTTACAGATTCCGATGCTTCACTTCAGGTTTACTGTATCCTTGGACCTTCTTACTGACGATGAAACACAGAAATTGCTTCGGAATTAAATACAAAAAGCACAATGCCGACTTAAGGACAGGAAGACAGACTCTTCCTACTGACCATTCCTGTGACACTAGTTATAGATTCCGATGCTTCACTTCATGTTTACTGTATCCTATGGACCTTCTTATTGACGATGAAACACAGAAATTGCATCGGAATTAAATACAAAAAGCACAATGCCGACTTAAGGGCAAGAAGACTGACTCTTTCTACTGACCATTCCTGTGACACTAGTTATAGATTCCGATGCTTCACTTCAGGTTTACTGTATCCCTTGGACCTTCTTACCGATGATGAAACACAGAAATTGCATCGGAATTAAATACAAAAGGCACAATGCCGACTTAAGTACATGAAGACCGACACTTCTTACTGACTATGTTTTAAACCATTCCTGTGACACTAGTTACAGATTCCGATGCTTCACTTCAGGTTTACTGTATCCCTTGGAACTTCTTATTGACGATGAAACACAGAAATCGCATCGGAATTAAATACAAAAAGCACAATGCCGACTTAAGGACAAGAAGACTGACTCTTCCTACTGACCATTCCAGTGACACTAGTTATAGATTCCGATGTTTCACTTCAGGTTTACTGTATCCCTTGAACCTTCTTATTGACGATGAAACACAGAAATTGCATCGGAATTAAATACAAAAGGCACAATGCCGACTTAAGTACATGAAGACCGACACTTCTTTCTGACTATGTTTTGAACCATTCCTGTGACACTAGTTATAGATTCCGATGCTTCAATCCAGGTTTACTGTATCCCTTGGGCCTTCTTATTGACAATGAAACACAGAAATTGCATCGGAATTAAATACAAAAGGCAAACGGCGACTTAAGTACATGAAGACCGACACTTCTTACTGACTATGTTTTGAACCATTCCTGTAACACTAGTTATGGATCCTGATGTTTCACTTCATGCTTACTGTATCTCTTGGACCTTCTTATTGACGAAGAAACACATAAATAGCATCGGAATTAAATACAAAAGGCACAATGCCGACTTAAGGACAAGAAGACTGACTCTTCCTACTGACCATTCCTGCAAAACTAGTTATAGATTCCGATGCATCACTTCAGGTTTACTGTATCCCTTGGACCTTCTTATTGACGATGAAACACAGAAATAGCAACTGATTTAAATACAAAAGGCACAAAGCCGACTTAAGTACATGAAGACCGACACTTCTTACTGACTATGTTTTGAACCATTTTGGGACACCAGTTATAGATTCCGATGCTTCACTCCAGGTTTACTGTATCCCTTTGACCTTCTTATTGACGATGAAACACAGAAATTGCTTCGGAATTACATACAAAAAACACAATGCCGACTTTAGTTTATGAAGACCGACACTTCTTACTGACTATGTTTTGAACCATTTCTGTAACACTAGTTATAGATTCCGATGCTTCACTTCAGGTTTACTGTATCCCTTGGACCTTCTTATTGACGATGAAACACAGAAATTGCATCGGAATTAAATACAAAAGGCACAATGCCGACATTAGTACATGAAGACCGACACTTCTTACTGACTGTGTTTTGAACCATTCCTGTGACACTAGTTACAGATTCCGATGCTTCACTTCAGGTTTACTGTATCTTTGGACCTTCTTATTGACGATGAAACACAGAAATTGCATCCGAATTAAATACAAAAAGCACAATGCCGACTTAAGGACAAGAAGACTGACTCTTCCTACTGACCATTCCTGTGACACTAGTTGTAGATTCCGATGCTTCACTTCAGGTTTACTGTATCCCTTGGACCTTCTTACCGATGATGAAACACAGAAATTGCATCGGAATTAAATACAAAAGGTACAATGCCGACTTAAGTACATGAAGACCGACACTTCTTACTGACTATGTTTTAAACCAATCCTGTGACACTAGTTACAGATTCCGATGCTTCACTTCAGGTTTACTGTATCCCTTGGACCTTCTTATTGACGATGAAACACAGAAATTGCATCGGAATTAAATACAAAAAGCACAATGCCGACTTAAGGACAAGAAGACTGACTCTTCCTACTGACCATTCCTGTGACACTAGTTATAGATTCCGATGTTTCACTTCAAGTTTACTGTATCCCTTGAACCTTCTTATTGACGATGAAACACAGAAATTGCATCGGAATTAAATACAAAAGGCACAATGCCGACTTAAGTACATGAAGACCGACACATCTTTCTGACTATGTTTTGAACCATTCCTTTGACACTAGTTATAGATTCCAATGCTTCAATCCAGGTTTACTGTATCCCTTGGGCCTTCTTATTGACAATGAAACACAGAAATTGCATCGGAATTAAATACAAAAGGGAAACGGCGACTTAAGTACATGAAGACCGACACTTCTTACTGACTATGTTTTGAACCTCTCCTGTAACACTTGTTATGGATTCCGATGCTTCACTTCATGCTTACTGTATCCCTTGGACCTTCTTATTGACGAAGAAACACATAAATAGCACGGAATTAAATAAAAAAAGGCACAATGCCGACTTAAGGACAAGAAGACTGACTCTTCCTACTGACCATTCCTGTGAAACTAGTTATAGATTCCGATGCATCACTTCAGGTTTACTGTATCCCTTGGACCTTCTTATTGACGATGAAACACAGAAATAGCAACTGATTTAAATACAAAAGGCACAAAGCCGACTTATGTACATGAAGACCGACACTTCTTACTGACTATATTTTGAATCATTTTGGGACACCAGTTATAGATTCCGATGCTTTACTCCAGGTTTACTGTATCCCTTGGACCTTCTTATTGACGATGAAACACAGAAATTGCTTCGGAATTAAATACAAAAAGCACAATGCCGACTTTAGTTTATGAAGACCGACACTTCTTACTGACTATGTTTTGAACCATTTCTGTAACACTAGTTATAGATTCCGATGCTTCACTTCAGGTTTACTGTATCCCTTGGACCTTCTTATTGACGATGAAACACAGAAATTGCATCGGAATAAAATACAAAAGGCACAATGCCGACTTAAGTACAAGAAGACTGACTCTTCCTACTGACCCTTTCTGTGACACTAGTTATAGATTCCGATGCTTCACTTCAGGTTTACTGTATCCCTTGGACCTTCTTATTGACGATGAAGCACAAAAATTGCATCGGAATTAAATACAAAAGGCACAATGCCGACTTAAGTACATGAAGACCTACACTTCTTACTGTCTATGTTTTGAACCATTCCTGTAACACTAGTTATAAATTCCGATGCTACACTTCAGGTTTACTGTATCCCTTGGACCATCTTAGTGACGATGAAACACAGAAACTGCATCGGAATTAAATACAAAAGGCACAATGCCGACTTAAGTACATGACGACCGACACTTCTTACTGACTATGTTTTGAACCATTCCTGTAACACTAGTTATAGATTCCGATGCTTCACTTCAGGTTTACTGTATCACTTGGACCTTCTTATTGACGATGAAACACAGAAAGTGCATCGGAATTAAATACAAAAGGCACAATGCCGACTTATGGGCAAGAAGACTGACTCTTCCTACTGACCTTTCCTGTGACACTAGTTATAGATTCCGATGCTTCACTTCAGGTTTACTGTATCCCTTGGACTATTTTACCGACGATGAAACACAGAAATTGCATCGGAATTAAATACAAAAGGCACAATGCCGACATTAGTACATGAAGACCGACACTTCTTACTGACTGTGTTTTGAACCATTCCTGTGACACTAGTTACAGATTCCGATGCTTCACTTCAGGTTTACTGTATCCTTGGACCTTCTTATTGACGATGAAACACAGAAATTGCATCCGAATTAAATACAAAAAGCACAATGCCGACTTAAGGACAAGAAGACTGACTCTTCCTACTGACCATTCCTGTGACACTAGTTATAGATTCCGATGCTTCACTTCATGTTTACTGTATCCCTTGGACCTTCTTATTGACGATGAAACACAGAAATTGCATCGGAATTAAATACAAAAAGCACAATGCCGACTTAAGGGCAAGAAGACTGACTCTTTCTACTGACCATTCCTGTGACACTAGTTATAGATTCCGATGCTTCACTTCAGGTTTACTGTATCCCTTGGACCTTCTTACCGATGATGGAACACAGAAATTGCATCGGAATTAAATACAAAAGGCACAATGCCGACTTAAGTACATGAAGACCGACACTTCTTACTGACTATGTTTTAAACCATTCCTGTGACACTAGTTACAGATTCCGATTCTTCACTTCAGGTTTACTGTATCCCTTGGACCTTCTTATTGACGATGAAACACAGAAATTGCATCGGAATTAAATACAAAAAGCACAATGCCGACTTAAGGACAAGAAGACTGACTCTTCCTACTGACCATTCCTGTGACACTAGTTGTAGATTCCGATGTTTCACTTCAGGTTTACTGTATCTCTTGAACCTTCTTATTGACGATGAAACACAGAAATTGCATCGGAATTAAATACAAAAGGCACAATGCCGACTTAAGTACATGAAGACCGACACTTCTTTCTGACTATGTTTTGAACCATTCCTGTGACACTAGTTATAGATTCCGATGCTTCAATCCAGGTTTACTGTATCCCTTGGGCCTTCTTATTGACAATGAAACACAGAAATTGCATCGGAATTAAATGCAAAAGGCAAACGGCGACTTAAGTACATGAAGACCGACACTTCTTACTGTCTATGATTTGAACCATTCATGTAACACTAGTTATGGATTCCGATGCTTCACTTCATGCTTACTGTATCCCTTGGACCTTCTTATTGACGAAGAAACACATAAATAGCACCGGAATTAAATACAAAAGGCACAATGCCGACTTAAGGACAAGAAGACTGACTCTTCCTACTGACCATTCCTGTGAAACTAGTTATAGATTCCGATGCATCACTTCAGGTTTACTGTACCCCTTGGACCTTCTTATTGACGATGAAACACAGAAATAGCAACTGATTTAAATACAAAAGGCACAAAGCCGACGTAAGTACATGAAGACCGACACTTCTTACTGACTATGTTTTGAACCATTTTGGGACACCAGTTATAGATTCCGATGCTTCACTCCAGGTTTACTGTATCCCTTGGACCTTCTTATTGACGATGAAACACAGAAATTGCTTCGGAATTACATACAAAAAGCACAATGCCGACTTTAGTTTATGAAGACCGACACTTCTTACTGACTATGTTTTGAACCATTTCTGTAACACTAGTTATAGATTCCGATGCTTCACTTCAGGTTTACTGTATCCCTTGGACCTTCTTATTGACGATGAAACACAGAAATTGCATCGGAATAAAATACAAAAGGCACAATGCCGACTTAAGTACAAGAAGACTGACTCTTCCTACTGACCCTTTCTGTGACACTAGTTATAGATTCCGATGCTTCACTTCAGGTTTACTGTATCCCTTGGACCTTCTTATTGACGATGAAGCACAGAAATTGCATCGGAATTAAATACAAAAGGCACAATGCCGACTTAAGTACATGAAGACCTACACTTCTTACTGTCTATGTTTTGAACCATTCCTGTAACACTAGTTATAAATTCCGATGCTACACTTCAGGTTTACTGTATCCCTTGGACCATCTTAGTGACGATGAAACACAGAAACTGCATCGGAATTAAATACAAAAGGCACAATGCCGACTTAAGTACATGACGACCGACACTTCTTACTGACTATGTTTTGAACCATACCTGTAACACTAGTTATAGATTCCGATGCATCACTTCAGGTTTACTGTATCACTTGGACCTTCTTATTGACGATGAAACACAGAAAGTGCATCGGAATTAAATACAAAAGGCACAATGCCGACTTATGGGCAAGAAGACTGACTCTTCCTACTGACCTTTTCTGTGACACTAGTTATAGATTCCGATGCTTCACTTCAGGTTTACTGTATCCCTTGGACTTTTTTACCGACGATGAAACACAGAAATTGCATCGGAATTAAATACAAAAGGCACAATGCCGACATTAGTACATGAAGACCGACACTTCTTACTGACTATGTTTTGAACCATTCCTGTGACACTAGTTACAGATTCCGATGCTTCACTTCAGGTTTACTGTATCCTTGGACCATCTTATTGACGATGAAACACAGAAATTGCATCGGAATTAAATACAAAAAGCACAATGCCGACTTAAGGACAAGAAAACTGACTCTTCCTACTGACCATTCCTGTGACACTAGTTATAGATTCCGATGCTTCACCTCAGGTTTACTGTATCCCTTGGACCTTCTTATTGACGATGAAACACAGAAATTGCATCGGAATTAAATACAAAAGGCACAATGCCGACTTAAGTACATGAAGACCGACACTTTGTACTGACTATGCTTTGAACCATTCCTGTGACACTAGTTATAGATTCCGATGCTTCACTCCAGGTTTACTGTATCCCTTGGACCTTTTTATTGACGATGAAACACAGAAATTGCATCGGAATTACATACAAAGGCACAATGCCGACTTAAGTACATAAAGACCGACACTTCTTACTGAGTATGATTTGATTCATTCCTGTAACACTAGTTATTGATTCTGATGGTTCACGTTCGGTTTACTGTATCCCTTGGACCTTCTTAATGACGATGAAACACAGAAATTGCATCGGAATTAACTACAAATGGCACAATGCCGACTTAAGGACAAGAAGACTGACTCTTCCTACTGAACATTCCTGTGACACTAATTATAGATTCCGATGCTTCAATTCAGGTTTACTGTATCCCTTGGACCTTCTTACCGACGATGAAACACAGAAAATGCATCGGAATTAAATACAAAAGGCACAATGCTGACATAAGTACATGAAGACCGACACTTCTTACTGACTATGTTTTAAACCATTCCTGTGACACTAGTTACAGATTCCGATGCTTCACTTCAGGTTTACTGTATCCCTTGGACCTTCTTATTGACGATGAAACACAGAAATTGCATCGGAATTAAATGCAAAAAGCACAATGCCGACTTAAGGACAAGAAGACTGACTCTTCCTACTGACCATTCCTGTGATACTAGTTATAGATTCCGATGCTTCACTTCAGGTTTACTGTATCCCTTAGACCTTCTTATTGACGATGAAACACAGAAATTGCATCGCAATTAAATACAAAAGGCACAATGCCGACTTAAGTACATAAAGACCGACACTTCGTACTGACAATGGTTTGAACCATTCCTGTGACACTAGTTATAGATTCCGATGCTTCACTCCAGGTTTACTGTATACCTTAAACATTCTTATTGACGATGAAACACAGAAATTGCATCGGAATTACATACAAAATTCACAATGCCGACTTAAGTACATGAAGACCGACAGTTCTTACTGAGTATGGTTCGAACCATTCCTGTAACACTAGTTATTGTTTCTGATGGTTCACTTCAGGTTTACTGTATCCCTTGGACCATCTTATTAACGATGAAACACAGAAATTGCATCGGAATTAAATACAAATGGCACAATGCCGACTTAAGGACAAGAAGACTGACTCTTCCTACTGACCATTCCTGTGACACTAGTTATAGATTCCGATGCTTCACTTCATGTTTACTGTATCCCTTGGACCTTCTTATTGACGATGAAACACAGAAATTGCATCGGAATTAAATACAAAAAGCACAATGCCGACGTAAGGGCAAGAAGACTGACTCTTTCTACTGACCATTCCTGTGACACTAGTTATAGATTCCGATGCTTCACTTCAGGTTTACTGTATCCCTTGGACCTTCTTACCGATGATGAAACACAGAAATTGCATCGGAATTAAATACAAAAGGCACAATGCCGACTTAAGTACATGAAGACCGACACTTCTTACTGACTATGCTTTAAACCATTCCTGTGACACTAGTTACAGATTCCGATGCTTCACTTCAGGTTTACTGTATCCCTTGGACCTTCTTATTGACGATGAAACACAGAAATTGCATCTGAATTAAATACAAAAAGCACAATGCCGACTTAAGGACAAGAAGACTGACTCTTCCTACTGACTATTCCTGTGACACTAGTTATAGATTCCGATGTTTCACTTCAGGTTTACTGTATCCCTTGAACCTTCTTATTGACGATGAAACACAGAAATTGCATCGGAATTAAATACAAAAGGCACAATGCCGACTTAAGTACATGAAGACCGACACTTCTTTCTGACTATGTTTTGAACCATTCCTGTGACACTAGTTATAGATTCCGATGCTTCACTTCAGGTTTACTGTATCCCTTGGACCTTCTTATTGACGATGAAACACAGAAATTGCATCGGAATAAAATACAAAAGGCACAATGCCGACTTAAGTACAAGAAGACTGACTCTTCCTACTGACCCTTTCTGTGACACTAGTTATAGATTCCGATGCTTCACTTCAGGTTTACTGTATCCCTTGGACCTTCTTATTGACGATGAAGCACAGAAATTGCATCGGAATTAAATACAAAAGGCACAATGCCGACTTAAGTACATGAAGACCTACACTTCTTACTGTCTATGTTTTGAACCATTCCTGTAACACTAGTTATAAATTCCGATGCTACACTTCAGGTTTACTGTATCCCTTGGACCATCTTAGTGACGATGAAACACAGAAACTGCATCGGAATTAAATACAAAAGGCACAATGCCGACTTAAGTACATGACGACCGACACTTCTTACTGACTATGTTTTGAACCATTCCTGTAACACTAGTTATAGATTCCGATGCTTCACTTCAGGTTTACTGTATCACTTGGACCTTCTTATTGACGATGAAACACAGGAAGTGCATCGGAATTAAATACAAAAGGCACAATGCCGACATATGGGCAAGAAGACTGACTCTTCCTACTGACCTTTCCTGTGACACTAGTTATAGATTCCGATGCTTCACTTCAGGTTTACTGTATCCCTTGGACTTTTTTACCGACGATGAAACACAGAAATTGCATCGGAATTAAATAAAAAAAGGCACAATGCCGACATTAGTACATGAAGACTGACACTTCTTACTGACTATGTTTTGAACCATTCCTGTGACACTAGTTACAGATTCCGATGCTTCACTTCAGGTTTACTGTATCCTTGGACCTTCTTACTGACGATGAAACACAGAAATTGCTTCGGAATTAAATACAAAAAGCACAATGCCGACTTAAGGACAAGAAGACAGACTCTTCCTACTGACCATTCCTGTGACACTAGTTATAGATTCCGATGCTTCACTTCATGTTTACTGTATCCTATGGACCTTCTTATTGACGATGAAACACAGAAATTGCATCGGAATTAAATACAAAAAGCACAATGCCGACTTAAGGGCAAGAAGACTGACTCTTTCTACTGACCATTCCTGTGACACTAGTTATAGATTCCGATGCTTCACTTCAGGTTTACTGTATCCCTTGGACCTTCTTACCGATGATGAAACACAGAAATTGCATCGGAATAAAATACAAAAGGCACAATGCCGACTTAAGTACATGAAGACCGACACTTCTTACTGACTATGTTTTAAACCATTCCTGTGACACTAGTTACAGATTCCGATGCTTCACTTCAGGTTTACTGTATCCCTTGGAACTTCTTATTGACGATGAAACACAGAAATCGCATCGGAATTAAATACAAAAAGCACAATGCCGACTTAAGGACAAGAAGACCGACTCTTCCTACTGACCATTCCAGTGACACTAGTTATAGATTCCGATGTTTCACTTCAGGTTTACTGTATCCCTTGAACCTTCTTATTGACGATGAAACACAGAAATTGCATCGGAATTAAATACAAAAGGCACAATGCCGACTTAAGTACATGAAGACCGACACTTCTTTCTGACTATGTTTTGAACCATTCCTGTGACACTAGTTATAGATTCCGATGCTTCAATCCAGGTTTACTGTATCCCTTGGGCCTTCTTATTGACAATGAAACACAGAAATTGCATCGGAATTAAATACAAAAGGCAAACGGCGACTTAAGTACATGAAGACCGACACTTCTTACTGACTATGTTTTGAACCATTCCTGTAACACTAGTTATGGATCCTGATGTTTCACTTCATGCTTACTGTATCCCTTGGACCTTCTTATTGACGAAGAAACACATAAATAGCATCGGAATTAAATACAAAAGGCACAATGCCGACTTAAGGACAAGAAGACTGACTCTCCCTACTGACCATTCCTGTAAAACTAGTTATAGATTCCGATGCATCACTTCAGGTTTACTGTATCCCTTGGACCTTCTTATTGACGATGAAACACAGAAATAGCAACTGATTTAAATACAAAAGGCACAAAGCCGACTTAAGTACATGAAGACCGACACTTCTTACTGACTATGTTTTGAACCATTTTGGGACACCAGTTATAGATTCCGATGCTTCACTCCAGGTTTACTGTATCCCTTGGACCTTCTTATTGACGATGAAACACAGAAATTGCTTCGGAATTACATACAAAAAACACAATGCCGACTTTAGTTTATGAAGACCGACACTTCTTACTGACTATGTTTTGAACCATTTCTGTAACACTAGTTATAGATTCCGATGCTTCACTTCAGGTTTACTGTATCCCTTGGACCTTCTTATTGACGATGAAACACAGAAATTGCATCGGAATAAAATACAAAAGGCACAATGCCGACTTAAGTACAAGAAGACTGACTCTTCCTACTGACCCTTTCTGTGACACTAGTTATAGATTCCGATGCTTCACTTCAGGTTTACTGTATCCCTTGGACCTTCTTATTGACGATGAAGCACAGAAATTGCATCGGAATTAAATACAAAAGGCACAATGCCGACTTTAGTACATGAAGACCTACACTTCTTACTGTCTATGTTTTGAACCATTCCTGTAACACTAGTTATAAATTCCGATGCTACACTTCAGGTTTACTGTATCCCTTGGACCATCTTAGTGACGATGAAACACAGAAACTGCATCGGAATTAAATACAAAAGGCACAATGCCGACTTAAGGGCAAGAAGACTGACTCTTCCTACTGACCCTTTCTGTGACACTAGTTATAGATTCCGATGCTTCACTTCAGGTTTACTGTATCCCTTGGACCTTCTTATTGACGATGAAACACAGAAATTGCATCGGAATTAAATACAAAAGGCACAATGCCGACTTAAGTACATGAAGACCTACACTTCTTACTGTCTATGTTTTGAACCATTCCTGTAACACTAGTTATAAATTCCGATGCTTCACTTCAGGTTCTCTGTATCCCTTGGACCTTCTTAGTGACGATGAAACACAGAAATTGCATCGGAATTCAATACAAAAGGCACAATGCAGACTTAAGTACATGATGACCGACACTTCTTACTGACTATGTTTTGAACCATTCCTGTAACACTAGTTATAGGTTCCGATGCTTCACTTCAGGTTTACTGTATCCCTTGGACCTTCTCATTGACGATGAAACACAGGAATTGCATCGGAATTAAATACAAAAAGCACAATGCCGACTTAAGGACAAGAAGACTGACTCTTCTTACTGACCATTCCTGTGACACTAGTTATAGATTCCGATGCTTCACTTCAGGTTTGCTGTATCCCTGGGACCTTCTTATTGACGATGAAACACAGAAATTGCATCGGAATTAAATACAAAAGGCACAATGCCGACTTAAGTACATGAAGACCGACACTTCTTACTGACTATGTTTTGAACCATTCCTGTGACACTAGTTATAGATTCCGATGCTTCACTTCAGGTTTACTGTATCCCATGGACCTTCTTATTGTCGATGAAACAAAGAAATTGCATCGGAATTAAATACAAAAGGCACAATGCCGACTTAAGGGCAAGAAGACTGACTCTTCCTACTGACCTTTCCTGTGACACTAGTTATAGATTCCGATGCTTCACTTCAGGTTTACTGTATCCCTTGGACCTTTTTACCGACGATGAAACACAGAAATTGCATCGGAATTAAATACAAAAGGCACAATTCCGACTTAAGTACATGATGACCGACACTTCTTACTGACTATGTTTTGAACCATTCCTGTGACACTAGTTACAGATTCTGATTCTTCACTTCATGTTTACTGTATCCCTTGGACCTTCTTATTGACGATGAAACACAGAAATAGCATCGGAATTAAATACAAAAAGCATAATGCCGACTTACGGACAACAAGACTGACTCTTCCTACTGACCATTCCTGTGACACTAGTTATAGATTCCGATGCTTCACTTCAGGTTTACTGTATCCCTTGGACCTTCTTATTGACGATGAAACACAGAAATTGCATCGGAATCAAATACAAAAGGCACAATGCCGACTTAAGTACATGAAGACCGACACTTCGTACTGACTATGTTTTGAACCATTCCTGTTACACTAGTTATAGATTCCGATGCTTCACTCCAGATTTACTGTATCCCTTGGACCTTCTTATTGACGATGAAACACAGAAATTGCATCGGAATTACATACAAAAGGCACAATGCCTACATAAGTACATGAAGACCGACACTTCTTACTGAGTGTGTTTTGATCCATTCCTGTAACACTAGTTATTGATTCTGATGGTTCCCTTCAGGTTTACTGTATCCCTTGGACCTTGTTATTGACGATGAAACATAGAAATTGCATCGGAATTAAATACAAAAGGCACAATGCCGACTTAAGTACATGAAGACCGACACTTCGTACTGACTATGTTTTGAACCATTCCTGTTACACTAGTTATAGATTCCGATGCTTCACTCCAGGTTTACTGTATCCCTTGGACCTTCTTATTGACGATGAAACACAGAAATTGCATCGGAATTACATACAAAAGGCACAATGCAGACTTAAGTACATGAAGACCGACACTTCTTACTGAGTATGTTTTGATCCATTCCTGTAACACTAGTTATTGATTCTGATGGTTCCCTCCACGTTTACTGTATCCCTTGGACCTTCTTATTGACGATGAAACACAGAAATTGCATCGCAATTAAATACAAAAGGCACAATGCCGACTTAAGTACATAAAGACCGACACTTCGTACTGACAATGTTTTGAACCATTCCTGTGACACTAGTTATAGATTCCGATGCTTTACTCCAGGTTTACCGTATCCCTTAAACATTCTTATTGACGATGAAACACAGAAATTGCATCGGAATTACATACAAAATTCACAATGCCGACTTAAGTACATGAAGACCGACACTTCTTACAGAGTATGGTTCGAACCATTCCTGTAACACTAGTTATTGATTCTGATGGTTCACTTCAGGTTTACTGTATCCCTTGGACCATCTTATTGACGATGAAACACAGAAATTGCATCGGAATTAAATACAAATGGCACAATGCCGACTTAAGGACAAGAAGACTGACTCTTTTTACTGACCATTCCTGTGACACTAGTTATAGATTCCGATGCTTCACTTCAGGTTTGCTGTATCCCTGGGACCTTCTTATTGACGATGAAACACAGAAATTGCATCGGAATTAAATACAAAAGGCACAATGCCGACTTAAGTACATGAAGACCGACACTTCTTACTGACTATGTTTTGAACCATTCCTGTAACACTAGTTATAGATTCCGATGCTTCACTTCAGGTTTACTGTATCCCTTGGACCTGCTTATTGGCGATGAAACACAGAAATTGCATCGGAATTAAATACAAAAGGCACAATGCCGACTTAAGGGCAAGAAGACTGACTCTTCCTACTGACCTTTCCTGTGACACTAGTTATAGATTCCGATGCTTCACTTCAGGTTTACTGTATCCCTTGGACCTTTTTACCGACGATGAAACACAGAAATTGCATCGGAATTAAATACAAAAGGCACAATGCCGACTTAAGTACATGAAGACCGACACTTCTTACTGACTATGTTTTGAACCATTCCTGTAACACTAGTTATAGATTCCGATGCTTCACTTCAGGTTTACTGTATCCCTTGGACCTGCTTATTGGCGATGAAACACAGAAATTGCATCGGAATTCCATACAAAAGGCACAATGCCGACTTAAGTACATGAAGACCGACACTTCTTACTGAGTATGTTTTGATCCATTCCTGTAACACTAGTTATTGATTCTGATGGTTCCCTTCAGGTTTACTGTATCCCTTGGACCTTGTTATTGACGATGAAACATAGAAACTGCATCGGAATTAAATACAAAAGGCACAATGCCGACTTAAGCACATGAAGACCGACACTTCGTACTGACTATGTTTTGAACCATTCCTGTTACACTAGTTATAGATTCCGATGCATCACTCCAAGTTTACTGTATCCCTTGGACCTTCTTATTGACGATGAAACACAGAAATTGCATCGGAATTACATACAAAAGGCACAATGCCGACTAAAGGACAAGAAGACTGACTCTTCCTACTGACCATTCCTGTGACACTAGTTATAGATTCCGATGCTTCACTTCAGGTTTACTGTATCCCTTGGACCTTCTTATTGACGATGAAACACAGAAATTGCATCGGAATTAAATACAAAAAGCACAATGCCGACTTAAGTACATGAAGACCGACACTTTTTACTGAGTATGCTTTGATCCATTCCTGTAACACTAGTTATTGATTCTGATGGTTCCCTTCAGGTTTACTGTATCCCTTGGACCATCTTATTGACGATGAAACACAGAAATTGCATCGGAATTAAATACAAATGGCACAATGCCGACTTAAGGACAAGAAGACTGACTCTTCCTACTGACCATTCCTGTGACACTAGTTATAGATTCCGATGCTTCACTTCACGTTTACAGTATCCCTTGGACCTACTTATTGACGATGAAACACAGAAGTTGCATCGGAATTAAATACAAAAGGCACAATGCCGACTTATGTACATGAAGACCGAGAATTCGTACTGACAAGGTTTTGAACCATTCCTGTGACACTAGTTATAGACCCGATGCTTCACTCCAGGTTTACTGTATCCCTTGGATCCTCTTATTGACGATGAAACACAGAAATTGCATCGAACTTACATACAAAAGGCACTATGCCGACTTAAGTACATGAAGACCGACACTTCTTACTGAGTATGTTTTGAACCATTACTGTAACACTGGTTATAGATTCCGATGCTTCACTTCAGGTTTACTGTATCCCTTGGACCTTCTAATTGACGATGAAACACAGAAATTGCATCGCAATTAAATACAAAAGGCACAATGCCGACTTAAGTACATAAAGACCGACACTTCGTACTGACAATGTTTTGAACCATTCCTGTGACACTAGTTATAGATTCCGATGCTTCACTCCAGGTTTACTGTATCCCTTAAACATTCATATTGACGATGAAACACGGAAAATGCTACGGAATTACATACAAAATTCACAATGCCGACTTAAGTACATGAAGACCGACACTTCTTACTGGGTATGGTTCGAACCATTCCTGTAACACTAGTTATTGATTCTGATGGTTCACTTCAGGTTTACTGTATCCCTTGGACCATCTTATTGACGATGAAACACAGAAATTGCATCGGAAATAAATACAAATGGCACAATGCCGACTTAAGGACAAGAAGACTGACTCTTCCTACTGAAAATTCCTGTGACACTAGTTATAGATTCCGATGTTTCACTTCAGGTTTACTGTATCCCTTGGACCTTCATATTGACGATGAAACACAGAAATTGCATCGGAATTAAATACAAAAGGCACAATGCCGACTTAAGTACATGAAGACCGACACTTCTTTCTGACTATGTTTTGAACCATTCCTGTGACACTAGTTATAGATTCCGATGCTTCAATCCAGGTTTACTGTATCCCTTGGACCATCTTATTGACAATGAAACACAGAAATTGCATCGGAATGAAATACAAAAGGCACACGGCGACTTAAGTACATGAAGACCGACACTTCGTAATGACTATGTTTTGAACCATTCCTGTGACACTAGTTATAGATTCCGATGCTTCACTTCAGGTTTACTGTATCCCTTGGACCTTCTTAATGACGATGAAACACAGAAATAGCATCGGAATTAAATACAAAAAGCACAATGCCGACTTACGGACAAGAAGACTGACTCTTATTACTGACCATTCCTGTGACACTAGTTATAGATTCCGATGCTTCACTTCAGGTTTACTGTATCCCTTGGACCTTTTTAACGACGATGAAACACAGAAATTGCATCGGAATTAAATACAAAAGGCACAATGCCGACTGAAGTACATGAAGACCGACACTTCTTACTGACTATGTTTTGAACCATTCCTGTGACACTAGTTACAGATTCCGATGCTTCACTTCATGTTTCTGTATCCCTTGGACCTTCTTAATGACGATGAAACACAGAAATAGCGTCGGAATTAAATACAAAAAGCACAATGCCGACTTACGGACTAGAAGACTGACTCTTCCTACTGACCATTCCTGTGACACTAGTTATAGATTCCGATGCTTCACTTCAGGTTTACTGTATCCCTTGGACCTTCTTATTGACGATGAAACACAGAAATTGCATCGGAATTAAATACAAAAGGCACAATGCCGTCTTAAGTACATGAAGACCGACACTTCGTACTGACTATGTTTTGAACCATTCCTGTTACACTAGTTATAGATTCCGATGCTTCACTTCAGGTTTACTGTATCCCTTGGACCAGCTTATTGACGATGAAACACAGAAATTGCATCGGAATTACATACAAAAGGCACAATGCAAACTTAAGTTCATGAAGACCGACACTTCTTACTGAGTATGTTTTGATCCATTCCTGTAACACTAGTTATTGATTCTGATGGTTCCCTTCAGGTTTACTGTATCCCTTGGACCATCTTATTGACGATGAAACATAGAAATTGCATCGGAATTAAATACAAAAGGCACAATGCCGACTTAAGTACATGAAGACCAACACTTCTTACTGACTATGTTTTGAACCATTCCTGTGACACTAGTTACAGATTCCGATGCTTCACTTCATGTTTACTGTATCCCTTGGACCTTCTTATTGACGATGAAACACAGAAACAGCATCGGAATTAAATACAAAAAGCACAATGCCGACTTACGGACAAGAAGACTGACTCTTCCTACTGACCATTCCTGTGACACTAGTTATAGATTCCGATGCTTCACTTCAGGTTTACTGTATCCCTTGGACCTTCTTATTGACGATGAAACACAGACATTGCATCGGAATTAAATACAAATGGCACAATGCCGACCTAAGTACATGAAGACCGACACTTCGTACCGACTATGTTTTGAACCATTCCTGTTACACTAGTTATAGATTCCGATGCTTCACTCCAGGTTTACTGTATCCCTTGGACCTACTTATTGACGATGAAACACAGAAATTGCATCGTAATTACATACAAAAGGCACAATGCCGACTTAAGTACATGAAGACCGACACTTCTTACTGAGTATGTTTTGATCCATTCCTGTAACACTAGTTATTGATTCTGATGGTTCCCTTCAGGTTTACTGTATCCCTTGGACCATCTTATTGACGATGAAACACAGAAATTGCATCGGAATTAAATACAAATGGCACAATGCCGACTTAAGGACAAGAAGACTGACTCTTCCTACTGACCATTCCTGTGACACTAGTTATAGATTCCGATGTTTCACTTCAGGTTTACTGTATCCCTTGGACCTTCTTATTGACGATGAAACACAGAAGTTGCATCGGTATTAAATACAAAAGGCACAATGCCGACTTCAGTACATGAAGACCGACACTTCTTTCTGACTATGTTTTGAACCATTCCTGTGACACTAGTTATAGATTCCGATGCTTCAATCCAGGTTTACTGTATCCCTTGGACCATCTTATTGACAATGAAACAAAGAAATTGCATCGGAATGAAATACAAAAGGCACACGGCGACTTAAGTACATGAAGACCGACACTTCATAGTGACTATGTTTTGAACCATTCCTGTGACACTAGTTATAGACTCCGATGCTTCACTTCAGGTTTACTGTATCCCTTGGACCTTCTTATTGACGATGAAACACAGAAATTGCATCGGAATTAAATACAAAAGGCACAATGCCGACTTAAGAGCAAGAAGACTGACTCTTTCTACTGACCTTTCCTGTGACACTAGTTATAGATTCCGATGCTTCACTTCAGGTTTACTGTATCCCTTGGACCTTTTTACCGACGATGAAACACAGAAATTGCATCGGAATTAAATACAAAATGCACAATGCCGACTGAAGTACATGAAGACCGACGCTTCTTACTGACTATGTTTTGAACCAATCCTGTGACACTAGTTACAGATTCCGATGCTTCACTTCTGTTTACTGTATCCCTTGGCCCTTCTTAATGACGATGAAACACAGAAATAGCATCGGAATTAAATACAAAAAGCACAATGCCGACTTACGGAAAGAAGACTGACTCTTCCTACTGACCATTCCTGTGACACTAGTTATAGAATCCGATGCTTCACTTCAGGTTTACTGTATCCCTTGGACCTTCTTATTGACGATGAAACACAGAAATTGCATCGGAATTAAATACAAAAGGCACAATGCCGACTTAAGTACATGAAGACCGACACTTCGTACCGACTATGTTTTGAACCATTCCTGTTACACTAGTTATAGATTCCGATGCTTCACTCCAGGTTTACTGTATCCCTTGGACCTTCTTATTGACGATGAAACATAGAAATTGCATCGGAATTAAATACAAAAAACACAATGCCGACTTAAGGACAACAAGTCTGACTCTTCCTACTGACCATTCCTGTGACACTAGTTATAGATTCCGATGCTTCACTTCATGTTTACTGTATCCCTTGGACCTTCTTATTGACGATGAAACACAGTAATTGCATCGGAATTAAATTCAAAAAGCACAATGCCGACTTAAGGACAAGAAGACTGACTCTTCCTACTGACCATTCCTGTGACACTAGTTATAGATTCCGATGTTTCACTTCAGGTTTACTGTATCCCTTGGACCTTCTTATTGACGATGAAACACAGAAGTTGCATCGGAATTAAATACAAAAGGCACAATGCCGACTTAAGTACATGAAGACCGACAATTCGTACTGACAATGTTTTGAGCCATTCCTGTGACACTAGTTATAGACCCGATGCTTCACTTCAGGTTTACTGAATCTCTTAAACATTCTTATTGACGATGAAACGCAGAAATTGCATCGGAATTACATACAAAATTCACAATGCCGACTTAAGTACATGAAGACCGACACTTCTTACTGAGTATGGTTCGAACCATTCCTGTAACACTAGTTATTGATTCTGATGGTTCACTTCAGGTTTACTGTATCCCTTGGACCTTCTTATTGACGATGAAACACAGAAATTGCATCGCAAATTAATACAAAAGGCACAACGCCGACTTAAGTACATTAAGACCGACACTTCGTACTGACAGTTTTGAACCATTCCTGTGACACTAGTTATAGATTCCGATGCTTCACTCCAGGTTTACTGAATCTCTTAAACATTCTTATTGACGATGAAACACAGAAATTGCATCGGAATAACATACAAAATTCACAATGCCGACTTAAGTACTTGAAGACCGACACTTCTTACTGAGTACGGTTCGAACCATTCCTGTAACACTAGTTATTGATTCTGATGGTTCACTTCAGGTTTACTGTATCCCTTGGACCATCTTATTGACGATGAAACACAGAAATTGCATCGGAATTAAATCCAAATGGCACAATGCCGACTTAAGGACAAGAAGACTGACTCTTCCTACTGACCATTCCTGTGACACTAGTTATAGATTCCGATGCTTCACTTCAGGTTTACTGTATCCCTTGGACCTTCTTATTGACGATGAAACACAGAAATTGCATCGGAATTAAATACAAAAGGCACAATGCCGACTTAAGTACATGAAGACCGACACTTTGTACTGACTATGTTTTGAACCATTCCTGTTACACTAGTTATAGATTCCGATGCTTCACTCCAGGTTTACTGTATCCCTTGGACCTGCTTATTGACGATGAAACACAGAAATTGCATCGGAATTACATACAAAAGGCACAATGCCAACTTAAGTTCATGAAGACCGACACTTCTTACTGAGTATGTTTTGATCCATTCCTGTAACACTAGTTATTGATACTGATGGTTCCCTTCAGGTTTACTGTATCCCTTGGACCATCTTATTGACGATGAAACATATAAATTGCATCGGAATTAAATACAAAAGGCACAATGCCGACTTAAGTACATGAAGACCAACACTTCTTACTGACTATGTTTTGAATCATTCCTGTGACACTAGTTACAGATTCCGATGCTTCACTTCATGTTTACTGTATCCCTTGGACCTTCTTATTGACGATGAATCACAGAAATAGCATCGGAATTAAATACAAAAAGCACAATGCCGACTTACAGACAAGAAGACTGACTCTTCCTACTGACCATTCCTGTGACACTAGTTATAGATTCCGATGCTTCACTTCAGGTTTACTGTATCCCTTGGACCTTCTTATTGACGATGAAACACAGACATTGCATCGGAATTAAATACAAAAGGCACAATGCCGACTTAAGTACATGAAGTCCGACACTTCGTACCGACTATGTTTTGAACCATTCCTGTTACACTAGTTATAGATTCCGATGCTTCACTCCAGGTTTACTGTATCCCTTGGACCTACTTATTGACGATGAAACACAGAAATTGCATCGTAATTACATACAAAAGGCACAATGCCGACTTAAGTACATGAAGACCGACACTTCTTACTGACTATGTTTTGATCCATTCCTGTAACACTAGTTATTGATTCTGATGGTTCCCTTCAGGTTTACTGTATCCCTTGGACCATCTTATTGACGATGAAACACAGAAATTGCATCGGAATTAAATACAAATGGCACAATGCCGACTTAAGGACAAGAAGACTGACTCTTCCTACTGACCATTCCTGTGACACTAGTTATAGATTCCGATGTTTCACTTCAGGTTTACTGTATCCCTTGGACCTTCTTATTGACGATGAAACACAGAATTTGGATCGGAATTAAATACAAAAGGCACAATGCCGACCTAAGTACATGAAGACCGACACTTCTTTCTGACTATGTTTGAACCATTCCTGTGACACTAGTTATAGATTCCGATGCTTCAATCCAGGTTCACTGTATCCCTTGGACCATCTTATTGACAATCAAACAAAGAAATTGCATCGGAATGAAATACAAAAGGCACACGGCGACTTAAGTACATGAAGACCGACACTTCTTACTGACTATGTTTTGAACCATTCCTGTTACACTAGTTATAGATTCCGATGCTTCACTCCAGGTTTACTGTATCCCTTGGACCTACTTATTGACGATGAAACACAGAAATTGCATCGGAATTAAATACAAAAGGCACAATGGCGACTTAAGGGCAAGAAGACTGACTCTTTCTACTGACCTTTCCTGTGACACTAGTTATAGATTCCGAAGCTTCACCTCAGGTTTACTGTATCCCTTGGACCTTTTTACCGACGATGAAACACAGAAATTGCATCGGAATTAAATACAAAATGCACAATGCCGACTGAAGTACATGAAGACCGACACTTCTTACTGACTATGTTTTGAACCATTCCTGTGACACTAGTTACAGATTCCGATGCTTCACTTCATGTTTACTGTATCCCTTTGACCTTCTTAATGACGATGAAACACAGAAATAGCATCGGAATTAAATACAAAAAGCACAATGCCGACTTACGGACAAGAAGACTGACTCTTCCTACTGACCATTCCTGTGACACTAGTTATAGATTCCGATGCTTCACTTCAGGTTTACTGTATCCCTTGGACCTTCTTATTGACGATGAAACACAGAAATTGCATCGGAATGAAATACAAAAGGCACAATGCCGACTTAAGTACATGAAGACCGACACTTCGTACCGACTATGTTTTGAACCATTCCTGTTACACTAGTTATAGATTCCGATGCTTCACTCCAGGTTTACTGTATCCCTTGGACCTTCTTATTGACGATGAAACATAGAAATTGCATCGGAATTACATACAAAAGGCACAATGCCGACTTAAGTACATGAAGACAGACACTTCTTACTGAGTATGTTTTGATCCATTCCTGTAACACTTGTTATTGATTCTGATGGTTCCCTTCAGGTTTACTGTATCCCTTGGACCATCTTATTGACGATGAAACATAGAAATTGCATCGGAATTAAATACAAAAAACACAATGCCGACTTAAGTACATGAAGACCGACACTTCGTACTGACTATGTTTTGAACCATTCCTGTTACACTAGTTATAGATTCCGATGCTTCACTCCAGGTTTACTGTATCCCTCGGACCTTCTTATTGACGATGAAACACTGAAATTGCATCGGAATTAAATACAATAGGCACAATGCCGACTTAAGTACATGAAGACCGACACTTCTTACTGACTATGTTTTGAACCATTCCTGTGACACTAGTTACAGATTCCGATGCTTCACTTCAGGTTTACTGTATCCCTTGGACCTTCTTATTGACGATGAAACACAGAAATTGCATCGGAACTAAATACAAAAAGCACAATGCCGACTTAAGGACAAGAAGACCGACAATTCGCACTGACAATGTTTTGAGCCATTCCTGTGACACTAGTTATAGACCCGATGCTTCACTCCAGGTTTACTGAATCTCTTAAACATTCTTAATGTCGATGAAACACAGAAATTGCATCGGAATTACATACAAAATTCACAATGCCGACTTAAGTACATGAAGACCGACACTTCTTACTGAGTATGGTTCGAACCATTCCTGTAACACTAGTTATTGATTCTGATGGTTCACTTCAGGTTTACTGTATCCCTTGGACCTTCTTATTGACGATGAAACACAGAAATTGCATCGCAATTAAATACAAAAGGCACAACGCCGACTTAAGTACATTAAGACCGACACTTCGTACTGACAGTTTTGAACCATTCCTGTGACACTAGTTATAGATTCCGATGCTTCACTCCAGGTTTACTGAATCTCTTAAACATTCTTATTGACGATGAAACACAGAAATTGCATCGGAATTACATACAAAATTCACAATGCCGACTTAAGTACATGAAGACCGACACTTCTTACTGAGTATGGTTCGAACCATTCCTGTAACACTAGTTATTGATTCTGATGGTTCACTTCAGGTTTACTGTATCCCTTGGACCATCTTATTGACGATGAAACACAGAAATTGCATCGCAATTAAATACAAAAGGCACAACGCCGACTTAAGTACATTAAGACCGACACTTCGTACTGACAGTTTTGAACCATTCCTGTGACACTAGTTACAGATTCCGATGCTTCACTTCAGGTTTACTGTATCCCTTGGACCTTCTTATTGACGATGAAACACATAAATTGCATCGGAATTAAATACAAAAAGCACAATGCCGACTTAAGGACAAGAAGACTGACTCTTCCTACTGATCATTCCTGTGACACTAGTTATAGATTCCGATGTTTCACTTCAGGTTTACTGTATCCCTTGGACCTTCTTATTGACGATGAAACACAGAAGTTGCATCGGAATTAAATACAAAAGGCACAATGCCGACGTAAGTACATGAAGACCGACAATTCGTACTGACAATGTTTTGAGCCATTCCTGTGACACTAGTTATTGACCCGATGCTTCACTCCAGGTTTACTGAATCTCTTAAACATTGTTATTGACGATGAAACACAGAAATTGCATCGGAATTACATACAAAATTCACAATGCCGACTTAAGTACATGAAGACCGACACTTCTTACTGAGTATGGTTCGAACCATTCCTGTAACACTAGTTATTGATTCTGATGGTTCACTTCAGGTTTACTGTATCCCTTGGACCTTCTTATTGACGATGAAACACAGAAATTGCATCGCAATTAAATACAAAAGGCACAACGCCGACTTAAGTACATTAAGACCGACACTTCGTACTGACAGTTTTGAACCATTCCTGTGACACTAGTTATAGATTCCGATGCTTCACTCCAGGTTTACTGAATCTCTTAAACATTCTTATTGACGATGAAACACAGAAATTGCATCGGAATTACATACAAAATTCACAATGCCGATTTAAGTACATGAAGACCGACACTTCTTACTGAGTATGGTTCGAACCATTCCTGTAACACTAGTTATTGATTCTGATGGTTCACTTCAGGTTTACTGTATCCCTTGGACCTTCTTATTGACGATGAAACACAGAAATTGCATCGCAATTAAATACAAAAGGCACAACGCCGACTTAAGTACATTAAGACCGACACTTCGTACTGACAGTTTTGAACCATTCCTGTGACACTAGTTATAGATTCCGATGCGTCACTCCAGGTTTACTGAATCTCTTAAACATTCTTATTGACGATGAAACACAGAAATTTCATCGGAATTACATACAAAATTCACAATGCCGACTTAAGTACATGAAGACCGACACTTCTTACTGAGTACGGTTCGAACCATTCCTGTAACACTAGTTATTGATTCTGATGGTTCACTTCAGGTTTACTGTATCCCTTGGACCATCTTATTGACGATGAAACACAGAAATTGCATCGGAATTAAATACAAATGGCACAATGCCGACTTAAGGACAAGAAGACTGACTCTTCCTACTGACCATTCCTGTGACACTAGTTATGGATTCCGATGTTTCACTTCAGGTTTACTGTATCCCTTGGACCTTCTTATTGACGATGAAACACAGAAATTGCATCGGAATTAAATACAAAAGGCACAATGCCGACTTAAGTACATGAAGACCGACACTTCTTTCTGACTATGTTTTGAAGCATTCCTGTGCCACTAGTTATAGATTCCGATGATTCAATCCAGGTTTACTGTATCCCTTGGACCATCTTATTGACAATGAAACAGAGAAATTGCATCGGAGTGAAATACAAAAGGCACACGGCGACTTAAGTACATGAAGACCGACACTTCTTACTGACTATGTTTTGAACGATTCCTGTAACACTAGTTATAGATTCCTATGCTTCACTTCATGCTTACTGTATCCCTTGGACCTTCTTATTGACGAAGAAACACATAAATTGCATTGGAATTAAATACGAAAGGAACAATTCCGACTTAAGGACAAGAAGACTGACTCTTCCTACTGACCATTCCTGTGAAACTAGTTATAGATTCCGATGCATCACTACAGGTTTACTGTATCCCTTGGACCTTCTTATTGACGATGAAACACAGAAATAGCATAGGATTTAAATACAAAGGGCACAATGCCGACTTAAGTACATGAAGACCGACGCTTTTAACTGACTATGTTTGAACCATTCCTGGGACACCAGTTATAGATTCCGATGCTTCACTCCAGGTTTACTGTATCCCTTGGACCTTCTTATTGACGATGAAACACAGAAATTGCTTCGGAATTAAATACAAAATGCACAATGCCGACTTTAGTTTATGAAGACCGACACTTCTTACTGACTATGTTTTGAACCATTCCTTCAACACTAGTTATAGATTCCGATGTTTCACTTCAGGTTTACTGTATCCCTTGGACCTTCTTATTGACGATGAAACACAGAAATTGCATCGGTATTAAATACAAAAGGCACAATGCCGACTTAAGGACAAGAAGACTGACGCTTCCTACTGACCCTTTCTGTGACACTAGTTATAGATTCCGATGCTTCACTTCAGGTTTACTGTATCCCTTGGACCTTCTCATTGACGATGAAACACAGAAATTGCATCGGAATTAAATACAAAAGGCACAATGCCGACTTAAGGGCAAGAAGACTGACTCTTCCTACTGACCTTTCCTGTGACACTAGTTATAGATTCCGTTGCTTCACTTCAGGTTTACTGTATCCCTTGGACCTTTTTACCGACGATGAAACACAGAAATTGCATCGGAATTAAATACAAAAGGCACAATGCCGACTTAAGTACATGAAGACCGACACTTCTTACTCACTATGTTTTGAACCATTCCTGTGACACTAGTTACAGATTCCGATGCTTCACTTCATGTATACTGTATCCCTTGGACCTTCTTATTGACGATGAAACACAGAAATAGCATCGGAATTAAATACAAGAAGCACAATGCCGACTTACGGACAAGAAGACTGACTCTTCCTACTGACCATTCCTGTGACACTAGTTATCGATTCCGATGCTTCACTTCAGGTTTACTGTATCCCTTGGACCTTAATATTGACGATGAAACACAGAAATTGCATCGGAATTAAATACAAAAGGCACAATGCCGACTTAAGTACATGAAGACCGACACTTCGTACCGACTATGTTTTGAACCATTCCTGTTACACTAGTTATTGATACTGATGGTTCCCTTCAGGTTTACTGTATCCCTTGGACCATCTTATTGACGATGAAACATAGAAATTGCATCGGAATTAAATACAAAAGGCACAATGCCGACTTAAGTACATGAAGACCAACACTTCTTACTGACTATGTTTTGAATCATTCCTGTGACACTAGTTACAGTTTCCGATGCTTCACTTCATGTTTACTGTATCCCTTGGACCTTCTTATTGACGATGAAACACAGAAATAGCATCGGAATTAAATACAAAAAGCACAATGCCGACTTACGGACAAGAAGACTGACTCTTCCTACTGACCATTCCTGTGACACTAGTTATAGATTCCGATGCTTCACTTCAGGTTTACTGTATCCCTTGGACCTTCTTATTGACGATGAAACACAGACATTGCATCGGAATTAAATACAAAAGGCACAATGCCGACTTAAGTAAATGAAGACCGACACTTCGTACCGACTATGTTTTGAACCATTCCTGTTACACTAGTTATAGATTCCGATGCTTCACTCCAGGTTTACTGTATGCCTTGGACCTACTTATTGACGATGAAACACAGAAATTGCATCGTAATTACATACAAAAGGCACAATGCCGACTTAAGTACATGAAGACCGACACTTCTTACTGAGTATGTTTTGATCCATTCCTGTAACACTAGTTATTGACTCTGATGGTTCCCTTCAGGTTTACTGTATCCCTTGGACCATCTTATTGGCGATGAAACACAGAAATTGCATCGGAATTAAATACAAATGGCACAATGCCGACTTAAGGACAAGAAGACTGACTCTTCCTACTGACCATTCCTGTGACACTAGTTATAGATTCCGATGTTTCACTTCAGGTTTACTGTATCCCTTGGACATTCTTATTGACGATGAAACACAGAAGTTGCATCGGAATTAAATACAAAAGGCACAATGCCGACTTAAGTACATGAAGACCTACACTTCTTTCTGACTATGTTTTGAACCATTCCTGTGACACTAGTTATGGATTCCAATGCTTCAATCCAGGTTTACTGTATCCCTTGGACCATCTTATTGACAATGAAACAAAGAAATTGCATCGGAATGAAATACAAAAGGCACACGGCGACTTAAGTACATGAAGACCGACACTTCTTACTGACTATGTTTTGAACCATTCCTGTTACACTAGTTATAGATTCCGATGCTTCACTCCAGGTTTACTGTATCCCTTGGACCTACTTATTGGCGATGAAACACAGAAATTGCATCGGAATTAAATACAAATGGCACAATGCCGACTTAAGGGCAAGAAGACTGACTCTTTCTACTGACCTTTCCTGTAACACTAGTTATAGATTCCGATGCTTCACTTCAGGTTTACTGTATCCCTTGGACCTTTTTACCGACGATGAAACACAGAAATTGCATCGGAATTAAATACAAAATGCACAATGCCGACTGAAGTACATGAAGACCGACACTTCTTACTGACTATGTTTTGAACCATTCCTGTGACACTAGTTACAGATTCCGATGCTTCACTTCATGTTTACTGTATCCCTTGGACCTTCTTAATGACGATGAAACGCAGAAATAGCATCGGAATTAAATACAAAAAGCACAATGCCGACTTACGGACAAGAAGACTGACTCTTCCTACTGACCATTCCTGTGACACTAGTTATAGATTCCGATGCTTCACTTCAGGTTTACTGTATCCCTTGGACCTTCTTATTGACGATGAAACACAGAAATTGCATCGGAATTAAATACAAAAGGCACAATGCCGACTTAAGTACATGAAGACCGACACTTCGTACCGACTATGTTTTGAACCATTCCTGTTACACTAGTTATAGATTCCGATGCTTCACTCCAGGTTTACTGTATCCCTTGGACCTTCTTATTGACGATGAAACACAGAAATTGCATCGGAATTACATACAAAAGGCACAATGCCGACTTAAGTACATGAAGACCGACACTTCTTACTGAGTATGTTTTGATCCATTCCTGTAACACTTGTTATTGATTCTGATGGTTCCCTTCAGGTTTACTGTATCCCTTGGACCATCTTATTGACGATGAAACATAGAAATTGCATCGGAATTAAATACAAAAAACAAAATGCCGACTGAAGTACATGAAGACCGACACTTCGTACTGACTATGTTTTGAACCATTCCTGTTACACTAGTTATAGATTCCGATGCATCACTCCAGGTTTACGGTATCCCTCGGACCTTCTTATTGACGATGAAACACTGAAATTGCATCGGAATTAAATACAATAGGCACAATGCCGACTTAAGTACATGAAGACCGACACTTCTTACTGACTATGTTTTGAACCATTCCTGTGACACTAGTTACAGATTCCGATGCTTCACTTCAGGTTTACTGTATCCCTTGGACCTTCTTATTGACGATGAAACACAGAAATTGCATCGGAACTAAATACAAAAAGCACAATGCCGACTTAAGGACAAGAAGACCGATATTTCGTACTGACAATGTTTTGAGCCATTCCTGTGACACTAGTTATAGACCCGATGCTTCACTCCAGGTTTACTGAATCTCTTAAACATTCTTATTGACGATGAAACACAGAAATTGCATCGGAATTACATACAAAATTCACAATGCCGACTTAAGTACATGAAGACCGACACTTCTTACTGAGTATGGTTCGAACCATTCCTGTAACACTAGTTATTGATTCTGATGGTTCACTTCAGGTTTACTGTATCCCTTGGACCTTCTTATTGACGATGAAACACAGAAATTGCATCGCAATTAAATACAAAAGGCACAACGCCGTTTTAAGTACATTAAGACCGACACTTCGTACTGACAGTTGTGAACCATTCCTGTGACACTAGTTATAGATTCCGATGCTTCACTCCAGGTTTACTGAATCTCTTAAACATTCTTATTGACGATGAAACACAGAAATTGCATCGGAATTACATACAAAATTCACAATGCCGACTTAAGTACATGAAGACCGACACTTCTTACTGAGTATGGTTCGAACCATTCCTGTAACACTAGTTATTGATTCTGATGGTTCACTTCAGGTTTACTGTATCCCTTGGACCTTCTTATTGACGATGAAACACAGAAATTGCATCGCAATTAAATACAAAAGGCACAACGCCGACTTAAGTACATTAAGACGGACACTTCGTACTGACAGTTTTGAACCATTCCTGTGACACTAGTTACAGATTCCGATGCTTCACTTCAGGTTTACTGTATCCCTTGGACCTTCTTATTGACGATGAAACACAGAAATTGCATCGGAATTAAATACAAAAAGAACAATGCCGACTTAAGGACAAGAAGACTGACTCTTCCTACTGACCATTCCTGTGACACTAGTTATAGATTCCGATGTTTCACTTCAGGTTTACTGTATCCCTTGGACCTTCTTATTGACGATGAAACACAGAAGTTGCATCGGAATTAAATACAAAAGGCACAATGCCGACTTAAGTACATGAAGACCGACAATTCGTACTGACAATGTTTTGAGCCATTCCTGTGACATTAGTTATAGACCCGATGCTTCACTCCAGGTTTACTGAATCTCTTAAACATTCTTATTGACGATGAAACACAGAAATTGCATCGGAATTACATACAAAATTCACAATGCCGACTTAAGTACTTGAAGACCGACACTTCTTACTGAGTATGGTTCGAACCATTCCTGTAACACTAGTTATTGATTCTGATGGTTCACTTCAGGTTTACTGTATCCCTTGGACCTTCTTATTGACGATGAAACACAGAAATTGCATCGCAATTAAATACAAAAGGCACAACGCCGACTTAAGTACATTAAGACCGACACTTCGTACTGACAGTTTTGAACCATTCCTGTGACACTAGTTATAGATTCCGATGCTTCACTCCAGGTTTACTGAATCACTTAAACATTCTTATTGACGATGAAACACAGAAATTGCATCGGAATTACATACAAAATTCACAATGCCGACTTAAGTACATGAAGACCGACACTTCTTACTGAGTACGGTTCGAACCATTCCTGTAACACTAGTTATTGATTCTGATGGTTCACTTCAGGTTTACTGTATCCCTTGGACCATCTTATTGACGATGAAACACAGAAATTGCATCGGAATTAAATACAAAAAACACAATGCCGACTTAAGGACAAGAAGACGGACTCTTCCTACTGACCATTCCTGTGACACTAGTTATAGATTCCGATGTTTCACTTCAGGTTTACTGTATCCCTTGGACCATCTTATTGACAATGAAACAGAGAATTTGCATCGGAATGAAATACAAAAGGCACACGGCGACTTAAGTACATGAAGAACGACACTTCTTACTGACTATGTTTTGAACGATTCCTGTAACACTAGTTATAGATTCCTATGCTTCACTTCATGCTTACTGTATCCCTTGGACCTTCTTATTGACGAAGAAACACATAAATTGCATCGGAATTAAATACGAAAGGAACAATTCCGACTTAAGGACAAGAAGACTGACTCTTCCTACTGACCATTCGTGTGAAACTAGTTATAGATTCCGATGCATCACTACAGGTTTACTGTATCCCTTGGACCTTCTTATTGACGATGAAACACAGAAATAGCATAGGATTTAAATACAAAAGGCACAATGCCGACTTAAGTACATGAAGACCGACACTTCTAACTGACTATGTTTGAATCATTCCTGAGACACCAGTTATAGATTCCGATGCTTCACTCCAGGTTTACTGTATCCCTTGGACCTTCTTATTGACGATGAAACACAGAAATTGCTTCGGAATTAAATACAAAAGGCACAATGCCGACTTTAGTTTATGAAGACCGAAACTTCTCACTGACTATGTTTTGAACCATTCTTTCAACACTAGTTATAGATTCCGATGCTTCACTTCAGGTTTACTGTATCCCTTGGACCTTAATATTGACGATGAAACACAGAAATTGCATCGGAATTAAATACAAAAGGCACAATGCCGACTTAAGTACATGAAGACCGACACTTCTTACCGACTATGTTTTGAACCATTCCTGTTACACTAGTTATAGATTCCGATGCTTCACTCCAGGTTTACTGTGTCCCTTGGACCTTCTTATTGACGATGAAACACAGAAATTGCATCGGAATTACATACAAAAGGCACAATGCCGACTTAAGTACATAAGGACCGACACTTCTTACTGAGTATGTTTTGATCCATTCCTGTAACACTAGTTATTGATTCTGATGGTTCCCTTCAGGTTTACTGTATCCCTTGGACCTTCTAATTGACGATGAAACATAGAAATTGCATCGGAATTAAATACAAATGGCACAATGCCGACTTAAGGACAAGAAGACTGCCTCCTCCTACTGACCATTCCTGTGACACTAGTTATAGATTCCGATGCTTCACTTCAGGTTTACTGTATCCCTTGGACCTTCTTATTGACGATGAAACACAGAAATTGCATCGGAATTAAATACAAAAAACACAATGCCGACTTAAGGACAAGAAGACGGACTCTTCCTACTGACCATTCCTGTGACACTAGTTATAGATTCCGATGCTTCACTTCAGGTTTACTGTATCCCTCGGACCTTCTTATTGACGATGAAACACAGAAATTGCATCGGAATTAAATACAAAAGGCACAATGCCAACTTAAGTACATGAAGACCGACACTTCTTCCTGACTATGTTTTGAACCATTCCTGTGACACTAGTTACAGATTCCGATGCTTCACTTCAGGTTTACTGTATCCCTTGGACCTTCTTATTGACGATGAAACGCAGAAATTGCATCGGAATTAAATACAAAAAGCACAATGCCGACTTAAGGACAAGAAGACTGACTCTTCCTACTGACCATTCCTGTGACACTAGTTATAGATTCAGATGCTGCACTTCAGGTTTACTGTATCCCTTGGACCTTCTTATTGACGATGAAACACAGAAGTTGCATCGGAATTAAATACAAAAGGCACAATGCTGACTTAAGTACATGAAGACCGACAATTCGTACTGACAATGTTTTGAACCATTCCTGTGACACTAGTTATAGACCCGATGCTTCACTCCAGGTTTACTGTATCCCTTGGACCCTCTTATTGACGATGAAACACAGAAATTGCATCGGAATTAAATACAAAAGGCACAATGCCGACTTAAGTACATGAAGACCGACACTTCGTACCGACTATGTTTTGAACCATTTATGTTACACTAGTTATAGATTCCGATGCTTCACTCCAGGTTTACTGTATCCCTTGGACCTACGTATTGACGATGAAACGCAGAAATTGCATCGGAATTACATACAAAAGGCACAATGCCGACTTAAGTACATGAAGACCGACACTTCTTACTGAGTATGCTTTGATCCATTCCTGTAACACTAGTTATTGATTCTGATGGTTCCCTTCAGGTTTACTGTATCCCTTGGACCATCTTATTGACGATGAAACACAGAAATTGCATCGGAATTAAATACAAATGGCACAATGCCGACTTAAGGACAAGAAGACTGACTCTTCCTACTGACCATTCCTGTGACACTAGTTATTGATTCCGATGTTTCACTTCAGGTTTACTGTATCCCTTGGAACTTCTTACTGACGATGAAACACAGAAGTTGCATCGGAATTAAATACAAAAGGCACAATGCCGACTTAAGTACATGAAGACCGACACTTCTTTCTGACTATGTTTTGAACCATTCCTGTGACACTAGTTATAGATTCCGATGCTTCAATCCAGGTTTACTGTATCCCTTGGACCATCTTATTGACAATGAAACAAAGAAATTGCATCGGAATGGAATACAAAAGGCACACGGCGACTTAAGTACATGAAGACCGACACTTCTTACTGACTATGTTTTGAACCATTCCTGTGACACTAGTTATAGACTCCGATGCTTCACTTCAGGTTTACTGTATCCCTTGGACCTTCTTATTGACGATGAAACACAGAAATTGCATCGGAAATAAATACAAAAGGCACAATGCCGACTTAAGGGCAAGAAGACTGACTCTTTCTACTGACCTTTCCTGTGACACTAGTTATAGATTCCGATGCTTCACTTCAGGTTTACTGTATCCCTTGGACCTTCTTATTGACGATGAAACACAGAAATTGCATCGGAATTAAATAAAAAAGGCACAATGCCGACTTAAGTACATGAAGACCGACACTTCGTACCGACTATGTTTTGAACCATTCCTGTTACACTAGTTATAGATTCCGATGCTTCACTCCAGGTTTACTGTATCCCTTGGACCTTCTTATTGACGATGAAACACAGAAATTGCATCGGAATTACATACAAAAGGCACAATGCC
Source organism: Schistocerca americana (assembly GCF_021461395.2). NCBI lineage: Eukaryota > Metazoa > Arthropoda > Insecta > Orthoptera > Acrididae > Schistocerca > Schistocerca americana. Next base: position 2,682,395 of record NW_025726093.1, read on the forward strand.
GACTTAAGTACATGAAGACCGACACTTCTTACTGAGTATGTTTTGATCCATTCCTGTAACACTTGTTATTGATTCTGATGGTTCCCTTCAGGTTTACTGTATCCCTTGGCCACCTTATTGACGATGAAACATAGAAATTGCATCGGAATTAAATACAAAAAACACAATGCCGACTTAAGTACATGAAGACCGACACTTCGTACTGACTATGTTTTGAACCATTCCTGTTACACTAGTTATAGATTCCGATGCTTCACTCCAGGTTTACTGTATCCCTTGGACCTTCTTATTGACGATGAAACATAGAAATTGCATCGGAATTAAATACAAGAAGCACAATGCCGACTTAAGGACAAGAAGTCTGACTCTTCCTACTGACCATTCCTGTGACACTAGTTATAGATTCCGATGCTTCACTTCAGGTTTACTGTATCCCTTGGACCTTGTTATTGACGATGAAACACAGAAATTGCTTCGGAATTAAATACAAAAAGCACAATGCCGACTTAAGGACAAGAAGACTGACTCTTCCTACTGACCATTCCTGTGACACTAGTTATAGATTCCGATGCTTCACTTCAGGTTTACTGTATCCCTCGGACCTTCTTATTGACGATGAAACACAGAAATAGCATCGGAATTAAATACAAAAAGCACAATGGCGACTTACGGACAAGAAGACTGACTCTTCCTACTGACCATTCCTGTGACACTAGTTATAGATTCCGATGCTTCACTTCAGGTTTACTGTATCCCTTGGACCTTCTTATTGACGATGAAACACAGAAATTGCATCGGTATTAAATACAAAAGGCACAATGCCGACTTAAGGACAAGAAGACTGCCTCTTCCTACTGACCATTCCTGTGACACTAGTTATAGATTCCGATGCTTCACTTCAGGTTTACTGTATCCCTTGGACCTTCTTATTGACGATGAAACACAGAAATTGCATCGGAATTAAATACAAAAAGCACAATGCCGACTTAAGGACAAGAAGACGGACTCTTCCTACTGACCATTCCTGTGACACTAGTTATAGATTCCGATGCTTCACTTCAGGTTTACTGTATCCCTCGGACCTTCTTATTGACGATGGAACACAGAAATTGCATCGGAATTAGATACAAAAGGCACAATGCCAACTTAAGTACATGAAGACCGACACTTCTTCCTGACTATGTTTTGAACCATTCCTGTGACACTAGTTACAGATTCCGATGCTTCACTTCAGGTTTACTGTATCCCTTGGACCTTCTTATTGACGATGAAACGCAGAAATTGCATCGGAATTAAATACAAAATGCACAATGCCGACTTAAGGACAAGAAGACTGACTCTTCCTACTGACCATTCCTGTGACACTAGTTATAGATTCAGATGCTTCACTTCAGGTTTACTGTATCCCTTGGACCTTCTTATTGACGATGAAACACAGAAGTTGCATCGGAATTAAATACAAAAGGCACAATGCTGACTTAAGTACATGAAGACCGACAATTCGTACTGACAATGTTTTGAACCATTCCTGTGACACTAGTTATAGACCCGATGCTTCACTCCAGGTTTACTGTATCCCTTGGACCCTCTTATTGACGATGAAACACAGAAATTGCATCGGAATTACATACAAAAGGCACTATTCCGACTTAAGTACATGAAGACCGACACTTCTTACTGAGTATGTTTTGAACCATTCCTGTAACACTAGTTATTGATTCTGATGGTTCCCTTCAGGTTTACTGTATCCCTTGGACCATCTTATTGACGATGAAACATAGAAATTGCATCGGAATTAAATACAAAAGGCACAATGCCGACTTAAGTACATGAAGACCGACACTTCTTACTGACTATGTTTTGAACCATTCCTGTGACACTAGTTACAGATTCCGATGCTTCACTTCATGTTTACTGTATCCCTTGGACCTTCTTATTGACGATGAAACACAGAAATAGCATCGGAATTAAATACAAAAAGCACAATGACGACTTACGGACAAGAAGACTGACTCTTCCTACTGACCATTCCTGTGACACTAGTTATAGATTCCGATGCTTCACTTCAGGTTTACTGTATCCCTTGGACCTTCTTATTGACGATGAAACACAGAAATTGCATCGGAATTAAATACAAAAGGCACAATGCCGACTTAAGTACATGAAGACCGACACTTCGTACCGACTATGTCTTGAACCATTCCTGTTACACTAGTTATAGATTCCGATGCTTCACTCCAGGTTTACTGTATCCCTTGGACCTACTTATTGACGATGAAACACAGAAATTGCATCGGAATTACATACAAAAGGCACAATGCCGACTTAAGTACATGAAGACCGACACTTTTTACTGAGTATGCTTTGATCCATTCCTGTAACACTAGTTATTGATTCTGATGGTTCCCTTCAGGTTTACTGTATCCCTTGGACCATCTTATTGACGATGAAACACAGAAATTGCATCGGAATTAAATGCAAATGGCACAATGCCGACTTAAGGACAAGAAGACTGACTCTTCCTACTGACCATTCCTGTGACACTAGTTATAGATTCCGATGTTTCACTTCAGGTTTACTGTATCCCTTGGACCTTCTTACTGACGATGAAACACAGAAGTTGCATCGGAATTAAATACAATAGGCACAATGCCGACTTAAGTACATGAAGACCGACACTTCTTTCTGACTATGTTTTGAACCATTCCTGTGACACTAGTTATAGATTCCGATGCTTCAATCCAGGTTTACTGTATCCCTTGGACCATCTTATTGACAATGAAACAAAGAAATTGCATCGGAATGGAATACAAAAGGCACACGGCGACTTAAGTACATGAAGACCGACACTTCTTACTGACTATGTTTTGAACCATTCCTGTGACACTAGTTATAGACTCCGATGCTTCACTTCAGGTTTACTGTATCCCTTGGACCTTCTTATTGACGATGAAACACAGAAATTGCATCGGAAATAAATACAAAAGGCACAATGCCGACTTAAGGGCAAGAAGACTGACTCTTTCTACTGACCTTTCCTGTGACACTAGTTATAGATTCCGATGCTTCACTTCATGCTTACTGTATCCCTTGGACCTTCTTATTGACGAAGAAACACATAAATTGCATCGGAATTAAATACGAAAGGAACAATTCCGACTTAAGGACAAGAAGACTGACTCTTCCTACTGACCATTCCTGTGAAACTAGTTATAGATTTCGATGCATCACTACAGGTTTACTGTATCCCTTGGACCTTCTTATTGATGATGAAACACAGAAATAGCATAAGATTTAAATACAAAAGGCACAATGCCGACTTAAGTACATGAAGACCGACACTTCTAACTGACTATGTTTAAACCATTCCTGGGACACCAGTTATAGATTCCGATGCTTCACTCCAGGTTTACTGTATCCCTTGGACCTTCTTATTGACGATGAAACACAGAAATTGCTTCGGAATTAAATACAAAAGCACAATGCCGACTTTAGTTTATGAAGACCGACACTTCTTACTGACTATGTTTTGAACCATTCCTTCAACACTAGTTATAGATTCCGATGCTTCACTTCAGGTTTACTGTATCCCTTGGACCTTCTTATTGACGATGAAACACAGAAATTGCATCGGTATTAAATACAAAAGGCACAATGCCGACTTAAGGACAAGAAGACTGCCTCTTCCTACTGACCATTCCTGTGACACTAGTTATAGATTCCGATGCTTCACTTCAGGTTTACTGTATCCCTTGGACCTTCTTATTGACGATGAAACACAGAAATTGCATCGGAATTAAATACAAAAGGCACAATGCTGACTTAAGTACATGAAGACCGACAATTCGTACTGACAATGTTTTGAACCATTCCTGTGACACTAGTTATAGACCCGATGCTTCACTCCAGGTTTACTGTATCCCTTGGACCCTCTTATTGACGATGAAACACAGAAATTGCATCGAAATTACATACAAAAGGCACTATTCCGACTTAAGTACATGAAGACCGACACTTCTAACTGAGTATGTTTTGAACCATTCCTGTAACACTAGTTATTGATTCTGATGGTTCCCTTCAGGTTTACTGTATCCCTTGGACCATCTTATTGACGATGAAACATAGAAATTGCATCGGAATTAAATACAAAAGGCACAATGCCGACTTAAGTACATGAAGACCGACACTTCTTACTGACTATGTTTTGAACCATTAATGTGACACTAGTTACAGATTCCGATGCTTCACTTCAAGTTTACTGTATCCCTTGGACCTTCTTATTGACGATGAAACACAGAAATAGCATCGGAATTAAATACAAAAAGCACAATGCCGACTTACGGACAAGAAGACTGACTCTTCCTACTGACCATTCCTGTGACACTAGTTATAGATTCCGATGCTTCACTTCAGGTTTACTGTATCCCTTGGACCTTCTTATTGACGATGAAACACAGAAATTGCATCGGAATTAAATACAAAAGGCACAATGCCGACTTAAGTACATGAAGACCGACACTTCGTACCGACTATGTCTTGAACCATTCCTGTTACACTAGTTATAGATTCCGATGCTTCACTCCAGGTTTACTGTATCCCTTGGACCTACTTATTGACGATGAAACACAGAAATTGCATCGGAATTACATACAAAAGGCACAATGCCGACTTAAGTACATGAAGACCGACACTTTTTACTGAGTATGCTTTGATCCATTCCTGTAACACTAGTTATTGATTCTGATGGTTCCCTTCAGGTTTACTGTATCCCTTGGACCATCTTATTGACGATGAAACACAGAAATTGCATCGGAATTAAATACAAATGGCACAATGCCGACTTAAGGACAAGAAGACTGACTCTTCCTACTGACCATTCCTGTGACACTAGTTATAGATTCCGATGTTTCACTTCAGGTTTACTGTATCCCTTGGACCTTCTTACTGACGATGAAACACAGAAGTTGCATCGGAATTAAATACAAAAGGCACAATGCCGACTTAAGTACATGAAGACCGACACTTCTTTCTGACTATGTTTTGAACCATTCCTGTGACACTAGTTATAGATTCCGATGCTTCAATCCAGGTTTACTGTATCCCTTGGACCATCTTATTGACAATGAAACAAAGAAATTGCATCGGAATGGAATACAAAAGGCACAATGCGACTTAAGTACATGAAGACCGACACTTCTTACTGACTATGTTTTGAACCATTCCTGTGACACTAGTTATAGACTCCGATGCATCACTTCAGGTTTACTGTATCCCTTGGACCTTCTTATTGACGATGAAACACAGAAATTGCATCGGAAATAAATACAAAAGGCACAATGCCGACTTAAGGGCAAGAAGACTGACTCTTTCTACTGACCTTTCCTGTGACACTAGTTATAGATTCCGATGCTTCACTTCAGGTTTACTGTATCCCTTGGACCTTTTTACCGACGATGAAACACAGAAATTGCATCGGAATTAAATACAAAATGCACAATGCCGACTGAAGTACATGAAGACCGACACTTCTTAGTGACTATGTTTTGAACCATTCCTGTGACACTAGTTACAGATTCCGATGCTTCACTTCATGTTTACTGTATCCCTTGGACCTTCTTAATGACGATGAAACACAGAAATAGCATCGGAATTAAATACAAAAAGCACAATGCCGACTTACGGACAAGAAGACTGACTCTTCCTACTGACCATTCCTGTGACACTAGTTATAGATTCTGATGCTTCACTTCAGGTTTACTGTATCCCTTGGACCTTCTTATTGACGATGAAACACAGAAATTGCATCGGAATTAAATACAAAAGGCACAATGCCGACTTAAGTACATGAAGACCGACACTTCGTACCGACTATGTTTTGAACCATTCCTGTTACACTAGTTATAGATTCCGATGCTTCACTCCAGGTTTACTGTATCCCTTGGACCTTCTTATTGACGATGAAACACAGAAATTGCATCGGAATTACATACAAAAGGCACAATGCCGACTTAAGTACATGAAGACCGACACTTCTTACTGAGTATGTTTTGATCCATTCCTGTAACACTTGTTATTGATTCTGATGGTTCCCTTCAGGTTTAATGTATCCCTTGGCCATCTTATTGATGATGAAACATAGAAATTGCATCGGAATTAAATACAAAAAACACAATGCCGACTTAAGTACATGAAGACCGACACTTCGTACTGACTATGTTTTGAACCATTCCTGTTACACTAGTTATAGATTCCGATGCTTCACTCCAGGTTTACTGTATCCCTTGGACCTTCATATTGACGATGAAACATAGAAATTGCATCGGAATTAAATACAAAAAGCACAATGCCGACTTAAGGACAAGAAGTCTGACTCTTCCTACTGACAATTCCTGTGACACTAGTTATAGATTCCGATGCTTCACTTCAGGTTTACTGTATCCCTTGGACCTTGTTATTGACGATGAAACACAGAAATTGCATCGGAATTAAATACAAAAAGCACAATGCCGACTTAAGGACAAGAAGACTGACTCTTCCTACTGACCATTCCTGTGACACTAGTTATAGATTCCGATGCTTCACTTCAGGTTTACTGTATACCTCGGACCTTCTTATTGACGATGAAACACTGAAATTGCATCGGAATTAAATACAATAGGCACAATGCCGACTTAAGTACATGAAGACCGACACTTCTTACTGACTATGTTTTGAACCATTCCTGTGACACTAGTTACAGATTCCGATGCTTCACTCCAGGTTTACTGTATCCCTTGGACCCTCTTTTTGACGATGAAACACAGAAATTGCATCGAAATTACATGCAAAAAGCACTATGCCGACTTAAGTACATGAAGACCGACACTTCTTACTGAGTATGTTTTGAACCATTCCTGTAACACTAGTTATAGATTCCGATGCTTCACTTCAGGTTTACTGTATCCCTTGGACCTTCTTATTGACGATGAAACACAGAAATTGCATCGCAATTAAATACAAAAGGCACAACGCCGACTTAAGTACATAAAGACCGACACTTCGTACTGACAGTTTTGAACCATTCCTGTGACACTAGTTATAGATTCCGATGCTTCACTCCAGGTTTACTGAATCTCTTAAACATTCTTATTGACGATGAAACACAGATATTGCATCGGAATTACATACAAAATTCACAATGCCGACTTGAGTACATGAAGACCGACACTTCTTACTGAGTATGGTTCGAACCATTCCTGTAACACTAGTTATTGATTCTGATGGTTCACTTCAGGTTTACTGTATCCCTTGGACCATCTTATTGACGATGAAACACAGAAATTGCATCGGAATTAAATACAAATTGCACAATGCCGACTTAAGGACAAGAAGACTGACTCTTCCTACTGACCATTCCTGTGACACTAGTTACAGATTCCGATGTTTCACTTCAGGTTTACTGTATCCCTTGGACCTTCTTATTGACGATGAAACACAGAAATTGCGTCCTAATTAAATACAAAAGGCACAATGCCGACTTAAGTACATGAAGACCGACACTTCTTTCTGACTATGTTTTGAACCATTCCTGTGCCACTAGTTACAGATTCCGATGCTTCAATCCAGGTTTGATGTATCCCTTGGACCATCTTATTGACAATGAAATAGAGAAATTGCATCGGAATGAAATACAAAAGGCACACGGCGACTTAAGTACATGAAGACCGACACTTCTTACTGACTATGTTTTGAACGATTCCTGTAACACTAGTTATAGATTCCTATTCTACACTTCATCCTTACTGTATCCCTTGGACCTTCTTATTGACGAAGAAACACATAAATTGCATCGGAATTAAATACGAAAGGCACAATTCCGACTTAAGGGCAAGAAGACTGACTCTTCCTACTGACCATTCCTGTGAAACTAGTTATAGATTCCGATGCATCACTACAGGTTTACTGTATCCCTTGGACCTTCTTAATGACGATGAAACACAGAAATAGCATCGGATTTAAATACAAAAGGCACAATGCCGACTTAAGTACATGAAGACCGGCACCTCTTACTGACTATGTTTTGAACCATTCCTTCAACACTAGTTATAGATTCCCATGCTTCACTTCAGGTTTACTGTATCCCTTGGACCTTCTTATTGACGATGAAACACAGAAATTGCATGGGTATTAAATACAAAAGGCACAATGCCGACTTAAGGACAAGAAGACTGACTCTTCCTACTGACCCTTTCTATGACACTAGTTATAGATTCCGATGCTTCACTTCAGGTTTACTGTATCCCTTGGACCTTCTCATTGACGATGAAACACAGAAATTGCATCGGAATTAAATACAAAAGGCACAATGCCGACTTAAGGGCAAGAAGACTGACTCTTCCTACTGACCTTTCCTGTGACACTAGTTATAGATTCCGTTGCTTCACTTCAGGTTTACTGTATCCCTTGGACCTTTTTACCGACGATGAAACACAGAAATTGCATCGGAATTAAATACAAAAGGCACAATGCCGACTTAAGTACATGAAGACCGACACTTCTTACTCACCATGTTTTGAACCATTCCTTTGACACTAGTTACAGATTCCGATGCTTCACTTCATGTATACTGTATCCCTTGGACGTTCTTATTGACGATGAAACACAGAAATAGCATCGGAATTAAATACAAAAAGCACAATGCCGACTTACGGACAAGAAGACTGACTCTTCCTACTGACCATTCCTGTGACACTAGTTATAGATTCAGATGCTTCACTTCAGGTTTACTGTATCCCTCGGACCTTCTTATTGACGATGAAGCACAGAAATTGCATCGGAATTAAATACAAAAGGCACAATGCCGACTTAAGTACATGAAGACCGACACTTCTTCCTGACAATGTTTTGAACCATTCCTGTGACACTAGTTATAGACCCGATGCTTCACTCCAGGTTTACTGTATCCCTTGGACCCTCTTATTGACGATGAAACACAGAAATTGCATCGAAATTACATACAAAAGGCACTATGCCGACTTAAGTACATGAAGACCGACACTTCTTACTGAGTATGTTTTGAACCATTCCTGTAACACTAGTTATTGATTCTGATGGTTCACTTCAGGTTTACTATATCCCTTGGACCTTCTTATTGACGACGAGACACAGAAATTGCATCGGAATTAAATACAAATGGCACAATGCCGACTTAAGGACACGAAGACTGACTCTTCCTACTGACCATTCCTGTGACACTAGTTATAGATTCCGATGCTTCACTTCAGGTTTACTGTATCCCTTGGACCTTCTTATTGACGATGAAACACAGAAATTGCATCGGAATTAAATACAAAAGGCACAATGCCGACTTAAGTACATGAAGACCGACAGTTCTTACTGTCTATGTTTTGAACCATTCCTGTGACACTAGTTATAGATGCCGACGCTTCACTCCAGGTTTACTGTCTCCCTTGGACCTTCTTATTGACGATGAAACACCGAAATTGCATCGGAATTAAATGCAAAGGCACAGTGATGACTTAAGTAAATGAAGACCGACACTTCTTACTGACTAAGTTTTGAACCCTTCCTGTAACACTAGTTATAGATTCCGATGCATCACTTCAGGTTTACTGTATCCCTTGGACCTTCTTATTGACGATGAAACACAGAAATTGCATCGGTATTAAATACAAAAGGCACAATGCCGACTTAAGGACAAGAAGACTGACTCTTCCTACTGACCCTTTCTAAGACACTAGTTATAGATTCCGATGCTTCACTTCAGGTTTACTGTATCCCTTGGACCTTCTCATTGACGATGAAACACAGAAATTGCATCGGAATGAAATACAAAAGGCACAATGCCGACTTAAGGGCAAGAAGACTGACTCTTCCTACTGACCTTTCCTGTGACACAAGTTATAGATTCCGTTGCTTCACTTCAGGTTTACTGTATCCCTTGGACCTTTTTACCGACGATGAAACACAGAAATTGCATCGGAATTAAATACAAAAGGCACAATGCCGACTTAAGTACATGAAGACCGACACTTCTTACTCACTATGTTTTGAACCATTCCTGTGGCACTAGTTACAGATTTCGATGCTTCACTTCATGTATACTGTATCCCTTGGACCTTCTTATTGACGATGAAACACAGAAATAGCATCGGAATTAAATACAAAAAGCACAATGCCGACTTACGGACAAGAAGACTGACTCTTCCTACTGACCATTCCTGTGACACTAGTTATAGATTCCGATGCTTCACTTCAGGTTTACTGTACCCCTTGGACCTTAATATTGACGATGAAACACAGAAATTGCATCGGAATTAAATACAAAAGGCACAATGCCGACTTAATTACATGATGACCGACACTTCGTACCGACTATGTTTTAAACCATTCCTGTTACACTAGTTATAGATTCCGATGCTTCACTCCAGGTTTACTGTATCCCTTGGACCTTCTTATTGACGATGAAACACAGAAATTGCATCGGAATTACATACAAAAGGCACAATGCCGACTTAAGTACATAAGGACCGACACTTCTTACTGAGTATGTTTTGATCCATTCCTGTAACACTAGTTATTGATTCTGATGGTTCCCTTCAGGTTTACTGTATCCCTTGGTCCTTCTTATAGACGATGAAACACAGAAATTGCATCGGAATTACATACAAAAACCACAATGCCGACTTAAGTACATAAGGACCGACACTTCTTACTGAGTATGTTTTGATCCATTCCTGTAACACTAGTTATTGATTCTGATGGTTCCCTTCAGGTTTACTGTATCCCTTGGTCCTTCTTATAGACGATGAAACATAGAAATTGCATCGGAATTAAATACAAATGGCACAATGCCGACTTAAGGACAAGAAGACTGCCTCTTCCTACTGACCATTCCTGTGACACTAGTTATAGATTCCGATGCTTCACTTCAGGTTTACTGTATCCATTGGACCTTCTTATTGACGATGAAACACAGAAATTGCATCGGAATTAAATACAAAAATCACAATGCCGACTTAAGGACAAGAAGACGGACTCTTCCTACAGACCATTCCTGTGACACTAGTTATAGATTCCGATGCTTCACTTCAGGTTTACTGTATCCCTCGGACCTTCTTATTGACGACGAAACACAAAATTGCATCGGAATTAAATACAAAAGGCACAATGCCGACTTAAGTACATGAAGACCGACTCTTCTTCCTGACTATGTTTTGAACCATTCCTGTGACACTAGTTACAGATTCCGATGCTTCACTTCAGGTTTACTGTATCCCTTGGACCTTCTTATTGACGATGAAACGCAGAAATTGCATCGGAATTAAATACAAAAAGCACAATGCCGACTTAAGGACAAGAAGACTGACTCTTCCTACTGACCATTCCTGTGACACTAGTTATAGATTCCGATGCTTCACTTCAGGTTTACTGTATCCCTCGGACCTTCTTATTGACGATGAAACACAGAAGTTGCATCGGAGTTAAATACAAAAGGCACAATGCCGACTTAAGTACATGAAGACCGACAATTCGTACTGACAATGTTTTGAACCATTCCTGTGACACTAGTTATAGACCCGATGCTTCACTCCAGGTTTACTGCATCCCTTGGACCCTCTTATTGACGATGAAACACAGAAATTGCATCGAAATTACATACAAAAGGCACTATGCCGACTTAAGTACATGAAGACCGACACTTCTTACTGAGTATGTTTTGAACCATTCCTGTAACACTAGTTATTGATTCTGATGGTTCACTTCAGGTTTACTATATCCCTTGGACCTTCTTATTGACGACGAGACACAGAAATTGCATCGGAATTAAATACAAATGGCACAATGCCGACTTAAGGACACGAAGACTGACTCTTCCTACTGACCATTCCTGTGACACTAGTTATAGATTCCGATGCTTCACTTCAGGTTTACTGTATCCCTTGGACCTGCTTATTGACGATGAAACACAGAAATTGCATCGGAATTAAATACAAAAGGCACACGTCGACTTAAGTACATGAAGACCGACACTTCTTACTGACTATGTTATGAACCATTCCTGTAACACTAGTTATAGATTCCGAAGCTTCACTTCAGGTTTACTGTATCCCTTGGACCTTCTTATTGACGATGAAACACAGAAATTGCATCGGAATTAAATACAAAAGGCACAATGCCGACTTAAGTACATGAAGACCGACACTTCTTACTGACTATGTTTTGAACCATTCCTGTGACACTAGTAATAGATGCCGACGCTTCACTCCAGGTTTACTGTCTCCCTTGGACCTTCTTATTGACGATGAAACACCGAAATTGCATCGGAATTAAATACAAAAGGCACAGTGCCGACTTAAGTACATGAAGACCGACACTTCTTACTGACTAAGTTTTGAACCCTTCCTGTAACACTAGTTGTAGATTCCGATGCTTCACTTCAGGTTTACTGTATCCCTTGGACCTTCTTATTGACGATGAAACACAGAAATTGCATCGGAATCAAAAACAAAGGGCACAATGCCGACTTATGTACAAGAAGACTGTATCTTCTTACTGTCTATGTTTTGAACCATTAATGTGACACTAGTTATAGATTCCGATGCTTCACTTCTGGTTTACTGTATCCCTTGGACGTTCTTATTGTCGATGAAACACAGAAATTGCATCGGAATTAAATACAAAAGGCACAATGCCGACTTAAGTACAAGAAGACTGACTCTTCCTACTGTCTACGTTGTGAACCATTCCTGTGACACTAGTTATAGATTCCGATGTTTGACTTCAGTTTTACTGTATCCCTTGGACCTTCTTATTGACGATGAAACACAGAAATTACATCGGAATTAGGTACAAAAGGCACAATGCCGACTTATGTACAAGAGACTGACTCTTTTTACTGACTATGTTTTGAACCATTCCTGTGACTAGTCATAGATTCAGATGCTTCACTTCAGGTTTACTGTATCCCTTGGACCCTCTTATTGACGATGAAACACAGAAATTGCATCGGAATTAAATACAAAAGGCACAATGCCGACTTAAGTACAAGAGACTGACTCTTCTTACTGTCTATGTTTTGAACCATTCCTGTGACACTAGTTATAGATTCCGATGCTTCACTTCTGGTTTACTGTATCCCTTGGACCTTCTTGTTGACAATGAAACACAGATATTGCATCGGAAGTAAATACAAAAGGCACAATGCCGACTTAAGTACAAGAAGACTGACTCTTCTTACTGTCTATGTTTTTAACCAATCCTGTGACACTGGTTGGAGATTCCGATGCTTCACTGCAGGTTTACTGCATCCCTTGGACCTTCTTATTGACAATGAAACACAGAAATTGCATCGGAATTAAATACAAAATGCACAATGCCGATTAAGTACAAAAAGACTGACTCTTATTACTGACTATGTTTTGAACCGTTCCAGTGACACTGGTTATAGATTCCGATGATTCACTTCCGGGTTACTGTATCCCTCTGACCTTCTCATGGATGATGAAACACAGAAATTGCATCGGAATTAAATACAAAAGGCACAATGCCGCCTTAAGTACAAGAAGACTGACACTTTCTACTGACTATGTTTTGAACCATTCCTGTGACACTACTTATAGATTCCGAGGCTTCACTTCACGTTTACTGTACCCCTCTGACCTTCTTATTGACGATGAAACACTGAAATTGCATCGGAATTAAATTGAAAAGGCACAATGCCGACTTAAGTACAAGATGGCTGATTCTTCTTACTGTCTATGTTTTGAACCATTCCTGTGACACTAGTTATAGATCCCGATGTTTGACTTCAGTTTTACTGTTTCCCTTGGACCTTCTAATTGATGATGAAACACAGAAATTGCATCGGAATTAAATACAAAAGGCATAATGACGACTTAAGTACAAGAGACTGATTCTTCTTACTGACTATCTTTGAACCATTCCTGTGACACTAGTTTTAGATTCCGATGCTTCACTTCAGGTGTACTGTATCCCTCTGACGTTCTTATTGACGATGAAACACAGAAATAGCATCGGAATTAAATAGAAAAGGCACAATGCCGACTTAAGTACAAGAAGACTGACTCTTCTTACTGACTATGTTTTGAACCATTCCTGTGACACTAGTTATAGATTCCGATGCTTCTCTTCAGATTTACTGTATCCCTCTGACCTTCTTGTTGACTATGAAACACAGAATTTGCATCGGAATGAAATAGAAAAGGCACAATGCCGACTTAAGTACAAGAGGACTGACTCTTCCTACTGTCTATGTTTTGAACCATTCCTGTGACACTAGTTATAGATTCCGATGCTACACTCCAGGTTTACTGTTTCCCTTGGACCTTCTAATTGATGATGAAACACAGAAATTGCATCGGAATTAAATACAAAAGGCATAATGACGACTTAAGTACAAGAGACTGATTCTTCTTACTGACTATCTTTGAACCATTCCTGTGACACTAGTTATAGATTCCGATGCTTCACTTCAGGTTTACTGTATCCCTTGGACCTGCTTATTGACGATGAAACACAGAAATTGCATCGGAATTAAATACAAAAGGCACACGTCGACTTAAGTACATGAAGACCGACACTTCTTACTGACTATGTTATGAACCATTCCTGTAACACTAGTTATAGATTCCGAAGCTTCACTTCAGGTTTACTGTATCCCTTGGACCTTCTTATTGACGATGAAACACAGAAATTGCATCGGAATTAAATACAAAAGGCACAATGCCGACTTAAGTACATGAAGACCGACACTTCTTACTGACTATGTTTTGAACCATTCCTGTGACACTAGTAATAGATGCCGACGCTTCACTCCAGGTTTACTGTCTCCCTTGGACCTTCTTATTGACGATGAAACACCGAAATTGCATCGGAATTAAATACAAAAGGCACAGTGCCGACTTAAGTACATGAAGACCGACACTTCTTACTGACTAAGTTTTGAACCCTTCCTGTAACACTAGTTATAGATTCCGATGCTTCACTTCAGGTTTACTGTATCCCTTGGACCTTCTTATTGACGATGAAACACAGAAATTGCATCGGAATCAAAAACAAAGGGCACAATGCCGACTTAAGTACAAGAAGACTGTATCTTCTTACTGTCTATGTTTTGAACCATTAATGTGACACTAGTTATAGATTCCGATGCTTCACTTCTGGTTTACTGTATCCCTTGGACGTTCTTATTGTCGATGAAACACAGAAATTGCATCGGAATTAAATACAAAAGGCACAATGCCGACTTAAGTACAAGAAGACTGACTCTTCCTACTGTCTACGTTGTGAACCATTCCTGTGACACTAGTTATAGATTCCGATGTTTGACTTCAGTTTTACTGTATCCCTTGGACCTTCTTATTGACGATGAAACACAGAAATTACATCGGAATTAGGTACAAAAGGCACAATGCCGACTTATGTACAAGAGACTGACTCTTTTTACTGACTATGTTTTGAACCATTCCTGTGACTAGTCATAGATTCAGATGCTTCACTTCAGGTTTACTGTATCCCTTGGACCCTCTTATTGACGATGAAACACAGAAATTGCATCGGAATTAAATACAAAAGGCACAATGCCGACTTAAGTACAAGAGACTGACTCTTCTTACTGTCTATGTTTTGAACCATTCCTGTGACACTAGTTATAGATTCCGATGCTTCACTTCTGGTTTACTGTATCCCTTGGACCTTCTTGTTGACAATGAAACACAGATATTGCATCGGAAGTAAATACAAAAGGCACATTGCCGACTTAAGTACAAGAAGACTGACTCTTCTTACTGTCTATGTTTTTAACCAATCCTGTGACACTGGTTGGAGATTCCGATGCTTCACTGCAGGTTTACTGCATCCCTTGGACCTTCTTATTGACAATGAAACACAGAAATTGCATCGGAATTAAATACAAAATGCACAATGCCGATTAAGTACAAAAAGACTGACTCTTATTACTGACTATGTTTTGAACCGTTCCAGTGACACTGGTTATAGATTCCGATGATTCACTTCCGGGTTACTGTATCCCTCTGACCTTCTCATGGATGATGAAACACAGAAATTGCATCGGAATTAAATACAAAAGGCACAATGCCGCCTTAAGTACAAGAAGACTGACACTTTCTACTGACTATGTTTTGAACCATTCCTGTGACACTACTTATAGATTCCGAGGCTTCACTTCACGTTTACTGTACCCCTCTGACCTTCTTATTGACGATGAAACACTGAAATTGCATCGGAATTAAATTGAAAAGGCACAATGCCGACTTAAGTACAAGATGGCTGATTCTTCTTACTGTCTATGTTTTGAACCATTCCTGTGACACTAGTTATAGATCCCGATGTTTGACTTCAGTTTTACTGTTTCCCTTGGACCTTCTAATTGATGATGAAACACAGAAATTGCATCGGAATTAAATACAAAAGGCATAATGACGACTTAAGTACAAGAGACTGATTCTTCTTACTGACTATCTTTGAACCATTCCTGTGACACTAGTTTTAGATTCCGATGCTTCACTTCAGGTGTACTGTATCCCTCTGACGTTCTTATTGACGATGAAACACAGAAATAGCATCGGAATTAAATAGAAAAGGCACAATGCCGACTTAAGTACAAGAAGACTGACTCTTCTTACTGACTATGTTTTGAACCATTCCTGTGACACTAGTTATAGATTCCGATGCTTCTCTTCAGATTTACTGTATCCCTCTGACCTACTTGTTGACTATGAAACACAGAATTTGCATCGGAATGAAATAGAAAAGGCACAATGCCGACTTAAGTACAAGAGGACTGACTCTTCCTACTGTCTATGTTTTGAACCATTCCTGTGACACTAGTTATAGATTCCGATGCTACACTCCAGGTTTACTGTATCCCTTGGACCTTCTTATTGACGATGAAACACAGAAATAGCATCGGAATTAAATACAAAAGGCACAATGCCGACTTCAGGACAACAAGACTGACTCTTCTTACTGACTATGTTTTGAACCATTCCTGTGACACTAGTTATAGATTCCGATGCTTCACTTCAGGTTTACTGTATCCCTCTGACCATCTTATTGACGATGAAACACTGAAATTGCATCGGAATTAAATAGAAAAGCACAAAGCCGTCTTAAGGACAAGAAGACTGACTCTTCTTACTGTCTATGTTATGAACCAATCCTGTGACACTAGTTATAGATTCCGATGCTTCTCTTCAGGTTTACTGTATCCCTTCCGTCGTTCTTATTGACGATGAAACACAGAAATTGCATCGGAATTAAATACAAAAGGCACAATGCCGACTTAAGTACAAAAAGACTGACTCTTCTTACTGACTATGTTTTGAACCATTTTTGTGACACTAGTTATAGATTCCGATGCTTCACTTTAGGTTTGCTGTATCCCTCTGACCTTCTTATTGACCATGAAACACAGAAATTGCAACGGAATTAAATAAAAATGCATAATGCCGAATTAAGTACCAGAAGACTGACTCCTCTTACTGTCTATGCTTTAAAGCATTCCTGTGACACTAGTTATAGATTCCGATGTTTGACTTCAGTTTTACTGTATTCCTTGGACCTTCTTATTGATGATGAAACACAGAAATTGCATCGGAAATAAATACAAAAGGCACAATGCCGACTTAAGTACATGAAGACCGACACTTCTTACTGACTATGTTTTTAACCATTCCTGTGACACTAGTTATAGTTTCCGATGCTTCACTTCTGGTTTACTGTATCCCTTGGGCCATCTTATTGACGATGAAACACAGAAATTGCATCGGAATTAAATACAAAAGGCACAATGCCGACTTAAGTACATGAAGACCGACACTTCTTACTTACTATGTTTGAACCATTCCTGTGACACTAGTTATAGATTCCGATGCTTCACTCCAGGTTTACTGCATCCCTTGGACCTTCTTATTGATGATGAAACACAGAAATTGCATCGGAATTAAATACAAAAGGCACAATGCCGACTTAAGTACAAGAGACTGACTCTTCTTACTGTCTATGTTTTGAACCATTCCTGTGACACTAGTTATAGATTCCGATGCTTCACTTCTGGTTTACTGTATCCCTTGGACCTTCTTGTTGACAATGAAACACAGATATTGCATCGGAAGTAAATACAAAAGGCACATTGCCGACTTAAGTACAAGAAGACTGACTCTTCTTACTGTCTATGTTTTTAACCAATCCTGTGACACTGGTTGGAGATTCCGATGCTTCACTGCAGGTTTACTGCATCCCTTGGACCTTCTTATTGACAATGAAACACAGAAATTGCATCGGAATTAAATACAAAATGCACAATGCCGATTAAGTACAAAAAGACTGACTCTTATTACTGACTATGTTTTGAACCGTTCCAGTGACACTGGTTATAGATTCCGATGATTCACTTCCGGGTTACTGTATCCCTCTGACCTTCTCATGGATGATGAAACACAGAAATTGCATCGGAATTAAATACAAAAGGCACAATGCCGCCTTAAGTACAAGAAGACTGACACTTTCTACTGACTATGTTTTGAACCATTCCTGTGACACTACTTATAGATTCCGAGGCTTCACTTCACGTTTACTGTACCCCTCTGACCTTCTTATTGACGATGAAACACTGAAATTGCATCGGAATTAAATTGAAAAGGCACAATGCCGACTTAAGTACAAGATGGCTGATTCTTCTTACTGTCTATGTTTTGAACCATTCCTGTGACACTAGTTATAGATCCCGATGTTTGACTTCAGTTTTACTGTTTCCCTTGGACCTTCTAATTGATGATGAAACACAGAAATTGCATCGGAATTAAATACAAAAGGCATAATGACGACTTAAGTACAAGAGACTGATTCTTCTTACTGACTATCTTTGAACCATTCCTGTGACACTAGTTTTAGATTCCGATGCTTCACTTCAGGTGTACTGTATCCCTCTGACGTTCTTATTGACGATGAAACACAGAAATAGCATCGGAATTAAATAGAAAAGGCACAATGCCGACTTAAGTACAAGAAGACTGACTCTTCTTACTGACTATGTTTTGAACCATTCCTGTGACACTAGTTATAGATTCCGATGCTTCTCTTCAGATTTACTGTATCCCTCTGACCTACTTGTTGACTATGAAACACAGAATTTGCATCGGAATGAAATAGAAAAGGCACAATGCCGACTTAAGTACAAGAGGACTGACTCTTCCTACTGTCTATGTTTTGAACCATTCCTGTGACACTAGTTATAGATTCCGATGCTACACTCCAGGTTTACTGTATCCCTTGGACCTTCTTATTGACGATGAAACACAGAAATAGCATCGGAATTAAATACAAAAGGCACAATGCCGACTTCAGGACAACAAGACTGACTCTTCTTACTGACTATGTTTTGAACCATTCCTGTGACACTAGTTATAGATTCCGATGCTTCACTTCAGGTTTACTGTATCCCTCTGACCATCTTATTGACGATGAAACACTGAAATTGCATCGGAATTAAATAGAAAAGCACAAAGCCGTCTTAAGGACAAGAAGACTGACTCTTCTTACTGTCTATGTTATGAACCAATCCTGTGACACTAGTTATAGATTCCGATGCTTCTCTTCAGGTTTACTGTATCCCTTCCGTCGTTCTTATTGACGATGAAACACAGAAATTGCATCGGAATTAAATACAAAAGGCACAATGCCGACTTAAGTACAAAAAGACTGACTCTTCTTACTGACTATGTTTTGAACCATTTTTGTGACACTAGTTATAGATTCCGATGCTTCACTTTAGGTTTGCTGTATCCCTCTGACCTTCTTATTGACCATGAAACACAGAAATTGCAACGGAATTAAATAAAAATGCATAATGCCGAATTAAGTACCAGAAGACTGACTCCTCTTACTGTCTATGCTTTAAAGCATTCCTGTGACACTAGTTATAGATTCCGATGTTTGACTTCAGTTTTACTGTATTCCTTGGACCTTCTTATTGATGATGAAACACAGAAATTGCATCGGAAATAAATACAAAAGGCACAATGCCGACTTAAGTACATGAAGACCGACACTTCTTACTGACTATGTTTTTAACCATTCCTGTGACACTAGTTATAGTTTCCGATGCTTCACTTCTGGTTTACTGTATCCCTTGGGCCATCTTATTGACGATGAAACACAGAAATTGCATCGGAATTAAATACAAAAGGCACAATGCCGACTTAAGTACATGAAGACCGACACTTCTTACTTACTATGTTTGAACCATTCCTGTGACACTAGTTATAGATTCCGATGCTTCACTCCAGGTTTACTGCATCCCTTGGACCTTCTTATTGATGATGAAACACAGAAATTGCATCGGAATTAAATACAAATGGCACAATGCCGACTTAAGTACATGAAGACCACACTTCTTACTGACAATTATTTTGAACCATTCCTGTGACACTATTTATAGATTCCAATGCTTCACTTCAGGATTACTGTATCCCTTGTTCCTTCTTATTGGCGATGAAACACAGAAATTGCTTCGGAATTGAATACAAAGGGCACAATGCCGACTTACGTACATGAAGACCGACACTTGTTACTGACTATGTTTTGAACCATTCCTGTAACACTAGTTATAGATTCCGTTGCTTCACTTCAGGTTTACTGTATCCCTTGGACCTTATTATTGACGATGAAACACAGAAATTGCATCGGAATTAAATACAAAAGGCACAATGCCGACTTAAGGACAAGAAGACTGACTCTTCCTACTGACCATTCCTGTGACACTAGTTATAGATTCAGATGCTTCACTTCAGGTTTACTGTATCCCTTGGACCTTCTTATTGACGATGAAACACAGAAATTGCATCGGAATTAAATACAAAAGGCACAATGCCGACTTAAGTACATGAAGACCGACACTTCTTACTGACTATGTTTTGAACCATTCCTGTGACACTAGTTATAGATTACGATGCTTCACTTTAGGTTTACTGTATCCCTTGGACCTTCTTATTGACGATGAAACACAGAAATTGCATCGGAATTAAATGCGAAAGGCACAATGCCGACTTAAGGACAAGAAGACTGACTCTTCCTACTGACCATTCCTGTGACACTAGTTATAGATTCCGATGCTTCACTTCAGGTTTACTGTATCCCTTGGACCTTCTTATTGACGATGAAACACAGGAATTGCATAGGAATTAAATACAAAAGGCACAATGCCATCTTAAGTACACGAAGACCGACACTTCTTACTAAGTTTTGAACCATTCCTGTAACACTAGTTATAGATTCCGATGCTTCACTTCAGGATTCCTGTATCTCTTGGACCTTCTCATTGACGATGAAACACAGAAAGTGCATCGGAATTAAATACAAAAGGCACAATGCCGCGTTAAGGACAAGAAGACTGACTCTTCCTACTGACCAATCCTGTGACAATAGTTATAGATTCCGATGCTTCACTTCAGGTTTACTGTATCCCTTGGACCTTCTTATTGACGATGAAACACAGAAATTGCATCGGAATTAAATACAAAAGGCACAATGCCGACTTAAGTACATGAAGACCAACACTTCTTACTGTCTATGTTTTGAACCATTCCTGTGACACTAGTTATAGTTTCCGATGCTACACTCCAGGTTTACTGTATCCCTTGGACCTTCTTATTGACGATGAAACACAGAAACTGCATCGGAATTAAATACAAAAGGCACAATGCCGACTTAAGTACATGAAGACCGACACTTCTTACTGATTATGTTTTGAATCATTCCTGTAACACTAGTTACAGATTCCGATGCATCACTTCAGGTTTACTGTATCCCTTGGACCTTCTTATTGACGATGAAACATAGAAATTGCATCGGAATTAAATACAAAAGGCACAATGCCGACTTAAGGGCAAGAAGAATGACTCTTCCTACTGACCATTACTGTGACACAAGTTATAGATTCCGATCCTTCACTTCAGGTACACTGTATCTCTTGGACCTTCTTATTGACGACAAAACACAGAAATTGCATCGGAATTAAATACAAAAGGTACAATGCCGACTTAAGTACATGAAGACCGACACTTCTTACTGACTATGTTTTGAACCATTCCTGTGACACTAGTTACAGATTCCGATGCTTCACTTCATGTTTACTGTATCCCTTGGACCTTCTTATTGACGATGAAACACAGAAATAGCATCGGAATTAAATACAAAATGCACAATGCCGACTTACGGAAAAGAAGACTGACTCTTCCCACTGACCATTCCTGTGACACTAGTTATAGATTCAGATGCTTCACTTCAGGTTTATTGTATCCCTTGGACCTTCTTATTGACGATGAAACACAGAAATTGCATCGGAATTAAATACAAAAGGCACAATGCCGACTTAAGTACATGAAGACCGACACTTCGTACCGACTATGTTTTGAACCATTCCTGTTACACTAGTTATTGATTCCGATGCTTCACTCCAGGTTTACTGTATCCCTTGGACCTTGTTATTGACGATGAAACACAGAAATTGCATCGGAATTACATACAAAAGGCACTATGCCGACTTAAGTACATGAAGACCGACACTTCTTACTGAGTATGTTTTGAACCATTCCTGTAACACTAGTTATTGATTCTGATGGTTCACTTCAGGTTTACTATATCCCTTGGACCTTCTTATTGACGACGAGACACAGAAATTGCATCGGAATTAAATACAAATGGCACAATGCCGACTTAAGGACACGAAGACTGACTCTTCCTACTGACCATTCCTGTGACACTAGTTATAGATTCCGATGCTTCACTTCAGGTTTACTGTATCCCTTGGATCTGCTTATTGACGATGAAACACAGAAATTGCATCGGAATTAAATACAAAACGCACACGTCGACTTAAGTACATGAAGACCGACACTTCTTACTGACTATGTTATGAACCATTCCTGTAACACTAGTTATAGATTCCGAAGCTTCACTTCAGGTTTACTGTATCCCTTGGACCTTCTTATTGACGATGAAACACAGAAATTGCATCGGAATTAAATACAAAAGGCACAATGCCGACTTAAGTACATGAAGACCGACACTTCTTACTGACTATGATTTGAACCATTCCTGTGACACTAGTAATAGATGCCGACGCTTCACTCCAGGTTTACTGTCTCCCTTGGACCTTCTTATTGACGATGAAACACCGAAATTGCATCGGAATTAAATACAAAAGGCACAGTGCCGACTTGAGTACATGAAGACCGACACTTCTTACTGACTAAGTTTTGAACCCTTCCTGTAACACTAGTTATAGATTCCGATGCTTCACTTCAGGTTTACTGTATCCCTTGGACCTTCTTATTGACGATGAAACACAGAAATTGCATCGGAATCAAAAACAAAGGGCACAATGCCGACTTAAGTACAAGAAGACTGTATCTTCTTACTGTCTATGTTTTGAACCATTAATGTGACACTAGTTATAGATTCCGATGCTTCACTTCTGGTTTACTGTATCCCTTGGACGTTCTTATTGTCGATGAAACACAGAAATTGCATCGGAATTAAATACAAAAGGCACAATGCCGACTTAAGTACAAGAAGACTGACTCTTCCTACTGTCTACGTTGTGAACCATTCCTGTGACACTAGTTATAGATTCCGATGTTTGACTTCAGTTTTACTGTATCCCTTGGACCCTCTTATTGACGATGAAACACAGAAATTGCATCGGAATTAAATACAAAAGGCACAATGCCGACTTAAGTACAAGAGACTGACTCTTCTTACTGTCTATGTTTTGAACCATTCCTGTGACACTAGTTATAGATTCCGATGCTTCACTTCTGGTTTACTGTATCCCTTGGACCTTCTTATTGACAATGAAACACAGATATTGCATCGGAAGTAAATACAAAAGGCACAATGCCGACTTAAGTACAAGAAGACTGACTCTTCTTACTGTCTATGTTTTTAACCAATCCTGTGACACTAGTTGGAGATTCCGATGCTTCACTGCAGGTTTACTGCATCCCTTGGACCTTCTTATTGACAATGAAACACAGAGATTGCATCGGAATTAAATACAAAATGCACAATGCCGATTAAGTACAAAAAGACTGACTCTTATTACTGACTATGTTTTGAACCGTTCCAGTGACACTAGTTATAGATCCCGATGTTTGACTTCAGTTTTACTGTTTCCCTTGGACCTTCTAATTGATGATGAAACACAAAAATTGCATCGGAATTAAATACAAAAGGCATAATGACGACTTAAGTACAAGAGACTGATTCTTCTTACTGACTATCTTTGAACCATTCCTGTGACACTAGTTTTAGATTCCGATGCTTCACTTCAGGTGTACTGTATCCCTCTGACGTTCTTATTGACGATGAAACACAGAAATAGCATCGGAATTAAATAGAAAAGGCACAATGCCGACTTAAGTACAAGAAGACTGACTCTTCTTACTGACTATGTTTTGAACCATTCCTGTGACACTAGTTATAGATTCCGATGCTTCTCTTCAGATTTACTGTATCCCTCTGACCTTCTTGTTGACTATGAAACACAGAATTTGCATCGGAATGAAATAGAAAAGGCACAATGCCGACTTAAGTACAAGAGGACTGACTCTTCCTACTGTCTATGTTTTGAACCATTCCTGTGACACTAGTTATAGATTCCGATGCTACACTCCAGGTTTACTGTATCCCTTGGACCTTCTTATTGACGATGAAACACAGAAATAGCATCGGAATTAAATACAAAAGGCACAATGCCGACTTCAGGACAACAAGACTGACTCTTCTTACTGACTATGTTTTGAACCATTCCTGTGACACTAGTTATAGATTCCGATGCTTCACTTCAGGTTTACTGTATCCCTCTGACCATCTTATTGACGATGAAACACTGAAATTGCATCGGAATTAAATAGAAAAGCACAAAGCCGTCTTAAGGACAAGAAGACTGACTCTTCTTACTGTCTATGTTATGAACCAATCCTGTGACACTAGTTATAGATTCCGATGCTTCTCTTCAGGTTTACTGTATCCCTTCCGCCGTTCTTATTGACGATGAAACACAGAAATTGCATCGGAATTAAATACAAAAGGCACAATGCCGACTTAAGTACAAAAAGACTGACTCTTCTTACTGACTATGTTTTGAACCATTTTTGTGACACTAGTTATAGATTCCGATGCTTCACTTTAGGTTTGCTGTATCCCTCTGACCTTCTTATTGACCATGAAACACAGAAATTGCAACGGAATTAAATAAAAATGCATAATGCCGAATTAAGTACCAGAAGACTGACTCCTCTTACTGTCTATGCTTTAAAGCATTCCTGTGACACTAGTTATAGATTCCGATGTTTGACTTCAGTTTTACTGTATTCCTTGGACCTTCTTATTGATGATGAAACACAGAAATTGCATCGGAAATAAATACAAAAGGCACAATGCCGACTTAAGTACATGAAGACCGACACTTCTTACTGACTATGTTTTTAACCATTCCTGTGACACTAGTTATAGTTTCCGATGCTTCACTTCTGGTTTACTGTATCCCTTGGGCCATCTTATTGACGATGAAACACAGAAATTGCATCGGAATTAAATACAAAAGGCACAATGCCGACTTAAGTACATGAAGACCGACACTTCTTACTTACTATGTTTGAACCATTCCTGTGACACTAGTTATAGATTCCGATGCTTCACTCCAGGTTTACTGCATCCCTTGGACCTTCTTATTGATGATGAAACACAGAAATTGCATCGGAATTAAATACAAATGGCACAATGCCGACTTAAGTACATGAAGACCGACACTTCTTACTGACAATTATTTTGAACCATTCCTGTGACACTATTTATAGATTCCATAGCTTCACTTCAGGATTACTGTATCCCTTGTTCCTTCTTATTGACGATGAAACACAGAAATTGCTTCGGAATTGAATACAAAGGGCACAATGCCGACTTACGTACATGAAGACCGACACTTGTTACTGACTATGTTTTGAACCATTCCTGTAACACTAGTTATAGATTCCGATGCTTCACTTCAGGTTTACTGTATCCCTTGGACCTTATTATTGACGATGAAACACAGAAATTGCATCGGAATTAAATACAAAAGGCACAATGCCGACTTAAGGACAAGAAGACTGACTCTTCCTACTGACCATTCCTGTGACACTAGTTATAGATTCAGATGCTTCACTTCAGGTTTACTGTATCCCTTGGACCTTCTTATTGACGATGAAACACAGAAATTGCATCGGAATTAAATACAAAAGGCACAATGCCGACTTAAGTACATGAAGACCGACACTTCTTACTGACTATGTTTTGAACCATTCCTGTGACACTAGTTATAGATTCCGATGCTTCACTTTAGGTTTACTGTATCCCTTGGACCTTCTTATTGACGATGAAACACAGAAATTGCATCGGAATTAAATGCGAAAGGCACAATGCCGACTTAAGGACAAGAAGACTGAGTCTTCCTACTGACCATTCCTGTGACACTAGTTATAGATTCCGATGCTTCACTTCAGGTTTACTGTATCCCTTGGACCTTCTTATTGACGATGAAACACAGGAATTGCATAGGAATTAAATACAAAAGGCACAATGCCATCTTAAGTACACGAAGACCGACACTTCTTACTGACTAAGGTTTGAACCATTCCTGTAACACTAGTTATAGATTCCGATGCTTCACTTCAGGATTCCTGTATCCCTTGGACCTTCTCATTGACGATGAAACACAGAAATTGCATCGGAATTAAATACAAAAGGCACAATGCCGACTTAAGGGCAAGAAGAATGACTCTTCCTACTGACCATTACTGTGACACTAGTTATAGATTCCGAACCTTCACTTCAGGTACACTGTATCCCTTGGACCTTCTTATTGACGACAAAACACAGAAATTGCATCGGAATTAAATACAAAAGGTACAATGCCGACTTAAGTACATGAAGACCGACACTTCTTACTGACTATGTTTTGAACCATTCCTGTGACACTAGTTACAGATTCCGATGCTTCACTTCATGTTTACTGTATCCCTTGGACCTTCTTACTGACGATGAAACACAGAAATAGCATCGGAATTAAATACAAAAAGCTCAATGCCGACTTACGGAAAAGAAGACTGACTCTTCCCACTGACCATTCCTGTGACACTAGTTGTAGATTCAGATGCTTCACTTCAGGTTTATTGTATCCCTTGGACCTTCTTATTGACGATGAAACACAGAAATTTCATCGGAATTAAATACAAAAGGCACAATGCCGACTTAAGTACATGAAGACCGACACTTCGTACCGACTATGTTTTGAACCATTCCTGTTACACTAGTTATAGATTCCGATGCTTCACTCCAGGTTTACTGTATCCCTTGGACCTTGTTATTGACGATGAAACACAGAAATTGCATCGGAATTACATACAAAAGGCACAATGCCGACTTAAGTACATGAAGACCGACACTTCTTACTGAGTATGTTTTGATCCATTCCTGTAACACTAGTTATTGATTCTGATAGTTCCCTTCAGGTTTACTGTATCCCTTGGACCTTCTTATTGACGATGAAACATAGAAATTGCATCGGAATTAAATACAAATGGCACAATGCCGACTTAAGGACAAGAAGACTGACTCTTCCTACTGACCATTCCTGTGACACTAGTTATAGATTCCGATGCTTCACTTCAGGTTTACTGTATCCCTTCGACCTTCTTATTGACGATGAAACACAGAAATTGCATCGGAATTAAATACAAAAAGCATAATGCGGACTTAAGGACAAGAAGACGGACTCTTCCTACTGACTATTCCTGTGACACTAGTTATAGATTCCGATGCTTCACTTCAGGTTTACTGTATCCCTCGGACCTTCTTATTGACGATGAAACACAGAAATTGCATCGGAATTAAATACAAAAGGCACAATGCCGACTTAAGTACATGAAGACCGACACTTCTTACTGACTATGTTTTGAACCATTCCTGTGACACTAGTTACAGATTCCGAAGCTTCACTTCAGGTTTACTGTATCCGTTGGACCTTCTTATTGGCGATGAAACACAGAAATTGCATCGAAATTAAATACAAAAAGCACAATGCCGACTTAAGGACAAGAAGACTGACTCTTCCTACTGACCATTCCTGTGACACTTGTTATAGATTCAGATGCTTCACTTCAGGTTTACTGTATCCCTTGGACCTTCTTATTGACGATGAAACACAGAAGTTGCATCGGAATTAAATACAAAAGGGACAATGCCGACTTAAGTACATGAAGACCGGCAATTCGTACTGACAATGTTTTGAACCATTCCTGTGACACTAGTTATTGACCCGATGCTTCACTCCAGGTTTACTGTATTCCTTGGACCCTCTTATTGACGATGAAACATAGAAATTGCATCGAAATTACATACAAAAGGCACTATGCCGACTTAAGTACATAAAGACCGACACTTCTTACTGAGTATGTTTTGAACCATTCCTGTAACACTAGTTATTGATTCTGATGGTTCACTTCAGGTTTACTATATCTCTTGGACCTTCTTATTGACGATGAGACACAGAAATTGCATCGGAATTAAATACAAATGGCACAATGCCGACTTAAGGACACGAAGATTGAGTCTTCCTACTGACCATTCCTGTGACACTAGTTATAGATTCCGATGCTTCACTTCAGGTTTACTTTATCCCTTGGACCTTCTTATTGACGATGAAACAAAGAAATTGCATCGGAATTAAATACAAAAGGCACACGTCGACTTAAGTACATGAAGACCGACACTTCTTACTGACTATGTTTTGAACCATTCCTGTGACACTAGTTATAGATTCCGATGCTTCACTTTAGGTTTACTGTATCCCTTGGACCTTCTTATTGACGATGAAACTCAGAAATTGCATCGGAATTAAATGCGAAAGGCACAATGCCGACTTAAGGACAAGAAGACTGACTCTTCCTACTGACCATTCCTGTGACACTAGTTATAGATTCCGATGCTTCACTTCAGGTTTACTGTATCCCTTGCACCTTCTTATTGACGATGAAACACAGAAATTGCATCGGAATTAAATACAAAAGGCACAATGCCAACTTAAGTACACGAAGACCGACACTTCTTACTGTCTATCTTTTGAACCATTCCTGTGACATTAGTTATAGTTTCCGATGCTACACTCCAGGTTTACTGTATCCCTTGGACCTTCTTATTGACGATGAAACACAGAAACTGCATCGGAATTAAATACAAAAGGCACAAAGCCGACTTAAGTACATGAAGACCGACACTTCTTACTGATTATGTTTTGAATCATTCATGTAACACTAGTTACAGATTCCGATGCTTCACTTCAGGTTTACTGTATCCCTTGGACCTTCTTATTGACGATGAAACATAGAAATTGCATCGGAATTAAATACAAAAGGCACAATGCCGACTTAAGGGCAAGAAGAATGACTCTTCCTACTGACCATTACTGTGACACTAGCTATAGATTCCGATCCTTCACTTCAGGTACACTGTATCCCTTGGACCTTCTTATTGACGACAAAACACAGAAATTGCATCGGAATTAAGTACAAAAGGTACAATGCCGACTTAAGTACATGAAGACCGACACTTCTTACTGACTATGTTTTGAACCATTCCTGTGACACTAGTTACAGATTCCGATGCTTCACTTCATGTTTACTGTATCCCTTGGACCCTCTTATTGACGATGAAACACAGAAATAGCATCGGAATTAAATACAAAAAGCACAATGCCGACTTACGGAAAAGAAGACTGACTCTTCCTACTGACCATTCCTGTGACACTAGTTATAGATTCAGATGCTTCACTTCAGGTTTATTGTATCCCTTGGACCTTCTTATTGACGATGAAACACAGAAATTGCATCGGAATTAAATACAAAAGGCACAATGCCGACTTAAGTACATGAAGACCGACACTTCGTACCGACTATGTTTTGAACCATTCCTGTTACACTAGTTATAGATTCCGATGCTTCACTCCAGGTTTACTGTATCCCTTGGACCTTCTTATTGACGATGAAACACAGAAATTGCATCGGAATTACATACAAAAGGCACAATGCCGACTTAAGTACATGAAGACCGACACTTCTTACTGATTATGTTTTGATCCATTCCTGTAACACTAGTTATTGATTCTGATAGTTCCCTTCAGGTTTACTGTATCCCTTGGACCTTCTTATTGACGATGAAACATAGAAATTGCATCGGAATTAAATACAAATGGCACAATGCCGCCTTAAGGACAAGAAGACTGACTCTTCCTACTGACCATTCCTGTGACACTGGTTATAGATTCCGATGCTTCACTTCAGGTTTACTGTATCCCTTCGACCTTCTTATTGACGATGAAACACAGAAATTGCATCGGAATTAAATACAAAAAGCCTAATGCCGACTTAAGGACAAGAAGACGGACTCTTCCTACTGACTATTCCTGTGACACTAGTTATAGATTCCGATGCTTCACTTCAGGTTTACTGTATCCCTCGGACCTTCTTATTGACGATGAAACACAGAAATTGCATCGGAATTAAATACAAAAGGCACAATGCCGACTTAAGTACATGAAGACCGACACTTCTTACTGACTATGTTTTGAACCATTCCTGTGGCACTAGTTACAGATTCCGATGCTTCACTTCAGGTTTACTGTATCCGTTGGACCTTCTTATTGGCGATGAAACACAGAAATTGCATCGGAATTAAATACAAAAAGCACAATGC
This sequence comes from Schistocerca americana, assembly GCF_021461395.2. Taxonomy (NCBI): domain Eukaryota; kingdom Metazoa; phylum Arthropoda; class Insecta; order Orthoptera; family Acrididae; genus Schistocerca; species Schistocerca americana. The sequence goes on from NW_025726093.1 coordinate 2,713,229, forward strand.
CGACTTAAGGACAAGAAGACTGACTCTTCCTGCTGACCATTCCTGTGACACTAGTTATAGATTCAGATGCTTCACTTCAGGTTTACTGTATCCCTTGGACCTTCTTATTGACGATGAAACACAGAAGTTGCATCGGAATTAAATACAAAAGGCACAATGCAGACTTAAGTACATGAGGACCGACAATTCGTACTGACAATGTTTTGAACCATTCCTGTCACACTAGTTATTGACCCGATGCTTCACTCCAGGTTTACTGTATTCCTTGGACCCTCTTATTGACGATGAAACACAGAAATTGCATCGAAATTACATACAAAAGGCACTATGCCGACTTAAGTACATAAAGACCGACACTTCTTACTGAGTATGTTTTGAACCATTCCTGTAACACTAGTTATTGATTCTGATGGTTCACTTCAGGTTTACTATATCCCTTGGACCTTCTTATTGACGATGAGACACAGAAATTGCATCGGAATTAAATACAAAAGGCACAATGCCGACTTAAGGGCAAGAAGAATGACTCTTCCTACTGACCATTACTGTGACACTAGTTATAGATTCCGATCCTTCACTTCAGGTACACTGTATCCCTTGGACCTTCTTATTGACGACAAAACACAGAAATTGCATCGGAATTAAGTACAAAAGGTACAATGCCGACTTAAGTACATGAAGACCGACACTTCTTACTGACTATGTTTTGAACCATTCCTGTGACACTAGTTACAGATTCCGATGCTTCACTTCATGTTTACTGTATCCCTTGGACCCTCTTATTGACGATGAAACACAGAAATAGCATCGGAATTAAATACAAAAAGCACAATGCCGACTTACGGAAAAGAAGACTGACTCTTCCTACTGACCATTCCTGTGACACTAGTTATAGATTCAGATGCTTCACTTCAGGTTTATTGTATCCCTTGGACCTTCTTATTGACGATGAAACACAGAAATTGCATCGGAATTAAATACAAAAGGCACAATGCCGACTTAAGTACATGAAGACCGACACTTCGTACCGACTATGTTTTGAACCATTCCTGTTACACTAGTTATAGATTCCGATGCTTCACTCCAGGTTTACTGTATCCCTTGGACCTTGTTATTGACGATGAAACACAGAAATTGCATCGGAATTACATACAAAAGGCACAATGCCGACTTAAGTACATGAAGACCGACACTTCTTACTGAGTATGTTTTGATCCATTCCTGTAACACTAGTTATTGATTCTGATAGTTCCCTTCAGGTTTACTGTATCCCTTGGACCTTCTTATTGACGATGGAACATAGAAATTGCATCGGAATTAAATACAAATGGCACAATGCCGCCTTAAGGACAAGAAGACTGACTCTTCCTACTGACCATTCCTGTGACACTGGTTATAGATTCCGATGCTTCACTTCAGGTTTACTGTATCCCTTCGACCTTCTTATTGACGATGAAACACAGAAATTGCATCGGAATTAAATACAAAAAGCATAATGCCGACTTAAGGACAAGAAGACGGACTCTTCCTACTGACTATTCCTGTGACACTAGTTATAGATTCCGATGCTTCACTTCAGGTTTACTGTATCCCTCGGACCTTCTTATTGATGATGAAACACAGAAATTGCATCGGAATTAAATACTAAAATCACAATGCCGACTTAAGTACATGAAGACCGACACTTCTTACTGACTATGTTTTGAACCATTCCTGTGGCACTAGTTACAGATTCCGATGCTTCACTTCAGGTTTACTGTATCCGTTGGACCTTCTTATTGGCGATGAAACACAGAAATTGCATCGGAATTAAATACAAAAAGCACAATGCCGACTTAAGGACAAGAAGACTGACTCTTCCTACTGACCATTCCTGTGACACTAGTTATAGATTCAGATGCTTCACTTCAGGTTTACTGTATCCCTGGGACCTTCTTATTGACGATGAAACACAGAAGTTGCATCGGAATTAAATACAAAAGGCACAATGCCGACTTAAGTACATGAAGACCGACACTTCTTACTGACTATGTTTTGAACCATTCCTGTGGCACTAGTTACAGATTCCGATGCTTCACTTCAGGTTTACTGTATCCGTTGGACCTTCTTATTGGCGATGAAACACAGAAATTGCATCGGAATTAAATACAAAAAGCACAATGCCGACTTAAGGACAAGAAGACTGACTCTTCCTGCTGACCATTCCTGTGACACTAGTTATAGATTCAGATGCTTCACTTCAGGTTTACTGTATCCCTTGGACCTTCTTATTGACGATGAAACACAGAAGTTGCATCGGAATTAAATACAAAAGGCACAATGCAGACTTAAGTACATGAGGACCGACAATTCGTACTGACAATGTTTTGAACCATTCCTGTCACACTAGTTATAGACCCGATGCTTCACTCCAGGTTTACTGTATTCCTTGGACCCTCTTATTGACGATGAAACACAGAAATTGCATCGAAATTACATACAAAAGGCACTATGCCGACTTAAGTACATAAAGACCGACACTTCTTACTGAGTATGTTTTGAACCATTCCTGTAACACTAGTTATTGATTCTGATGGTTCACTTCAGGTTTACTATATCCCTTGGACCTTCTTATTGACGATGAGACACAGAAATTGCATCGGAATTAAATACAAAAGGCACAATGCCGACTTAAGGGCAAGAAGAATGACTCTTCCTACTGACCATTACTGTGACACTAGTTATAGATTCCGATCCTTCACTTCAGGTACACTGTATCCCTTGGACCTTCTTATTGACGACAAAACACAGAAATTGCATCGGAATTAAGTACAAAAGGTACAATGCCGACTTAAGTACATGAAGACCGACACTTCTTACTGACTATGTTTTGAACCATTCCTGTGACACTAGTTACAGATTCCGATGCTTCACTTCATGTTTACTGTATCCCTTGGACCCTCTTATTGACGATGAAACACAGAAATAGCATCGGAATTAAATACAAAAAGCACAATGCCGACTTACGGAAAAGAAGACTGACTCTTCCTACTGACCATTCCTGTGACACTAGTTATAGATTCAGATGCTTCACTTCAGGTTTATTGTATCCCTTGGACCTTCTTATTGACGATGAAACACAGAAATTGCATCGGAATTAAATACAAAAGGCACAATGCCGACTTAAGTACATGAAGACCGACACTTCGTACCGACTATGTTTTGAACCATTCCTGTTACACTAGTTATAGATTCCGATGCTTCACTCCAGGTTTACTGTATCCCTTGGACCTTGTTATTGACGATGAAACACAGAAATTGCATCGGAATTACATACAAAAGGCACAATGCCGACTTAAGTACATGAAGACCGACACTTCTTACTGAGTATGTTTTGATCCATTCCTGTAACACTAGTTATTGATTCTGATAGTTCCCTTCAGGTTTACTGTATCCCTTGGACCTTCTTATTGACGATGGAACATAGAAATTGCATCGGAATTAAATACAAATGGCACAATGCCGCCTTAAGGACAAGAAGACTGACTCTTCCTACTGACCATTCCTGTGACACTGGTTATAGATTCCTATGCTTCACTTCAGGTTTACTGTATCCCTTCGACCTTCTTATTGACGATGAAACACAGAAATTGCATCGGAATTAAATACAAAAAGCATAATGCCGACTTAAGGACAAGAAGACGGACTCTTCCTACTGACTATTCCTGTGACACTAGTTATAGATTCCGATGCTTCACTTCAGGTTTACTGTATCCCTCGGACCTTCTTATTGACGATGAAACACAGAAATTGCATCGGAATTAAATACTAAAATCACAATGCCGACTTAAGTACATGAAGACCGACACTTCTTACTGACTATGTTTTGAACCATTCCTGTGGCACTAGTTACAGATTCCGATGCTTCACTTCAGGTTTACTGTATCCGTTGGACCTTCTTATTGGCGATGAAACACAGAAATTGCATCGGAATTAAATACAAAAAGCACAATGCCGACTTAAGGACAAGAAGACTGACTCTTCCTACTGACCATTCCTGTGACACTAGTTATAGATTCAGATGCTTCACTTCAGGTTTACTGTATCCCTGGGACCTTGTTATTGACGATGAAACACAGAAGTTGCATCGGAATTAAATACAAAAGGCACAATGCCGACTTAAGTACATGAGGACCGACAATTCGTACTGACAATGTTTTGAACCATTCCTGTCACACTAGTTATAGACCCGATGCTTCACTCCAGGTTTACTGTATTCCTTGGACCCTCTTATTGACGATGAAACACAGAAATTGCATCGAAATTACATACAAAAGGCACTATGCCGACTTAAGTACATAAAGACCGACACTTCTTACTGAGTATGTTTTGAACCATTCCTGTAACACTAGTTATTGATTCTGATGGTTCACTTCAGGTTTACTATATCCCTTGGACCTTCTTATTGACGATGAGACACAGAAATTGCATCGGAATTAAATACAAATGGCACAATGCCGACTTAAGGACACGAAGATTGAGTCTTCCTACTGACCATTCCTGTGACACTAGTTATAGATTCCGATGCTTCACTTCAGGTTTACTGTATCCCTTGGACCTTCTTATTGACGATGAAACACAGAAATTGCATCGGAATTAAATACAAAAGGCACACGTCGACTTAAGTACATGAAGACCGACACTTCTTACTGACTATGTTTTGAACCATTCCTGTAACACTAGTTATAGATTCCGATACTTCACTTCATGTTTACTGTATCCCTTGGACCTTCTTATTGACGAAGAAACACATAAATTGCATCGGAATTAAATACAAAAGGCACAATGCCGACTTAAGGACATGAAGACTGACTCTTCCTACTGACCATTCCTGTGACACTAGTTATAGATTCCGATGCTTCACTTCAGGTTTACTGTATCCCTTGGACCTTCTTATTGACGATGAAACACAGAAATTGCATCGGAATTAAATACAAAAAGCACAATGCCAACTTAAGTACACGAAGACCGACACTTCTTACTGACTAAGTTTTGAACCATTCCTGTATCACTAGTTATAGATTCCGATGCTTCACTTCAGGATTCCTGTATCCCTTGGACCTTCTCAATGACGATGAAACACAGAAAGTGCATCGGAATTAAATACAAAAGGCACAATGCCGAGTTAAGGACAAGAAGACTGACTCTTCCTACTGACCAATTCTGTGACAATAGTTATAGATTCCGATGCTTCACTTCAGGTTTACTGTATCCCTTGGACCTTCTTATTGACGATGAAACACAGAAATTGCATCGGAATTAAATACAAAAGGCACAATGCCGACTTAAGTACATGAAGACCGACACTTCTTTCTGTCTATCTTTTGAACCATTCCTGTGACACTAGTTATAGTTTCCGATGCTACACTCCAGGTTTACTGCATCCCTTGGACCTTCTTATTGACGATGAAACACAGAAATTGCATCGGAATTAAATACAAAAGGCACAATGCCGACTTAAGTACATGAAGACCGACACTTCTTACTGATTATGTTTTGAATCACTCCTGTAACACTAGTTATAGATTCCGATGCTTCACTTCAGGTTTACTGTATCCCTTGAACCTTCTTATTGACGATGAAACATAGAAATTGCATCGGAATTAAATACAAAAGGCACAATGCCGACTTAAGGGCAAGAAGAGTGACTCTTCCTACTGACCATAACTGTGACACTAGTTATAGATTCCGATCCTTCACTTCAGGTACACTGTATCCCTTGGACCTTCTTATTGACGACAAAACACAGAAATTGCATCGGAATTAAATACAAAAGGTACAATGCCGACTTAAGTACATGAAGACCGATACTTCTTACTGACTATGTTTTGAACCATTCCTGTGACACTAGTTACAGATTCCGATGCTTCACTTCATGTTTACTGTATCCCTTGGACCTTCTTATTGACGATGAAACACAGAAATTGCATCGGAATTAAATACAAAAGGCACAATGCCGACTTAAGTACATGAAGACCGACACTTCGTACCGACTATGTTTTGAACCATTCCTGTTACACTAGTTATAGATTCCGATGCTTCACTCCAGGTTTACTGTATCCCTTGGACCTTCTTATTGACGATGAAACACAGAAATTGCATCGGAATTACATACAAAAGGCACAATGCCGACTTAAGTACATGAAGACCGACACTTCTTACTGAGTATGTTTTGATCCATTCCTGTAACACTAGTTATAGATTCCGATGCTTCACTTCATGTTTACTGTATCCCTTGGACCTTCTTATTGACGAAGAAACACATAAATTGCATCGGAATTAAATACAAAAGGCACAATGCCGACTTAAGGACAAGAAGACTGACTCTTCCTACTGACCATTCCTGTGACACTAGTTATAGATTCCGATGCTTCACATCAGGTTTACTGTATCCCTTGGACCTTCTTATTGACGATGAAACACAGAAATTGCATCGGAATTAAATACAAAAGGCACAATGCCAACTTAAGTACACGAAGACCGACACTTCTTACTGACTAAGTTTTGAACCATTCCTGTAACACTAGTTATAGATTCCGATGCTTCACTTCAGGATTCCTGTATCCCTTGGACCTTCTCAATGACGATGAAACACAGAAAGTGCATCCGAATTAAATACAAAAGGCACAATGCCGAGTTAAGGACAAGAAGACTGACTCTTCCTACTGACCAATCCTGTGACAATAGTTATAGATTCCGATGCTTCACTTCAGGTTTACTGTATCTCTTGGACCTTCTTATTGACGATGAAACACAGAAATTGCATCGGAATTAAATACAAATGGCACAATGCCGACTTAAGTACATGAAGACCGACACTTCTTACTGTCTATCTTTTGAACC